>NC_091287.1:496687899-497361649 GCF_032444005.1 Ranitomeya imitator
CTCTCCGGGGTTATCTGAGCCGGCGAGTATCCTCAAGGAAGGAGTCATTGTGTCTGCCATCTCCCCTGATTTGCGGAGAGTGTTGCAGAAATTTCAGGCTAATAAACCTGATCGTTGTCCGGCCGAGAAACTGTTCGTCCCTGATAGGTGGACTAGTAAAGTTATCTCTGAACTTCATTGTTCGGTGCTGGCCGGTCATCCAGGAATCTTTGGTACCAGGGAGTTGGTTGCTAGATCCTTCTGGTGGCCATCTCTGTCACGGGATGTGCGTGCTTTTGTGCAGTCCTGTGGAATTTGTGCTAGGGCTAAGCCCTGCTGTTCACGTGCCAGTGGGTTGCTTTTGCCCTTGCCGGTCCCGAAGAGGCCTTGGACACATATTTCGATGGATTTCATTTCTGACCTTCCCGTTTCTCAAAAAATGTCGGTCATTTGGGTGGTCTGTGATCGCTTTTCTAAAATGGTCCATCTGGTGCCCTTGGTTAAATTGCCTTCCTCCTCTGATTTGGTGCCTTTGTTCTTCCAGCATGTGGTTCGTTTACATGGCATTCCTGAGAATATTGTTTCTGACAGAGGTTCCCAGTTTGTCTCGAGGTTCTGGCGAGCCTTTTGTGGTAGGATGGGCATTGACCTATCTTTCTCCTCGGCCTTCCATCCTCAGACTAATGGCCAGACCGAACGAACCAATCAGACCTTGGAAACATATCTGAGATGTTTTGTTTCCGCTGACCAGGATGATTGGGTGTCATTTTTGCCGTTGGCTGAGTTCGCCCTTAATAATCGGGCCAGCTCGGTTACCTTGGTCTCTCCATTTTTCTGCAATTCTGGGTTCCATCCTCGTTTCTCTTCAGGACAGGTTGAGTCTTCGGACTGTCCTGGTGTGGATTCTGTGGTGGACAGGTTGCAGCAGATCTGGACTCAGGTAGTGGACAATTTGACCTTGTCCCAGGAGAAGGCTCAGCTTTTCGCTAATCGCAGACGCCGTGTGGGACCCCGACTTCGTGTTGGGGATTTGGTTTGGTTATCTTCTCGTCATATTCCTATGAAGGTTTCCTCTCCTAAATTTAAACCTCGTTTTATTGGTCCGTATAGGATTTCTGAGATTCTCAATCCGGTGTCTTTTCGTCTGACCCTCCCAGACTCCTTTTCCATACATAATGTATTCCATAGGTCGTTGTTGAGGAGATACGTGGCACCTATGGTTCCATCTGTGGAGCCTCCTGCCCCTGTTTTGGTGGAGGGGGAATTGGAGTATATTGTGGAGAAGATTTTGGATTCTCGTGTCTCTAGACGGAAACTCCAGTATCTGGTCAAATGGAAGGGTTATGCTCAGGAAGATAATTCCTGGGTTTTTGCCTCTGATGTCCATGCCCCAGATCTTGTTCGTGCCTTTCATGTGGCTCATCCTGGTCGGCCTGGGGGTTCTGGTGAGGGTTCGGTGACCCCTCCTCAAGGGGGGGGTACTGTTGTGAATTCTGTGGCTGAGTTCACTTCTGTGGTCACAAGTGGTATTGCAGTCTCTGGGCTTCCTCCCTCAGGTGTTTTGGTGAGCTCGTTGGCTGCCTTGCTATTTAGCTCCACCTGAGTCTGTCTTCCTTGCTCCTTGTCAATGTTCCAGTGTTGGATCTGAGCTACTGCATCTTTCCTTGGGCCTGCTGCTCTGCTAGATAAGTGCTTCTAGTTTGTTTTCTGTTTTTTCTGTCCAGCTTGCTATTGTCTTTTGCTGGAAGCTCTGAGAAGCAGAGGGGTGCACCGCCGTGCTGTTAGTTCGGCACGGTGGGTCTTTTTGCCCCTTTGCGTGGTTTTCGTTTTAGGGTTTTTTGTAGACTGCATAGTTCTCTTTGCTATCCTCGCTCTGTCTAGAATATCGGGCCTCACTTTGCTGAATCTATTTCATTCCTACGTTTGTCTTTTCATCTTACTAACAGTCATTATATGTGGGGGGCTGCCTATTCCTTTGGGGTATTTCTCTGAGGTAAGTCAGGCTTGTATTTCTATCTTCAGGCTAGTCAGCTCCTCAGGCAGTGCCGAGTTGCATAGGTAGTTGTTAGGCGCAATCCACTGCTGCTTATAGTTGTGTGAGGATAGATCAGGTACTGCAGTCTACAGAGATTCCACGTCTCAGAGCTCGTCCTATTGTTTTTGGTTATTGCCAGATCTCTGTATGTGCGCTGATTACTGCACGCTGTGTTGCCTGATTGCCAGCCATAACAGGATGCATTGTCTACCAGTTTGGTGCATTAGCACCACTTCTAGCAAACAGCTAAAAAGAGTAGGTCTGTAGATGGTGACTTTTGTGAGCATCCCCAACAGAAGAGCAGATCTGGATTATCATATTCTGATCTTGAGGGTTTAGAGATAAATGAAGTATGGTAAACTGGGGATGGAATGATACTGCTGTTGAAAGGAGGTGCTTCAAGCTCGATGTGATAGTGTGGTGGGAGTGCTTGTTTTGAGATTACCGATGGGCTAAGATACGAACCTCAGGATGTTAATATTCTACCTCTGTGGGATTTTTGTGGAAAAGATTTGGCTGTCACAATACCGGTAATGGGGGCTCTGCATGTCATTACTGTGGTAGGTCTTGCTGTAGCTTGCAACCAAGTCTATGCTGACTATGTCTCTCAAGTTAAAAAAGGTTGGGAGCCAATGTTTTAGACTAAGGGAAAAGTCAGACCCTATAACTTGGGAAATACAGCAACCTTTATCAGCATCATCATATCATGGATAATTTCGGGAAAAACAAGACACAACAAACCAGATAGATCATAAAAGCTAAGGATGTGCCAATCAGCAGTATAATTTAGGCGAGGATTCCAACTAGCAGTCGGCTCTCCTGACCCGAGCGCGATAGCATGCAGCTGTCACACTTGGGTTGGTACAGCCAACAGCCATTCCAAGCATTGCGTTGTGATCCACATCCGAGTTACTGTATATAGCTGTCTGACCCATCCCTAACTTTTGTGATCTCTCTGGTTTGTTTTGTCTTGTTCTTCCCGTAGTTCTCCATAATGTGATGATGCTGATTAAGGTTGCTGTATTTCCCAAGTTTATCTGCTCATTCTCCCACAATGTTTGAGTGCCGAATGATTCTGAGGAAAGCTGAAATTTACACTAGGTAAAGTAAATATGCATATTAATAGCACATTTCTTACCATCTGTTATGTAGTAGCTCACCCCTTTGATGTTTTGCTTCCTGTTTTGTTGCACCATTCCATCCTCTTCCTAGTCAGCAACGTTGGGATCTTATAACAAACTCAAATGGGCCATATATTTGTTTTATATGTTTCATTTATTATATTTTCTCAAGTTCTTTTTCAGTATCCCAATCTACAGATATTTACGGTAAATAAAATTAATCTAACAGTTAAAACAAAAATTGTGTCTAGAATATTCCCAACATGAAAAGATCAAAATTGAATACATTAACTAAAGCCTCTTTCAAACTTCTACAATATATACAGTGCTTAATCTGATCACATAAAGCATCAAAGAGTGCAGATTAAATGGTTTTAGAATAAAAGCATTTAGAGTAATCTTTGAGTAGTCCTTATTAGGTTCCCTGTAAAGGGCAAATGCCGCATTGCTTTTATGCTTGGTTTCCATCCCATTTGAAGACCCTAAGCTCTAATTATCTACCTGTGTTTAGATGAGTGATCTGAAGTAGCAGGGATTTGTTTGTTTTAGCTATTGTACCTCCATTTTTCAGCGAAAACCTGTAAATTGCTCCACAATACAAAACTCAACAGGATCTGTGTAAATACTTAGGGATACAAATCAAAGGATCTCAAGTCATTGGAAAAGTGACAGGCAAACAGGTCAACTTCTATAGGTCTCATAACATAGTCAATGGCGCGTAAGGAAATGTGTGGATTATCAGCCATTAAACATTAAATGACATTCTAAACATTTTTGGGATGTTAGACTCATTGATAGTGTTGAGCATTCCGATACCGCAAGTATCGGGTATCGGCCGATACTTGCGGTATCGGAATTCCGATACCGAGATCCGATATTTTTGTGATATCGGGTATCGGTATCGAATCAATAGGGATGTGTAAAACAAAGAATTAAAATAAAAAATATTGATATGCTCACCTCTCCGGCGCCCCCTGGACTTCACACTGCTAACCGTGAGGCTTCTTTGTTTAAAAAGCGCGCCTTTCGGACCTGTGAATGACGTCCCGGCTTCTGATTGGTCGCGTGCCGCCCATGTGACCGGCACGCGACCAATCAGAGGCCGCGACGTCATTCGCAGGTCCTCAATTCCTAGAATTAGCAGTTTTGTGAATGAGAATGACGTCGCGGCTTCTGATTGGCCGCGTGCCGGTCACATGGGCGGCACGCGACCAATCAGAAGCCGGGACGTCATTCACAGGTCCGAAAGGCGCGCTTTTTAAACAAAGAAGCCTCCCGGTTAGCAGTGTGAAGTCCAGGGGCCGCCGGAGAGGTGAGCATATCAATATTTTTTATTTTAATTCTTTATTTTACACATCCCTATGGATCCCAGGGCCTGAAGGAGAGTTTCCTCTCCTTCAGACCCTGGGAACCATGAGAATACCTTCCGTTACTTGATGTCCCATTGACTTGTATTGGTATCGGATATCGGTATCGGCGATATCCGATATTTTTCGGGTATCGGCCGATACTATCCGATACCGATACTTTCAAGTATCGGACGGTATCGCTCAACACTACTCATTGACAAACATGTTCTGTGAATCTGAAGGAATCTTTAGTGCTAATAAATATGTCTTTATCTTCAGAGAAAAATAGGAAATATAAATTCAAAGGGAATCTGTCAACAGGTTTTGGCTACTCTATCTGAGATCAGCATGATGTAGGCAAAGAGACACTAAATCCAATGGTTTATCACTTAGTTTAGTGGGTACAGCCATTCTGAAACAATCAGAGAGAAAGCAAACCCCGCCCACACCAGTGTACATAGTCTACAGACAGTGAGCTGCTTATCAAAGAAGGGGATGGAGTTGGATCTGGATTAGTGATGAGTGAGTATACTCGGTGATCGAGATTTCCCGAGCACGCTGGGGTGTCCTCTGAGTATTTTTAAGTACTCGGAGATTTAGTTTTCTGCGCCGCAGCAGAATGATTTACATCTGTTAGTCAGGATAAGTACATGTGGGGATTCCCTAGCAACCAGGCGACAACCACATGTACTTATGCTGGCTATCAGATGTAAATCATTTAGCTGCGGCGATGAAAACTAAATCTCTGAGCACTAAAAAATACTCGGAGGACACCCGAGCGTGCTTGGGAAATCTCGAGTACAGAGTATACTCGCTCATCACTAATCTGGATTGATGCACTTTTGTAGTCTAAGCAATGATATAATCACAAGGTAATTAAACCTTCATTCTAAGTAAACAACACCACACAGCCTGACATGTGACACATCGTTGAATTCTTTGTTTTATCTAGTGATGAGCAAATATACTCATTACTCGAGATTTCTCGAGCACGCTCGGGTGTCCTCCGAGTATTTTTTAGTGCTCGGAGATTTAGTTTTCATCGCCGCAGCTGAATGATTTACATTCATTTACCTCATACTGTCCTTAGAATACTTAGCAAAAAATATAATCTGTATGTAGCAATGTTCACAGGGCATGCAGAGCATCTGGTTCTCAGCCTATTAATGACGCCTATATTTTTTTGCACTGGTGTGCCACACTGCCATTCCCTGATTGAAGGCTGACTGTCTCATTTGGTATTATTGCTCTTGAGCAGTTGCCATTTTACTTGGGTCCACTGCACCCTGATAGTGCATTTGTATTGATGCCTAGTTAGACAGGTAAGCATCTCTGCCTGTTTTTGTTTTTTCTTGAATTTTTTCATCTTTTTGTATTTTTTATGTTAGAGTAGGACTCGCAAGTGTAAGAACCCTTGATGCGGGTTGCCAGTTTATGTATTATGGCCAGAATATCAACCAATACCTTACATATATTGATATGTTTTTGTACACTTTATTTATTAGGGTGCAGTTGGGCCCAAATGGTTCTGTAAACTGTGGCCTCTGTTCACACGAGATGCATTATAGTTAGCACTGGGCAGCCCGCCATACGGTGTCATTAATAAGCTGAGAACCAGATGCTCTGCATTCCCTGTGTGAACATTGCCACGAGTATAATTTTTTGCACTGGTGTGCCACACGGCCAATCCCTGATTGAAGGCTATGCAGTTGCCATTTTACTTGGATCCGCTGCACCCTGTTAGTGCATTTGTATTGAGGCGCAGTTAGACAGGTAAGCATCTCTGCCTGTTTTTGTTTTTTCTTGTAAACACTGGGGCCACTTCACAGACAAAACCCAAGAAAAACATTAGATGAGCATACACCCTGTAGTAAGTAAATAAGTAAATAGTGATAGTACATGTAAATCACATAGGGCACTTAGTAAACACTATTTTGATGCAAAAAAAGTGTAAAAGCCATCCCACCGCGACAAGGTGTACCCAATCGGGACAGTCCTATCCTGTCTCTAGTATTAAAGCCTCACCTTGTATCAGCCAACCTCAATATAGATTAGTTACACCTTGTCGTGGTGGCATGGCTTTTATACCTTTTTTATCAAAATTGTGGTAATTAAGTACCCGATGTAATTTACATTGTTATTTCCATGTATTGTACCATGATGTGGTTGGATGGCTTTTGCACTCTTTGATAAAAAAACCCCCCTGCAAATTAAGTACTTCACATTTTTAATGTTTGCAGCAATACTGGAGTTAATGTATTTATTAGTTGTAGTGTGCTAACTCATCATGTATGTACATGTTCATATATTGAACACACAGCATATTTGTGCACCAGTCCATTAATTCAATACCAATGGTGTGTGGGCCCTATTTTTTCTTTTTTTGTGTAGTATGTTTCAGGGGTGTGGCCCCCTCCAGGGCCCGCACCCTTATTCACTCATCTTTCCCATCTGTTTTGGCACATAAAGAGGTAAGACATTTAGTGGATAGGTCCCATCCCTATTAAAAGGTACACCTTGACGTGGTTGGATGACTGTTGCACTCTTTCATAAAAAATGCTAACTAAGTACCTAACATCAATATAGCAATATTGGAGTTCATGTGTTCAGTCACAGTGTGCTTCCTCATCATGTATGTATATTTGGGTCTTCTGTAAACTGCAACTTCTTCCAGGGCATGATTAGCATGTCACATCTCTTCATAAAAATAGTTGTCACAAAGGCACTGTTTATGTGAGTCTGGTAGCTCTTAATTGGGCTACCACAGACAGGCTTAGCGCTAGCTACTCCATCTATAAGATCCAGGTATTGCTGTGGCCTCTACCCTTTAACCTCTGCACAGAGATCTATACTTACACAGGGACCCCTGGGTTGGTGCAGAAAGTTGGCTGCTGGACGGTTGAGCAAGCTGGCAGCAAAAAGGGTCATCACGAGGGGTCGTTACCAGGAGGTGAAAGTCAGGGACAAAATCAGAAACAAGAGAATGGTCAGAATTGGAGCAGAGGTCAGAAAACTGAATAGCATCATGGGAACAGAGAGCAGGGATGTGGAGTAGGTCAAGTGAACTTAACCCCTTACCGGCATCGGACGTACTATACCGTCCGATGCCGGCTCCCCTGCTTTGATGCAGGGCTCCGCGGTGAGCCCGCACCAAAGCCGGGACATGTCAGCTGTTTTGAACAGCTGACATGTGCCCGTAATAGGCGCGGGCAGAATCGCGATCTGCCCGCACCTATTAACTAGTTAAATGCCGCTGTCAAACGCAGACAGCGGCATTCAACTACCGCTTCCAGCCGGGCGGCCGGAAATGACGTCATCGCCGACCCCCGTCACATGATCGGGGGTCGGCGATGCTTGTGAATGGTAACCATAGAGGTCCTTGAGACCTCTATGGTTACTGATTGCCCGTCGCTGTGAGCGCCACCCTGTGGTCGGCGCTCACAGCACACGTGCAATTCTGCTACATAGCAGCGATCAGAAGATCGCTGCTATGTAGCAGAGCCGATCGCGTTGTGCCTGCTTCTAGCCTCCCATGGAGGCTATTGAAGCATAGCATAAGTTAAAAAAAAAAGTTTAAAAAAATGTGAAAAAAATAAAAAAAATATAAAAGTTTAAATCACCCCCCTTTCGCCCCAATCAAAATAAATCAATAAAAAAAATATCAAATCTACGCATATTTGGTATCGCCACACTCAGAATCGCGCGATCTATCAATTAAAAAAAAGTATTAACCTGATCGCTAAACAGCGTAGCGGGAAAAAAATTCGAAACGCCAGAATTACGTTTTTTTGGTCGCCGCGACATTGCATTAAAATGCAATAACGGGCGATCAAAAGAACGTATCTGCACCGAAATGCTATCATTAAAAACGTCATCTCGGCACGCAAAAAATATGCCCTCAACCGACCCCAGATGATGAAAAATGGAGACTCTACGAGTATCGGAAAATGGCGCAATTTTTTTTTTTTTTTTTTTTTTAGCAAAGTTTGGAATTTTTTTTCACCACTTAGATAAAAAGTAACCTAGTCATGTTTGGTGTCTATGAACTCGTAATGACCTGGAGAATCATAATGGCAGGTCATTTTTAGCATTTAGTGAACCTAGCAAAAAAGCCAAACAAAAAAACAATGTGGGATTGCACTTTTTTTGCAATTTCACCGCACTTGGAATTTCTTTCCCGTTTTCTAGTACACGACATGCTAAAACCAATGATGTCGTTCAAAAGTACAACTCGTCCCGCAAAAAATAAGCCCTCACATGGCCAAATTGACGGAAAAATAAAAAAGTTATGGCTCTGGGAAGGAGGGGAGCGAAAAACGAACACGGAAAAACGAAAAATCCCCCGGTCATGAAGGGGTTAAAGGCAGTCCCACCCAGGACTAGACCATAGGAAGCCAACATAAACCAGACCAGAGACAGACATTTACCCTTGAGTCCTAGAGAATTTACAGAACCACTGCATTATAGTAACCTCATCACCCACAGTTAAGTGACAATGCAGTAGAAAGTTTGTGCCTGCCCCTAGCTCCTCCCTTTATGGAGTTTTAAGGGCACTTAATGTCATCTCAGTAATGAGAAAATCTGTCTTCGCTGAATACAGATTTGTCCCATCCCATGCTCTCCGAGTGAAAGAACAATGCAGGATGGGAAAGAAGTAAATTTATATTATAAGATATATTATAAAGTTTCTTAATTTCATGAGTACTATTGATTTATTAAAAATGAAAACGCTGGTTTACTCTTTAATATTATAAACAATCACATTTCCCAATTAAGGCAATTAATCTGCGTCATATTTTTCTTTGTGGTGGTCCAACGTAGGGGACTGGTTTATGTATTGTACAATTTCATAAAAAAAAAAAAAACCATAGTTCAGCATATCACAAAAAAAGAATAATGAGGCGCCATGGGAGGTTCGGGCTTAGATTTGCGGTTTTGTATGGCATCGTCCTACTTTTACACTTTGCAATTTCTTTTTTTTTTTTTTTTGTTACCAGGGCATAAGACTAAAACAATGACTTCATCCAATGACACGGAAAATACTTTCACAAGTTATGTAACAACAGAAAATATGAAACTATGAGACGACTTCATCAACAATACCTCCTATATTCAGAGTAAGTGGAATGCGCTATGATTTCTCTCCTCCATTTGGAGGTTAATTACTCCATTGCTTGTTTCGTGTAAAGTCAGTTTAGTGTGGAGCGGAGGCTAACTATATAGGTGCAGCTACATCTGGCAGTTTTGGATTTCATGACTCAGATGTAAAAATAAAAAGTTGAAAACCAAAAAATAAACACATTGTAAAGCATATTTAACTTCAAATTCCAGGCCCTCTGAACACTGCATGATTTAATGATGGATAAGAATGTAATAACATCCCGGCGGAGAGGAATATTGCCTGGAGATCTCCAGCTACTCTGCCTAAACCAGGATTTTATAGGTACCATTGTGCTTGACTGCATATTCCCTTTGATTAATTACCAAATGAATAAGATTAATATGAGCTTTCATATTCATACAAGGGGAAATCTAAATCTAGGATACAATTTAATACTACAAAAATTAACTTTCTATGTGTTTCTAAGAACATTAGCTCTCAATATAGGTGAAAATGAAAGTTCTATGCAATAAATGTAATAGCTTAAATATGCTTTAAAGCTGTTACATTTATTGCATAGAACTTTCATTGCAAAAATAGCTCAGAAGAGGGAGTAAATCAAAGGGAATCTGTCACCAGGTTTTTGCCACATTGATGTGTGACTTACTGGGCTTCTTGCTGCAGTTTTGATAACATTTCGGTTTCATCTGATGCAGATCTAGCAGTTCTTAAATGCTGATCTCTGTATAATGCCGCCCACACCGCTGATTGGCAGCTGTGTACACTGTGCATAGTCAGAAAGTCGCCAATCGGTGCTGGTGGGGCGGCATTATACAGAGATCATGAATCTAGATGACTGCATGGTAGGAGGGGATGGCACTGCAAAGTCAGATGGTGAAAAAATGGATTTTAATCAGCCCGTGTGACGTTTCGGCTCAAAAGGGCAAAGCCTTATTTTTAGCTTGACAAAGGTTCTTTGATTTTGAGATGAAATGTTGCATGGGCAGATTAAAATTAGTTGTCTCACCCTCTGACTTTAGAGTGCCGCCTCCATTTTTTGGATTTGTGTACAAGAGGTTTTGGTGATAACCTTGGGTTCCCTTCCACCCATTTTTGCATGAAATGTGCTGCTTTGATTTTTCAGTTTCTACGCATCTATCTATCTATCTATCTATCTATCTATCTATCTATCTATCTATCTATCTATCTATCTATCTATCTAATCTCTCTATTATCTATCTATCCATCTATCTATCTATCTATCTATCTATCTATTTATCTATCATCTATTATCTATCCATCAATCTATCATCTATCATCTATATCTATTATCTATCAATCAATCTATCTATATCTATTATCTATCTATCTATCTATCTATCTATCTACCTATCTATCATCTATCTATCTATCTATCTATCTATTATCTATCATCTATATCTATCTATCCATCTATCTATCCCATATCGATCTATGTATCTATGTATCTATGTATCTATGTATCTATCTATCTATCTATCTATCTATCTATCTATCTATCTATCTATCTATCTATCTATCTATCTATCTATTATCTATCATCTATATCTATCTATCCATCTATCTATCCCATATCGATCTATGTATCTATCTATCTATCTATTATTTATCTATCTATCATCTATATCTATCTATCTATCTATCCATCTATCTATCCCATATCGATCTATGTATCTATCTGTCTATCTATCTCTCTATCAATCTATCTATCTTTGACCCTGCACATCAGGATGTTACTAATATTGACAAATGGGATAGCGATGAAACAGATTAATTTCCCCATATATCCAGCTTCTCATAAACCCATAGTATGGATGATATACAAAATGGTGTGAGTTCCATGAAAATAAAATCCAGCTATGGGTTGACACGTTAAAATCAATTGACGGGTAATTGTTAATTATGTGATATTCATGCTTATTAAATTATTAAACAGCAGATGGCAGACTGTTCCTCCTCTTCAACACACAACCTTTACCATGTCAGAACAGCTGCAATATTTTATCTTCAGCAGTGTTCATTAAATATAACCTGATTAGTTAGGAGGTAGATGAGTTATATCTAGAGATGATCGAACCAAGCAATTCCTAAAGGCCCCGTCACACTAAGCGACGCTGCAGCGATACCGACAACGATGTCGATCGCTGCAGCGTCGCTGTTTGGTCGCTGGAGAGCTGTCACACAGACCGCTCTCCAGCGACCAACGATGTCGATAACCAGGGTAAACATCGGGTTACTAAGCGCAGGGCCGCGCTTAGTAACCCAATGTTTACCCTGGTTACCATCGTTAAAGTAAAAAAAACAACCACTACATACTTACCTACCGCTGTCTGTCACTGGCGCTCTGCTTCTCTGCTCTGGCTGTGAGCTCCGGGCAGCCGGAAAGCAGAGCTGCAACGTCACGGATCGCTAGCGATATCGTCTAGTGTGACGGTACCTTATTATTCACATGTTCTTTTCAAGTAACGAGTATAATGCAGGATCTGCCTCTAACGGCTGCAGGTAGAGCAGAGCTACACCCATGACTGTTACCCTGCTAAATGCCGCTGTCAATCTGCACATAGGCGCACCGTGTATATAGTATAGAGTTTCAAGTTCCCTGGAGAAGCTAACAAATATAATAAAAACGAAAAAAAATTTAAAAATTTTAACATGCAAGTTGCCTCTTCAGAGCAGAAGGGGACTTGAAAACTATAACGCCATCTGTGGAAATCGGCAATTCTACAAGTTACATTCGATCCTTTAATGAGCCTTGCAATATGACTTAGGCTAAAAGCCAAATTAGAGTCTCAGTTTGCAGACACGTTGTTTCTTGCTATTGGCCCTCATCAGTGCAAAGTATGAGATCTGATTTGGCTAGGTGAGAGGTTAACACTGAGATCTAAGGGATACGTTTTCTCCTTGTGGAGAGTGGATTGTTGAAGTTTAGAGAAATTTGCTGAATGACAGCTCCTTTACATTTATGACCAATGTGGCATTGGTATTGGTATTGTAAGCTATTAAAATAATCAATCATGTTAATTGATTGGCCCTTGTTAGTGCAAAGCATGAGAAATAATTTGGCTAGGTGAGAGACTCTGGACTGAGGGCTAAGGGGTAAAGTTTCTTCTCGTGGAGAGGGAGATACCAGCTCTGGCATGCCAAGATAAGGAGGCTTATTTGCCTCTGGGAAATTTAATATGCAAATTGCCCCTTCAGAGAAGAAGAGGACTTGAACCCTATAATTCTAATCACACCTAATGTCCCTCATTAAAAATAAAAGTAAAAAGATGCACATATTTGGTATCACAGCATTCATAAAAAGTCCGACCAATCAAAATATAAAATTAATTAACCCAACTATTAATCAGACTATTTTCTATACTGAATTAGGCAATAAAAATACTGTAACTGTTAAGTCTCAGTTGTAATATCCGATGTTCTATATGTCCAGTGCAGCCAGTTACATGCCAGACCCACCAGAAGTGGAGGCTCAAAATTTGGCAAAGGACCTGAGCAATGTTGTGAAGGAGTGGCAGGGGATCAATAGGTGAGTAGAGATGACAAAATCTTTTAAAAATGAATCCAAACAACCCTGAGGATAGGGAAAAAAAGGGAACAACGCCACGCATGATCTAAGTGCAGTAGAAACTAGGTGTAAATAGCATTCACCTAGTCAAAGGCGAAAATGAAGCTTTGAAAGGGGATCCGACAGTAATCCAAGGAGAACGGTCTGCAGCTCGGCTGACTGGGCACACGGAAAAGGCCCTCAGACATCCGTAGTAAAACAGTAGATAGCAAGGAAAATCCCAAGTATGAAGACTCCAGGGTGTAGGAGTCGAAATGAGTTGTCCTGTAATCTTTTATTACCTCAATAAAGCAGATATTTATATATAACATCTATGAGAATCTCTATAAGGCAGCCTACCTGGATTTTCCTTGCTATCTAAAATCTTTTAACAATTTGAATTTGCTAACTTCATAAAATTTTTTGTAAATATTGGATTTCAAGTGAATCCATTCACTTATAATTGTATTATAGCAAAGCCTTTTATTGTGCTTAAAAGATGTGTGTAACACTTTTAGGTTTCCTCAAATTGCATTGAACCTCATTCGAGCTCTTTAGCGCAAACACAGGCATAGCCATCATTCAGACATACGCGTAACACGTCCTTGTACAGATCGCAATGCACAAACTGTCTGATGGTCCGGGACTTGACAGCATCATAGGAATTCAGTGACGACTGAATGAGACTAAAGTAATGTCAAAATGACCTTATCATATATATGGATGGTAACCAGAGGTATTCAAGCCAACAAATAATTCACTTGCCTTGGACAGTGATTGACCATGCACTTCATAAACGACTCATGCAGGGTCTTGGCCTTGATGACGAACATTGTGTGTCCTGTCAGCTTTCTCTGCCTAACAATAGTGTCAATTCTATGGGAAACATAAAGTCAAGGTTTGATTCTTGCCTTGATCACCCTCTCCAACTATGTGAGTTACCAATGAAAAATAAAACACCAGCCTTTTATGTTTCTAGTCCTCGACAGTGGCAAAATCCTTCACAGGGTTCTACCAGGAAAATCCACACTAGTCAAAACACAATTTACAGAACATAAGGATTTTGTTAAAGAAAATTGCAATCATCAAAGACCAAGTAATTTTTGTTCATTTTATGTGGTAGTTTACCCCACTTGATGCCTAAAAATCTTTTTTTCTCTAAAAATTATGATGAAGCAGATACAAAATACTTCAAGAAGTAAATGTTAGGAGTCGAGTTTCCTCTGCTGCACAGGGGGAATCTCAATCCGTCTCCGCTGCGGTCTCCCATTCTTCTCCAGCCGCAGTGGAGTCTGCTCAGCAGGGACGTCGATCCCAGCGTCTCGCTCAGTCTGACTCTGTGCGAAGAGTTACTGCTGCTTTTCCTGCTTCTGCCATTGAAGCCAGTGCTGGGCAGCGGCGAGTGGACGTTTCTGGATCTAAGTCCTGCTTTTCTCTGTCTGAGCATGCCCAGGGCAGGATCTCCCGTTGGAGATCAAGGGTCACATGCTCAGGTATTGCAGCACATCCCATTGGTCCTTTTGGCAGGTCCTGAAAGGGCAAAACTTCTGGAGCTGCTTCCTGTGCTGCTACTATATAAACTGCGCATGACCGCACGGCCATGCGCTAGTATTGTCTTGTAAATATGTGTGTGTGTTGTGAGTGAAAGTCGCTCTTTAAATAACCCTCCCTATTGAATGATTGTTCGCGGAAGGTGTATGTTTGCTATCTAGCGCCCGACTTATCCAACAGCACGTAACACACATTACAGCTACCAGTTGCTGTGTCCGCCTGTACGGCGCCGTGCGCTTGCTCTGTGCTTTCCTGACCCAAGCCTGGGTGGTTAGTGGCGTTCGTCAGTGCGGCACCGCATGCACTCTTGTGCCTTTATATTATTATTTAGTTTCCTTACACACCCAGTTATGGTGTTGTGCCAGCAAGTGTCTAATCGGACTTCAATCCTAGTTGGGATTGAGTTCGCTGACTTCTTGCTCGCGCTCTATGTGCGGTACCGCGGTCCTGTGACGCAACAGGATCGCTTCCTTCACGCAGGGTGAAGTTAACCCATGCGTGTATACTTATAGTACCGCCATATAGTCCGTCTTACTAGCAGCAGGGTTTTTACCTGCACGGTGGACCTCGGACTGCGAACGCACCTAGTTCCATTTCATCTTGTACTTGGTGTGTTCCGCCAGTCCTTAACAGTAAGAGTGCCTAGGTATCTTCCACGGATGCTAACAAAACACTAGCATTTCAAAAAATGCAGTACAATTTCAGTGGTACGGAATCAAATTTGGTGAGCTTCGACATGTGGAAGTTGAACCTCCACACAAATGCACAACTAGATGTAAATTTCTTGGGCATACATATGGCTAACTGATGAGTAAACAGGGAGAGAAGGAAGAATTCTATAAGCAGTTCATGATGACAAAATGGTGAAAATGACATTTACCAGGCAGAACTTAAAGTTGGGACCTGGTTTCCAGAATGATGATAAAGAGAAAGAGTACAGAAAGAACCTTACTAACATCACTATTCCATTTCTTTTCCAATGAGAGCAGTTGATGCTACTTCAGGTGCTTACAGAGAGCCATACTTCATAGTTTATTTGCGCCGGGACATCCACGACTTACTTTCCTACTGCAGAGCCTGTACACTGTAATATATTGGACCTTCAGCAACATGGAAAAGAAATCCCACATCAGAGATTCCTGTACATAAGACATGCCACCATCACGACTACCACCAAAGTTTTCAGGTGCAATTGAGCATTCTCCATCAACAAGAATCATGGCATTAACTTGAGCAGACAAGGGAAGAAGCAAATGTGTCTGCTGTTGTTGATCATTTAATCTTTATTTATATAGCGCCAAGATATTCCACAGCGCTTTACAGTTTAACAGTGAGAGCTTACAATCTACAATGAAGTGGGGGAGATACAAAGTACAGGAGCTTATTTAAAATTATGTATTTATAATTATGGTCCAGCCATCTTGAGGGAGTGGGGGATAGATGGAGATAGTGAATGGGCTACACACGCGCCCTTACACATAAAATGACTTTGATTAGGGAACGTAATAGGCCGCTCTGAACAAATATGTTTTGAGGGCATGCCTAAACTATGCAAATTGTGGATGGTCCTAATTTCTTGGGGTAGAGCATTCCAGAGGATTGGCGCAGCGCGGGAGAAGTCTTGGAGACAGGTGTGGGAGGTACGGATCAGTGCAGAGGTCATTTGGCCAAAAGTTAACTCAGTTTTTATGGCCAAAGCCACCACCCTCCTGTTGTGATGACATCACCTCCTTGATACCCTGATCTGATTCTCAGGTTTTTTTCACAACAGAATCATCACCAACCATGACTTGGCTGTAAGTTACATTAGTGCAAGAAATGTTCTATGCTCCTTCCTCACTTTATACCTACCTCTATATTTACCCCAAGTCACAGTGCTAATACAATTGACAGTGCCCTTACCATCCCGGCTGGCAGAGCCGGTAACACAGCTAGTTGTTTAAATGGTGCAGTCACGATTAATTTTTGGATTCGTCACAGCTCTGGCTCTGCTTTAATATAAACAGTGTTTTTTGCTTTGGTGCCAGCAAGGGTTAATGTCAGTTTTCTTGCTGGAAGCTGCTCTCTTGCTATGTCAGCTAATGTGGGTGGTGACCACTCCCACCATCCTTTAAATAGCCACATGATGCATCGGCTGAATGTTGGTAATACAGTATGTCTCTGAAGACCAGCCTAGGAGTTTGGAGCCCTCTGCTGCCAGTACTGTAACTGCTGAAGTAGTGGTTGGTGGGGACACTGAAACCATACCGGTTCTTGTGGATAATAGAGCTGGAGTTAACATGGTAGAGTTCTGCTTTGTACAGACCCACAGTCTGATCAGTAGGACGCTGGCGAGACCCATTTCAATTCATGTGATTGACTCTGTCCCTCTCCACCAGAGGAGTTTGACCCAAGTCATAGACAATATTAACGTTCTTATAGGGACTCTTCATGAAGAGTCCCTATAGTGCTACATCTTGGAGGGTATGCCAACCCCAATCGTCTTAGGCCTTCCCTGGCTGAAGAGACACAATCCGGTCATAGATTGATGGTCCGGGGAAGTAGTGAGTTGGGTACAGTCTTGTACAAACTGTTGCCTAGGTGCTATGGTCTCTGCCGTCCTTCTTGAATCTACTCCTTCTTCTCTGGTGGAGGCAGATATGTTGCTACCAGAGAATAGTGGCAGGATTCAACCCTCACCACAAGTAAACCCTAGTAGGTTGAGGTGTCCTCAAAGCATGTCATTTCCAGTGAGGTCTGGTGTTAAGGGTCCAGAGGCCCATTGTTGAAAGGGGGTACTGTCATGATTCATTTTTGGATTAGTGACAACTCTGGCTCTGCTTTAATTTAAATATTTTTTTGCTTTTGTGCCAGCAAGGGTTAATGTCAGTTTTCTAGCTGGAAGCTACTTTCTTACTAGGTCAGCTGATGTGGGTGGAGACCACTCCCACCATCCTTTAAATAGCCATATGATGCATCAGCTGAATGTTGGCAATAGAGCTTGTCCCTGAAGACCAGCCTAGTTGTTTGGAGCCCTCTGCTGCCAGCAGTGTATCTGCTACTTTTGTGGAGGTCGGGGTCCTGGTTCTGCATCATCTGCTGTGTGGAGCTAAGTTTTGTTGTTCCTTTCCTTGTCTGTCTCATGCATGTTACTATCCCCTTGTGTTTATACGATCTGCAGTGGTGAGGCTATAGTGTCCTTACCGACCAGTGTACTAGCCAGGGCATAATGAGGTGACAGCTAGTGACTAGGCCCGTGATGGCGGCGGGGGGAAGGACCAACACAGGATGCTACTGGAGCTTTGGAATATGCACAGGCTGTGTGAGGAGGTGCCCCATCCCTTGTTACCTACTGTTAGGGTCTTTCTCTCCCTTTTTTCATCCCATTGTTTGTGCATGTTGTGCCGTCCGCTGGACCGACCCTTGTGGGTCATGACAGGTGCCCTCCGTCTTCTCAAGCACCATGTCATTGAAGTACAAATCCAAAACATTTTAGATTAAAAAAAAAACATGATTTTTAGTTTCCACAAGCCAACATAAAATTCTGTTAAGCTCCTGTACTTTCAAAATGCTCATCGTACCCTCAGATGAAATTCTTGAGGAGTGCCGTTTTCAAAGTGAGATCACTTTGAGGGGCAAATAGGTAAACTTTATACCTCCGATCACAGCTGAGCGCTTGTGCTGTCTTTGGACAGCATGAGAACCGCAGCTCTCTAACCGGCAGGAATGATTTCATCATCGATCGGAAGCGGTGTTTGCAGCACTGTCATGCACATGACAGCGTGACAAACACCCGGTGTTCGGGCAGCCAAATCTG
This sequence comes from Ranitomeya imitator, assembly GCF_032444005.1. Lineage (NCBI taxonomy): Eukaryota > Metazoa > Chordata > Amphibia > Anura > Dendrobatidae > Ranitomeya > Ranitomeya imitator. The sequence goes on from NC_091287.1 coordinate 496,706,418, forward strand.
AACAGTAACAACAACTTCCTGGTGAAGTCCATGTTCGGTGTCTGTGCCAGAACAGTAGGTAACATAGTAACATAGTTATTAAGGTTGAAGGAAGACTTTAAGTCCATCTAGTTCAACCCATAGCCGAACCTAACATGCCCTAACATGTTGATCCAGAGGAAGGCAAAAAAAACCCCATATGCCAAAGAGTAAGCTCCACATTGGGGAAAAAACTTCCTTCCCAACTCCACATATGGCAATCAGACTAGTTCCCTGGATCAACACCCTATCAAGGAATCTAGTATATATAACCTGTAACATTATATTCTTCAAGAAAGGCATCCAGGCCTCTCTTAAATTTAAGTAATGAATCACTCATTACAACATCATATGGCAGAGAGTTCCATAGTCTCACTGCTCTTACAGTAAAGAATCTGCGTCTGTTATTATGCTTAAACCTTCCTTCCTCCAGACGTAGAGGATGCCCCCTTGTCCCTGTCTCAGGTCTATGATTAAAAAGATCATCAGAAAGGTCTTTGTACTGTCCCCTCATATATTTATACATTAAAATAAGATCACCCCTTAGCCTTCGTTTTTCCAAACTAAATAGCCCCAAGTGTAATAACCTATCTTGGTATTGCAGACCCCCCAGTCCTCTAATAACCTTGGTCGCTCTTCTTTGCACCCGCTCCAGTTCAGCTACTGTATGTCTTTCTTATACACCGGAGACCAGAACTGTGCACAGTATTCTAAGTGTGGTCGAACTAGTGACTTGTATAGGGGTAAAATTATATTCTCCTCATGAGCATCTATGCCTCTTTTAATGCACCCCATTATTTTATTTGCCTTTGTAGCACTTGCCTGACACTGGCCACTAAATGTGAGTTTGTCATCCACCCATACTCCCAGGTCTTTTTCATTGACGGTTTTGCCCAGAGTTTTAGAATTAAGCACATAGTTATACATCTTAGTACTTCTACCCAAGTGCATGACCTTACATTTATCCCCATTAAAGCTCATTTGCCATTTATCAGCCCAAGCTTCTAGTTTACATATATCATCCAGTAATATAAAATTGTTCTCCTCTGTATTGATTACCCTGCAGAGTTTAGTGTCATCTGCAAATATTGAAATTCTACTCTGTATGCCCCCTACAAGGTCATTAATAAATATGTTAAAAAGAAGAGGGCCCAATACTGACCCCTGTGGTACCCCACTGTTAACCGCGACCCAGTCCGAGTGTGCTCCATTAATAACCACCCTTTGTTTCCTATCCCTGAGCCAGCTCTTAACCCACTTACACATATTTTCCCCTGTCCCCATTATTCTCATTTTATGTATTAACCTTATGTGTGGCACCGTATCAGAAGCTTTTGGAAAGTCCATATACACTATGTCCACTGGGTTCTCTGGGTCCAGTCCGGAACTTACCTCTTCATAGAAGCTGATCAGATTAGTCTGACATGAACGGTCCCTAGTAAACCCGTGCTGATACTGGGTCATGAGGTTATTCCTCTTCAGATACTCCAGTATAGCATCCCTTAGAATGCCCTCCAGGATTTTACCCACAGTAGAGGTTAAGCTTACTGGCCTATAATTTCCGAGTTCAGTTTTTATCCCCTTTTTGAATATTGGCACCACATTTGCTATACGCCAGTCCTGTCGTACAGACCCTGTTATTATGGAGTCTTTAAAGATTAAAAATAATTGTCTATGAATGACTGTACTTAATTCCTGCAGTACTTGGGGGATTTGGAACAGATGCCGAACTTTGTCTGAACTAGTTGTCCAATGTTTAAGACTTTTCTCTTCATATCACTAAGGGTACCGTTACACTATACGATTTACCAACGATCACGACCAGCGATACGACCTGGCCGTGATCGTTGGTAAGTCGTTGTGTGGTCGCTGGAGAGCTGTCACACAGACAGCTCTCCAGCGACCAACGATGCCGAGGTCCCCGGCTAACCAGGGTAAACATCGGGTTACTAAGCGCAGGGCTGCGCTTATTAACCCGATGTTTACCCTGGTTACCAGCGTAAAAAAAAACAAATATTACATACTTACATTCCGGTGTCTGTCCCTTGCCGTCTGCTTCCCGCACTGACTGACTGCCGGCCGTAAAGTGAAAGCACAGCGCGCTGTGCTCTGCTTTCACTTTACGGCCGGCAGTCAGTCAGTGCGGGAAGCAGACGGCAAGGGACCTGACGGACACCGGAATGTAAGTATGTACTGTTTTTTTTTTTTTACATTTACGATGGTAACTAGGATAAACATCGGGTTACTAAGCGCGGCCCTGCGCTTAGTAACCCGATGTTTACCCTGGTTACAAGCGAATGCATCGCTGGATCGGTGTCACACACACCGATCCAGCGATGACAGCGGGAGATCCAGCGACGAAAGAAAGTTCCAAACGATCTGCTACGACGTACGATTCTCAGCTGGGTCCCTGATCGCTGCTGCGTGTCAGACACAGCGATATCGTATGGATATCGCTGGAACGTCACGAATCGTGCCGTCATAGCGATCAAAATGGCACTGTGTGACGGTACCCTAAGGCTTAGATATGCACTCTGAGGTACACTGCATAGGCTGTAACACCCCCAACATGTCTGCTGCATTCCTCGCCTCAGCAAAGGTCTGGATACATATGATGAGAGCATTATACTGCCTCTGTACAAATCCCTAGTTAGACCGCACATGGAGTACTGTGTCCAGTTTTGGGCACCGGTGCTCAGGAAGGATATAATGGAACTAGAGAGAGTACAAAGGAGGGCAACAAAATTAATAAAGGGGATGGGAGAACTACAATACCCAGATAGATTAGCGAAATTAGGATTATTTAGTCTAGAAAAAAAGACGACTGAGGGGTGATCTAATAACCATGTATAAGTATATAAGGGTACAATACAAATATCTCGCTGATGATCTGTTTATACCAAGGAAGGTGACGGGCACAAGGTGGCATTCTTTGCGTCTGGGGGAGAGAAGGTTTTTCCACCAACATAGAAGAGGATTCTTTACTGTTAGGGCAGTGAGAATCTGGAATTGCTTGCCTGAGGAGGTGGTGATGGCGAACTCAGTCGAGGGGTTCAAGAGAGGCCTGGATGTCTTCCTGGAGCAGAACAATATTGTATCATACAATTAGGTTCTGTAGAAGGACGTAGATCTGGGGATTTATTATGATGGAATATAGGCTGAACTGGATGGACAAATGTCTTTTTTCGGCCTTACTAACTATGTTACTATGTTACTATGTTACTATGTTTTATAGTGGCTATGATAGTAACCAATGATTTCCAGCACTATACCATGTGATGTGATAGCTGCAAGGCATTATGGGGAAGCCATATTTAAGGTCATGTGAGCCCTCTCTTACTGATGTAATGTTTGGTAATATGAAAAATTTCACCTGGCATTTTTTGGGGTGATTAGTGTGAATTGACTCTCAAATTTTTCAAAGCCTGCAAATTTAATGAAATTCAACACAAAGTAGATTAACATCTCATCAATTTGTTCATCTGTATTGTTCAGTATACCTTTACTATTTTTACACCATGCAGGGCCAGATTAAAAAATGGCCTGACAACTCTCTTGAGTTACGTTGAGAAATTATCTGAAGAAGCAGCTTTCAGGGTGTCCTGGGCAAGAAGTCAAAATTTCCATTTAGCCAGTGGTGTTTAAAAAAAAAGTTCAAGCTCTTGTTGAAGCAACCATGTTTCTGAGGATGTTTGAACTGTGTTGTCACTCACTATAAAAGATTACTGTAAGGGGAATTACCAATAGCTAGAAAGGCTTATCTCTCAAGAGATCTCTCACATCCTCTTGAAGTCTTTTTCATAACTTACAATCTTAGTTTACGTTATCCAGCTATTATGCTAACACGTGCACTGCTCATACAGTGAAGACACTAATGCAGATTATTTTCACTCGGAACATTTAGAAGATCAAAGTGATAATAGAGAAATATTCAGGGGAAGATTATGTAGTCACTTTTTTAATTTAGCTATTATGTTTCTTGTAAGTTGACATTTGTTTTCACACGAGGTTTGTCTTTGCAAATCTAAAAAACATCACCATTCCAGATATGCATGGGGAGACATTTATTAGGGTGGGTCGCTAATTCCCATAGATTTTTTAATAACAGATGTGGAATAAAAATTTATACTATGTATATTGGCTTACATTGAATGACCATGTGTATGTGATACCTCAATTAGAGAGATGTGCCATCTCAAGTCTGAAAAGCATGTTATGTTTTGGAATCTATCCAGAAAGGAATTAGACTTGATAATTGCGCTTGTTTGCAATCTGGATTTTGAAAGTGCTATCATTATTTCAACAGGATTTTTTGTGGATTAGTTCACTTGGATTCAAAATAAAAATACACTGCATTTGCTTGTTTCGGTGCTGCTAATCTCTCCTCCTCAGCACTAACGGCCTTGCTCTGCATGCCAGCTTACCAGGTTGGGTCAGTGACTTCGTCATGTGCCACCTCGTCTTCCACCAATGCACCCTGGTCCTCCTGACTTTATCAATTAACAATAACCTGACATATTAGCAACTGTGTCTCATCATAATCTTCCTGCTTAGAAAAAAATTGCCATTCCTTACCATCATCTTCTTGTGGCTGTGTGCTGTAAGTTTTGTGTTATTCTAAACAGCATCTCCTGTTCCTGTTTTTGAACTTTTTTTTGGAGTTTTATATACCACTGCAATAACCACGGTAAAATCTCCAGATGACTAATTAAATCCAGGGAAAATTTTTGAACGGGTTTGGGAGTGTAGCACCACAATGTAACACAAAGCACGTAAAACTGTATGGATGACTAACTGAATCCTAAAAATATATTTTGAATGTTTTCTAGGAGGTTTACATACCACTGTAATGTAACAGTAACCACGTTCAACTTTATGAATGACTAAATTGAAGAAAAAAATTGAACTTTTTTTGCAGTTTTATATACCACGGTAATGCAACAATAACCACATTATATTCTACGGAAGACTAATTGAATCCAGATAAAAATTTTGAACCTTTTTTTGGAGTTTAATATACCACCATAATGTAACACAAAACATGTAAAGCTCTATGGATGACTAGAAAAAAATTGACAGTTTTTTGGAGGTTTATATATCACCGTAATGTAACACTAACTGCAGCGCCCCAGAGACCTGGTCGTTGCAGTATGGCCCCAAGGCGAGTAGCGGTACGTCCGATAGCACTAAAGAGTTTTCCTGACCAGGTATCACCAGAACACATTACACTTCACACTCCGGCCACTAGGGGGAGAAAAAGGCTTCATTTATTGGGCCACTCCTCACACTGGTAAAACTAGGGGCTGGGGAGGAAGTTAGTCAGAAGCTGACTGGGTTGGAACCAGGCAACATCCTGTGGCAGGGGGTGTTGCGGGGAGAAGACACAGGGGGGTCACTGTCAGGCGTGGGAACCTGGCAGGTGCCTAGCGAACAGAACAGAACGTAACGGAACCGCGCCTGCACACCTTGTGGCAGTATCCTAAGGAAGAGACAAGAGGGGAAGAATATTGTGGAACAGTGTAAACGAGATCAGCACAAAGGAGAGCCAGTAAGAGTCGTGCCGAGAGAGGAAGGCAACATCTTACTGAGGCACGTAGTCGGTGGCCGGATCACCGTAGGAGTAACTGACTTCACGCATTACTTCAAATTCCGCTGGACAGTCAATTATAGGTTGGCTGTCTACCTTCTACACCTACGAAGACATAGGGGGCAACATTGGGAGAGAGGCGTCTCTAGGGTCCCGGAAGATCTCCACGCCTTCCCGTCAAATGGGTGGCCTCCTAGCCATAACATATCTGGGGGACGTTAGAAACTAGCAACATCTGGAACCAAAGAAAGAGAGAGAGAGAAAGCTGTAGAGAACGAACGAAAGAGAACAGCAGTTGTGAGGACTATTCCGAATGCTCAGCAGGGTAGGACTACAACACACAGGCGCTATTCGTAGGCAACGATTTCCATCTGCGAGGGAAACTCTGGATGTGCCTATCGGACCGGCCGGTCTCTGATAGCCCAGTTGAACGTGCTCTGGACTGAGTGTACTGAAGCCTTCAGTAAAAGGTAAAGAGACTGCAAACCTGTGTCCTCGTTATTGCCTGCACCTCACACCATCACCATCCACCTCACTGGGAAGCCCTGGGGACATACTTCACCTGTGGGAAGGTATACCATCCAGCTGTCATTCCATCACCCCAGCGGACCCCCACAGCAGCGTCGGTCACCCTGACCGAATACCACAGGTGGCGTCACGAACTCCTGACAGACTATACTACCACCTTCATTGGATGCCCCTTAGCAGGGTCGCGGACCGGGTCTAGCCACCGTGACAGCCTCAGGACCGAACCAGAGAGGCCCGGTACCGAAACGTCGTGGCCCTGTGTCTGGGGGCGCTCCATAACCATGTTACAATTTATGGATGACTAATTGAATCCAGAAAAAAAATTGAACTATTTTTGGAGATGTTTATACAACTGTAATGTAACACTAACAAAATTAACCTACATACAAATTAACCTACATACAAGTTAACATACCCCAGCAGAATTTTTGCTTTCTTGGCCATTTAGAATATGAATGATAACACCAAATCTTTTCTTTACTCATGGCTAGTGGTTGGGTGAAGCCATTTATTGTCAAACTACTGTGTTTTAGCTTTTTAAATCATAATGATAACCCAAAACATACAAATGACCCTGATGAAAAGTACACACACCCCATTTCTTAATACCGTTTATTGCCCCCTCTAACATCAATGGCAGCTTATAGTTGTCATGATCCAGTCTTGGTTTTGTTTCTTGCTATTCTCTCCCAGGTCTGGTCATGTGGGGGTTAATCTTCTTTGCCTCGTTTTGGGATCTGTTTGGCTATTTCAGCCCACTGCCGTCAGCAGACTGTGTCAGTTATAGTTCATGCCCAGGCTTGTCTGAGTGTTTTGTTCCCCCGTGCTGTGACCTCTGGTATCTGACCTGCTTTGACCTCTGACTTGTTTTACTGTCTCAGGTTTCTGGTATCTCTGCTCTCGTCTGGCTCCGACTTTTCTGGCTTGTACTTGACCAAGTGTGTAGCTGTTTCCTCTGGTACTGTGTTTCCTGACCATTCCTTACCCGGCTCGTCTGACCACTCTCTCGCCACTTGGTGGCGCCTGCGCTACCATACCGTAGTGTTACGCTGTGAGCGCAACCTTTCTTAGGGTATGTGCACACGCTGCGGATTTTGCTGCGGATCCGCAGCGTTTCCGCAGCTGCGGATCCGCAGCAGTTTCCCATGCATTTACAGTACCATGTAAAGCAATGGGAAATGAAATCCGCAGTGCACTGTTATGATCAGGTGACCTTGGAGCAGCATGAAAACTTTCACCGGAGTAGGTGGTAACTATACTGACCGCAAACCCTGATCTTATCACCGCAACTAGAAGTAGCCGTGGGGTGTGCCTAACAAAACCTAGACACCTCGACACAGCCGGAGGACTAAATACCCCTATAGATGGAAATAGGAATTTCTACCTTGCCTCAGAGCAGAACCCCAAAGGATAGGCAGCCCCCCACAAATATTGACTGTGAGTAGTAGAGGAAAAGACACACGTAGGCAGGAAACAGGATTTAGCAAATGAGGCACACACTAGCTAAATAGGAAAGGATAGGACAGGATACTAAGCGGTCAGTATTAAAAATCCTTCCAAAAAAAATCCACAGCAGAAAATACAAAAACTCCACAATCTAACTAAAGATGTGGAGCGTATATCTGCATCTCCAGAGAATCCAACCAGACTGAGAAAACACTGACACAGTCTAAGCTGGACAAGAGAAAAACAAATGAATAGCACAGAATATTAGCACACTGCATGTGTGCCACAGAAACAAAAACCAGACACTTATCTTTTCTGAATTGACAGCTGAGCAGGAGAAGCCAGAAAGAGATCCAACACTTCAGAAGAAACATTGCCAACTGGCAAGGACTAATGAATCCTGCACACCGAAATATCCCAGTCAGAACTGCAATCAGCAGAAACACCTGGCCAGGACTGCGAGTCAGAGACAACTGCATTCCCACCTACAACCACTGGAGGGAACCCAAGAGCAGAATTCACAACAGTGAACATGCTGCGGAAAAAAAATGTGGAAACGCAGCGGTTTATTTTCCGCAGCATGTCAATTCTTTCTGCGGATTCCGCTGCGGGTTTGCCCCTGCTCCAATAGAAATCTGCAGGTGAAAACCCGCAGAGGAAACCGCAAAAGAAACCGCAGTAAATCCGCCCTAAAAACCGCAGCGGTTTTTTACTGCGGATTTTGCAAATCCGCTGCGGAAAATTCCGCAATGTAATCCGGTGTGTGTGCACTTAGCCTTACTCTACCAGCATCCCCTGGTGAGGGTTGCCCTATACTGAGTGATGACAGCATTACAGATGTCTTTTGTGGTAGTTGTGGATGAGGTTCCTTATTTTCTCAGATGGTAAAGATACCCACTCTTCTTGGCAAAAAGCCTCCAGTTTCTGTAAATTCCTGGGCTATCTAGCATGAACTACACACTTGAGATCTCCTCAGAGTGGCTCAAAGATATTGAGGTTAAGAGACTTAGATTGCCCCTCCAGAACATTCAGTTTGTCCTGCTGTAGCCAATTACAGGTCAACTTGGCCTTGTGTTTTGGATAGTTGTCATGTTGGAACGTCCAAGTACATCCCATGTGCAGCTTCTAGGCTGATGATTGCAAATTTGCCTGCAGTATTTGCTGATAATGTGCTGCATTCATCTTTCCTTCAACTTTTACCAAGTTTCCTGTGCCTTTGTAGCTCACACATCCCAAAACATCAGCGATCCACCTCCGTGCTTTACAGTAGGAATGGTGTACCTTTCATCATAGGCCTTGTTGACCTCTTTCCAAATGGAATGTTTATGGTTGTGGCCAAAAAGTTCAATTTTGGTCTCATCACTCCAAATTACCTAGTTCCTCAAGTTTTGAGGCTTGTCTCTGTGCTGTTTTGCATATGTAGGCAAGATACTTTGTGGCATTTGTGCAGTAATGACTTTTTTTCTGGCAACTCGACCATTAAGCCAATTTTTCTTCAAGTGCCTCCCTATTGTGCATCTTGAAACAGCCACACCGCTTGTTTTCAGAGAGTCCAGTATTTGTGGGTTTTTCTTTGCATCCTGAACAGTTTTTCTGGCATTTGTGAGTGAAAGTTTTGTTGGTCTACCTGACCGTGATTTTCCATTTGTTAATCACAGTTTGAATGCTGCTCACTGGCATTATCAATTCCTTGGATATCTTTTTGTATCCCTTTCCTGTTTTATACAGTTCAACTACTTTTTCCCATAGATCCGTTGACAATTCTTTTGCTTTCCCCATGACTCACAATCCAGAAACGTCAATGGCTGGATGAAAGATGCAAGTGTCTGTCTGGATCCCAGAAACTCACTCAGCTTTTATGCACACACACTGATTACAAGCAAACAGGTCACAGTTTAGGATGTTACCTTTAGTAGCCATTCAAACCCATTTGTGTCAACTTATGTGCATATTGTAAGGCCAAAATCACCAGTATGTGAACTTTTGATCAGGGTCATTTGGATGTTTTGGGTTGTGAATATGATTTAAAAAGAGAAAATATAGTAGTTTGACAATAAATGGCTTCACCCAACCACTAACCATGAGTGGAGAAAAAGTTATGGCATTATCATTCATATTCTCTGAAAAAAGGCCAAGAAAGCAAAAATTCTGCTGGGGTATGTAAATTTTTGAGCACAACTGTAAGGCCAGGGTGACACTTGCCAGTGCAATGTGAGAAACTCATGTGAGTCTCTCGCATCAATACCCTGCACCGTCGCCGGCACCCGGGACTGAAGTGTGCGGCTGCATGTCTTTCTATGCAGCTGAACGCTCTGGTCCCGAGTGCCGAAGGCTGTGTGACAGCTATAGAGTCATTTTATCTTGAGCAAAAATGGTCTCAGGGCCAGAAAGGATAAGCTCTTCCTTTTATAGAAATTTTTTTAAGCATTGCACAGTTTGATCTCGGGGTGAATTTATTGAGACGCCCACTCATGAGAAGATTGTCAGTTGTCTTGAATGTTTTCCAGTTGTGAATATTTTGAAGCATGAAGGACCCCTTATTGTTTGGAAATGGCCTTATATCTAGTGTTGATCATTCCGATACTGCAAGTATCGGGTATCAGCCGATATTTGCTGTATCAGAATTCCGATACCGAGTTCCGATATTTTTGCGATATCGGAAATCGGAATCGGTGTGTGCGGTGCGTATGGTTCCCAGAGTCTGGAGGAGAGGAGACTCTCCTTCAGGCCCTAGGATCCATAATCATGTAAAAAATAAAAAATAAAAATAAAAAATATGAATATACTCACCCCTCCAGCGAACCCTGGCTGTCACCGCTGCAAGCGTCTGCCTCCGTTCCTAAGAATGCAGTGAGTGAAGGACCTTCGATGATGTCACGGTCACGTGAGCGGGCAGGTGAGCGGTCACCTGACCGCGACGTCATCGAATGTCCTTCACTCACTGCATTCTTAGGAACGGAGGCAGACGCCCGCAGCGGTGACAGCCAGGGTCCTTCGGAGGGGTGAGTATATTCATATTTTTTATTTTAATTCTTTATTTTTTACATGAATATGGATCCCAGGGCCTGAAGGAGAGTTTCCACTCCTTCAGACCCTGGGAACCATCTAGGATACCTTCCGAAATTTGTGTCCCATTGACTTGCATTGGTATCGGGTATCGGTATTGGCGATATCCGATATTTTTTGGATATCGGCCGATACCATCCGATACCGATACTTTTGAATATCGGAAGGTATCACTCAACACTACTTATAACTCTTCTCAGATTGATGGACCGCAACAGTTATCTAAAATCATTGCTGATGTATTTGCTCCTTTATCATTGTGGATCCTCCTGGGGTTCCTCCACACCTGTCTTGCGAACGTCTACCCTTGCCTTGGTGTACTCTGCCACAGAATATTGTGCTCTAGTATGGCTGAATAATTGTCATGTGAATGCAATCGACAATCAGTTGAACAACTCTATGCGCATAATTTCTGGTGCTATCAGACCTACGCCCGTCCACTGGTTACCTGTCTTGAGCCATATCGCACCTGCAAGTCTGAGAAGACAAAAAGCTCCTACTTAAAGAATACACCAATGTAGTGAATAATGAAAAGCTCCCAATACATAAAAATATCCAAGATGTTCAAATACAGCGACTGAAACCAAGACATCCACCCATCCGAACCGCAATTACCCTGTACGAACATGATTTCAATTTAGAAGAGAAATGGTGTGAACTTTGGGTCAGTGCAGTAGACGGTGAGCCTCAAACGTTTCCTCACTTTTAAAATCCACCACCAGGCTTCAATCTGCCAAGGAAAACCTGGGTCACTTTGAATCGTATCAGAACAAACTTTGGTGTTTGTGTAGATCTTATGCATAAGTGGGGAAAATCTGACTCTCCTGCCTGTGACTGTGGAGCTGACCATCAAACAATTCAGCACATTGTCGAGGAATGTCCCATCAGATCTTGTACTGGTGACAAGAATGATTTCTATACTGGAAATGACAATGTTATTGCATACATAGAAAATCTCGATATCCGACTCTGATTTCTGTTCCTTTGTTCTTTTCAATCACTGTTTATCATTTATTTATTCTTATATGATGTTTAAATATATGTTCATACGATTAACCTTCGTCAGGCTGCATAATTTTACAACGTTAACAGGCTGCAGAGGTACAATTGTACCTTCATATATATTTTATTGAAATTTGGCCAATATATTCTGGACCAAAACTGCAGAGATGTAACGAAATGTCAGCCCTCTACGGCTTTTCGAAAAAAAAATTTTTTGCAATTTTAAAATGGAATAGTTACAATTGTACCTACTCAGCCGGAGGAAGGTTAAACAAATATCATTGTGTTAACAGATAAATAAATGCTCCAAACCATCAAACCAAAACGTCTGCTTTTATTGAGGCGGTCATTCTTGTTAATGAACAGCTGATCAAAGGCCTATGATTAGCAACACCTGCTATCATCTTAATTGCTATGTAATCAGTAAAGTTGTTCTTCATTTTTCACACACCATTTCTACATTTTGATTCTAATTTTTGTTAAATAATGACATGGTGTAATTTGCCACATGTTCTTCTTCATCCAAGATTGATTGTATTTACCTAATATTAAGACTTTCCAATGACCAGATTTGTTTTTAGTGTGCTCTGATAATAAATCCATAGTGCTCAAAGAGAGTGCATCTTAAAATTCTACTTCTTTATCCTCCTATGGGCCACTCCTCCCATCCCACCCCAACTTACCCCATCTCCATCCTGCCTCTTGAGCTCACCATCCACTCTTAAAAAGAGTTTAAATCTACTCTTAAATTATACACAATGGGGATTGGTGGAGGAGAAGGCATGATGAGAATTCAGCACAATGTGAGACAAGCATAGACAGTCAAATTGAGTTGCAGCTTCAAGCTATTCGTTAACCTCACTCCAGTGCTAGATTCACAGCCACAAGGGACAGTACTACTGTATAATATCCTGCATTCTGCTGCTGATGATTTTATCTATTATATATAGAGAAAGAATAGCTGGAATCCTTTTCCCTTTATGTACTACATATGGGAGATACAGCTGTGAGAGTAGAGCAGGGAAGCTATGGAAGGAGAGCAGAACTGTCTGTCATTACATGGATTATACAGTAGAAAGCCTGCTCTAAGCTACTGTGGGGGCGTGGTCTTTTCCCCCCTGTGTATTGTTGCCTGCTTATGATTGGTCAATGTCATTCAGGGGAAGAAGTACATGCCCCCTGTGAAAAATTTCTGGTAATGCCTCCTCGGACTTGTAGCCTAAACTTTATAAGCCAATATCTTGGAGAGAAGAAATAAAAAAAAAGAAAAATTTAATTGTTTGCTCTTACTGTAAGCCATTACTCCATAATGTTGCAAGTTTAATATTCTGAAACTGGTGAAATGTCCTCTTTGAGCTTTTCCTTTCCTTAACATCTCTCAGTCTTTATGTTTTGTCACATAGTGTTTGATTTGTTTCAGCTCTTCCTTACCTTGGCAATGTCAAAGCAAATGCCATCCAAGAAGTAAAAAGTTTATGTAAGCGTCAGAATACTCTTGTTTACATTTGTAATTTTCCTGGATCCTTATACCATTTCATTTTTCAGCATAGCACATAGTACAGTGGTTTATAAATTAGCAAAACGAAAGGCTGTTCCGACTTATTTCCATTATTCTCAGAGAAGACAATTTTTCTCTCTTCTTGGAAGCCTGCTTCTGAGGAAATACTGATTGTGAACCCTCTAGATATTTGTCAAGTTAAACATTTAGAGTGACTAAGCCAAAATATAAAAATCTCTAAAGGAAAATTCAACAATTTATTGTTAACACACAAGAATCTCCTTGATATAAGAAAAATGCTTATAGCTTGAATAATTTAGAAAATTTGGGTGCTAATAGCATGGGATTTGTTTTTCTCGGCTGTATGTGGACTTTCCCCAAAGCCTTGTTTATAAAGGAAAATAGAAAAAAAAAAACGAATGTTTGCAATTTTGAGACAAACCATAGGGATCATTTGTACATCAAGAAGGTAAAAGCTTCCAAGCAGACCATGATGGATCAATTTAAGATGAACATTTCTAAAATTCATGTAAATACAGCACGTTTTGGTAGGTCAGCTACCCTTTTTAGCTAAAGGAAATTTTAAGAAAAAGACTGCAACATCAGCACTATATAACAAACAAGAACTGTTATAAAAGTCGCCATCCCAAATGGGGTGTTGTTCAAGAACACACATGTATGCACAGCACATGGACCGGTCGACAACTACATAGAAATACATGAAGCTATCTATCTTGGCTCAGACCAGTCCATGCAGTGCCTTCCACTCTCTGTCCAAAGTGCATAATCCTAAAATACAATGTACATTGGTAATAATTAAATAAATTACAGTTCAGGCAAAAATAAGCCATTGCAAAAAAAAACTATCAGGTTTCATTTATAAATATATAATATTGAAATTTACATTTAGTTGATTTTCCTTTCAGCTTATATCAAAAAACAATAATTAATCATTATAATTGATTATTGATTTATTTAACCTCTTGGCACATATGGATATAATAACCATACATCTGTGCTATAGTCCACATGTGTGGAACAGACTCAGGAGCTGAACCCGCACCACATGCGATAGATGCCATATGTGTTAGACAGTGGTATTGCAGTGAATATAGTAGAAGCAATCAAAGGGTCACAGGTTCAGGTTGAAAAAAATGTTTTTAATATTCTAATCATCAGCCTTTTCTCATTTTAAAAATAAATAGAATATATAAAAAATCAACATACTGTATATACTCGAGTATAAGCCGAGATTTTCAGCCCATTTTTTAGGCTGAAAGTGCCCCTCTCAGCTTATACTCGAGTCATTGTCCCAGGGGGTTGGCGAGGGAGGGGGAGCGGCAGGAGTGGCGGCTGTCACATCATCATCATACTCACCTCCTCCCGGTGCGGTCTCTGCATGTCCCTGCTTCACAGATGGTCTCCGGCGCCTGCAGCTCTTCCTGTGTTCAGCGTTCACATGGTACCACTCATTACACAGGAACAAGCTGCTGGCAGAGACCATAGGAGAAGCACGGACGTGCAGACCATGCCAGGAGGGGGTGAATATGACAGGGGAGGGTGAGCCATGCGATATTCACCTCTCCCCGTTCCACCGCCGCGCTGTCTTCCGCATCCTTTGGCAGTGACATTCAGGTCAGAGGGTGCAATGACATGTTAGTGCGTGCCCTCTGCCTGAACAGTCACTGCAGAGACCCGGAAGACACAGCAACATGCGGCTGTGGAATGGGGACAGATGACGACCCCTGCACCTGGCGCACAGCGATGAGAGGTGAGTATCTCATTTTTTTTATCACAGCAGCAGTGTTATATGGGGCGTATTATTCTATGGAGCATCTTAAGGGGCCATCAACCTTTATGAGGCATATTTTTTATGGAGCATCTTATGGGGCCATTATTAACCTTTGTGTAGCATTATATGGAGCATCTTATGGGGCCATCATTAACCTTTTATGCAGCATTATATGGGGCATATTTTAATATGGAGCATCTTAAGGGGCCATCATGAACCTATGTGCAGTGTTGTGAATTCCGCTCTTGGGCTCCCTCCGGTGGTTGTAAGTGGCACTTTTGTGAGTTCTGCTCTTGGGCTCCCTCTTGTGGTTTCTAGTGGTATGGCTGCTCCTTGGAGTTAGCTGTCATCAGCTGCCTTCACTTATTGTCCGCTATTTAAGTCTGGCTCTTTCTTCAGCCTGTGCCACTTGTCAATGTTCCTGGCTGGATTCACATCTCTGCTTAGATTCTCCTGGTTTCCTGACCAGTTCTGCAAAGATAAGTTCTGGCTTTGCTCATTTCAGTCCACATGTTGTGGACTTATTGTTCTGTGCATTCTATATTTGTCCAGCTTGTCAGTATGGATTTTTTCTGTTAGCTGGAAGCTCTGGGAAGCAGATTTACCCTCCACACCTTTAGTCAGGTGTGGAGATTTTGTAAACTCTGTGTGGATTGTTTTGTAGTTTTTATACTGACCGCACAGTATCCTTTCCTGTCCTATCTATCAAGCTAGACTGGCCTCCTATGCTAAAATCTGATTTCATTTCTGCGTATGTTATTTTCCCCTCCTCTCACCATCAATATTTGTGGGGGGCTATCTTTCCTTTGGGGATTTTCTCTGAGGCAAGATAGGTTTCCTGTTTCCATCTTTAGGGGAAGTTAGATCTTAGGCTGTGCCGAGGGGTCTAGGGAGCGTCAGGTACCCCCCACGGCTATTTTTAGTTGCGCTGCTAGGTTCAGGGTTTGCGGTCAGTACAGATACCACTTCCTTCAGAGCTTGTCTCATTTTGTTCCTAAACCACCAGTTCATAACAGTACAAGTGGCCAAAAATGAATTAAATGTATCTCAAAAGAAGGGAAAGAAAGTTCTGAACCATTTCTTTTTCTGTACTTTGGTTTGTCTTTTTTTTTTTTCCCTCTTGATATCTGGGTGGTTCAGGATATATGTTTTGGCATGGATGTTCAGGGTTTGTTTTCTCGTGTGGATCAACTTGCTGCAAGAGTACAGAATATCCAGGACTATGTTGTCCAGACTCTGGCTTTAGAGCCCAGAATTCCTACTCCTGATTTGTTTTTTAGGGACAGATCCAAGTTTTTGAACTTTAAAAATAACTGCAAATTGTTTTTTGCTTTGAAACCCCGTTCTTCTGGTGATCCCATTCAGCAGGTGAAAATCATCATATCTTGCTGCGTGGTGATCCTCAAGACTGGGCTTTTTCTCTTGAAACAGGGGATCCGGCATTATTGAATGTAGATGCATTTTTTCAAGCGCTCGGATTATTGTATAACAAACCTAATTCTGTGGATCATGCAGAAAAGACCCTGTTGGCCTTGTGTCAAGGTCAGGAAGCGGCAGAGTTATACTGCCAGAAATTTAGAAAATGGTCTGTGCTCACTAAATGGAATGAAGAGGCTCTGGCTGCTATTTTCAGAAAAGGTCTTTCTGAAACCCTCAACTTACTCAACTAATAAATACACTAAGGGAAAATGACAATGTATTACAAAAGAAAAAAACCCCCATAAAAAGTTAGATACTTTATTAGATAACAATAATTAAGGACATAAAGGTAAAAACCTCAAAAAACCCTATCTACTCCATCCGTTAGTCCTACAAGGAAGAGGATATAATCCCCTACAATACACCCTAATATATACTGGTAGAATACCCCTATTAAGCCAAATATAAATATATATGTGTGATTCGTGATACCAAATAGCAGCTATAAGGGTGTATTGATGTAAGTGAAAATATCCCTCACAGCTACAAAAAATAATAAACCTAAGAGCTGATGCTACCTAGATGCGGAGGTTGGCACCCTAAAAGAAATAGCGAGAATGGCGCCCCCGCTCGTACGATGACTATCCCTGGTCTCCTATCTACTCCCTATAAGAGATAGGTACAGAAACAGAAGGCCAGATGGCTGAGAATAACTTGTACAAGTATGTGATACCAATAATCCAGCACAACTGGCCCTCCCCCACAATGTGATGTGAGACCCAAGGATAGATATATATACCAACTATAGCATCACTATATATATTATAAATAGCATATATCAACTAATAGGACAAACAAAACAGACCAGTACTTATGTTGGCTCATAGGTCATACAAAGCCAACACTAATAAGGACTAACTCATAATATACAGAACATATACACCACATTGATACATAACACGGCGTCACCACATCCATCTGGATACAAAATAAATCAATACATATAGCAGTGTGGATAATACAGTGAATACACCATGAAATCAGAATAGTAATGATATACTCATCCACTGCATTCAACCGTCCACAGCTGATAATAAATCCAGATGTCGCGGCTCAAGCCATGATGACTGGGCAAATAACACCTCCAGACAACCTCTCGACGCGTTTCCCCCACAAGGTTGGGTTCATCAGGAGAGACTAGATGACGGCATGGCAGTAGCAAGTTGCAAAGATAGGGCTGCAGTACGTACCCCGTGGGTCCTCCTTATATACACACACTCAGGGATAGTGACTTCCTGTTTGACAATTCAATGTGTTGCCAACATTATGGATAAACCTTAACAATAAGGGGCGTGATACAAAACCGCATGTATCCCCATGAAAGAGGAGTACATGACAGCCCCCAAATGCACGTGAAGATACTAACATGCTCTAACCGCCGGCGGAAACGGAAAGACCGCCAGGAACGGCGCACGCGCAGAACGCTGAGTGAAGCGATGGATAGTACGCAGGCGCCCAACTTACAGGAACGGCGCACGCGCAGAACACTGAGTGAAACGATAGATAGTACGCAGGCGCCCAACCTGCAATAAACAGAATCCATAACAGCGCGACGCATGCGCCAGAAACCAGATAAATGGACGGTGGTGGGTACTAGACACACAAGCCCGAAATAGCGCAAGAGCGCCATACATATATGACACCACCACCGATTACTAGGATACTACAAAAGCGGCAAATGGGCAAATACGCAGGCGCAGAATAAAATATAATGCGCCGTACATATATGATAATTAGGCACCTACAGACAAATCATGTATATATAGCTATGCTGACAACACTGAATAAAGTATAAGAAGCCAAAATAACAGACATATATATACAGTGGGGCAAAAAAGTATTTAGTCAGTCAGCAATAGTGCAAGTTCCACCACTTAAAAAGATGAGAGGCGTCTGTAATTTACATCATAGGTAGACCTCAGCTATGGGAGACAAACTGAGAAAAAAAAATCCAGAAAATCACATTGTCTGTTTTTTTAACAATTTATTTGCATATTATGGTGGAAAATAAGTATTTGGTCAGAAACAAAATTTCATCTCAATACTTTGTAATATATCCTTTGTTGGCAATGACAGAGGTCAAACGTTTTCTGTAAGTCTTCACAAGGTTGCCACACACTGTTGTTGGTATGTTGGCCCATTCCTCCATGCAGATCTCCTCTAGAGCAGTGATGTTTTTGGCTTTTCGCTTGGCAACACGGACTTTCAACTCCCTCCAAAGGTTTTCTATAGGGTTGAGATCTGGAGACTGGCTAGGCCACTCCAGGACCTTGAAATGCTTCTTACGAAGCCACTCCTTCGTTGCCCTGGCGGTGTGCTTTGGATCATTGTTATGTTGAAAGACCCAGCCACGTTTCATCTTCAATGCCCTTGCTGATGGAAGGAGGTTTGCACTCAAAATCTCACGATACATGGCCCCATTCATTCTTTCATGTACCCGGATCAGTCGTCCTGGCCCCTTTGCAGAGAAACAGCCCCAAAGCATGATGTTTCCACCACCATGCTTTACAGTAGGTATGGTGTTTGATGGATGCAACTCAGTATTCTTTTTCCTCCAAACACGACAAGTTGTGTTTCTACCAAACAGTTCCAGTTTGGTTTCATCAGACCATAGGACATTCTCCCAAAACTCCTCTGGATCATCCAAATGCTCTCTAGCAAACTTCAGACGGGCCCGGACATGTACTGGCTTAAGCAGTGGGACTCGTCTGGCACTGCAGGATCTGAGTCCATGGTGGCGTAGTGTGTTACTTATGGTAGGCCTTGTTACATTGGTCCCAGCTCTCTGCAGTTCATTCACTAGGTCCCCCCGCGTGGTTCTGGGATTTTTGCTCACCGTTCTTGTGATCATTCTGACCCCACGGGGTGGGATTTTGCGTGGAGCCCCAGATCGAGGGAGATTATCAGTGGTCTTGTATTTCTTCCATTTTCTAATTATTGCTCCCACTGTTGATTTCTTCACTCCAAGCTGGTTGGCTATTGCAGATTCAGTCTTCCCAGCCTGGTGCAGGGATACAATTTTGTTTCTGGTGTCCTTTGACAGCTCTTTGGTCTTCACCATAGTGGAGTTTGGAGTCAGACTGTTTGAGGGTGTGCACAGGTGTCTTTTTATACTGATAACAAGTTTAAACAGGTGCCATTACTACAGGTAATGAGTGGAGGAAAGAGGAGACTCTTAAAGAAGAAGTTACAGGTCTGTGAGAGCCAGAAATCTTGATTGTTTGTTTCTGACCAAATACTTATTTTCCACCATAATATGCAAAAAAAATGATAAAAAAACAGACAATGTGATTTTCTGGATTTTTTTTTCTCAGTTTGTATCCCATAGCTGAGGTCTACCTATGATGTAAATTACAGACGCCTCTCATCTTTTTAAGTGGTGGAACTTGCACTATTGCTGACTGACTAAATACTTTTTTGCCCCACTGTATATATATACAATATAATACATACAAAGCTAGGGATACTCATACTCCCATGAACAGAATAGAGGACCCAACGCAGATACTGCAAACGAAGATAAAATACAAACATAATAAAGCACAAAAGATAAACAATAAATAATGATGAATTACGGGTAAAAATACCCAATAGAACGGGCTGGCTAGTGATAATGGATCACAGCATCACAGAAAACAGCAATAGTTTTGCTGCTCATTCAGACCATCCGGTACAAGAGTACGCAGCCTGAAAATCCATTGACACTCCTTTTGAAGGAGTAGTTTATCCAGATTACCACCACGTGGGTTACGCCGCACAACTTCAAGAACACAAAACGAGATAACCCTATTATCATTGGAATGGACCAACCTAACGTGTTTAGCTATCGGCGTATCCCGTTTATGTTTGATGTCACCAAGGTGCTCACCAATGCGTCTCCGCAGCTCCCTCTTGGTTTTGCCAATATAGTTTAGAGGACACACACAGATAGCCATGTATACCACACCCTCCGATTTACAGTTGGCGAAGTCCCTCATACAATAAATCCTTGCTGATGTGGTACTTTTAAAGACTTTTTCCTTTCTAACCCATGGGCAAAATTTACAATCCCCACATTTAAAAGTACCGCAGGGCTTACGGTCCAGCCACGTGCCAGATGGTTTAGGTCGATCATACAGGCTATGGACCAAACGGTCCTTAATGGACCTACCCTTCTTATACGTTATTTTAGGGGTTGGTGGCACAAAATCCTTAAGGTCAGGATCCGCTCTAAGAATCCCCCAATGTTTTTTTAAAATATTATGTACCACACTAGATTTATTGTCAAACATACCGATAATTCTCGGGATTTCAGGAACATCCACTTTAGGTGGCGGGTGAAGTAGATCATGGCGGGTACAGCCCGCTGCATGCCTCCAGGCTCCATCGAGGACCACTCTAGGGTACCCCCTCTGGTCAAACCTACATCTGAGATCAAAAGCCTGTGTGTTAAATTCATGGTTATCAGAACAGTTCCTCCTGATACGCAAAAATTGACCTTTGGGGATACCTTTACGTAAGGGACCAGGATGAAAGCTATCCCATCTTAGGAGACCATTGGTGGATGTTGGTTTCCTGAAAGTCCTGGTGGAGATCCCACCCCTATGGTTCTTCCTAATGTTAAGGTCAAGAAAGTTGATGGACTCCTCCTGTATCTCCGATGTGAACCTCATATTGATTACATTATCATTAATGCACAAGATGAACTGATTAAACTCATCAATTGTGCCAGTCCACAATATGAACACATCGTCGATAAATCTCGACCAAAACAAAATCTTAGGGAACCACCAAGCTTCTTCCACAAAAATAATGGTCTCCTCCCACCAGCCCAGGAAGAGATTAGCATACGATGGGGCACAAGGACTCCCCATCGCCGTCCCCCTGAGCTGGTGGAAGGTACCCCCAAAGAAAAGGAAGCAGTTATGATTCAAAATGAATGCCATGAGTTCCACAACAAAGTTGTTATGCGGGACACATTGGGTAGACCGAGTGTTAAGAAAGAATTCCATCCCCCTGATGCCTGCCTCATGTGGGATGTTACTATATAATGCCTCTACATCAATAGATGCTAAATAGGTGTTGCTTCCAATATTAATATCCTCAAGTTTGGTCAATAAATCCATGGTATCCCTCAAATACGAGGGTAATGCGATCACAAAGGGACGAAGGATTTTATCAACATAGGTCCCCACATTCTGACTCAGGGAATTCACGCCTGACACTATGGGACGGCCTCTAAGTGGAGCTAATCCCTTATGTATCTTAGGGAGACAGTAAAAGGCAGGCACCAGAGGGAGGGAAGGGGAGAGGAAATCAAACTCTTCCTTAGTTATCAATCTGAGGTCCAAACCTCTGACAAGGATATCCATCAAGATGTTCATATACTGGGGGGTTGGGTCCTTATTCAATGTTTCATACGTCTCTTTATCATTCAATATTAATTGGCACATGGACACATATTGGTCATGACTCATTATGACCATATTGCCCCCCTTATCGGAGGGCTTGATTACAATCTCTTTATTATTCTCCAATCCAATTAAAGCCATCATTTCTGATCTAGTGAGGTTAGATTGTAAGTCATTCCCCCTATCACTGGGTTTAATCCTCAGTAAATCCTCCTCTACAACTTTGAGAAAGATATCCACAGAGTCCAATCCCCCCGCCGGGGGCACCCTAGTACTTTTACTTTTAAGAGACGTAAAAGGACCCACCCCATCAGTACGATCATTATCCATTAATAGATTTGTCAGAACATCAACAGCTTCAAGGTCATCAACCGATATACCCAAATTCTCACACCTTTCTCTGTCCTTGCCAAGATAGAATTTATGCCACTTGAGCTTGCGCGCAAATAAATTAATGTCTTTAACCCACCCAAATGCATCAAACCTAGTAGTGGGAACGAAATTAAGGCCCTTCAATAACACGTTATACTCATCATATGATAATGCATAATTGCTAAGATTAACAATTTGATTGGACCCCACAGAATCTAACCCATTCTGTTTCTCAGTGGATATCCGAGTGGGGCCCTCTGCTCCAAAAAAGACGAGGAGGGCAAAGAAGGCGAAGATACTGGTGCCATACGAGGTGGTTCGTTTATCATGCTGCCCGTGTTGTTCACTTGGAGACCTACTTGTGTATCCATTGTGGGCCCCACATGGGTGTTCATATATGTACTGTGACCTTGCCATCTCCGTCTCTGCCCTCTACCCCGTGCTCTACCCCTCTGTCTCCACCTACTTCTAGAGTTAGACCTCTCCCTATCAGAATTGTCTGTTTCAGACGATGAAATATAGGTACGATTGTCACGCTGAGAATCCAAAAAATTGTACGCCCTGTTCTCTTTGAACTCAGTGTAGTCTCTTGTAAATTGAAAATGCTTTCTATCTTTAATATTGGCCTGAAACTTCTCCACAGAGGTTTGTAGCAATGACTCCCTCCTCGTGAATTCAGGATCAGACTTAAATACCAGAGCTTTATCTATAAGTTCAGCTAGTATCTTCCTAGTGCGTTCGAAATTTAATTTTTCTTCTTCAATTAAGATTTTCATGAACCTACAAGATGACTCTATTGATTCTCTTTGCCAAACCTGCATAAATTGAGGATTGATCAGTCTTGGTGACGGGGAGAGATTGATTCTCAAACCACTGGGGACGATATTATTTTTAAGGTAATTTTCGAGGGCCTTAATCTCCCAAAACGATTTAATATTATTCTTATAACCCACATAAAGTTGATTAAACAAATTTCTAATGGACATCGAACTACTAACCCCTGACGGACCAGTGTCAGTAGAGAAAGCTAGATTAGCCTCCTCTACCCATTGCTCAGTATTAATAGGTCCGGATAAAAAGCCAGCCATGAAGAAAAAATATACCAACAACTTACTCAACTAATAAATACACTAAGGGAAAATGACAATGTATTACAAAAGAAAAAAACCCCCATAAAAAGTTAGATACTTTATTAGATAACAATAATTAAGGACATAAAGGTAAAAACCTCAAAAAACCCTATCTACTCCATCCGTTAGTCCTACAAGGAAGAGGATATAATCCCCTACAATACACCCTAATATATACTGGTAGAATACCCCTATTAAGCCAAATATAAATATATATGTGTGATTCGTGATACCAAATAGCAGCTATAAGGGTGTATTGATGTAAGTGAAAATATCCCTCACAGCTACAAAAAATAATAAACCTAAGAGCTGATGCTACCTAGATGCGGAGGTTGGCACCCTAAAAGAAATAGCGAGAATGGCGCCCCCGCTCGTACGATGACTATCCCTGGTCTCCTATCTACTCCCTATAAGAGATAGGTACAGAAACAGAAGGCCAGATGGCTGAGAATAACTTGTACAAGTATGTGATACCAATAATCCAGCACAACTGGCCCTCCCCCACAATGTGATGTGAGACCCAAGGATAGATATATATACCAACTATAGCATCACTATATATATTATAAATAGCATATATCAACTAATAGGACAAACAAAACAGACCAGTACTTATGTTGGCTCATAGGTCATACAAAGCCAACACTAATAAGGACTAACTCATAATATACAGAACATATACACCACATTGATACATAACACGGCGTCACCACATCCATCTGGATACAAAATAAATCAATACATATAGCAGTGTGGATAATACAGTGAATACACCATGAAATCAGAATAGTAATGATATACTCATCCACTGCATTCAACCGTCCACAGCTGATAATAAATCCAGATGTCGCGGCTCAAGCCATGATGACTGGGCAAATAACACCTCCAGACAACCTCTCGACGCGTTTCCCCCACAAGGTTGGGTTCATCAGGAGAGACTAGATGACGGCATGGCAGTAGCAAGTTGCAAAGATAGGGCTGCAGTACGTACCCCGTGGGTCCTCCTTATATACACACACTCAGGGATAGTGACTTCCTGTTTGACAATTCAATGTGTTGCCAACATTATGGATAAACCTTAACAATAAGGGGCGTGATACAAAACCGCATGTATCCCCATGAAAGAGGAGTACATGACAGCCCCCAAATGCACGTGAAGATACTAACATGCTCTAACCGCCGGCGGAAACGGAAAGACCGCCAGGAACGGCGCACGCGCAGAACGCTGAGTGAAGCGATGGATAGTACGCAGGCGCCCAACTTACAGGAACGGCGCACGCGCAGAACACTGAGTGAAACGATAGATAGTACGCAGGCGCCCAACCTGCAATAAACAGAATCCATAACAGCGCGACGCATGCGCCAGAAACCAGATAAATGGACGGTGGTGGGTACTAGACACACAAGCCCGAAATAGCGCAAGAGCGCCATACATATATGACACCACCACCGATTACTAGGATACTACAAAAGCGGCAAATGGGCAAATACGCAGGCGCAGAATAAAATATAATGCGCCGTACATATATGATAATTAGGCACCTACAGACAAATCATGTATATATAGCTATGCTGACAACACTGAATAAAGTATAAGAAGCCAAAATAACAGACATATATATATATATACAATATAATACATACAAAGCTAGGGATACTCATACTCCCATGAACAGAATAGAGGACCCAACGCAGATACTGCAAACGAAGATAAAATACAAACATAATAAAGCACAAAAGATAAACAATAAATAATGATGAATTACGGGTAAAAATACCCAATAGAACGGGCTGGCTAGTGATAATGGATCACAGCATCACAGAAAACAGCAATAGTTTTGCTGCTCATTCAGACCATCCGGTACAAGAGTACGCAGCCTGAAAATCCATTGACACTCCTTTTGAAGGAGTAGTTTATCCAGATTACCACCACGTGGGTTACGCCGCACAACTTCAAGAACACAAAACGAGATAACCCTATTATCATTGGAATGGACCAACCTAACGTGTTTAGCTATCGGCGTATCCCGTTTATGTTTGATGTCACCAAGGTGCTCACCAATGCGTCTCCGCAGCTCCCTCTTGGTTTTGCCAATATAGTTTAGAGGACACACACAGGTAGCCATGTATACCACACCCTCCGATTTACAGTTGGCGAAGTCCCTCATACAATAAATCCTTGCTGATGTGGTACTTTTAAAGACTTTTTCCTTTCTAACCCATGGGCAAAATTTACAATCCCCACATTTAAAAGTACCGCAGGGCTTACGGTCCAGCCACGTGCCAGATGGTTTAGGTCGATCATACAGGCTATGGACCAAACGGTCCTTAATGGACCTACCCTTCTTATACGTTATTTTAGGGGTTGGTGGCACAAAATCCTTAAGGTCAGGATCCGCTCTAAGAATCCCCCAATGTTTTTTTAAAATATTATGTACCACACTAGATTTATTGTCAAACATACCGATAATTCTCGGGATTTCAGGAACATCCACTTTAGGTGGCGGGTGAAGTAGATCATGGCGGGTACAGCCCGCTGCATGCCTCCAGGCTCCATCGAGGACCACTCTAGGGTACCCCCTCTGGTCAAACCTACATCTGAGATCAAAAGCCTGTGTGTTAAATTCATGGTTATCAGAACAGTTCCTCCTGATACGCAAAAATTGACCTTTGGGGATACCTTTACGTAAGGGACCAGGATGAAAGCTATCCCATCTTAGGAGACCATTGGTGGATGTTGGTTTCCTGAAAGTCCTGGTGGAGATCCCACCCCTATGGTTCTTCCTAATGTTAAGGTCAAGAAAGTTGATGGACTCCTCCTGTATCTCCGATGTGAACCTCATATTGATTACATTATCATTAATGCACAAGATGAACTGATTAAACTCATCAATTGTGCCAGTCCACAATATGAACACATCGTCGATAAATCTCGACCAAAACAAAATCTTAGGGAACCACCAAGCTTCTTCCACAAAAATAATGGTCTCCTCCCACCAGCCCAGGAAGAGATTAGCATACGATGGGGCACAAGGACTCCCCATCGCCGTCCCCCTGAGCTGGTGGAAGGTACCCCCAAAGAAAAGGAAGCAGTTATGATTCAAAATGAATGCCATGAGTTCCACAACAAAGGGTTCTGAAACCCTTAAAGATGTTATGGTGGGCTTTCCTACGCCTGCCGGTTTGAGCGAATCTATGTCTCTAGCCATTCAGATTGATCGGCGTCTGCACGAGCGCAAAGCTGTGCACCATATGGCAGTATCCTCTGAGCATAGTCCTGAACCTATGCAATGTGATAGGATTTTGACTAGAATAGAACGGCAGGAATTCAGATGTCAGAATAGGCTGTGTTTTTACTGTGGTGATTCGGCTCATGTTATCTCTGATTGCCCTAAACGTACTAAGAGAATCGCTAGGTCTGTTACCATTAGTACTATACAGCCTAAATTTCTCTTATCTGTGACCCTGATTTGCTCATTGTCGTCCTTTTCTGTCATGGCATTTGTGGATTCAGGCGCTGCCCTGAACTTAATGGACTTAGAATTCGCCAGGCGCTGTGGTTTTTCCTTGCAGCCTTTGCAGAGCCCTATTCCTTTGAGGGGCATTGATGCTACACCCTTGGCCAAGGATAAACCTCAGTACTGGACACAGATGACTATGTACATGGCTCCTGCACATCAGGAAGATTGCCGTTTTCTGGTGTTGCATAACCTGCATGATGTTGTTGTGCTGGGATTTCCATGGTTACAGGAACATAATCCGGTGTTGGATTGGAAAACTATGTCTGTGACTAGTTGGGGTTGTCGAGGAGTACATGGTGACGTTCCTTTGATGTCAATTTCCTCTTCCCCCTCTTCTGAGGTCCCTGAGTTTTTGTCGGATTTCCAGGATGTATTTGATGAGCCCAAGTCCAGTTCCCTTCCACCGCACAGGGACTGTGATTGTGCTATTAACTTGATTCCTGGTTGTAAATTCCCTAAGGGCCGACTTTTCAATCTGTCTGTGCCAGAGCATGCCGCCATGAGGAGCTATGTTAAGGAATCTTTGGAGAAAGGGCATATTCGGCCGTCTTCGTCACCATTAGGAGCGGGTTTATTTTTTGTTGCTAAGAAGGATGGCTCCTTGAGACCCTGTATTGATTATCGTCTTCTTAATAAGATCACGGTTAAATTCCAATACCCCTTGCCTCTGCTTACTGATTTGTTTGCTCAGATTAAGGGGGCTAGTTGGTTTACTAAGATTGACCTACGAGGGGCATATAATCTTGTTCAAGCGCTGCGGAATATGTTGGCGCTATATAAATAAAATTATTATTATTATTATTATTGTTCGTATTAAACAGGGTGATGAATGGAAAACTGCATTTAATACGCCCGAAGGCCATTTTGAATACCTTGTGATGCCATTTGGGCTCTCTAATGCTCCATCTGTGTTCCAGTCTTTCATGCATGATATTTTCCGCAATTATCTTGATAAATTCATGGTCGTATATTTGGATGATATTTTGATTTTTTCCAATGATTAGGAGTCTCATGTGAAGCAGGTCAGGATGGTGTTCCAGATCCTTCCTGATAATGCTTTATTTGTGAAGGGGTCTAAGTGCCTATTCGGAGTTCAGAAGGTCTCTTTTTTGGGTTTTATTTTTTCTCCCTCGTCTATAGAAATGGATCCTGTTAAGGTCCAAGCTATTCATGACTGGATCCAACCCACATCTGTGAAGGGACTTCAAAAATTTTTGGGCTTTGCTAATTTCTATCGCCGTTTCATTGCCAACTTTTCCAGTGTGGTTAAGCCCCTTACTGATTTGACGAAGAAAGGCGCTGATGTGACGAATTGGTCCTCTGAGGCTGTTGAGGCCTTTCAGGAGCTTAAATGCCAATTTACTTCTGCCCCTGTATTGCGTCAACCGGATGTTTCTCTTCCTTTTCATGTTGAGGTCGACGCTTCTGAGTTTGGGGCAGTGGACGTTTTCTCTGAGAGGGAGTCTGATGGTTCTTTGATGAAACTGTGTGCTTTTTTTCCAGAAAGTTTTCGCCTGCGGAACGCAATTATGATGTCGGCAATCGGGAGTTGTTGGCTATGAAGTGGACGTTTGAGGAGTGGCGACATTGGCTTGAGGGAGCTAAACACCGTGTTGTGGTCCTGACCGATCATAAGAATCTGATTTACCTCGAGTCGGCCAAGCGGCTGAATCCTAGACAGGCTCGATGGTCCCTGTTTTTCTCCCGTTTTGATTTTGTGGTCTCGTATCTTCCGGGATCTAAGAATGTTAAGGCTGATGCCCTCTCTAGGAGTTTTTCGCCTGATTCTCCTGGAGTCCTGGAGCCGATTGGCATTCTTAAGGAGGGGATGATTCTTTCTGCTATCTCCCCTGACTTGCGGCGGGTGCTTCAGGAATTTCAGGCTGATAGGCTTGACCGCTGTCCAGTGGGGAAGCTGTTTGTTCCTGATAGATGGACAAGTAAGGTAATTTCTGAGGTTCATTGTTCAGTGTTGGCTGGTCATCCTGGGATTTTTGGTACCAGAGATTTTGTTGCTAGGTCCTTTTGGTGGCCTTCCTTGTCTCGCGATGTGCATGCTTTTGTGCAGTCCTGTGGGACTTGTGCCCGGGCCAAGCCTTGCTGTTCCCGCGCTAGTGGGTTGCTTTTGCCTTTGCCGGTCCCTGAGAGGCCCTGGACGCATATTTCCATGGATTTTATTTCGGATCTTCCTGTTTCCCAGAAGATGTCTGTTATCTGGGTTGTTTGTGACCGGTTCTCTAAAATGGTCCATCTGGTACCTTTGCCTAAGTTGCCTTCCTCCTCAGATCTGGTTCCATTGTTTTTTCAGCATGTGGTTCAATTGCATGGCATTCCGGAGAATATTGTGTCTGACAGAGGTTCTCAGTTTGTCTCTAGAATTTGGCGGGCCTTTTGTGCTAGGATGGGCATTGATTTGTCTTTTTCTTCTGCGTTTCATCCTCAGACTAATGGCCAAACTGAGCAAACTAATCAGACCTTGGAGACCTATTTGAGATGCTTTGTGTCTGCTGATCAGGATGATTGGGTGTCTTTCTTGCCGTTGGCCGAGTTTGCCATTAATAATCGGGCTAGTTCGGCTACTTTGGTTTCACCTTTCTTTTGTAATTTTGGTTTTCATCCTCGTTTTTCTTCTGGGCAGGTTGAGCCTTCTGATTGTCCTAGTGTTATTTCTGTGGTGGACAGGCTGCAACAGATTTGGACTCAAGTGGTGGACAATTTGACGTTGTCTCAGGAAAGGGCTCAACGCTTTGCTAACCGCCGTCGGCGTGTTGGTCCCCGGCTTCGTGTGGGGTATTTGGTTTGGTTGTCTTCTCGTCATGTTCCTATGAAGGTTTCTTCTCCTAAGTTTAAGCCTCGGTTTATTGGTCCTTATAACATTTCTGAAATTATTAATCCGGTGTCTTTTCGTTTGGCTCTTCCTGCCTCTTTTGCCATTCATGATGTTTTCCATAGATCTTTGTTGCGGAGATATGTGGTGCCCGTTGTTCCCTCGGTTGACCCTCCTGCCCCGGTGTTGGTTGAGGGAGAGTTGGAATATGAGGTTGAGAAGATTTTGGATTCTCGTTTTTCGAGGCGGAGGCTTCAGTATCTTGTCAAGTGGAAGGGTTATGGCCAGGAGGATAATTCTTGGGTTGTTGCCTCCGATGTCCATGCTACCGATTTGGTTTGTGCTTTTCACTTGGCTTGTCCTGATCGGCCTGGGGGCTCTGGTGAGGGTTCGGTGACCCCTCCTCAAGGGGGGGTACTGTTGTGAATTCCGCTCTTGGGCTCCCTCCGGTGGTTGTAAGTGGCACTTTTGTGAGTTCTGCTCTTGGGCTCCCTCTTGTGGTTTCTAGTGGTATGGCTGCTCCTTGGAGTTAGCTGTCATCAGCTGCCTCCACTTATTGTCCGCTATTTAAGTCTGGCTCTTTCTTCAGCCTGTGCCACTTGCTGGATTCACATCTCTGCTTGGATTCTCCTGGTTTCCTGACCAGTTCTGCAAAGATAAGTTCTGGCTTTGCTCATTTCAGTCCACATGTTGTGGACTTATTGTTCTGTGCATTCTATATTTGTCCAGCTTGTCAGTATGGATTTTTTCTGTTAGCTGGAAGCTCTGGGAAGCAGATTTACCCTCCATACCTTTAGTCAGGTGTGGAGATTTTGTAAACTCTGTGTGGATTGTTTTGTAGTTTTTATACTGACCGCACAGTATCCTTTCCTGTCCTATCTATCAAGCTAGACTGGCCTCCTATGCTAAAATCTGATTTCATTTCTGCGTATGTTATTTTCCCCTCCTCTCACCGTCAATATTTGTGGGGGCTATCTTTCCTTTGGGGATTTTCTCTGAGGCAAGATAGGTTTCCTGTTTCCATCTTTAGGGGAAGTTAGATCTTAGGCTGTGCCGAGGGGTCTAGGGAGCGTCAGGTACCCCCCACGGCTATTTTTAGTTGCGCTGCTAGGTTCAGGGTTTGCGGTCAGTACAGATACCACCTCTTTCAGAGCTTGTCTCATGTTGTTCCTAAACCACCAGATCATAACAGTGCAGCATTATATGGGGCATATTTTTTGTATGGAGCATCTTATGGGGCCATCAACCTTTATGGGGCATATTATTCTATAGAGCATCTTATGGGGCCATCAATAACCTCTGTGCAGCATTATATGGGGCACATTTTTTTGTATGGAGCATCTTATGGGGCCATAATCAACATTTGTGCAGCATTATATGAGGCAAATATCTCTATGGAGCATCTTATGGGGCCATAATCAACATTTGTGCAGCATTATATTGGGCAAATGTCTCTATGGAGCATCTTATGGGGCCATTATTAACCTTTGTGCAGCATTATATGGGGCATATTTTAAGATTAAGCATCTTATGGGGCCCATCATGAACTGTATGGAGCATTATATGGGGCTCCTGATTCAATATGGATATTCAAAAACACTTAACCTACTGATATCTCAATTAATTTTACTTTTATTGGTACCTATTTTTATTTTTGAAATTTACTAGTAGCTGCTGCATTTCCCACCGTAGGCTTATACTCGAGTCATTAAGTTTTCCCTGTTTTTTGTGGCAAAATTAGGCGTCCCGGCTTATACTCGGGTTGGCTTATACTCGAGTATATACGGTATCTAATAACACTATGTCTGTAAAAGTCTGATCTATTATAATATAAAAATAATTAAAGGGATATTCTAAAGTTTGAAAGTTATATCCATAGGATAGGGGGTAATTTTCTAGTTCCTGAGGGCCAACCATTGGGGTCCCCAGTGATGAAGAGAACTAGGGCTCTGAAGCCCCCATGATTAGAGCAATGGTTGATCATGCGCTCTATCACTCCATTCACTCTTAGAATTAATGTTACAGTAGTGCACATGATCAACCTCTATTTTCATGGGGCTCTTCAGAACCCAAGTTTTCAGGATCACATGGGGCCCTATGAATAGAAGAAAATTTTCGGACTTGAGAATACTCCTCTAACCCTCACGGTAAATGACAAGAAGAAGAAAAAAATCCAGACACCAGCATTTCCATTTTTCAGACACTGCAAAAGATGCGATCCAAATGTACCCCAAAATGGTATCGATAAAAGCTACAGCTTGCTACTCACAAGACAAACCGCCTCGCCAATTTCCATTGACAGAGAAATAAATTTGTCCAGAAAATGTTGACTAAAGCCCAATTTTTTTTTGAAGGTTCTGATTTTTTCTAACCACCTAAAATAATGCTAAAAATAATTATACAACTTATGGTATCACTGTATTCACACGGACCTGAAGACTCATAGTGCCAGGCCGTTTTCACTCCACAATGAATGCCGGAAAAACTAAAATTAAACAAAAAAATGTTAGAATTGCAATTTGTTCATAAATTTATCCCGCTTTGACTTTTTTCCCCATTATTTTGCACATTACATATTAAAGTGCATGGTGTCATTCAAAATGACAACTCTTCCAAGAAAATAGCAAGAAAAAAAAAGCCCTCATGTGGCTATATCAATGTAAACATTACAAAAATGAAATATTTCCTGGGAATGAAGGGCTTAATAAACAAAAGGCAATTACTGTTAGTACATAAAAAATAAGCATAAATTGGTTACTGAGATATTACTGTGTATGCGTTACTTATAACAACTGCGAATCTCGGCAGTGATACAGCTAACAGGATTTACATTTGTATATATTTTTGCTAGCTGTATCATTCCTGAAATGCACAGCTGCTATAAGTGACCCAGTCAGTATCCTGGAAGCCTTTTTTGGCTTTTTTTTAAATACTAATATTTAAAACATTCATTACAAAAAAGAAAAAAAAGAGCATGAACCGCACATCCCAAAATCATACGTTGATCTAAAGCCGCTAGGCAAAAATTAATATAACTGAATATGAGGTTTTCAGTTTAAGATTCTGATTAGACTGTATGAAGCCCAATGCCCCTTCACGGCAAACCTCGTAGTGGGTCCTATCGCCCTAACGGAGCGGAGCCGTGCGGCGCCCACCGCCACAGCGGCCATGCACCAGCAGGGCGGACGGCCTGTTGCCCCACAGCACCCATGCTGCAAGACTGAGTCCCCAAGACTCCAGACCGCGCCGCCCCACCAGCACAAAGCCACAGCAACAATGGCCGCCACACAGCACCAACACCAAAATGAAAGGAGCACTGAAACTCACCTTCCTCCAGCTCTTCAGTGAGAGCTAAAATGGGCTAGACCCCTTACTTTGCAGTCTCCTGCTAATTAAAATCACCTGAGCCAAATGGGAGGAGTGCTGGTCCAAGAAGAAGACTAGAACATGCTTTGGGGACTCAGTCTTGCAGCATGGGTGCTGTGGGGCAACAGGCCGTCCGCCCTGCTGGTGCATGGCCGCTGTGGCGGTGGGCGCCGCACGGCTCCGCTCCGTTAGGGCGATAGGACCCACTACGAGGTTTGCCGTGAAGGGGCAGTGGGCTTCATACAGTCTGATCAGAATGTTAAACTGAAAACCTCATATTCAGTTATATTAAGTTTTGCCTAGCGGCTTTAGATCAACGTATGATTTTGGGATGTGCGGTTCATGCTCTTTTTTTTTTCTTTTTTGTAAAACATTCATTAGTTATTGTTTATCGATCTTCATTAATAACCACTCATTGTTTTTTGGTGATCAGTTTAATGTAAAATTAAAGGGAATCTGTCAACATGTTTTGCTATGTAATCTGAGAGAAGCATAATCTAGGGGCTGAGAACCAGATTCCAGTGCTGTATCTCTTAGGCTACGTTCACATTTGCGGTGCGTTGGGCGCAACTGCGGCAACGCATGCACCATGCGCCCCTATATTTAACATGGGGGGCTCATGGACAGCGTTTTGTTGCGTTTTGTGACGCATGCGTTTTTTGGGCGCAAGCGTCAGGGCGCAGAGGACGCTGCTTGTTGCATTTTTTTGCGCTATAAAAATGAACGCATGCGTCACAAAACGCAGCGTTTTGCAGCGTTTTGCATGCGTTTTTGCGTGCGTTGTGCGTTGCGTCACCGACGCAGCACACAACAACGCAAATGTGAACGTAGCCTTACATGCTGTCATTTTGTTGCAATCATTATTTTCTCTGCTGCAAATCTAGCAGTGCTCAGAATACTAAGCCCTGTATAACCCCGCCCACACCACTGCTAATCGGTGGCGGGGCGGGGTTAAACAGAGCAAGAAGACCACATGGAATGAGACAACTAATCATGTAGTGACAATCCCCTGCTAATAAAACACTGATTTTATTGAAACAGCAACACACAGATTAGTAAGTGACATATCACTTGAATCAAGGTCTCATCATGCCGATCTCGGATTACATAACAAAAACCTGCTGACAGATTCCCTTTAGCTACATTTAAATATTGGAAAATGTAATTGAACATGACTCATAAAACAGTTACTAATGTCTAAATTTTAACTTATTTTTAACTTTATAGATTGTGTTTTAGGATTTGTCAGTCCCGGAAGTCAATTAGAAGTTGTTTTGGTGATTTTGTTTCTATATTGCTGATGTTATCATTTGTTACTTAAGGTACTGTCACACTAAGCGACGCTGCAGCGATACCGACAACGATGTCGATCGCTGCAGCGTCGCTGTTTGGTCGCTGGAGAGCTGTCACACAGACAGCTCTCCAGCGACCAACGATGCCGGTAACTAGGGTAAACATCGAGTTACTAAGTGCAGGGCCGCGCTTAGTAACCCGATGTTTACCCTGGTTACCATCGTAAAAGTAAAAAAAACAAACACTACATACTTACCTTCCGCTGTCGGTCCCCGGCGCTGTGTTTTCCTGCACTGACTGTGAGCACAGCGGCCGGAAAGCAGAGCGGTGACGTCACTGGCGCTCACAGCCAGTGCAGAAGCACAGCGGGGGACAGACAGCGGAAGGTAAGTATGTAGTGTTTGTTTTTTTTACTTTTACGATGGTAACCAGGGTAAACATCGGGTTACTAAGCGCGGCCCTGCGCTTAGTAACCCGATGTTTACCCTGGTTACCAGTGAAGACATCGCTGAATCGGCGTCACACACGCCGATTCAGCGATGTCTGCAGGAAGTCCAGCAACGAAATAAAGTGCTGGACTTTCTGCAGCGACCAACGACATCACAGCAGGATCCTGATCGCTGCTGCGTGTCAAACTGAACGATATCGCTAGCCAGGACGCTGCAACGTCACAGATCACTAGCGATATCGTTCAGTGTGATGGTACCTTTAGACTCTGAACTAAAAAAAACCCAAGTTATTAATTTGGTTGTGAATGGATCCTTTTTGGCCTGCTTGGCTGTTTGCATCTTTCTGGTGTCCTGATTCTAATTCTTTGGCTTCTCTTAGGCTGGGTTCACACTGCGTTAGTGTGATCCATTAAACGGACTACATTACACCGCGGCATAACGCGGTGTAACGTAGTCTGTTAACGCCGCCATTACTTTCAATGGCGGACACATCGCTAGCGCACGCCCACAATGGGTGTGCGCTAGCGATGTGCCGTCATTGAGTGACAGACCCGAGATGCAGGCTGCAGCTTTTCTGAGTCCGTCACTGCTAGCGCAGATGGAGCTAGCAGATGCTCCATCTGCGCTAGTGCTGTGCCAACGTCGGCACTTGCATTAGCACAGTCCGTTTAACATATGTGTTGAACGGACTGCACTAACGCAGTGTGAACCTAGCCTTAGCATTCTATTAATTCACCCATAGTAAGGTTGGCACATAGCGTGGATAGGCTCAGGCCTCCTTGCCTAATTAATGGAACAGTAGCTTTGTGCATCTCATAGGTTTGAACTACGTTCAATCTATAATTTACAACCAAACACTACTAACCCTATGAAGCACATTTTGGTATTATTTCCTGAGGGTCATAGACAAGACTGGCCAGGTTGAGGCACGTGTTCTTCTAAGGGGATTGTGACAAGTGTTACCAGGTACAAAAGGTTGTGGCCCACATCTACTTGAAGTTGAGAAGAGCTGTGAAGGACCATAACGACACACCTCGATCTCTGCCATCCTCACAAGGGAAGATGGAGGCTCCTATGATGGCTTGCTGGTTTAGTGCAACAGATAAATGAAGAAATGTACCATCACGTGTAACCATGATGCTACAGCCTCTGGATTGTGCAGAAAAAGTGTTCTTTAAGTGTTATGTCTGCTATCTGATGTATATATGTTCCACCAGTTTAATTAGTAAAGAAAGGTTTATTTTTGGACTTTGGTCTCTCTCATTCATCTTTTACTTCATTGGGTCCTGGCCTGCCATGTGATGTGGTCTTCAGTGGCATATCGCTAAACTAACAACACACACACACCTAGCCAGGAGACCCCTTTTTCTCTAATGTCTGGGGACATTGAAACAACCGGGAGTCACATTACCTTGCACAGTAGTGGTCAGTATACAACAGGGACTGGTATTATGTACAAAGTTGGACTCCACCTCTAGATTCACTGAGTTTGTGGATTAAACGGATCATATTGACAGATCTCTCTCCTTTCCAGTACTGAAATCCGTGCAAATTTACTTGCTACCAGGTACGGACTGGGACTGAAATCCCCCAGGTCCATGCTGTCCTCGTCCCCAAGCACCAGATAGGATATATTACTAATATTACCCTGGATGGAGGAAAGCAAGATTTACTACAAGACCAATATTTCCAATGATACCCGTGGCCTGCTGGGGTCAGTGACGGAGTCAGCGACTTTGTGCTTCGTCACAGCTCTTAACAGTATGGGTATCTTGAGAACATCGATTCTGTTAAAAACAAAGCAGACAAGGCAGCCCAACGACCAGACAGGCCCTTCTGGCATTTGCCAGAATTGCCAGATGACCAGTCCGACCCTGCTTGCTACAAATTGGATCTATTGGGGAAATTTAGCAAAAGCGGCAAATTTAATTTCAAATGATCCGCTCATCTCATCACTTTTCCTGTATTTGCAAGTTTTTCTCTAAATTCTTAAATTTCTTTCACAATTCAGAGCAGCAGGCTTATCAGTTTTGATTACATAGCTTTAATATATGCTTATACTGAAAATGGAAAATTCATTTTGACAACAACCAAGGCAGAAGAACATATTCACGACGCACGCCGTTCCATGAGCTCAGTAAGCCTGCAGTTTATTCATACTGTGCTGGAGGAAACTGCGGACCACTGTGCCAAAAATCCTGGGTGATAAAGCAGGTGTTATCAGTGATGACATGATCATTCACTCGTTAATGATATCAATTACTTAATCAAATAAACATCTAATAAGAAATGAGTGTAAAAAATACGTGTAGGAATATTTGACTCATTTCTCACGTTCTTAATTACCTTAATATTGAGACAAATAAACTATTCCTGGCTTTCTTCCGAGAGCATGACACTATAGCTCAATATAACAACCAGGAAAGTACCTCGGATTGCCAAGAGAATGAATTATGCTATATAGTATAACATGGGCTGATGCTTTGTGGCATCACCGCACGGGTCAGATTCTATTTGGAGGACTCAAGCAGGTTTGCTGGCATACCGCGCACACTTGTCATCTGTACTGAACTGAGTAGACAGATGAACAATTTCCTAAGAGATGCCTCTTAAGGGAGGTGATGACAAATTCATGCACATGTGCTAAACCACTGCCAGGTTTCAAGTATGTTAATTGAAATAAATCATACAATGATGTTGAAGTGCACAGAAATAAGTAAAAGGCTAAACTCCACTCAAAAAGAAGAGTTTACTAAAATTATTGAAACTGTTAAAGGGGTTATCTCAAAATTAAGATTTTTTTCCCCAAACTTCCTTTAGTCTTATGACCTGTCTAAAATAACTCAGCAATGCCTTCAGATTCTCACTGTGCATTTTCTTACACTTTTTTGGATCCTGTTTCTCCACTATTGAGTTTCTTTGCTCAGTGTGAAGTGGGCGATCCTTCAGTGCTACCCATATGACCACTGTGGACTACATTTCCCACAAGCAACTGCTTCTTCTTCACGCTCCCTACTCTTTAGTAATGGGCAGTCCAGCTCTTGTTGGTGCATGTAGAGAAGCCGCGGAGACACCATCACGTGTTTCTCAACGCAAGCAATAAATAGCCAGGTCTTTCACTGGGAAGGAACCACCACGGGAAGGGCAGCATCCAAAAGGAAAACCATCTATGCCAAAACATGGTGTCCATCCACAGACAGCTGTTTCGGGGTATTTGCCCCTCATCAGTGTGGAGTAGGAAACTGGCTATTAGGAGCAGTGCCTGGTAAAAGGACTATAAACATAAGGATGAATGACCTCGGGGAGATCAAAACATCCAACACCGCGGAGACACCATCACGTGTTTCTCAACGCACTGATCCACACATCAGTGTGGAGTAGGAAACTGGCTATTAGGAGCAGTGCCTAGTAAAAGGACTACATGCATTTGCATATTTCCCATAAGGGATGGGGGCAGTGTTCTGGATCACTGGGTTGAGAAACACGTGATGGTGTCTCCGCGGTGTTGGATGTTTTGATCTCCCCGAGGTCATTCATCCTTATGTTTATAGTCCTTTTACTAGGCACTGCTCCTAATAGCCTGTTTCCTACTCCACACTGATGAGGGGCAAATACCCCCAAAAAAGCTGTCTGTGGATGGATACCATGTTTTGGCATAGGTGGTTTTCCTTTTTGGATGCTGCCCTTCCCTTGGTTATTCCTTCCCGGTGAAAGACCTGGCTATTTATTGCTTGCATTGAGAAACACGTGATGGTGTCTCCGCGGCTTTTCTACATGCATTTGCATACTTCCCATAAGGGATGGGGGCAGTGTTCTGGAATCACTGCGTTGAGAAACACGTGATGGTGTCTCCGTGGTGTTGGATGTTTTGATCTCCCTGAGGTCATTCATCCTTATGTTTATAGTCCTTTTACTAGGCACTGCTCCTAATAGCCAGTTTCCTACTCCACACTGATGAGGGGCAAATACCCCGAAACAGCTGTCTGTGGATGGATACCATGTTTTGGCATAGGTGGCTTTCCTTT
Organism: Ranitomeya imitator; assembly: GCF_032444005.1. NCBI lineage: Eukaryota > Metazoa > Chordata > Amphibia > Anura > Dendrobatidae > Ranitomeya > Ranitomeya imitator. The sequence goes on from NC_091287.1 coordinate 496,745,207, forward strand.
TTGGATGCTGCCCTTCCCTTGGTCGTTCCTTCCCGGTGAAAGACCTGGCTATTTAGTGCTTGCGTTGAGAAACACATGATGGTGTCTCCGCGGCTTCTCTACATGCATTTGCACATTTCCAATAAGGGATGGGGGCAATGTTCTGGATCACTGCGTTGAGAAACACGTGATGGTGTCTCCGTGGTGTTGGATGTTTTGATCTCCCTGAGGTCATTCATCCTTATGTTTACAGCTCTTGTTGGTGACCTGGGTCATTTGGCAGGCCATTTTTTATCGCAAATGTGAACACAAATTTAATGTAAAATCACCACTCTAATGCAGTTGAAGCAATGCCTACCTATAGACACCCAATAAAAAATCTAGGTGGGAATTGGGGTTGCATTGGCAAAAAAAAATGCCATTTTACCCCCACTGAGAGCCATTCAGAAACTATAAAGGACTCTCACTGGGCTACTGGCTTCTACCACTCACTGAAGTGAGCCAACTATTTATGCTGGATCAATCATAAATGACCCATTACTACTGCTCTAACATTAACTACTCCTCAGACTTCTCTGTGAAAGGCAGGTAGTATGGATGGTACAGGGGCTTCTCAAAAAATTAGCATATCATCAAAAAGTTAATTTATTTCAGTTCTTCAATACAGAAAGTGAAACACATACATTATATAGAGTCATTACAAACAGAGGGATGTATTTCAAGTTTATTTCTGTTAATGTTGATGATTATGGCTTACAGCCAATGAAAACCCAAAAGTCATAATCTCAGTAAATTAGAATACTTTATAACATCAGCTTGAAAAAAATATTTTAACATCCAAAATGTTAGCCTACTGAAATGTATGTTCAGTAAATACTTCAATGCTTGATCGGTGCTCCTTTTGCATCAAGTGAAAACCAAAAAGTCATTATTTCAGTAAATTAGATTAATTAGCAAAAAATATCTGCAAAGGCTTCCTAAGCGTTTAGAAAGGTCCCTTAGTCTGTTTCAGTACCTCCACAATCATGGGGAAGACTGCTGACTTGACAGATGTCCAGAAGGCTGTCACTGACACACTCCACAAGGAGGATAAGCCACAAAAGGTCATTACTAAAGAAGCTGGCTGTTCACAGAGTGCTGTATCCAAGCATATTAAAGGAAAATTGAGTGGAAGGAAAAAGTGTGGTAGAAAAAGGTGCACAAGCAACCGGGATAACCGCAGCCTTGAAAGGATTGTTAAGAAAAGGCCATTCAAACATTTGGGGGAGATTCACAAGGAGTGGACTGCTGCTGGAGTCATTGCTTCAAGAGCCACCACACACAGATGTATTCAGGACATGGGCTACAAGTGTCACATTCTTGTGTCAAGCCACTCATGACCAATAGACAACGCCAGAAGCGTCTTACCTGGGCCAAGGAAAAAAAGAACTGGACTGTTGTCAGTGGTCCAAGGTGTTGTTTTCAGATGAAAGTAAATTTTGCATTTAATTTGGAAATCAAGGTCCCAGAGTCTGCAGGAAGAGTGGAGAGACCACAATCTAAGCTACTTGAGGTCTAGTGTGATGTTTCCACAGTCAGTGATGGTTTGGGGAGCCATGCCATCTGCTGGTGTCAATGATGGTTTGGGGAGCCATGTCATCTGCTGGTGTAGGTCCACTGTGTTTTATCAAGACCAAAGTCAGCGCAACCATCTACCAAGAAATTTTAGAGCACTTCATGATTCCCTCTGCCGACAAGCTTTTTGGGGATGGAAATGTAATTCTTCAGCAGGACTTGGCACATGTGCACACTGCCAAAAGTACCAATACCTAGTTTAACCCCTTCCCGACCTCCGCCGTATTAGTACTGCGCTGCGAGAGGTGCATTTCTGATCAGCGCAGTACTAGTACGGCGCCGCCATTTTCCGGTCACCACACGGCATCACGCGGTGACCGGGTTCCGATGGCTGCTGTCCATGACAGCAGACCATCTCCAAACGTAGCCCCGTGGGGCTGCACCGCCCCCCCACATCGGCGATCGCTGTGATTGGCTGGTCAATTCTGACCAGCCAATCACAGCAATAAAACAATAAAGTTATTCAAAAAAATAAAGAAGCATGTGACCGGCTGTGATCTGTGCTGAGTGACATAGGACCAATCACAGCTGTCACAGTAGGTGGGGTGATTACCATGTCACCTCAACTGATTAACCCCCAGAGTGCTGATTGGCTGAACAATAGCTTCTAGCCAATCAGCGTCAAAGGGGTTAATTTAAAAAAGCGATCACCGTCCTGCACGCCATCTTTACCTCAGATTTGGCGTGCAGAGTGGTTGTCTAAGCCCCTCTGCGTACCTTGAGAGAAAGAATCCATTGGTGGCCAATGTGATCAGCCGGGCGATCTCCTGCCTCCTTCTGCAGCGTCCTGCTCCAGCTTGTGCTCTGTGCTGTGTGCTCTCTGCTGCCATCTGCCTGCTGTGTGAGGCCTGTAATCACAGCAGAGCAGCAGCACCTCCCCCACCCCTTTCCCATCCCCCCATCCCTGTTCCAGTACCCCCTCACCCACCCTCCAATTGATTTTTAGCGCACGTTTTGTGCTTTTGCCCTGTGCGCGGCGTCCTGCACAGGGAATTCATGCTCTTCCCGTGTCCGCAGCGCTCTGACCAGTATCGCTGCTGATCAGAGACTGCGCCATGGGAATTTTTCTTTTTTTAGATAGTTAGCATAGCGGACTTCGCAGTCAAAGTGACGTCTGATTTTTTTTTTTTTAGAAAATAATAATAGACGTAGCGTTGCCGGCGTCAGTGTTTGGTTACGCCCCCTTTCCCACCCCCCTTTCTGTTCCAGTACCCTCTCCCCCACCTCCAAATGAATTTTTAATGCACTTTTTTGTGCTTTTTGTGTGTGCGCTGCATCCTGCGCAGAGCATTTGTGCGCTTTCTGTGTCTGCAGCACTCTGATCAGTATCGCTGCTGATCAAAGGCTGCGCCACAGGGATTTTTCTCTTTTTAGCTAGTTAGCGTAGCGGACATCACAGTCTAAGTGACGTCCACCTCCAATTGAATTTTTAGCTCAATTTTTTGCGCTTTTTTTGTGCACTGAGTCCTGCGCAGAGCATTCGTGTTCTTCCTGTGTCCGCAGCGCTCTGATCAGTATCGCTACTGATCAGAGACTGCGCCACAGCGATTTTTCTCTTTTTAGCTAGTTAGCGTAGGGACATCACAGTCTAAGTAACGTCCGATTTTTTTTTTTTTTAGAAAAAAATAATTATAGTAGTCAGTACAGCGTAGTTTTAGACATAGCAAGGTAGCATAGCCGGCGTCACAGCGTTAGTGATGACCGATCTTTAATAGAAAACAAAATCGTATAGAGTAGTTTTAAAGGTAGTGTATTAGGTCTAGTCGGCGTCAGTGTTTGGTGACGTCCAATCTTGTTGTAGGGGGAAAAAAAATCATACAGAGTAGTTTTATAGGCAGTGTGTTAGTTTTTGTCGGCATCAGTGTTTGTTGCTATCGCCGGTTAATTTCTAGTGCATTAGGAGAGCATACATCACATTGTTGCTGATGTCCATTTTTCTTTTGTAGAAAAAAAAAAGAATTAGTTGCGTCGATTAACTTTTTAGCGAGTGCATTAGGAGAGCGTACATCATATCGTTGCTGACGTCCATTTTCTTATGTAAAAAAAAAGAATTAGTTGCGTCGATTAACTTTTTAGCGAGTGCATTAGAGGAGCGTACGTCACATTGTTGCTGACGTCCGTTTTTCTTTTTTAAAAAAGAATTATTTGCGGTGGGTAAATTTATAGGGAGGGCATTAGTGTAGTGAACATCTAATGTTTTTTGACAAACTTTTTTTTTAACATCTGACTTTTCTTTTAATTTTTTTCTTTTCTACATTTTATCTCTCTACTTTTTACTCTCCGTTTTGTTATAATAAAGAGTACCCTATTACACAAGCCTCACACATTACATGTGTAAAAGCACCACTTACACACACATCCCCAGGGTTTGGGAAAAAAATAAAAATGGCCCATTCGTCAACAAGGCGCTATTCACCAGAGGAGGCTTACGCCATCCTTGCGTCCGACACGGATTCAGCCAGTGAGGAAGATCCCACATTCCTCTATTCCTCATCATCCTCATCCTCCTTCTCATCTGGTGAGGAATGACCCCCAGCAAAGCGCACTAGGACCCAGGCAACTACTGCAGCAATCGATCCTGTATGGATTGCACCCCCTGAAAATTTTCAGCCCGTCATTCCGGATTTCAGCAGCAGCTCAGGAATCCAGTTTGACATCACTGGCCTCACTGAAATTGACTTCTTCAAATTCTTTTTCAGTGATGAAATAATAAATCTTATGGTGGCCCAGACGAACCTGTATGCCCAACAATTTTTCATCCAAAATCCCACGTCATCATATGCCAGATGGACCCCCGTAAATGCAGCAGAGATGATGACATTTTGGGGAATTTTGCTGCATATGGGCATAATAAAAAAATCCACTGTCCACTGTTTAGGCACATCAGGGGCTCTGCAAACACAACATGATGCCTGCAGACCATTCCATCAAAATCTGCAATCCAAAACGTCACTCCTTCCATTCCGAGCCCTGCCGTGCGCCCAAACAGTGGTTTTCCCCCACATATGGGGTATCGGTGTACTCAGAAGAAATTGCACAACAACTTTTGTGGTCAATTTCTTCTTTTTTTACTTGTAAAAATAAAAAATTGTTACTGAAAATTCAATTTTGTGGAAAAAATGTGATTTTTTTTCACGGCTCTATGTTCTAAACTACTGTGAAGCACCTGGGAGTTCAAAGTGCTTACCACACCACTAGATAAGTTCCCTGAAGGGTCTAGTTTTCAAAATGGGGTCACTTTTGGGGGTTTTCCAATGCTTAGGCAAATCAGTGGCTCTTCAAACGTGACATGGCGTCCGCTATCAATTCCAACCAAATTTACATTCAAAAAGTCAAAAGGTGCTCCTTCCCTTCCGAGCCCTGCCGTGCGCCCAAACAGTGTTTTTCCCCCACATATGGGATACCGGCGTACTGAGGAGAAATTGCACAACTTTTGTGGTCCGTTTTCTCCTTTTACACTTATGAAAATAAAAAAATAATTTTGTGGAAAAAATGTGATTTTTTTTCAACGCTCTACGTTCTAAACTTCCGTGAAGCACTTGGGGGTTCAAAGTGCTCACAACAGGGCTAGATAAGTTCCTTGAAGGGTCTAGTTTTCAAAATGGGGTCACTTGTGGTGGTTTGCCAATGTTTAGTCACATCAGAGGCTCTTCAAACGCGACATGGTGACCCCTATCAATTCCAACCAAATTTGCTTTCAAAAAGTCAAAAGGTGCTCCTTCCATTTCGAGCCCTGCCGTGCGCCCAAACAGTGGTTTTCCCCCATATATGGGGTATTGTTGTACTCAGAAGAAATTGCACAACTTTTGTAGTCCACTTTCTCTTTTTACACTTGTGAAAATAAAAAAATCATTGCTGAAAAATCATTTTTGTGGAAAAAATGTGATTTTATATTTTCACGGCTCTATGTTCTAAACTTCTGTAAAGCACCTGGGGGTTCAAAGTGCTTACCACACAGCTAGATAAGTTCCATGAAAGGTCTAGTTTTCAAAATGGGGTCACTTGTAGGGGTTTTCCAATGTTTAGGCACATCAGGGGATCTTCAAATGAGACATAGCTTCCGCTATCAATTCCAACCAAATTTGCATTCAAAAAGTCAAAAGGTGCTCCTTCCCTTCCGAGCCCTGCTGTGCACCCAAACAGTGGTTTTCTTCCACATATGGGGTATCGGCGTACTCAGAAGGAATTGCACAACAACTTTTGTAGTCCATTTTCTTCTTTTACACTTGTGAAAATAAAAAAATTATTGCTGAAATATCATTTTTGTGGAAAATATGTGATTTTTTATTTTCACGGCTCTACGTTCTAAACTTCTGTGAAGCACCTGGGGGATCAAAGTGCTTACCACACAGCTATATAAGTTCCTTGAAGGGTCTAGTTTTCAAAATGGGGTCACTTGTGTTTTTTTCAATGTTTAGGCAAATCAGGGGCTCTTTAAATGTGACATGGCATCCGCTATCAATTCCAACCAAATTTGCGTTCAAAAAGTCAAAATGTGCTCCTTCCCTTCTGAGCCCTGTCGTGAACCCAAACAGTGGTTTTCCCCCAGATATGAAGTATCGTTGTACTCAGATGAAATTGCACAATAACTTTTGTGGTCCATTTTCTCCTTTTACATCGGTGAAAATAAAAAAATTTTTGCTGAAAAATCATTTTTGTTGAAAAAATGTGATTTTTTATTTTCACGACTCTACGTTCTAAACTTCTGTGAAGCACCTTGGGGTTCAAAGTGTTTACCACACAGCTAGATAAGTTCCTTGAAGGGTCTAGTTTTCAAAATGGGATCATTTGTGGGGGGTTTCCAATGTTTAGGCACATCAGGGGCTCTTCAATTGCAACATGGCGTCCGCTATCAATTCCAACCAATTTTTCGTTCAAAAAGTTAAAAGGTGCTCCTTCCCTTCCAAGCCCTGCCGTGCACCCAAACAGTGGTTTTCCCCCACATATGGGGTATCGGTGTACTCAGAAGAAATTGCACAATAACTTTTGTGGTCCATTTCTCCTTTTACACTTGTGAAAATAATTGCTGAAAAATCATTTTTGTGGAAAAAATTAGATTTTTTATTTTCACAGCTCTAAGTTCTAAACTTCTGTGAAGCACCTGGGGGTTCAAAGTAAAGTGCTTACCACACAGCTAGTTTTCAAAATGGGGTCACTTGTGGGGGTTTCCCAATGTTTAGGCACATCAGGGGTTCTTCAATTGCAACATGGTGTCCGCTATCAATTCAAACAAATTTTGCGTTCAAAAAGTCAAAAGGTGCTCCTTCCCTTCCGAGCCCTGCCGTGCGCCAAAACAGTGGTTTCCCCCCATATATGGGATATCAGCGTACTCAGGAGAAATTGAACAACAACGTCTAGGGTCCATTTTCTCCTTTTATAATTGTGAAAACAAAAAACATTGTTGCTGAAATATCATTTTTGTGACTAAAAAGTTAAATGTTCATTTTTTCCTGCCACGTTCCTTTGGCTGCTGTGAAGCACCTGAAGAGTTAATAAACTTCTTGAATGTGGTTTTGATCAGCTTGAGGGGTGCAGTTTTTAGAATGGTGTCACTTTTGGGTATTTTCTTTCATATTGGCCCCTCAAAGTGACTCCAAATGTGATGTGGCACCTAAAAAAAAATGGTTTTGTATAATTTGTTGAAAAAATTAGAAATCACTGGTCAACTTTTAACCCTTATAACTTTCTAATGAAAAAAAATGTTGATTCCAAAATTGTGCTGATGAAAGTAGACATGTGGGAAATATTATTTATTAACTATTTTGTGTGATATGACTCTCTGATTTAAGGGCATAAAAATTAAAATTTTGAAAATTGCAAAATTTTCTAAATTTTTGCCAAATTTCAATTTTTTTCACAAATAAATACAAGTCATATCAAAGAAATTTTACCACTAACATGAAGTACAATATGTCACAAGAAAACACTGTCAGAATCATCAGGATCCGTTGAAGCGTTCCAGAGTTGTTACCTCATAAAATGACAGTGGTCAAAAGTGTAAAAATTTGCAGGGTCAGAAAGGTGAAAACAGGCTGGGTCTGGAAGGGGTTAAAAACAACTGTATCACTGTGCTTTATTAGCCAGCAAACTCACCTGACCTTAACCCCATAGAGAATCTGTGGGGTATTGTCAAGAGGAAGATGAGAAACACCAGACCCAAAAATGCAGACGAGCTGAAGGCTGCTATCAAAGCAACCTGGGCTTCCATAACACCTCAGCAGTATCACAGGCTGATCGCCTCCATGCCACGTTTCATTGATGCTATATAGTGATGGGCGGCGAGTATACTCGTTTCTTGCGTTTTCCTGAGAATGCTCGGGTGATCTCCGAGTATTTGTTAGTGTTCGGAGATATAGTTTTCATCACCTCAGCTGAATGATTTACACTTGGTTTCTGCTCCCTTTCCAGGTTCAGCTATAGTAACTGGCAATACTCAGTGGCGAGCATTCACTCCTGAGACTAAGTCCAGGTTTCGCTCTACTGAGCATGCTCCTGGGTCAACTTCTCATTGGTGGTTGCCTATCACATGCTCAGGTCCTGGTCCAGCTTTGGATTGGCCAATGAGCAAGGTCCTGTCAGATTGACAAAAACTATAAAATGATCTTTGGCGCGCCCGTCGGTGTGTTAAGATCATTTGTGTTATATGTGTGGAACTCTACGGTGGTGTGAGGTGTGAACTAGTTTGCGTGTGCTCAGGGCAGGCTTATCGCCTATTAGAATTCCGGCTTCTCCGGAGAAGAGTTTGTGTGTGTGCACAGGGCGGGCGTTCAGCCCTTGGAATTCCGGCACCACTGGGGAGGAGTTCGTGTGTATGCACTCACTGTGTCTGGGTCCACCACCTGTTCCCTTGCCCCAGTGGGGCTTGCATACGCCTGTGAAGTTAGCAGGGTACACGATTAGCACCATATTCACTCTGCAGCTGTGTGTCGATAAACAGCCACATGCTTCTCCACTGAGTAACACTAACTCAATGCGAGTCATTTACGTTCGCTGCAAGTATCACCATTGTCCTTTAGCTGCAGTTTGCCATCTCCGCAAGGTGGACCCCGAGTGGTGAATGCACTGTTAGGGCTAGCGGAACGCACCAAATAATTAAATAGATATAATAAGGTGTGTTCGCAGCCCGGGGTCCACCGTGCAGAGATGGAAACTGCTGCTAAGTAATGACGGACTATATAGTGGTACAATGAGGATACACACATGGGTTAACTTCACCCTGTATGAAGAAAGCGATCCCTGTTAAGTCACAGAGTCGCGGTACCGCACAGAGAGCGCAAGCAAGGAACCACAGAACTCTATCCCAGGACACAGGATTAGAGTTAGTGTAGCTCTCTTGCGATCGACACCACAATTGGGGTATCAGATGTAACTAATATGCACAGAAGTGCGTGCTGTGCCACACTAGCGGACGCCACTAACCACCCAGACTTGGGTAAGGTAAGCGCTCTAATAGCACACGGCGCTGCACTGGCGGTCACAGCAGTTAGACGCTGTTTCGGGTGTTAAAGCTGTGAGTTCAGCCGGGCGCTAGATTTCAGCCATACACCTTACGCGAACAGTCATACACAAGGGATGGGTTTTTTAAGGAACGACTTGCACTCATCAACACACACACAATAACAATTGTTTACTAGCGCATGGCCGTGCAGCCATGCAAACCTTTTATAGCTGCAGCAAGTACAAGACCTTCCAAGAAGGACCAATAGGAGTCTGCCATAGAAGAAGAACACCTTTAGGACCTTCCTAGAGGACCAATGGGATTAGCTGCAGTATCTAAGCATGTGACCCCCGACCTCCAATTGGAGGTCATCCCGTGGGCATGCTCAGAAAGGGAAAATCTGGACTTAGTCCCAGAAAGACCTGCTTGCTGCTGAACATTGAACAGAGCCTGGAAGGGCAGTAGTAACCAGTTGTCCAGTATTAGCCTGTGCTAGACGCTGGGACCGACGTCTCCACTGAGCAGACTCCACTGTGGCTGGAGAAGAATGGGAGACCGCAGCGGAGATGGTTCGAGATTCACCCTGTGCAGAGGCGGGAACTTGACACCTAACATGCACTTTACTATTATATTTTATTTAGCGCATTCCGCCAACCCTAACATACAGTATTCTAATTTACTGAGATCATGACTTTTGCGTTTTCATTGGCGGTGAGCCATAATCATAATCATCAACATTAACAGAAATAAACACTTGAAATAGATCTCTCTGTTTGTAATGACTCTATGTAATATATAAGTTTCACTGTTTGTATTGAAGAACTTAAGTAAATTAACTTTTTGATGGTATTCTAATTTCTGAGAAGCACCTGATGTGACTTTTCAAGATGTTATATCCAGAGCAGCAGCACTTTTGAAAAATTGATAGCACCCGGCATTACTATATTCTAGAGCAGAGGTGTCAGAGGTATCAAACTGCAATCCTCAAGGGCTGCAAACAGGTCATGTTTTCAGGATTTCCTTGTACTGCACAGGTGATAATTTAATCACCTAAACACATAATGATTACAGCACCTTGTGCAAAGCTAAGGAAATCTTGAAAACCCGCATGGTTTGCGGCCCTCGAGGAATGCACTTTGACACCCCTGTTCTAGAGGGTTGCATTAGAACTTGCGGCGAACTCAGAACCACACAGCAGGTGCAGTAATAGGGACACATATGGCAGCAGCTGCAGCATTGGGATATCAGCAGGATGAGGAGTTTGTGCAGGTTGGGAATAGATGTGATGGGGCTGGAAATTTGAGACGTGAAATGTGTCTTTGTTGTAATTTCTGCAGCCGAGTCCTGGCTGGAGAAGTTGTCATGTCGGTCTGGGTCAGATGGAAAAGATGGGAAAAGTGAACGATTCCATCGTGCTGTAATCTCTTATATGTTCCGTAGGACTGGCATCTACCACTGACCATATGGTGGTAATATCCATGTTGGTCATTGTATAGAGATTATTTTCAGCAACATCGCGGTCATCTGCTGAGGTTCTACTACATCCACTATTAGGGTGTGTCACCTAGTTGTAATCAGGGGGTTACCTGGTTAGGGGCCCACTCAGAAGTTACGCCCCCCTGAACCAAAACCCTTGCTGCACCTCTGCAAGGGACCTTTGTGAGTCCCAGTAGCAGAACATGATGTGATCAGCTTATCATTATGGACTTTTACAACTAAGAGGGATTCGCCAAAGCGGACAATCCTTTTACCCTATGGACCTATAAATCTTTTTTGTTACTTCCTTCTAATCTTTGCCATGTTATTGTTGGCTATCTAGCATTTGTATTTGTACCATCTATCTAATTCTTCATCTATCACATCCAATGTATATGTAAAATTCATTAAAAAAAAATGAACAAACGTCAACAAAGCAATTGCGAAATTTTATTTTTCTGTCGATCTAACTAGAAACACACAGATAATGAATCTGGCATTTTACAGAAACGTGATTTTATGAATATACAGACGACATTCACACGAGGAGATAAATAATTCTCTAAATTTAATAAGGATCAATTCGTCTTCTGTAGCGATTTAGAAAATGTTATTCTTCTGTGAGTAAGATTGATAATAGACAGTGCTGTAAAGTAAATTATTTAGCCAAAAGTAATGCTCCATTATTTGTGTCTGTTTTCAATCTACCTAATGCAAATCTAGCCGTACTGAGAGGGATTTTAAAATTTCTGACAATGCGGCGTATGATATACCGCATATCTTCCTATTGCAAGGCTGGTTACTTTGGCACAAGATCTCGTCAATGCACTGTTGTAGAAGATGAAAGGTCAGTTTATGCATCTGAAGGAAACAATGAGTAAATGATTAAATTATCTTTCCAGTAAATAGTGTCAAGAAAATGTTGATGAGTAACATAAGCCATGAGATAAAGATCACAGTAAATGCTCGACTACAGCCAATGATGTATCTATGCAGAAATGTGTTTAATGTTTCTCCTTCATCTTGTAATACAATTAAGGTCATTTGTGACCTGTTGACTAAATGCCTCCTTACTAGAGATGAGCGAATATATTTGAGTGGAATAAAATTCTACTAGAATATTATGAAAATCTCCATTTTTTTAAAATTAGTTACCACGCGGATTCAGCAAAATGTACGCTATTTTGCTTAAACATAAAAGGCCATTAAAAGATTAACAAATATACAAGATACTTATATTCACCTTACCGCATACCTCTCCAGATTTCCCGCTCTTCACTGCCACTCATTCGGTACTTATCGGGTCTTCTTATCACTGCCGAAAGCGCTGAATACCCAGGCCTCTTCACATTAGGCAGGGACTTCAACCTCTAATGAGGCTTGGTACAGTTTTGCGCATGCGCGTGCATGGTAACGACGCACGTTTTGACCCTATGGGTGCTTGTATAGAACAGTCCAGGGCCTCATTAGAGCTAAAAGTTTTGGCCTAGCTTGAAGAGGCCTGGGAATTCAGCACTCGTGGCAATGATAAGAAGACACAATGAGGACCAGTGATGGTAAAGAGGGGAGAAGCTGGAGAGGTGAGCAATGAGGAGGGTATAAGGATTTTTTTTACATATATCATTTATTTTGCTCTGGTATCTGTAGAGACCCTTAATAAGGATATTCAATTTGTAGATAACAACTTCTCTGAATTTTGATTGATCCACTCAGCAACTACGAATGGTGTGACATAGTCCTAAATAATAGGTGTATACACATGAATTTCATAATTCTTGAAGTAGTAGAATTGATAAAACAGACTTTATACTTCTTCCTGTTAAGACTTTCCTTTGCCCAATTTGTCATCTCTGTGAACATCATGATAGCACTAATAGAGGTAAAACAGAAGCAGAGAGTTTGCAGTCAAAGAGGTAAGATAAGGTTATTGAAAAATAACCTTCAAATATGTATTAGGAACTGTATAAGTTGTTTGATGAACTAACTCTTGGCCAGCTGTAAGCGGAGTTAATTCATGGTAGGTCTGTAAGATCCTTGGGCGTGGTAGTCGTGGACGAGCTGCTGCTTCTGTGCGCTCCGGCACCCTACAGACAAAATGTGTCCCAGTCCCGGTGTGCTGCTGTGAGTGGGGTGCATCACATTTACTTGTGGCCCATATTCCTCCACTAATTCCAGGCGTTCATCTTCCAGAACCTTCCCAGCAAACAGAACAGGGGACACTGAATTTGTTAAAAGAGTCAAACTTTTAATTGGCAGCTTACAGTCATTGCAATGAGGTGTATAGGAGAAGGCTCAATGGGTTACAGTCTTTCTCACAGATACCGGACTTAACTTCAGCCCCAGTTCTGGGTAGAGCATCCCTCTTGCAAACTCATCTAACACTAAGAATTCTTCTCCACCACAAACAGTACACCCAGATTCCACCACCTCCCACCTCTGAGAGTTTGAGTCCATCTTTCCCTGCAGTTCTGCATGCATAGTGTGCCCAAAGGCCCCGATATCCATCTTGAGGTTCCCAGTAAGATAGACGAACTTTTACGGAAGAGTTCTTGGCAATCCAATGCCCCAAGTAACAGGCTCACACTGTCCCTAGCAGCCTATAGCCTGTGACCGCTGCTCTCACTTCACCACCCTCTCTCTAACTGCCTTGGACACTTCTTAAACTTGGCACTAACTCCCAAGTCCCCCCCAATCTGGGGCGACCATTACAGTTAACCCTGTCTAGGCTAACCTGCAGCCGCTGAGGGTTTTGCTCTCAGACAACAGACATCAATACAAAATAATGTATAACAATTACACCAGCGCCCTTAAAGACAGAGGTAACCCAAAAAACAATTTTGATTGAAAGATAGGATATACAGCTGCTGGCAAAGCTCAGGATCATGTGTGTAAAATCCCACACATAGAATACTAAATACAAATGGTTTTCCGTGCTAATCCTTATAGTGGTCACCTGATTTTCCCCCCAAAAATACTAACTTGAATAACACCTAATTGATTTAACTAAAACAATGGTGCTGAATACAACAGGTATTATCATAATTTGGAGTATATTGCTCATTGTATAAGGACAACTATATAAGCAGTTTGCAGTACATTGTATGTTACTAACTAGATATGGTAGTAGTTTTTTCAACCTGAAAATCAAGCTTGCTATTGTGCACAGTTGAACACTACACTGGCTTTTTACCTATTGCATTCAGCACCATTGTTTTAGTTAAATCAATGATTAGGTGTTATTCTAGTTAGTATTTTTGGAGGGGAAATCAGGTGACCACTATAAGGATAAGCGCAGCAAACCATTTGTATTTAGTTTTCAATACAAAATACATTTAACTACTACATTTAACTACTTATGGTGTCAAGGAGTAGAACATCATCTCCACCACTCCTGCAGGTCATCTGAAGATCTAACTTGGACTTTAACCCCTTCATGACCTTGGGATTTTCCGTTTTTCCGTGTTCGTTTTTCCCTCAACTCCTTCCCAAAGCCATAACTTTTTATTTTTCTGTCAATAATGGCCATATGAGGGCTTATTTTTTGCGGGACGAGTTATACTTTTGAACGACATCATTGGTTTTACCATGACGTGTACTAGAAAATGGGAACAAAATTCCAAGTGGGGTGAAATTGCAATGAAAGTGCCATCCCATGCGTGTTTTTTGTTTGGCTTTTTTGCTAGGTTCACTAAATGCTAAAACTGTCCTGCCATCATGATTCTCCAGGTCATTACAAGTTCATACACATCAAACATGTCTAGGTTATTTTTTCTCTAAGTGGTCAAAAAAAATTCCAAACTTTGCTAAAAAAAAATAAAAATGGCACCATTTTCCGATACCCGTAGCGTCTCAATTTTTCGTGATCTGGGGTCGGGTGAGGGCTTATTTTTTTGCGTGCCAACGTTTTTAGTGATACCATTTTGGTGCAAATACATTCTTTTGATTGCCCGTTATTGCATTTTAATGCAATGTTGCAGCGACCAAAAAAACGTAATTTTGGCGGTTCATTTTTTTCTTGCTACGCTGTTTAGCGATCAAGTTAATCCTTTTTTTAATTGATAGATCGGGCAATTCTGAATGCGGCGATACCAAATATGTGTAGGTTTGATTTTATTTTTATTGTTTTATTTTGAATGATGCGAAAGGGGGGTGATTTAAACTTTTATATTTTTTTATTTATTTCATATTTATTTAAACATTTTTTTACTTTTGCCATGCTTCAATAGCCTCCACAGAAGCTGGCATAGCCTGATTGGCTCTGCTTCATAGCAGCGATTATCAGATCGCTCCTATGTAGCTTAATTACAGGCTTGCTGGTCGGCGCTCACAGCAAACCGGCATCAGTAACCATAGAGGTCTCATGGACCTCTATGGTTACTATCCTGACGCATCACTGACCCCCAATCATGTAACGGGGGTCGGCGATGCGTGCATTTCCGGCCGCGCGGCCGGAAAGGGTAGTTAAATGCCGCTGTCAGCGTTTGACAGCGGCATTTAACTAGTTAATAGCGGCGGGTGGATCGCGATTCCACTTGCCGCTATTGCACGCACATGTCAGCTGTTCAAAACAGCTGACGTGTCGCGGCTTTGATGTGGGTTCACCGCCAGAGCCCACATCAAAGCAGGGGATCTGACCTCAGACGTACTATCTCGTCCAAGGTCAGAAAGGGGTTAAAGAAGCACTACCATCAAAATTGTTATCCTCTTATTATATTGTAGTCATCATATTATATAGCAGTGTGTACTTACAATTTCTTATTTTGCCTTTCTATCCAGCTAATTCTTCTCTTTTCCATTAAGTCTATGACATGCCACAATTAAAAATTGACGAGGTGAATCCTTCCAAACTCTGTGTAGAAACAGGAAGTCTATTTTCCCTATATGAGTCATGAGTCACTGAAAAAGTCCCGGAGGGGGGAGGAGAGAACACCTGGATCAGGAGTTGAAGAGGGGAATGATAAATGCAGGGACAAGAGACTTCCTGTTTTTGCATAGAGAAATTGGTGTGGCCTCAGTCCATACACTTGTATAGAGCAAGCCACGCCCCATCTAATGTCGCGGCTGTTCAGTGGGCATGGCCTGCCTGATGGAAATATGTATAACTTATACATAGCCTCTGGTCCCAGGTCAGAAACTGGTGAATCCCCGCAGAGCACAGTGTATGCATTGGGGGGATTCATAATTCTGTTGTCACACAGATTGACTGCAGACTTATCAATTTGGACTGGACAACCCCTTTAAGAGGATAAATTTTGATGAGAGTGCTTCTTTAAATTAGAGATGTGCCAAAGTGGTGTGGTGCTTGCTATTTCCAAGCATTGTCACAGAGAAGTAAGCAGGGTCCTGAGTATTGAGAGACTCACAACTTCGAGGAACGTTAACTGGGGTATTCCCGCTTCGCAAAAAATAAGGTGTATTTCCAGTATCAAATGGCATCTACTATCCATATGGCCAAGAAATAGCCGACCATTCTACTTGGCTTACTCTGGCAGTCACATCAACATCGAATGGAGCAAAGGTTGAGTATGTACACCTTTGCTACATTCAAGACGGTGGTGGTCTGTAAAGCCCAGTTCCCAGAAATGAGAGCTGTATTCTTTGTATCACAGCACTCTGAACACTCGGGATATTGAGTTTAGATATGAATCGTTATCTCTGAGAGAGACTGTGTGGACTGTCTTGTAATGACCAGAGGTCCGAATAAGATCCAGTGAGTCACAAACCAAGACCAAGGCAGAAATCTCCAACGGTATTTACTCAAAGGCAAAATAATCAAGGTAATATGGAGAATATTAAGACAGATGCACCCCAAAGATACACTAGCTCAGCAGCAGCTGAAATCACTGTGCCACTCCAAGGTCTCCTGAGAACTGTATACTACAACAGACTAGTAAGAAATTTACCTAACAGGCAACTAAAAACAGGAACAAGTGTAAATTGAATGTAGTGTTATTAAGGGAGCCCCTGGAATGGCACATTGAGTATAACTTATACAACTCTAATATAAGATACACCTCTAAAGTAACAATTTAACACTCTGAGCAGAGATACCCGGGTATCTATAACTATGGTACCGTATCCTGAGATGGATTTCCTCTCAGGCAGGAATCCGCACAGGCTGCAGCCAGTTCATATTTTCAGCGCCAATAAGTTACAGCAAAACTCCTCTTGTCTTGTCGGCCGATGCCGAGCCCAAACGCCGGGGACTTAATTAGTGGTCTCACGATGTTGTCTCTGCTTCTGTAGCTCCTAGGAATGCTTCCACGACAATCCGTCCGTCTCTGTATCAGCAGTCTGTCCAGACTTGGTTCTCCACTCAATGCACAGGGAATCCACAGACTTCCAAATACGTACTGGGTTCTTAGTAAAGTCTCAGTCTTTTGTTAAATAAAGGGTTAACTCCTCTCCAGGAAACGTTAGCCACACAAGTCTCTCACAGAGTTAAACAAAAGGTTAGCTCTTCTCCAGGGGAACGTTAGCAACAAAAAGTCTCTCAAAAGCTTCTTTTCCTCCAAAAACACTTGCAGTAAATCCACACACAGTCTCTCTTTAAGATATCACAGCAGCTTCTGCCTTTGCTTCCCGCCTTTTTCTCTCTCAGCTCTCACTTCCAAGTTTCACTTTACACCCGAGACACTAGACCCACCCCGGCAGCACACATTGTCTCTGGGAGTTTTGCACGGTCTGTTCTCTTCTGCAATAGGCAAAAACCACAGGGTCCTAGTGCCCTCTCAGTGGGACTACAGTTCACCCTCTTACATGCCACCCCACTAGAGGATGGCGTCCTCGACATACCTTCCCACTCAAATTCATCTTGAGCATATCGCTGAGGCGGTATTCCTGCCGTAGATCGTGTAGTTCTCCTGAGTCCTACATCAACAGGTGCGACCTTAGAGGGAGCTAGAGTCTCTTCCATGGTCGTGTCAGTGGGCGTAAGTGGAGTTGTCTCCTCCTGCGGCTCGATGTCCTGTGATACAGCGTCAGGACCAAGCAGTTGACCTGATGCACTCTCCTTAACAACATCCTCCATATCCCCAACATTCTCATCACCCGAGGCCAGATCGGTCACAGGGGGCAAATAAGCAGGCGCAGGAGTAAGCACACCATCAAACTCAAGATCATTCAGAGCTTCCGCCCCTTGAAACATGGCCTCTGGCTCTAGGGGGGTAGGCGCCGAATCTTCAAACCAGCACCGCTGTAACATGTTACGATGCAAATTACGGGTTGGCCCCCCTGTCCCCACCGGTTCGACCTCATACACTGGAATCTCAGGGTTCACCTGTTTTTTTATCAGATACGGTATCGCCTCCCATCGGTCACTCAGCTTTCCTGACCGTCGTTTTGTCCTCACCAACACTCTGTCTCCCGGAGAGAACAGCTCTGTTTGTACAGGTCGCGTGTCCTTATGGACCACCTGGCGAAGGCGGTCACCCACCACCTGATGCACCACCCTCAACCGCCGCCGATGCTCTCGTACCCACTCGGATGCAGTCCGAAGGGGGGCGGAGGAGGGATCTGGCATGCTCAAATCCTCAATGTCTCGGCCAGGTCTACCAAACATCAACATGTGTGGTGAGTAACCAGTAGTACTGTGCACCCTGTTATTGTAAGCCCACATCAATTCGGGGAGATACTCAGGCCAGCATGTCTGTTGCTGACTCTCTAAGGACCTCAACATTTGCAACAGGGTCCGATTAAAACGCTCACACGCCCCGTTACCCTGAGGGTGGTAAGGCGTTGTTCTCGACTGCTCGATACCATAGAGCTGGTGCAACTCTTTCATCAGCGTTCCCTGAAAGCAGGCCCCTTGATCTGAATGTATTCTCTGCGGACACCCGAACACTTGGAAGAAATGTCGGCACACTGCCTCAGCCGCCGACTTGGCCGTCTGATCTCTTGTCGGCACCGCTACAGCATACTTGGTAAAGTGATCTGTCATCACCAGGCAGTAGGAGTACCCTGATGTAGAGTACCCTATCAACACGTAGTCAATCATGAGTAGTTCCAGTGGAGCTGAAGTCTTAATAGACTGTGTGGGAGCCCGCTGCTCAGGGCTTTTGTTGAGCCCACAAATTCGGCACTGCCGACACGCGTCGGCCACCATCCCTCCCAACTCAGGGCAGTAGAGGACTCGCTGCAACCACTGAAGTGTCTTTTCACTTCCAAAATGGGCCCCCTTCTCATGCGCCTCACGAGCGACCACCGGCCCCATCCCCACAGGAATTATCAGTTGGTACCGATGCTGCAGCTCCGATGGCAGGTACACCTTACGATACAAAAGACCTTGTTCCACACACAATTTATCCCATTGTCGAAGGAGTTTCATTCCTTCCATGGACAACTGAGCCTTGTCCTCTGCACTGGGCCAGGCCTTGTTTTGTACCCAACGGCGCACAAGTGCAACGTCCGGACACTCATCCTGGACTCTTGTCCAATCTGAGGGTGTTTTACCCAGGACACAGGGCATCCCGGTGGCCACCCCACTTGAGTGTACCACACTTTGGAAGATAGGTATTTGCCCCAAAGCTGGAGTTTCAGTATCCTCAAGTTGTTCATCAACATCTTCCCCGGATGACCCAAGGGGCACTCTTGACAATGCATCTGCATTGCCGTTCTCTCGACCAGAGCGAAATTTAATGCGGTAATTGAACTTGGCCAGTCTGGCGACCCACCGCTGCTCCAACGCCCCCAGTTTTGCATTCTCTAAGTGAGCTAGCGGGTTGTTATCTGTCATGACTAGCACCTCAGCTCCTGTTAGATACTCGGCGAAGCGTTCTGTCATTGCCCACACCAGGGCCAGCAATTCCAGACGGAATGAGCTGTAGTTAGCCGGATTTCGCTCGGAGTCTCTTAAAGATCTGCTGCCATAAGAAATCACTCGTTCTCGGCCGTCCTGCACCTGTGCTAGTACTGCCCCCAACCCATGAAGACTACCATCGGTATACAACAAAAAAGGGGTGTCAAACCGGGCGTAGGCCAGCAATGGGGCACTCATTAGGGCGGTTTTCACTCCATCAAATGCCTTTTTCTGTAGGGGCCCCCATGGAATGGGGCGATTTCGAGGACCCAGCGCTGTCCCTCTCAAAAGTTCATTCAAGGGACTCACCACTTGTGAGAATTTAGGCACAAACCGCCGATAGTATCCTGCTAGGCCCAGGAAGGCCCGCACTTCTCGCAGGTCACAAGGAGGTGGCCACTCTTGTACCGCCTTAATCTTACTGGCTAAAGGTAGTACCCCGTCCGGGGTCACCAGATGCCCCAAATATTCAATCTGGTTTCGTAACAGCTGACATTTTTTTGGCTTTATTTTCAGGCCGTAGCTCTTGAGCCGCCGGAGAACTTGACGCAGCTTCTCCAGATGATCTTCAAATGAGGTTCCGAACACCACAATGTCGTCCAAATATATCAGGACTGATTCAAAATTTAGATCACCCAAGCAATGTTCCATCAGGCATTGGAAGGTTCCCGGGGCGGTAGCGAGGCCAAAGGGCATCCGGTTGAACTCAAAGAGCCCCATTGGCAATACAAACGCCGTCTTGGCCCGATCTTTTTCAGCCATTGGGACCTGCCAGTACCCGCTTGCCAAATCCAACGTTGAGAAATACTTGGCCCGACCCAGGGCCGACAGGGATTCTTCAATACGGGGTAAAGGATATGCGTCCCGTACGGTGTGGGCATTCAATTTCCGATAGTCCACACAAAATCGGAGTGTCCCATCCTTCTTGCGGACCAAGACTACAGGGGCCGCCCAGGGACTCCGGCTCTCTCGGATCACTTGGTTGTCCAGCATACTGGCCACCATGCTCTTCACCTCTTGATAGAGCGCCGGAGGAATTTGGCGATATCTTTCTCTAATGGGTGGAGTATCCCCCGTTGGAATCTCATGCTCAATCGTCTGGGTACACCCGAAGTCCTCTCCATGTCGGGAAAAGGTCTCTTGATGTTCCCACAAAACTCTCTCCAACTGCTCCAACTGCACGGGGGTCAGCTTCTCCCGATCCACTCCCATCTGCTCCATGATCACATGAACATTCCATTCCTCCGTAGGAGGTTCAGTCCGGCCTACCTCGACCGCGAATGTCCAGGATGACTGTTGGTCTGGTCGCAATTCGAACCCTGCATTTTCCGGCACCTTCTCTGCCGGTACGAACAGTTCAGCCAGTATGGTCCCAGCGGGAATTGCAACAGCTTCATCTAAAACATTGATGCATCGGACCGGTACTCGTCCATTCTTCACAATCGCCAAAGAACGGGCCACATGTACCTTGGCAAATGAGGAACCCTCTCGGGCGGGCTCAAGTAGCACTTCAAGCCCATTCAATCTCTGTGCAGCTCCCACAGGCAGCATTAAGAGTTCCTCTTGTCTGGGTCCCAGCAGGATCGGGGCCCTCGAAGTCACTCGGACCCGGCCCACCCGGCCACCTGGGACCGCACTTTTCAGCAAGTCGCAACTCAGCACTAGACGGTGTAGAATTCTCTGTGTGGGTCGGTGTCTTGTCGCACGGGCCCAGTATCGGGGTCCTTCACTGGCATACATCTGGTGATTCAAATCTCGCAGCACGTTCATTCCGAGCGTCACTTCCATCCCTCTTCTAGGGGGGTGATCCACCAGTACTACCCCTTTCTGCCCCAGCTCTTGACCAAACATTTTTAGTTGCATCCACACGATCCCTTTTACTGACAATTGACCATTATTTGCGGCGGTCAGTCGTATCACTCGGCCATCCTCTGGAATCACTAGTCGACTGAAGTATCTCTCATATACTTCTAGAGGCATTATAGTACATTCGGATCCCGTGTCAACCAAGCACCTCATCTTCCGCCCTTCAAACTCTGCTTCTATCACTGGACTACATGCAAACAAATCTTGTTCATTCCGTCGAGGGCTTTGTGTGGGTGGGGCTGCTGCTGCTTGCCCTCTCATGGCAGCGGCCGGAAGTTTAAAGCCGGCGACGGGGTTTCTGTCGCTGTAAGCGCCCGGCAGTAACGCGAGATGTGTCCCTGGCGGCCACACTTCCAGCAGGTGATTGTTCCTCGTGGGCGAGGGCTTGACTCATTATGATAGGACGACCTGGCCATTTGCGGGGTCACCGTTCCAGGGGGTGAGGCAGGAGGTTCCCGCGAGGGGGTAGAGGCGGGATCAACTGTCAGTTGAGACAATTTCAGCTTCAACTCCTTCACCTCAGCACGCAGAGCTTGTACCACGCTTACCAGCCCCTCTCCCCCCGACCCTGATGAACCACCTTCCTCCAGCTGGGCACTGTTCACTGACCCCTCGGGAACATAGGCCGATTTCTCTTCCCTTTCCACTGCAGCTCGGTAAATCTGCCAGAAAGATAACTCTGGTGCAACCCGGACCATTTCCAACAGTTTGTCCCGGAGAAGTCTATTGGCTACACCGGTGATGAATTGGTCCCGGAGCAAGCGGTCTACCTCCCGGAATGCCCCCATGGCCCCCGGGTCTAGTCGCTGCATCTCATTCAACATCTCTTGCAAAATATTAGAGTACTGCATCAGGGACTCACACTCTCTCTGGGGACGATTAAAGAATAGGGACCGAAGCTGGGCCACGCGCGCTCGGCCCCCCAAACTCCCCTCTAACAGTTCCAAAATCTTTTCTAATGTATCCCTCTCTGATTCTGGGCGCACCATCACCATACGCCTAATATCACCCTCCAGTGCATTTAATGCCAGCTCAGCGCGTAACGCGGGGGTCAAATTACACATGCGCAGAATACTCCGGATTCTCTCAGCCCAATCTTGCAACGCCATATTGCGCCCATCGTATTTCGGCATGTGCTGAAGTAAAGCTCCTACAGGCACATACCCTCCCGAAGTCGCCGCGGCTGCCAGGGGAACCCCAACTCCCGAGGAGGATGCGGATACAGCGGGGTCATTTCCACCATCGCCCTCGTCCATGACAAACACTGGATCCTGCCGACTACGCCAAAAATGTAATGACCAGAGGTCCGAATAAGATCCAGTGAGTCACAAACCAAGACCAAGGCAGAAATCTCCAACGGTATTTACTCAAAGGCAAAATAATCAAGGTAATATGGAGAATATTAAGACAGATGCACCCCAAAGATACACTAGCTCAGCAGCAGCTGAAATCACTGTGCCACTCAAGGTCTCCTGAGAACTGTGTACTACAACAGACTAGTAAGAAATTTACCTAACAGGCAACTAAAAGCAGGAACAAGTGTAAATTGAATGTAGTGTTATTAAGGCAGCCCCTGGAATGGCACATTGAGTATAACTTACACAACTCTAATATAAGATACACCTCTAAAGTAACAATTTAACACTCTGAGCAGAGATACCCGGGTATCTATAACTATGGTACCGTATCCTGAGATGGATTTCCTCTCAGGCAGGAATCCGCACAGGCTGCAGCCAGTTCATATTTTCAGCGCCAATAAGTTACAGCAAAACTCCTCTTGTCTTGTCGGCCGATGCCGAGCCCAAACGCCGGGGACTTAATTAGTGGTCTCACGATGTTGTCTCTGCTTCTGTAGCTCCTAGGAATGCTTCCACGACAATCCGTCCGTCTCTGTATCAGCAGTCTGTCCAGACTTGGTTCTCCACTCAATGCACAGGGAATCCACAGACTTCCAAATACGTACTGGGTTCTTAGTAAAGTCTCAGTCTTTTGTTAAATAAAGGGTTAACTCCTCTCCAGGAAACGTTAGCCACACAAGTCTCTCACAGAGTTAAACAAAAGGTTAGCTCTTCTCCAGGGGAACGTTAGCAACAAAAAGTCTCTCAAAAGCTTCTTTTCCTCCAAAAACACTTGCAGTAAATCCACACACAGTCTCTCTTTAAGATATCACAGCAGCTTCTGCCTTTGCTTCCCGCCTTTTTCTCTCTCAGCTCTCACTTCCAAGTTTCACTTTACACCCGAGACACTAGACCCCACCCAGCAGCACACATTGTCTCTGGGAGTTTTGCACGGTCTGTTCTCTTCTGCAATAGGCAAAAACCACAGGGTCCTAGTGCCCTCTCAGTGGGACTACAGTTCACCCTCTTACAGTCTGATAGCTTCTGTCAGAAAATAACATAACTAAATCCCATAATGGATACAATACTGCTCCTATGTTTGTTCATCTTACCATAGATGAAGCATGAACACTGGGCCACAAAGTCACAGTAGAACACTCCATACTCAAAGCATTAAACCATATACACAAACGGAGTTCAAGTCCAATTTAGTATATAAAAATATATCAATTTTATTAATCTTCAATATTAATAGCAATCATAAAAATACCATATATCTAACATTACATGCTCAGCAAGGGAAAGCAACAACGGTACCAGACCTGTGTGATCAGCCACTCACTGCCATAACATAAATAAGGTGCTTAGTGCTACTATCATTTTTAGTGGGACAAGAAAAAGACCCCCAGGACCAAATATTATTGTCTATCTAACATCAAATGTAACGTAATTCCTGGTACTCTTCCTTACCAGAAAAAATGAAAGAAATATAAAAAATCAAAACACTGCACAAATGAAAATAGAAAAAATCAAAAAAATAAACATAGCAGAAAAACAGAAAAGATTTTCTTGATCCGTCAAATCAGAGAATCCCTTAAATAGGGATAGTCGGAAATGTCACTGCCAAAGGGGTAGAAATAACACCCAAGTCTCTTTAATCCAGAAAAATATCAGCGGGCCACTCCATCTCATGTATATATTCAGGGTGACCCTGTGCTTCTGTACATTCAATGATGTTTCCCAAAGAGGGACATATCCAATATAAATACCCCAAAAAATGAAAGGAATATAAAAAATAAAAAAAAACTACAAAAATAAAAATAAAAAATGAAAAAAATAAACACAGCAAAAAAACACAAAATTGTTGTTTGCCAGAGGAAAAAAAAGTCCCTAAAAGGGAATAGTCCAAAATCACATCCCAATAAGTACAAATACCAATGTCTCGTTTATCCACAAAATATCAGCGAGCCACTCCATCCCGTATATTTTTACTCGCAAGAAAAAAATAATAATAAATATAGTCCAAAAAATAAATCCAAAATAAGTCCAATGACTCCCAGATAAATGGATTTCACAAGAGGACAGTGGCCCACCTCATACCAGAGACATCCCAGCAAAAAGAAAAAACAGAGGACCATCAAAGCCGGTTAAAAAAGTTGTCCCAAGACACCCCATAGTTCAATACTGTATCCAACGCTTCTACTCATCTGCGTCCCAGAGGCGTTGTGGGTGGTGATGCGATCATCCAGCTCCGTTAAAACTCCTGCCGGGATGTCCTCCCTATTCTGCCCGACGCGTTTCCCCCCTGTGAGAATCCTGGGGGTTCATCAGGGGACATGGATCAATGCCACAGAGATATCAAGATGCCGGAGCACTGTACATACCGTTGCCGTCTTATATCCTCATCTGAATGCTCCACGTGGAGAGCGGCCAGGCCCCCTAGCCGCGCACCCGGAAGTACGTCAGTGGAACGCACCAGCTTTGCAGACGCCCGAAATGACGTTCTAGACAATGCGGTGTATGTTGAAAACACATACCGCGCATGCGTGCCCATCCGACGCCCGCCACACAAGAATCCAGGGCGGCGCGCACACTACATGAATCGCATTTTAGTACTACGCATGCGTACATACTCTCAGCACTTAGAACAGCGCTCATAGAGGTGCGTAACCAGAATGCCTGAGCGCTCCAAACTAGTGATATAAATACTCAAAATAGCGGTGCACTTATCAAAAAGCATACCGCACCTGCGCCCAAATCCGACACTCGCCCAATACAAAAGTTATATTTTAAGGATCCTTGTTGCGTTTTGGTTTTTTGGTTGTTTTCTAGGATCCTGATACTATTTGCTTTGAGCGGTTCTTTTGTTGGTATTTTTTTGGTTGGTATGGCGGGTTTCCTGTCAGGACCCTTAGATACGAATAAATGGTTTGATGATGCAAGGGAGGCTTTCTCGAATGTTGAAGGCTCAGGGGGTACGGTGGTTACCCCCACTTTGAAAAATTTGTTTTCAGACCTACTTAATGCGTATAAAAACAATATAAAATCCTGGTGGGAGGTACAATCTCTTGAAAACTATATAAAAAACAAGATCATACCTTTTGGGTTGAGGATACATCTGGTACCAGCGCCCAGGTGTGCATCCCCTACACTACTAAAAAGGTGGGAGGAGGAATCCATCTTGTCATCTTTAAGGTTCATGCAAATCCTGGTTGATGAGGAGAAGAAGACTTTTGAAAAAACGGCTACGTTATTGAAGGAACTGATTGAAAAAACTCTGACGTTTAAAACTGACCCTGATTTTGTCACTAGAGAGGAATCCTTAAAGAGTTCAGTAGATAGGTTCCACCTTGAGATCAAGGATAGAAAACACAAACGTTTTCTAAAAGATAGTGCTGAGTTTAAAGAAAAACGGGCTTATCCTGCTTTGCAAGTAACATCGACAACTAATATTGAAATATCATCCTCAGACATTGAATCCTCTGACGTGGATTCGGCTCCAAGAGTTTTTGTACCGAGACAACAGCCTAGAAATAGGGGACGAGGGAAAAGGGGTCGGAGATGGCAGACCCGCAGTACAGAACGGGGATATCCCTCTGCTTCTTCCTCATTCTCTTTTTTAGAGGATCGAGGGACTCTCCCCTATTATTTGAGAAACCGGACTCCTCTAAGTCAACCAAGATAGAGACTACTGTGGATAAATACCACATCATGAACCTCTTCTCGTATACCTTGTCACCTATGGAAAATAGGGTTTTGTCACTAGGTCTAAAGGCCCCTTCACATTAAGCGACGCTGCAGCGATACCGACAACGATCTGGCTCGCTGCAGCGTCGCTGTTTGGTCGCTGGAGAGCTGTCACACAGACAGCTCTCCAGCGACCAACGATGCCGGTAACCAGGGTAAACATCGGGTAACTAAGCGCAGGGCCACGCTTAGTAACCCGCTGTTTACCCTGGTTACCATCCTAAAAGTCAAAAAAACAAACAGTACATACTTACCTACCGCTGTCTGTCCTCCAGCGCTGTGCTCTGCACTCCTCCTGTACTGGCTGTGAGCACAGCGGCCGGAAAGCAGAGCGGTGACGTCACCGCTCTGCTTTCCGGCTGACCGACGCTCACAGCCAGTACAGGAGGAGTGCAGAGCACAGCGCTGGAGGACAGACAGCGGTAGGTAAGTATGTACTGTTTGTTTTTTTTACTTTTAGGATGGTAACCAGGGTAAACAGCAGGTTACTAAACGCGGCCCTGCGCTTAGTTACCCGATGTTTACCCTGGTTACCAGTGAAGACATCGCTGGATCGGTGTCACACACGCCGATCCAGCGATGTCAGCAGGGAGTCCAGCGACGAAATAAAGTTCTGGACTTTCTTCAGCGACCAACGATCTCCCAGCAGGGGCCTGATCGTTTGTCGCTGTCACACATAACGATTTTATTAACGATATCGTTGCTACGTCACAAAAAGCAACGATATCGTTAACAATATCGTTATGTGTGAAGGTACCTTTAGTTTTGTTCCGACTACGAGGTTTGACCCTTTCAATTGGATTAAGGATCTTAATTTGTTTACCAGGAAACTGAAGTGGAGACGTTTTATTCAGATAAACGATGCTTTGAAATGCCAACAGCTGGGCATTTCATATGATGACCTTGCTGATTTGGAGATTTTGGAGGGCTTGGCCGAGGAGGGGTCTAGACAGCCAATTAGTAAAAGGATGCCCCCTCCAGGTGACTATGGTAGCATTGAAATTTTTCAAAAATTGGTAACCGAGGAGTTGAATAAGATTGATCCTTCCCTTGATTCTGCCTACCCTAATTTGTCTCTTGTGGAGAGGAGGGCTCTTGAAGGTCTGAAGAATAATCACTCTATTGTGATTAAGCCCTCGGACAAGGGCGGCAATATCGTTGTGATGGACTGTTGTGGATATGTGGATATGTGCTCTGCTATAGTTTCGGATGTTAATTCCTATGAGGTTCTTAGACGTGATCCAACTAAGGAATTTCTACAGGAACTCTCAGGTATTTTAACATCAGCATTACAACATAGGCTGATTTCCAAAAGTGAATTTGATTTCCTTTTGCCTAAGTCCCCAACTACAGCATTTATGCATTACCGAAGGTGCATAAGGGGATTTCCCCTCTTAGGGGACGCCCTATTGTGTCGGGTGTGGGTGCTCTTGCACAGAACTGTAGCATTTACTTGGACAAACTGCTTCATCCTTTTGTGTTGGCTCTACCCTCGTACATCAGGGATACGGGGGACCTCCTGACTAAATTAGAGGGCATTACAATTGAGTCGGATACGATCATTGCCTCAATTGATGTCGAAGCGCTGTATAGCAGCATTAGACACCAGGACGGCCTGAGGGCTGTCAAGTTCTTTTTGAGCAGTAGGGGGGTTCATTTGAGACCACACAATGAGTTCTTGATTGAGTTATTGGGTTTTGTTTTGCAGCATAATTTTTTTCTTTTTAATGGGAAATTCTACCACCAGCTCAGGGGCACAGCAATGGGGAGCCCTTGTGCCCCCACATATGCTAATTTGCTCCTGGGCTGGTGGGAGGACATTTTTGTTTTACGGGATGAGGACAATGTCTGGTGCCCCAGGATTATTTTCTGGGGCAGATATATAGATGACATTCTGGTGTTCTGGAAGGTGGGACAGAGTCCTTCATCGGATTTATGCGGTATCTCAATAGCAATATTGAGGGCCTTAAATTTACATACGAGATTGGAGAGGATAATATCACTTTCCTGGACGTCCTCATCTCGAGACAAAGTGATGGCTTCCTCAGCACTACTATTTATCGGAAGCCTACGGCCACAAATGGTTTGCTGAGGTGAGAAAGCTACCATCCATGTCCTCTAAAAAGGGGTATCCCCAAGGGACAATTTTGTAGACTGCAGAGAAATTGTTCCAGGTTGGGCGATTTTGAAAGAAAGTCTGTGGACCTAAAACAACGGTTTGAAGATAGGGGATACCCGAGGGATGTTATTGACTCTGCATATCATGCTACATACAAGGCTAACCGGTCCTCTTTGCTGATTCCAAAAAGAAAAGAGGACGGTGTTTCTGTTACACGCTTTATTGGCACCTATGATGACCAGTCGACAAAGGTCTGCCAAATCCTGAGAAGGTACTGGCAGATTTTAAAATCGGATCCGGACATTGGCGAGCACATATCCCCATATCCCTCGGTTACGTATAGGAGGGGCAAATCAATAAAGGATATGGTTGTTCATAGTCATTACACACCTCCAAAGAAACCTGGTACCTGGCTGGAAAATAGGTCCCTTGGGACGTTCAGATGTGGACACTGTTCATCCTGTAAGCATGTACTACCATCTAAGATTTTTATTAGTTCTGCTACAGGTAGATCTTTTCAGATGAGACATTTTGCAAATTGCAGGACCATGGGAGTGGTTTATGTGAATACCTGCTCCTGCCCAAAAGACTAAGTGGGTAAGACCAAGCGGGAACTCCGTGTACGCGTGGGAGAACACATGGGGGATATTAGACATAAGAGGGATACCCCGGTGGCTCGACACGTAAATGAAATACACGGGGGTGATCCCGCTTCCCTGGTCTTTAGGGTTATTGAGGTGATCTCCCCCTCAGTGAGACTGGGTGATTGGGACAGAAGAATATTACAATGGGAAACGAGATGGATCTATCTGCTGAGATCGGTGAGTCCCTTGGGCCTCAACGAACAGATGTCCTTCGCTAGCTTCATTTAAAACTATCAGGGGTTTTGAGTTGTATCTAACCTGCTTGGGTAGATTTGTACCCTTAGAATAAATGGGAGTATTATTCTTGTTTATAGTTTGTATTAGTTTGTTTTTTTTGTTTGTTCAGTTTATTATAATTTTTTGGAGTGTTTTGTACATGCCGTTGTGTTGGGTACCTGAAAATTCATTGGTGTATTTTATACTGCGCCAGATTTAAAAACGTTGTTTGTGTATGTTGCCTTCCTTTTCAGCGTTTCTTGTAGGTGCATTAACTGACGCATGCGCAGTATGTATAGTGTTACTCGTGTGCGCATCGCCCTTGGATTTGTACTGGGCGAGTGTCGGATTTGGGCGCAGGTGCGGTATGCTTTTTGATAAGTGCACCGCTATTTTGAGTATTTATATCACTAGTTTGGAGCGCTTAGGCGTTCTGGTTATGCACCTCTATGAGCGCTGTTCTAAGTGCTGAGAGTATGTACGCATGCGTAGTACTAAAATGCGATTCATGTAGTGTGCGTGCCGCCCTGGATTTTTGTGTGGCGGGCGTCGGATGGGCACGCATGCGCGGTATGTGTTTTCAACATACACCGCTTTGTCTAGAACGTCATTTCGGGCGTCTGCAAAGCTGGTGCGTTCCACTGACGTACTTCCGGGTGCGTGGTTAGGGGGCCTGGCCGCTCTCCACGTGGAGCATTCAGATGAGGATATAAGACGGCAACGGTATGTACAGTGCTCCGGCATCTTGATATCTCTGTGGCATTGATCCATGTCCCCTGACGAACCCCCAGGATTCTCACGGGGGGGAAACGCGTCGGGCAGAATAGGGAGGACATCCCGGCAGGAGTTTTAACGGAGCTGGATGATCGCATCACCACCCACAACGCCTCTGGGACGCAGATGAGTAGAAGCATTGGATACAGTATTGAACTATGGGGTGTCTTGGGACAACTTTTTTAACCGGCTTTGATGGTCCTCTGTTTTTTCTTTTTGCTGGGATGTCTCTGGTATGAGGTGGGCCACTGTCCTCTTGTGAAATCCATTTATCTTGGAGTCATTGGACTTATTTTGGATTTATTTTTTGGACTATATTTATTATTATTTTTTTCTTGCGAGTAAAAATATACGGGATGGAGTGGCTCGCTGATATTTTGTGGATAAACGAGACATTGGTATTTGTACTTATTGGGATGTGATTTTGGACTATTCCCTTTTAGGGACTTTTTTTTCCTCTGGCAAACAACAATTTTGTGTTTTTTTGCTGTGTTTATTTTTTTCATTTTTTATTTTTATTTTTGTAGTTTTTTTTATTTTTTATATTCCTTTCATTTTTTGGGGTATTTATATTGGATATGTCCCTCTTTGGGAAACATCATTGAATGTACAGAAGCACAGGGCCACCCTGAAGTATATACATGAGATGGAGTGGCCCGCTGATATTTTTCTGGATTAAAGAGACTTGGGTGTTATTTCTACCCCTTTGGCAGTGACATTTCCGACTATCCCTATTTAAGGGATTCTCTGATTTGACGGATCAAGAAAATCTTTTCTGTTTTTCTGCTATATTTATTTTTTTGATTTTTTCTCTTTTCATTTGTGTAGTGTTTTTATTTA
The DNA here is from genome assembly GCF_032444005.1 of Ranitomeya imitator. Classification (NCBI taxonomy): domain Eukaryota; kingdom Metazoa; phylum Chordata; class Amphibia; order Anura; family Dendrobatidae; genus Ranitomeya; species Ranitomeya imitator. The sequence goes on from NC_091287.1 coordinate 496,776,054, forward strand.
TTTATTTTTTTTTATATTTCTTTCATTTTTTCTGGGGTGGATAGATTTGGCACGTCTCTTTCAGGGAATATAGGGTCTATTTAGGGCTACTAGGGCCAGTCGTCGAGGAGCGGCGGTGCCTACCGCAGAAACTTAGGGTGCCAACCTCCGCTGTCAGGTAGGGATTGAGAATAGGGTACCTGACAGGGTAAGGTAGTTTGTATCTGACTTTCATGGGCTATAATTTGTAATACCTTTGTTGCATATATTGGAACAAACTTTTTTTAGCTTTAAATATTAAAAGTTATATTTTAAGGATCCTTGTTGCGTTTTGGTTTTTTGGTTGTTTTCTAGGATCCTGATGCTATTTGCTTTGAGTGGTTCTTTTGTTACTCTTCCTTACCCATATAGCAGGCAGCAGATGGTCACACAGCACACCCCCTATGCGTTTCGCGTTGGCTTCGTCAGGGGGCGGTACTGTGGTGTGTGTAGGGGAGATATTTATATGGTAAATAATCATCCCTAATTGCGCACAAAATATGGCGCATGTGCATCGCCGACCGCGCCGGGTACTGCATCATGTCCAGCGCCCACCATGGCGCAATGCATCAGCGATGCCAAAATGATGCCACTGAGGCGCAAACGTCACTCTCAGGCGTCGTCCACAATGCCCCGGGACGCAAGCCACGACAGACATGCGCACTGTGCGAAGGAAGATGAACCGTCCATGTCACATAGGGGAAGAGCTACGCTGCAGCGTCGGTGAATATTAACTCATCGCTAACCAGTGTACCAACCCATTTATACAGGGAACTCCCCCATTAGAAATTTTAATAAGAATACTAGGCGAATATACTTAAAATGTCCTTAGTACTGAACCCATGTTATGCAGTGCTAGAATTCTAAAAAACAACAATAATAACCATGCCCAATACAACAGGTACAGTGCTAGATAGTGAATAAGATATATTTCCAAATAATTGACATTATATATGTGACATCGGAAAATAGACAAATGTCATAGTGTTATTAAAAATACAGATAGACATACATAAGTGCAATCTTACAAAACAGAAACTATTAAATAGTGGTGCTGCTCCTAGGTTTCCCCATAGGTTCATAAAACAAAGACAGCTCTTGGGTCCATCTTCCAGATCTAGTAGTGGGACAGACTCCCCAGGTATCCCATCATAATGTTCATTGGAACATGCTTGTTTTTTGGCGTCATCACATGTATAAACTTTATGGCTCTAAAGCTAATTTCTATATTAAAAAACAAGAACACAAAATAAGTAAAATTAAAAAGACACACACAATACATAATAAATGGAGACTCAATTACAAGAAGGAACTAAAACTAACTTGTTCATTCAGGCCCGCTGGAGCTACCGTATTCAGAACGGTGATCCACCGGCACTCCTGTTGTGCCAGTTTTCTTTTTAAGTCCCCCCCCCCTCTAATGCCAGCACGTATCCTGTCTATCCCCCTAATTTTTAATTCTTTAGGGTTGCAATTATGGTGTGCCCTAAAATGTTTTGGAATTGGTTTAAGGCTGGCCACATCTTCCACGTCACGCGATGCAATTATGTCTCTTACGTGTTCCCGTGTGCGAACATGCAAGACCTACATATATCAGATTACATGTACATACTGCATAATACACCACAAATGTGGTGCTGCAGCTAATGTAGTCTCTGATTTGAAATTCCTTTTTGCCATCTGATGACGTGAAAGATGTGGCCCTCACCATATTTTTACACGCAAGGCAATCCCCACATGGATAGAATCCGTTCTTCTGTTTGCCGGCATTAAATGGATCCAGAGTTTTTGCCACATAATGGCTATGTACCACCATATCTCGGATGTTGCCACTTCTTCGTGATGTGAGTAAGGGTCTATCAGGAAGGCATTTTTGTAGTACCAAATCAGTTTTTAGAACGGGCCAATGTTTTTGTAGTATGTCTCTCATCATTTCCCATCTATGATTATTCAGTAAGTGGAAATAAATCTGATTTGATTTTCCCCCACTTTCTTATCTTTCCTTTTTGGTCTTAATAATTCATTTCTATTAAATTTTTTGGCCCTCACATATCCGTGTCTGATAGAACGTCGACTATACCCATGTTGATTAAAATGTTCGCTCAGATCTCTTGCTTGTTCCTCGAACATATGGTCTGATGTACATATTCGTCGGGCCCTCAAAAACTGTCCTATAGGAATAGCTTTAATTGTGGATCGAGGGTGAGATGATGAGGCGTGCAACAAGGCGTTTACTGAAGTCTCTTTACGGTACATATCCGTATATATATGTCTCCATTTTCCTGCACCTTCAAAGTGATATCAAAAAAGGAAATCTCCTTTTTGTTGTACGTATAGGTCAACTTGATGTTGGAGCTGTTGCGATTGAGTCCCACCATGAACTGCTGTAATTCAGAGACAGGGCTCTGCCAGATGAACAGAATGTCATCAATATATCTGTACCATCCTAAAATTTGGGGAGAGGAGGCCTGTGCGCCCTCAGGCATAATGCCTCTTTCCCAATATCCTAAACATAAATTTGCATACGAATGCGCACAGGCCGCCCCTATTGCAGTGCCCTGTCTCTGTAGAAAAAAACGATCTTTGAAAACAAAAAAGTTATGAGTGAGAACAAAATCCAACAGCTCCAATTCCAGTTCCCTTGTATCTGCCTCCAAATTGCTAGACTCCAGAAAAAACCTTGTCGCATGAATCCCCTCTGTATGGCGAATGCTCGTGTAGAGCGATTCTACGTCTGCCGTTACTAACACCACATCATCCTCGTTAACAACACCATCAACTCTCCCCAGGACGTCCGTAGTGTCCCTGACATAGGAGGGCAGTGTTTCGACCTGTGGTCGTAAATAATGTTCAATAAATATGCATGTTGCATCACATAGCCCTCCTATGCCAGAGACAGTAGGACGCCCTGGTGGAGATGCGGGATCCTTATGGACTTTAGGGATTAAATAAAATGTTGGGACCACCGGGTGTTGTGTTAATAATCCACCCAAAATCTTCTTCGAAATAATCCCCCTTTCAAACGCTATTTCTAGAATGTTGTGTAGCTGTGCTTGAAACTTTGACATGGGATTTTGCGACAACTGTGTATAAGTGTCTTTATTGCGCAGTTGTCTGAAAGCTTCCCGTTCGTACCTTTCCACAGGCCAGATGACAACGTTTCCCCCCTTGTCAGCTGGTTTTATGACAACATCATCCCATTTTTTAATCTCCTCTAATACCCGTCGTTGTTCCACACTAAGATTGTCCCTTTTTTATAGTTATTAATTTTTTTTGAAGTCCTCCTTCACCAATTTGGTGAATATTTCCACCTGTGGACACAGTGACAAGGGGGGAAAAGTGGTACATCTGGCAGCTATAGAAGGTGGAGAGGTACTTACCACATTAGGATTAGATTCTCGTTCTAATGCCTCCAAATTTTCCAATGCCTCCATTTCCACTGGATCCGTTATACCGTGAGAGGAGGATGGTTGATACTGCAATCTTTTTAAGATAATTTTTCGTGAGAAAAGATTCAGATCCTTTACTGCTGAGAAAAAGTCAAAATTGTTACAGGTAGAAAATGATAGCCCCAACCCCAGGACTTCCTGTTGTGACTTAGATAAAATATGTGTAGACAGGTTAATTACCTCAAGGGTGTTTGTTTTTGTTTTCTAATCCATCCTTGGGGATGTTGTACTCTTGCGTTTATTGCCAAATTTCCCATTTTTCCACTCATTTCTCACATGATCCTTTCTCTCCCATGATGTTCTACCAATATCCATATTTTGTGTCCTATCCTCAGCCGAGGACACCGAAGATAGTGAACCTGACCGGCTCCTTGAATATGGTTTCCTAGATATATTACGTTTCTGCCATTTATATACTCGATCTTGTTGTAAGTCTGCCACATCCCTTTGGTACTTCTTAGTTTTAAACTGCACTACTTCTGTTTCCCATTTTTTCAAGGCCAAATCCACCTCACTTTTGAATTTTGGCACCATATCACCTGTCAGGCACTTGTTGATATCATTTTGGACTACATTAAGTTCTGCATCCAACTCCTTTAGTTGTTTCTCATTAAATTTGGACAAGAGTTCCATGAATTTCCGAGAACATGTAGTAGCTGCTTCTTCCCATTGTTTCACAAATTCTGTATCATTAATAGTGAATGATGGGAATACTTGGACACGTAGTCCCCGTGGAATCAAACCACATCCCAAATACTTCTCCAGAAAAGCCCTATTCCACCATAGGCGGGTACGTTTATTTAATAGTTCCTTATACATTACAGTTAGACCAGTGGTGTCTCCAACTTACCATTAGCACCCTCACTGAACCCTTTATCTAGCTGAGTCAGCCACGCTTCTTCGCGTTCACGATAATCCATCTCTTCCACAATGGTAGCTGTAAGAATACAGAATACAATAACATAACTAAATCCCATAATGGATACAATACTGCTCCTATGTTTGTTCATCTTACCATAGATGAAGCATGAACACTGGGCCACAAAGTCACAGTAGGACACTCCATACTCAGAGCATTAAACCATATACACAAACGGAGTTCAAGTCCAATTTAGTATATAAAAATATATCAATTTTATTAATCTTCAATATTAATAACAATCATAAAAATACCATATATCTAACATTACATGCTCAGCAAGGGAAAGCAACAACGGTACCAGACCTGTGTGATCAGCCACTCACTGCCATAACATAAATAAGGTGCTTAGTGCTGCTATCATATTTAGTGGGACAAGAAAAAGACCCCCAGGACCAAATATTATTGTCTATTTAACATCAAATGTAGCGTAATTCCTGATCACACAGGTCTGGTACCGTTGTTGCTTTCCCTTGCTGAGCATGCAATGTTAGATATATGGTATTTTTATGATTGTTATTAATATTTAAGATTAATAAAATTGATATATTTTTATATACTAAATTGGACTTGAACTCTGTTTGTGTATATGGTTTAATGCTCTGTCAGAAAATATGTCTGGGGGAATTTGTGGGCTTTATGATACTTTCAGCCATGTGGGAAGCCATGGTGAGGCCTACATGGACAGTTTGAATTTTTTAGACTTGGAAGCAAACAAGTGTCTCTTATAAGCTGAGAGATTGGCTTTCTTGTGACCTGTAAAGTTGATTGGGTGTGGTCCTTCTCTTGTAGTATGTAGTTCAAAACTGTCACTGTCCACCAGGTGAGGTGGATCCTCTAAGCAACAGGTCTGGGAGGGTATACGGACCCCAGGCATCTATGAAGCGTGGAGGAAGGCAAGTGGAAAGTGAGAACTGCAAAGTATCACCAGGAATCCAGGATTAGCAGGGGGTGGTCTTTGAAACCAACAGCAACAAATTGTGGCTCACAATTGGTGGAGCACGCCTAATATTAAAATTGGAGTCTCAGAAACTCAATACCAAGACACAGGTGTGTGTGTGTATTAATGGGCTTTAGATAGGTCTAGCGAGGTGATGTAATTAATTGGGCAACTTGCAAAACCTGACGTGGAACATAACAGAGAGCAGTGCACCCAGGGAATGTAGACATGGACCTCAATACCCCCCTCTTAGGGCCCCTCCCAAATATCAGAAAGAGAATGCTTGGCATGACATCTCTTGAGAATGATGGGAGCATCCATGTCCTTCTTAATCACCCAGTATCTTTCCTCAGGACCACGAGTCATTCCGCAGTCCAGAACATGTTTGATTTAATACTCCGTGATTGCATCATAAGTAGAAGCAGGAACCTTTTTGTCTGTGGAAGAGGATTTGCTGACGGCCAGGGGATGAGCTGCAGATGGAGAGTTGGGAAATGAAAAGGCAGAAGCAAGGACACATTCCAGTTTATTTATGTTTTCCCTGTGGTTCTTTTGACCCTATATTTAGAGAAGACATTTACGGAGACCTTAGAGGAGGCAGAAACAGAAGAGGCAGTGGATCCGCGGGAAGGAAGGAAGTGTAGACCAGGATATCCAGGACAGGTGTGTAATAAAAACTGTGTAGGGGTCTCTGTAAATGGAAGTGGGGTAAAAAAGAAACCCTTCCTCTTTGTATAGCAGAGATGCAACTACTACTCTGCAAGTTGCAAAGTGAAGGTAATCCGTCTGAATTTGGCGGGCTCTGTTAGGGTACTTTCACACCAGTGTTTTCTGCAATCCGTCACAATGCATCGTTTTGCAGAAAAAACGCATCCTGCAAAAGTGCTTGCAGGATGCGTTTTTTCCCCATAGACTTGTATTGACGACGCATTTGCGACGGATTGCCACACGTCGCATCTGTCGAGCGACGGATGCGTCGTGCTTTGGCGGACCGTCGGGAGAAAAAAACGCTACATGTAATGTTTTTTGCTCCTGACAGACCGCTTTTTCCGACCGCGCATGCGCGGCCGGAACTCCTTCCCCACCTCCCCGCACCTTACAATGGGGCAGCGGATGCGCCGGAGAAATGCATCCGCTGCCTCCATTGTGCAATGCGTTAAACGCTAGCGTCGGAATCTCTCCCCGACGCATTGCGACGGGGAGATTCCGACGCTAGTGTGAAAGAAGCCTTAATGGTCAGATGGGCGGTGTTTTCTGTTCTTTCATGCACCCCTTCCTTTCCCGCTGGCCACAATATTGCACATGTGCACTATTGCTTTTCGGCTTTGCCCGCAGTTGGGCAAAGTATACTGCGCGTGCACAAGGCGAGATTGCATTGCGCACGCGTGTACTACGGAGCAAACCTAATCAAATTCAAGACAATATTGCGGCCAGCCGGAAAGGAAGGGGTGCATAAAAGAACAGAAAACATCGCCCATCTGACCATTAACAGAGCCCGCCAAATTCAGGTGACAGAGTCCCTTTAAGACTGGTGTCCTTTACTAGCATGAACATGGACTGTGACTGTGTAACATATTGGTGGTCTGAGACTTAGCAACGTACAAGGGTAACTTTTTATGTGATAACTTTGAATTACTAGTTATACAGGTTTCCCAGGTGGGTCGCGATCATGATGTCAAAATGCTGATGTCACCGGCAACGGCTCAGTCATAGTAGAACCCCAAAAAAACACGTAATTAGTAGCGACCTTTAATTAGACACGTCGTTAGAATTTAAAGAGGTGAATTTTCAAAAATGTAAAGTTTAAATGATTTTAAGGGGCTTCTTCATGTTATCGTTGCTTCTCTTCTTGTATTTAAAGGACCTAAATGTCTTTTTTACAATTATTTTGTCCGGAGACATCCTTGTTATTTTGTTGGGACAACACTTTTCTAGGAAGTTTAATCATTGCAAGACAACGCATTGGAAAAAAGTAAAAAAAAAAAAAAAAAAAAGTTCATTATGAAATTTGTTACTTTACTCTTTTCGACCAGATTTCCAAATATTCAGAATCCTTAATCTCATTGTGTGAGGTCAGTTGATTAGGAAACATGAAGACGTCCCTGAAGAAACCCAGAGCTTGGAATTTCTGCAGACACGGGCCAAGCTGTTTGGAAATGACCTTATTGTCAACCTGCATCAATATGCACTTTGGAAAAGTTTTAACCCACACAAGATGGCTGTCATATTTTTTGGATTTCTATGAAGGTTAATAGGCTGTTAAACCTTTAACAAGGTTTACTGAACATTCATTTAGGCAGCTGAAGACAAGTCATTTTGTACTTGGAAGTTTTAATACATTAAATCCATGATGGAGCTAGGCCAAATATTGAAATATGTTATTTCCCGAAGAGTTTAAGACCCCGTGATAATCTACGATATGTACTGGCGATCAGACCGGCATTATTGCCTAATAATAAACAGAAGAGGGGAATGGAAGAATTCCGCTTGGCCGGTAGAATTCCATAATGGCATGCATCACATAATCCAGTAATCACACAACCGCACATCCCGAACAGCTGCAAAGCCCCATTATACTAAGGCAGGCGCAAATCAGAAAAGAAACTATTGGAATCTCACCACAAACATGTTGTCAAATAGTTTATTTCACAAAAGTAAATAAACTACTCCAGAAGCAAGTGATCTGAATACTTATTTTTTGAATCATCCCCAGGATGTTTTTGGAAAAGTATCAGCAAATACTGTCGCATAGGCAACTGAAGAAATGACTCAGGGCTAAAACATACAAAATATATAAAACTCAGTTCCACTATTCTAGATAATAGACTCTGATCCAAAATGAAGAACATGAATAAACATATTCAGATTGGATTGCTGCATCCCATTGTCTATATTCCATCCCTTTCCTGTGTAGTCTTTAAAGGGAAGTGGTCAGCAGAATTTTGCAATTTAATCTGAGAGCAGCATGGTGTAAAGGCAGAGAGCCTGATTCCAGCGATGTGTCACTTACTGGGCTGCTTGCTGTAGTTTCAGTGAAATCAGTGTTTTATCAGCGAGAGGACAAGTTTTCTCGTGTCATTTAGTTCTTCTGCATCCACCACTGACTGGCAGCTTTCTGCCTATGCACTGTGTGCACAAAAAGATGCCAATCAATGATGTGGACGTGATTATACACAGCTCAGCATTCTGAGCTCCGCTAGATCTGCAGTAGAGAAAATAATGATTTGTATCATGGCATGCAGCCCTGTAAGGGACAAATTACTGGAATCAGGGTCTCTACCCCTACATCATGCCCCTCAGATTACATAGTAAAACCTGCTGGCGGATTTTATTTAACCACAATTATTTCCTTTTTTTAATTGTCCCATTTTGAGCCTTAACTATTTTGAACTTACCATTTGTGGGGGTTTTTTGCCCCAAGTTGCATTTCTCAGTAGTAATGTAATAATACCAAACAAGTAAAACTTTTTGTCTTTTCTTTGCTGTTTTAATGTTTTTGTGCAGTAAGACCTGGTTTTATGGAAAAAAAAAGTCATTTTGGGGGAAATACAGAGCTATAGATGAAGACAGAAGTGTTTATTAGGACTACTTTGGGGTACATTTAATGCATTGATTATTTGTTAACTTTTTTTAAAATGGGGCACTGCAACAAAAGCAGCAATTCTGACATTTTTTTTGCAGTTTTTCTACTATATTTTGCTTCAGCAGTTCCAGAAATGTAACTTCTGTTCCCCTTAAGTGGGTCCCTGTCTGCTGTAGGAAAGCATCAAACTGCATGGTGTGGGACCGGTGGACCGAGAGGGGAAATACGCAAGACATTAATAATAATCTTTATTTTTATATAGCGCTAACATATTCCGCAGCGCTTTACAGTTGGCACACATTATCATCCCTGTCCCCAATGGGGCTCACAATCTAAATTCCCTATCAGTATGTCTTTGGAATGCGGGAGGAAACTGGAAAACCCTGAGAAAACCCACGCAAACACAGAGAGAACATGTTGTCCTTGGTGGAATTTGAACCCAGGTCTCCAGCGTTGCAAGGCTGCAGTGCTAACCACTGAGCCACCGTGCTGCCCTGTAGTATTTCAATTCTATTTATTCTGGGCAGGGGCGGACACTGACAGCTTGGGGCCCCTGTGCAAGAAATGTGCATGGGCCCCCCTCCTTTTATTGTGACAAAGCTACAGATACAGTACATAGTCTTCTTTATTATATAAATTGCTGATCCTTTTTACACAGTACCATTGTTAAGAAAAATAACAAGAATACACTATATCAGGGACAACCCTGTACATAACATCAGAGGAAGCTATAGAATAAGGGACGGCGCTTATATAACTAGAGAGGATGGTACGTAATAAGGGATGGTGTTATACATAATAAAAGAGGAAACTGCGCAATACATAATAAGTTTGTACACTATATATTAAGGGACTGTGCTATACATAAAAAGTGAGTACACTATATACTAAGGGACTGTGCTATACATAAAAAGTGAGTACACTATATACTAAGGGACTGTGCTATACATAATAAGGCTACGTTCCTGTATCTGTGTGCAGTGTCGGTGTGCTGTGAGCTTTAACAGTATCATTGAGCATGTCCTATTCTGATCCTCGACATCGGAGAGCCGTGATTTTCATGGATGTGTGAACGGACCTATAAAACTTTACAAGTCCGTGTGACGTCTAATTCAAAAAATCTGGCAGCACACTGACATTTCACACAAATGTGAGAATGTGGCCTAAGAGATTTTACAGACAATATTATCACTCCACGTCACACAGTGCAGATACAGAATAATATCTACATCTACATCTACATCTACATCTACATCTACATCTGGTCAGACCTTCATGTCGACATCCCCCAGCCCCGACTCGTCCTGTCACGATGATCATCGGAACCCTGAAAATAACAAAGTCACATACATTGTTTACATACTTGTGTCTCCCCCCCAATACATATATGTACCCCACCAGTAATATACTATTAGCCACCCCATCAAATATACGTATGTTGTTCACTTTGCTTCCTGAAAAATCCACTCGATTGTGCACAGAGAAGGCTCGGGAGGTATCAAGCAGCTTTGTTCGAAGTGAAGAAAAAGTTTTTTTTAATCCAGTAAAGTGAATTAAAAGCAAAAAACTTCTTTATTGTGACTTCATTAAAATAGTAGCATGGACATAGAAAAATAGAATCTGGCGGATTCTTAAATGTAGCCAGATGCGAAACGCGTCAGAAATATTTTTAAGCCCCTGCTACTGTTTTAATGAAGTTAAAGGATTGAAAAACTATGGGGCAGATCAGTTTGACAGGCATTGATGTGGTGGGATAAATAATTGGAGACTGACCTTTCTGGTTGCCGATCAGCGCCTTTTTCCAAAGGTTGCTAGTAGCACAGCGTTGTAATGTGCTTCTTAAGCATCACTGGAAAAAGTGCAGCACTGAAGAAGTATATTTAATGCCCATTGTAAGGTGATCGTTAGGTGTTTTAAGGGTGATTGGGGTACTGGTACAACGCTCAGTCAGTACATTACCTGCCAACCTATCCATCACTCCCAGACTGGGCAGTATATGAAACAGGCATCTCACAGCAAGGCAAAAAGAGTGACATAATGACATAGTGGCAGTGGTGACAATGATTAGATACAGTATCGTGTGTGCACTGGACATTGCTTAGATAAGTTTATGAAGAGGGAGCTTTTTTTAATGCCTCCAATGTAGAAGCCATGTGTGGACACCCACATACGCAGCAGTTTCTCTTGTGCGGCCAAGAACCATACCGCTAAATTTGCATCCTGTTTTGCGATGCGTTCTTGAAGTATATGTCTTAAAATGTTTAGATATAAATAGAAATGAAAATTGCTTTGTCCTTTCTTCTAGTTTTCCAAACTACAATCCTGATGTGCATTTTTTTTGATTAGCCCCATTATTTTGGAGACTACGTGCACAAAAAAAGCAAATAAATATTCAATCTGCTCAAGGGCGTAACTACTAGGGTAGCAGTAAGTCCAAGTACTAAGGAGGGTCGTCTCCTCATAAAGATAAGATCCAGTAGGTTTTTGCTACCTCATCTGAAAGCAGCATAATGTAGGAAAAGAGACCCTGATTCCAGTAATGTGTCACTTAGATTAGTGGGCGCAGCAGTTATGACACAATCAAAGTTCGTAGATTCATCCTGAAGCACAGCCCAGAAAGCTGCTCCCACCCACACCAGGCTCTGTATGTATATTGTCTATTGACAGGGAGCTGCTTATCAGAGGAGGGGGCGTGGACAGACAATTTGGCATGAGTCAGTTACTCAGGGCAATGATAATGTCCTAGTCATTAAACCTTCATTGTAAGTAAGCAACAGCATACTGTATAGCCTGATAAGGGACACTTTGCTGAAATCTGTGTTTCAGCACCTGCTCTGTTCAGGTTACAAAGCAAAAACAGATTCCCTTTAACCCCTCTCTGACATTAGGCGTACTATTCCATCCATGTGATCTGGGAATTTCTTCCCTTGGACGAAATAGTACATCATAGCGATGGTTGAGGTGGTGTGTGGCCGAGTGTCAGGTGATTCTCCCAGCTGACACCCGGTACTAAGTGCGAGGAGCGGTCACAGACCGCTCCCGGCACTTTAACCCCCGCAATACTGCCATCGAACATGATCGCAGCATTCCGGGAATAGGCAGAGGGCTGACAGCCCCTCTGCCTTTCGATCAGAGACCCTGTGGCGCGACGCGGGGTCCCGATCGCTGCTATGGTAATCCGATATCGTCAGGACAACATCCAGATTATCAGAGCTGAGAAACGTCCGGTCATTCTCAGTGCATGTCAGGAAGTCTCTCAGGTCAGCGTGCACGGATTGCAGCGCTGACAGCTTCTATAGCATGCAGATGCTGCTTCATCTGCATGCTGTAGAAGCGATCAGCCTGCACAAAATGATTGTCCCATAGTGGGACACAGTGCAAAACTTAGAATGAAATAAAAATGTTTTTTTTAATAATTGTAAATATATAAAAAACTAAAAATAATAATAAAAAAACAATATTTATTATATCATAAAATAAATATTTGAATACAAAAAAAAATTAAGCAATAAAAGTACACATATTTGGTATCCCCGCATCCATAATGACCCGACCTATAAAACTGTCCTACTAGACAACCCCTTTAGTGAACACCATAAAAAAAACAAGGCAAAATACAACGCTTTATCATCATACTGCTGAACAAAATGTGGAGTAGCACGCTATCAAAAAGATGGATATAAATAACCATGGTACCGCTGAAAACGTCTTCTTGTCCCGCAAAAAACAAGCCCCCATACAGCGTCATCACCAGAAAAATAAAGTTATAGCCCTCAGAATAAAGCGATGCAAAATATTTATTTTTTAATATAAAATAGTTTTCATTGTATAAAAGCATAAAAAAATGATATAAATGAGGTATCACTGTAATCATACTGACCCGAAAAATAAAACTGCCTTATCAATTTTACGACACGCGGAACAGTATTAACGCCCCCCAAAAGAAATTCATGAATTACTGCTTTTTGTTCATTCTACCTTCCCAAAAATCGGAATAAAAAGCGATCAAAAAATGTCATGTGCTCGAAAATGGTACCAATAAAAACGTCAACTCGTCCCGCAAAAAACAAGACCTCACATGACTCTGTGAGACAAAATATATAAAAAATTATTATGTGGTAATGCAAAAACTATTTTTTGCTATAAAAAACGTCTTTTATCGTGCGACAGCAGCCAAACAGAAAAACTCGCTATATATATCTTTCACACGTCCTGATATTTCCGGTACTGGAGATGTCAATGTCCGTGTGTGTAATACTTGCTTGCATCACACGTGTGGCATGCGTGTGCCGCATCAGTCCACAAGGAGAGGTGCCAGGGAAGAAGCGTTACGTTAAGCGCTGTTCCCCGGCGCCGCGTGCCGAACACAGATCTCATCATTCTCCCTTGCTGTGCAGGCGATCAACACAAGCAGGGAAGAATCATTTTCCCCTGCTTATACCGATCACTGGCAGAGTAGGGGACAATGATGAGAGTTGGGTTCAGCACTCGGTGCCGGGGAACAGCGCTTACTGTATCGCTTCTTCCCCGGTGTCTATGTGTGTCACATGGATGACATCCATGTTTGTTATGCTTATGCATGTGTGCTGGATATTTTGTGGCCCGTGCTGACATTACAAAACGGATATGTCAGCATGTTTTGCACACAGATACACAGTCCGTGGAAACACACTGACATGTGCACAGACCTATTCACTTGAATAGGCAAATAATGCTCCCTTCCTCCCGAGTCTCTCTGCATGGCTGCCCAATGGTATAAAATTCTGTGACACACCCATGGTGTGAATATAATCACTGCACCCCTAGATGAATTCATTGAGAGGTGTAGTTCGTAAAATGGGGTCAGTTATGGGGGGGTTCTGCTGTTTTGGCACCTCATGGGCTCTCCCAGTGGGTCATGCACCTGCAAACCATAACAGTAAAACCTGGCGCTCCTTCCCTTCTGATGTGCGCCCAAATAGTGATTCACCCCCACATATGGGGTATCAGCGTACTCAGGACAAATTGCACAATAACTGTTGGGGTCCAATTTCTTCTGTTACCCTTGGGAAAATAAAAAATTGGAGGCGAAAAATCAGTTTTGTGGAAAAATTATGATTTTTTATTTTTATGGCTCTACGTTATAAACCTCTGTAAAGCACTTGGGGGATCAAAATGCTCACCACACATCTAGATAAGTTCCTTAGGGGGTCTAGTTTCCAAAATGGGATCACTTGCGGGGGGTTTCTACTGTTTAGGCACATCAGGGGCTCTCCGAATGCGACATGGCGTCCGATCAAAATTCCAGTAAATTTTGCGTTGAAAAAGTAAAACGGCGCTCCTTCCCTTCCAAGCTCTGCCATGCACCCAAACAGTGGTTTACCTGCACATATGGGGTATCTGCGTACTAAGGAGAAATTGCAAACAACTTTTGTGGTACAATTTTTCCTGTTACCATTGAGAAAATAATAAACTGGGGGCGAAAAGATAATTTTTATGATTTTTTTTGTTTTTATGGCTCTACGTTATTACCTTCTGTGAAGCACTTAGGGTTTCAAAGTGCTCACCGCACATCTAGATAAGTTCCTTAGGCGGTCTAGTTTCTAAAATGGTGTCATTTGTGGGGGGTTTCCACTGTTTAAGTACATCAGGAGCTCTCCAAATGCGACATGACATCCAATGTTAATTCCTGCCACTTTTGCATTGAAAAGTAAAACGGCGCTCCTTCCCTTCTGAGCTCTGCCATGCACCCAAATAGTAATTTACCTACACATATGGGGTATCAGCGTACTCAGGACAAATTGCTCAACAACTTTTGTTACCCTTGGTAAAATAAAAAAAATCTGAAGTAATTTTTTTGTGAAAAAAGTTAAATGTGCATTTTTTTGAAGCACCTGAAGGGTTAATAAACTTCTTTAATGTGGTTTTGAGCACCTTGAGGGGTGCAGTTTTTAGAATGGTGTCACTTTCGGGTATTTTCTATCATATTATCCCCTCAAAGTGGCTTCAAATGTGATGTGGTCCCTAAAAAATAATGGTTTTGTAAAAATTAGAAATTGCTGGTCAACTTGTAACCCTTAGAACTTCCTAACAAAAAAATGTTGGTTCCAAAATTGTGTTGATGTAAAGTAAACATGTGGGAAATGTTACTTATTAAGTATTTTGCGTGACATATCTCTGTGATTTAAGGGCATGAAAATTCAAAGTTGGAAAATTGCTAAATTTTCAAAATTTTCGCCAGATTTCCATTTTTTTCACAATTGAATGCAAGTAATATCAAAGAAATTTTACAACTATCATGAAGTACAATATGTCACAAGAAAATAATGTCAGAATCACCGGGATCCATGGAAGCATCCCAGAGGTATTACCTCATAAATGGACAGTGGTCAGAATTGTAAAAATTGGCCTGGTCATTAACATGCAAACCACCCTTGGGGGTAAAGGGGTTAATAATGTCTATAATGGCAGCAAGGTGTGAAAAATTCAATAAAATGTGACCAGAAAATTTCTTGTTGAACTCCTGCTTGTATGCATTATGCCTCTTCTCCACCATAAATGTTTGCATTATGTGTTATGATATCATTGCGTTCATTGTTTCTGCTTTTTACGTGTACTGAGATGTCTCTGTGTGCATGACAGTATTTTTGAGTTCAGTACTGTGATATCATTGTGTGTGTCTTACATGCTTTGTGACACCACCGTCAATCACTATATGCGTTAGCATAAGTTTTTCTAGTTCTGAAGTTAAAGCGAATCTGTCATCAGAATTGTGTTATGCAAACTACAGGCATTGTCAGGTTGGCACTGTTACACTGATTAAAATAATACCTGAGTTTAAGAAATCCATCTTGTGGTTCTTGTGTAATTTGTGTTTGCAGTTTTAAGTTAATGAAATGCTAGTGCTCCAGGGCGGACCTGTGGGTGGGTCTTTTTATAATGTTCCGACCTCATCAGCATGATTCTGGGCTTAAATGGGGTCAGTGACCTGCCTCCTATTTTAATTACTATGCCTGCACATATAATATTCTGGTCTTTGAAAAACATAATTTTACTTCAACAAAATGGTGCCAGCAGCGGCAAGCGATGCTCTTAATCTGCACTTGCACAAGCCACTGTGTTCAGGGGACCAGTGCAGGAGAATTGCTATGTTCAGCGGCAAAGATTTCCTCTTCTTTTGCGCGCTCTCACACTGGCCCTCAGAACACAATGGGCGGCGTATGCCATTTTGTTGAAGCCAATTTTTTTTTTTAAGATCAGAATATTAAATGCACAGGTGCAGTATTTAAAATAGGAGGCAGTGACCTCTTAAGCCCAGAATGATAATGATGAGGCCAGAGCATTAAAAAAAGACCCATCCACTGTCCCGCCCTGACCACAAGCATTTTATTATCTCAAAACTGCAAACACAGATTAAACAAGAACCACAAGACAGATTTCTTCAACCCAGGTATCATTTTAATCAGTATAACAGTGCCAACCTGACAATGCCGGTAGTTTGCTTAGCAAAATCCTGATGACAGGTTCACTTTAAACTTTAAAAAAGGTTTACAGGTGGGTCTGTTAGTTAGTTGTTACTCCCCTTTGTCTGATACAGTACATGAGATGGAACCCAAGAAAGTCCTATGAAGAAGTGTACAATTGTTTTTGAAATGCGGAGGAATATGATGTTCGTGTCAACACAAAAGTAATGCGAACCTTCCTACTATATTTAATTATTTTTGGTCCTTGCAACCTTCAGCCACTAAAAAGTCATCAGGATCTGTGTGTTCTTCACTTGGCTTGGGTTTTGACTTTCTAAATGTTTCTCATTTTGAAATAGTAAATCTCTTATCAGTTCCTAAATCCCTCTGAAATGTTGTAGTAAGAGTATACGTCCTGCATTCTGTAACAATTCATTTAAATGTTATGCCAAAATCCATTGTAGATAGCTTTGATCTTTCCAATTTGACATTTTCCCCCTGAAATCACATCTGTTTATTGTTGACTTTAACTTTCTCTTGTAGCGATACATGAGGAACAGCATACTTATGCCTTCATTACTTCAACAAGGAATTTATTTTTATGCATGTTGGGAATCTTGATTTTTCAGTAGTACTGTGCATTATCGGCCTTATTATTAAGTTACCATGGCCCAAGTAGCTCAGTATATTGGGCTCAGGGCCACAAGAAACATTTGCCTCACCGCGATAACTCAGCTGTGATTTATCCTTGTAATCTTGCCAAGAACACGTATTACTACTGTAGCTTGTAACATCTTGAAATCATAACTGTACCAAATTAAAGCACTGAAAGGTATAATCATGAATAAAACTTTTCTTCGGCTACTTTTGAGAAATAAAGAATACCTTGGACTCAAAAACATTCTGGAAACCTCCAAGAAATGATAATTGTACTGAGAAAAAGCATTACAGGAGTATGTCTATCTAAGTAAATGATGACATATCTCTAGGATCTGACCTCTGGGACGCCTACCGATCCTAAAATTCAGGGCTGCATCCCTTTCACAGTGTTGCTGGACAACAAGGTCTTATTGGAAATGTTTGTTTTAATACATCTCAAAGATGTTGAATGGGGTTGAGGTTGGGGATCTGTGGAAGTTAGTCAAGTTCCTCCACATTCAACCCTCCCACTCATGGTTTTATGGACCTTGATTTGTGTTTCGGGATACAGTCATTCTGGATAAGAAAAGAGCCTACCTCAAACTGGTCTTCTACAAATTTGGAAACATCCAATTGCCCAAAATCTCTTATTATGCTGTAGCATTACGATTTCCCTTCAGTAGACTTAACAGCTTTGGGCAACCCTTGGAAAACTAGCCCATAGTGTTTCATCTGATTCATCAAACTTTACAATTTACACAATGCAGTCAGTTAGGTAACGTTCCCTTGATATTCGCCACACCCAGGCTCATCCATCAGGCTGCCAGATAGAGAAGTGTGATTTAGCCCTCCACAGAACACATTTCCACTGCTCCAGAGTCCAATAGTGGTGGTTTTACACCACTCTCTTCAACACTTGGCATTGTGCTAGGTAATGTAAAGCTTGCTTGGCCATGGAAACTCAAGGCATAAAGTTCCTGGTGCACAGCTTTTGTGCTGTTATTAATTTCAGAGGTAATTTAGAGCTCTGCAGTTATGTGGTAACTATGCCCCTCTATACTTGGTAACTTCAGTCTGTACGTTTACTTAGTCTGCAAGTTTATAGTTGAGTTTCTGAGGTTTGTAAACCCATCAATTTCTATCAATCACAGTTTATTATATAATATTTAGGATGGAAGAAATTTCAGAAACTTAATTGTTACAATGAAGGCATCTTATTAATGGTTAAAACTGAAATCACTTCTGAAGCCAGAGCAGTGTGAATAGGTGGTTGGTTGGATAGCAGATAATGCTTCCAGCAGTCTTGGCAGCACCACCCAGACTTCCACACAGTCCAGTCCCACCAGACTACAGTCTGGATCACTTAATCCTCACCCTGATCCACCTTCCTCCCACAATGTTGAGTCCCAGGAGACTTGTGATCCCAGACTAAGACACTCAAATGAGTTCTTTGCAACATTACTTTTTGATTGTGGCCCCTCACCCAGCATGCGCCAAGAGGGACAGGAGGACATGCTGTTTAGTGATGCACAGAATTTAGAGCAGCCATGGCCACAAGAGATGAAGGTGGGGAATGGCAAATTGTTTCTTAGGAGGAAGATGATGATGAAGCACAGTTATCAATAAGTCAGGTTGTTGTCACCAAGTCAGGAGGACCAGAGTCCAGCTGTGGAAGACCAGGTGGTGGATGACGAAGTCATAGACCAAACCTAGGAAGTTGGCTTGCAGAGCGAGATCAGCAGTGGGGGAGGGATTGGCAGCATTGAAAAAGCCAGGAAGAGGCAGTGAGGTGAATAGAGGGAAAAGGGGGGCAACTATTTCACACAGTACCAACACTTGTGAAATTGTCCAAGTTCGAGAGAGTTCTGAGACAAAAAACTGGACATTTGCAACCTGAACCATGCCAAGATCAGCAGGGGTCTGACCACTAAGAACCTAACCACCGCATCACCAGCATGATCATGCACATGTTATCTAAGCGCCTGACTCTGTGGGCCGAACACCTGGGTGCACAATTGGTGCCAGCGGGTGACACCACTGACTCTTCCCCTGTGATAGGTGTTTCCCAATCCCCTGTTTATGACACTGGCTCTGATGTATCCTGCCCTGAACTTGTGCTTGCATATTCTTACCCACCATCATCAGTCACTTCCACATCTTTGTTCCAGCACAGCATTCAGCTGTCCCTACCCCAGGACTTGGAACAAAATAGAAAGTTTCCAGTCAGCCACCCACCCACAGACCCAAATGCTAAAAGGGCACATTTTCAGCTGCTTGCCATGGAAATGTTGGCATTTCACTGTTGCACTGAAGAGTCTTGAAACCCTATCAGACACATCTTTGATTTGGGCAACTGGGGTGATGTCAGGGTGGCAGATAGTGGCTTTTGCTCCTCTCAGTAGGGACCACCACTCGTCTTTTCTTCTTCACCACAGCTCTTCTTTTCTCCCTTCAAGAGACTTTTGATTAGTAGTTGTCCTGTGTGAGAGCCTGGAAGTGGTTCTCCAGCAGGATGGGTGCTGACTGCCTCCTTATCCTCCTGTTTCTTTGGGTCACATGCTTCCATTTCTCTTCTTCTGCAGGTACTTTGAAAGGTGCTTCTCTTCGAACATTCTGAATAGTTATCTCTACTCTTTCATTAGCTTCTGCAGGAACGCTAAAAAGTTCTTCTCTTGCAAAATTGTGAAGAGATTTTTCTGATCTGTCAAGGAAATCCTCATCTTCTTTGATGAGCTTCAGTGTAGCTATTCGCTCATGAAGACTTTGCACCTTTTCCTCAGAGTCAAAAGCTTGCATTTCTGGCACATAAAGCATGTCTGTTTCTCCGCCAAGTCTGTAAATATATTAATAAGGAAAAACCCAGTTGCATATTTACTTGTGAAAAGATACACCTTGATAGGTGTAGTTATTCACAAGAAAAAACACTCCAAGCAATCATTTTAAAAAAGGAGAATGTGGAGTATAAATGGTCCAAGCACTAAATTTTATTAAGAAAACAATAAATACATTTGTAAAAATTTTGTAGAAAAGACAGACAGATAACGACCATAGCTTATCAAAACAGTATTTTAAAGGTTTATTCCAGACATACAGGTGCTTCTAGCAAAATTAGAATATTATCAAATAGTTAATTTATATCACTTCTTCAATGCAAAAAGTGAAACTCATATTATCAAGAGTCATTACAAACAGAGTGATCTATTTCAAGTGTTTATTTCTGTTAATGTTGATGATTATGACTTAAAGCCAATGAAAACCCAAAAGTCATTATCTCAGTAAATTAGGATAATTAGGAAAAAACACATGCAAAGGCATTCTAAGCGTTTAAAAAGGTCCCTTAGTCTGTTTCAGTAGGCTTCACAATCATGGGGAAGACTGCTGACTTGACAGATGTCCAGAAGGCAGTCATTGGCACACTGCACAAGGAGGGTAAGCCACAAAAGCAATAGTCAAATTTATGTATGAGATAGCCAAGATGATTGTCTATAAAATGATGGTTGTCTCGCGATCAAAGCAGTAGTGGATGGTGAGATATGGAGCCTGAAAGTCAAAAGTTCAAAACATTGTTGCCATTTTGCTCTTTACTGTATATGAGTAAAGAGAACCCTGAAAACAGTAAAACATAACATGTCTCAAGCCAAACAGGCATAGTACAATTTCAAAGATAAAGCCGTGTGCACTACTACTAGTGGTGCCCAGGTAGGTTCCCACACCATGTGATACTAAAAGAAAGAACCTGGCACTCAACTTAATGCTCGTGAGATTTTAATGGTAGTAGCCAAAAAATGTTTCGGTCCTATATCTGGACCTTCATCAGTTACGTACTATGATGAAAAAGTGAATGACTGTAGTGTCATATAAGGCACAGCATGGTCTGCGTCTGGACAAGCGGGGATTCCGTGTCTGGACACAAGCACAGCACCTATCAGCGTTAATAAGTCCAGTCTGTGTGCCTAAACCTATCTGCGCAAATACCAGACGCAGACCATGCTCTGCCTTATATGACACTACAGTCATTCACTTTTTCATCATAGTACGTAACTGATGAAGGTCCAGATATAGGACCGAAACGTTTTTTGGCTACTACCATTAAAATCTCACGAGCATTAAGTTGAGTGCCAGGTTCTTTCTTTTAGTAAATAGGCATAGTAGACATAATGATTTTAGGGAGTTATCTTACCCATACACAAAAAATGTTCACGCTGTCATCAGAAAGCAGATACGAAGATTCCCGACTAAAGTATTGCGTACTTATAAAATTTGCTTTCTCAAGGGGAAGTTATGATGCTGGTACTTATCAGGACTTTTATGTCCATGGAAACAGACCACGTGGGGAACCGCATGATCCGCGGCCTACCAATGTGACTGATGCAAAAAGGTGCACACGTGCCACGCTAGCCAGGTCATTCCAACGCCACCCGGCCAGTCCAGTAGGCGCATGTGCAGGAGCGTGGTTGTTGCCAAACAATCTAACAGAGTCTATAAGTCAGTGGTCCCCAACTCCGGTCCTCAAGAGCCACCAACAGGTCATGTTTTGAGGATTTCCTTAGTATTACACAGGTAAGTGAATGCTTGCCTGTGCAGGTGATGCAATTATCACCTGTGTACTACTAAGGAAATCCTCAAAACATGACCTGTTGGTGGCTCTTGAGGACCGGAGTTGGGGAACACTGCTATAAGTGGAGAAACTACAGCTCTGGCAAAAATTAAGAGACCACCACATTAAAACCCTATCATGGGCAGTCCAATCTCCAGACCTGAACCCCATTGAAAACCTCTGAAATGAAATCAAGAGGATGATGGATAGTCACAAGCCATCAAACGAAGAACTGCTTACATTTTTGCACAAGAAGCAGTGTGAAAGACTGGTGGAAAGCATGCCAAGATGAATGAAAGCTGTGATTAAAAATCATGTTTATTCCACAAAATATTGATTTCTGAACTCTTCCTGAGTTAACCCCTTAGCGACCGCCGATACGCCTTTTAACGGCGGCCGCTAAGGGTACTTAAACCACAGCGCCGTTAATTAACGGCGCTGTGGAAAAAGTGAATAGCGCCCCCCAGAGTCAGATTTTCTCCGGGGTCTCGGCTGCCGAGGGTAGCCGAGACCCCAGAGAACATGATTCGGGGGGTTTTTAACCCACCCCGCATTTGCGATCGCCGGTAATTAACCGTTTACCGGCGATCGCAAAAAAAACAAAACGCAATCTCTTTTTAATTTCTCTGTCCTCCGATGTGATCGCACATCGGAGGACAGAGAAAAGGGGTCCCAGGTGGCCCCCCAATACTTACCTAGCTCCCCCGATGCTCCTCGTGTCTCCCGGTGGGCGCCGCCATCTTCAAAATGGCGGGCGCATGCACAGTGCGCCCGCCGGCCGGCCCCGCGAGAATCTTTGGGGTCTCGGCTGCCGGGGGTAGCCGAGACCCCAAAGAGCATGATCGGGGTCGGTTTTACCGACCCCTGTTTTGCGATCGCCGGTAATTAACTGTTTACCGGCGACCGCAAAAAAAAAAAAAAAAGTAAAGTGTAATTCTCTGTCCTCTGATGTGATCGCACATCAGAGGACAGAGAAATAGGGGGATTCGGGGACCCTAGCATACTCACCTGTGTCCCTGGATCCTCTTGCTACTCCTCCTGGCCGCCGGCAGAAGAGAATGGCGGGCGCATGCGCAGTGCGCCCGCCATCTGTCTCCATCTGCCGGCCGGCAGGAGAACAGCAGTTGGGGCTAAAATTAGGGTTAGGGTTAGGGTTAGGGTTAGGGGTAGGGTTAGGGCTAGGGTTAGGGGTAGGGTTAGGGGGTAGGGTTAGGGTTAGGGCTAGGGTTAGGGGTAGGGTTAGGGGTAGGGTTAGGGGTAGGGGTAGGGCTAGGGGTAGGTGTAGGGATAGGGGTAGGGTTAGGGTTAGGGCTAGGGTTGGGGCTAAATTTAGGGTTAGGGTTGGGGCTAAATTTAGGGTTAGGGTTGGGGCTAAATTTAGGGTTAGGCTTTTTTCACACTTACGTCGGTACGGGGCCGTCGCAATGCGTCGGCCCGACATACCGACGCACGTTGTGAAAATTGTGCACAACGTGGGCAGCAGCTGTAGTTTTTCAACGCATCTGCTGCCCAATCTATGTCCTGGGGAGGAGGGGGCGGAGTTACGGCCATGCATGCGCGGTCACAAATGGCGGATGCGACGTACAAAAAAAGTTTAATTGAACGTTTTTTTGTGCCGACGGTCCGCCAAAACACAACTGATCCAGTGCACGACGGACGCGACGTGTGGCCATCTGTCACGATCCGTCGGCAATGCAAGTCTATGGGCAAAAAACGCATCCTGCGGGCACATTTGCAGGATCCGTTTCTTGTCCAAAACGACGGATTGCGACGGAATGCCAAATGACGCAAGTGTGAAAGTAGCCTTAGGGCTAGGGTTAGGGTTGGGGCTAAAGTTAGGGCTAGGGTTGGGGCTAAAGTTAGGGTTAGAGTTGGGATTAGGGTTAGGGTTTGGATTAGGGTTGGTATTAGGGTTAGGGTTGGCATTAGGGTTATGCTTGGGATTAGGGTTAGGTTTGGGATTAGGGTTAAGGTTAGGGTTGTGATTAGGGGTGTATTGGGATTAGGGTTAGGTTTGAGGTTATGGTTGAGATTAGGATTAGGGGTGTGTTGGATTTAGGGTTTTGATTAGGGTTATGGTTAGGGTTGACATTAGGGTTGTTTTGGGGTAAGGGTTGTGATTATGGTTAGGGTTAGTGATTAGGATTATGGATCAGGTTGGGATTAGGGTTAGGGGTGTGTTGGGGTTAGGGTTGGAACTAGAATTGGGGGGTTTCCACTGATTAGGTACATCAGGGGGTCTCCAAACACGACAGCCAATTTTGCGCTCAAAAGTCAAATGGTGCTCCCTCCCTTCTGAGCTCTGCTGTGCGCCCAAACAGTGGGTTACCCCCACATATGGGGCATCAGCGTACTCGGGATAAATTGGACAACAACTTCTGGGGTCCAATTTCTCTTGTTACCCTTGTGAAAATAAAAACTTGGGGGCTACAAAATCTTTTTTGTGGAAAAATATATATATATATTTTTTTTATGACTCTGCATTATAAACTTCTGTGAAGCACTTGGGCATTCAAAGTTCTCACCACACATCTATATAAGTTCCTTGGGGGGTCAATTTTCCAAAACGGGGTCACTTGGGGGTTACTACTGTTTAGGTACATCAGGGGCTCTGCAAACGCAACATAACGCCCACAGACCATTCTATCTAAGTCTGCATTCCAAAATGGCGCTCCTTCCCTTCCGAGCTCTGCCGTGCGCCCAAACAGTGGTTTACCCCCACATATGGGGCATCAGCATACTCAGGATAAATTGGACAACAACGTTAGTGGTCCAATTTCTCCTGTTACCCTTGTGAAAATAAAAACTTGGGGGCTACAATATCTTTTTTGTGAAAAAAAAAATATTTTTTATTTTCACGACTCTGCATTCTAAACTTCTGTGAAGCACTTGGGCATTCAAAGTTCTCACCACACATCTAGATAAGTTCCTTGGGGGGTCTAGTTTCCAAAATGGGGTCACTTGTGGGGGTTACTACAGTTAGGTACATCAGGGGCTCTGCAATCGCAACATAATGCCCACAGACCATTCTATCAAAGTCTGCATTCCAAAAAGGCGCTCCTTCCCTTCCGAGCTCTGCCGTGCGCCCAAACAGTGGTTTACCCCCACATATGGGGTACCAGCATACTCAGGACAAATTGGACAACAACTTTTGGGGTCCAATTTCTCTTGTTACCCTTGTGAAAATAAAAACTTGGGGGCTACAATATCTTTTTTGTGGAAAAAAAATATTTTTTATTTTTACGACTCTGCATTCTAAACATCTGTGAAGCACTTGGGCATTCAAAGTTCTCACCACACATCTAGATAAGTTCCATGGGGGGTCTAGTTTCCAAACTGGGGTCACTTGTGGGGGATTTCTACTGTTTAGGCACACCAGGGGCTCTCCAAACGCGACATGGCGTCCGATCTCAATTCCAGCCAATTCTACATAGAAAAAGTAAAACGGCACTCTTTCTCTTCCAAGCTCTGCGGTGCGCCCAAACAGTGGTTTACCCCCACATATTGGGTATCGACGTACTCAGGAGAAATTGCACAACAACTTTCGTGGTCTAATTTCTCCTGTTACCCTTGTAAAAATAAGAATTTGTGGGCGAAAAGATCATTTTTGTGTAAACAAAAGCGATTTTTTATTTTCACGGCTCTACATTATAAACTTCTGTGAAGCACATGGGGGTTCAAAGTGCTCGCCACACATCTAGATAAGTTACTTAAGGGGTCTAGTTTCCAAAATGGTGTCACTTGTGGGGGGTTTCCACTGTTTAGGCACATCAGGGGCTCTCCAAACGTGACATGGCGTCCAATCTCAATTCCAGCCAATTCTACATTGAAAAAGTAAAACGGCACTCCTTCTCTTCCAAGCTCTGCGGTGCGCCCTAACAGTGGTTTACCCCCACATATTGGGTATCAGCGTACTCAGGAGAAATTGCACAACAACTTTTGTGGTCTAATTTCTCCTGTTACCCTTGTGAAAATAAAAATTTGTGGGCAAAAATATCATTTTTGTAGAAAAAATGCGATTTTTTTTTTCACGGCTCTACATTATAAACTTCTGTGAAGCACATGGGGGTTCAAAGTGCTCACCACACATCTAGATATGTTCCTTGAGGGGTCTAGTTTCCAAAATGGGGTCACTTGTGGGGGGTTTCCACTGTTTTGGCACATCAGAGGCTCTCCAAACGCGACATGGAGTCCAATCTCAATTCCAGCCAATTCTACATTGAAAAAGTAAAACGGCGCTCCTTCACTTCCAAGCTCTGCGGTGCGCCCAAACAGTGGTTTACCCCCACATATGGGGTATCGACGTATTCAGGAGAAATCGCACAACAACTTTTGTGGTCTAATTTCTCCTGTTACCCTTGTGAAAATAAGAATTTGTGGGCGAAAAGATCATTATTGTGTATGCATGGCCCCCTCATCCCTATCCTGTTAGGCATGGTCCTCCCTCATCCCTTTCCCGGTATGCTTGGCCTCCTCATCCCCATCCTTGTATGCATGGTCCCCTCATCCCCATCCTGGTATGCATGCCTCCTCTTTTCTATCTTGGTATTCATGGCCCCCTCATCCCTATCCTAGTATGCATGGTCCCCTTATCCCTATCCTGGTATGCATGGCCCCCTCATCGCTATCCTGGTATGCATGCCCTCCTCTTCCCTATCCTGGTATGCATGGCTTTCTCAATCCTATATTTGTAGGCATTGTCTCTGTCATTCATATCCAGGTAAGCATGGCCTCCGCTTCCCTATCTTGGTATGCATGGCCTCCTCTTCCCTTTCTTGTCTGCATAGTTCTTTCATCTCTATCCTGGTATGCATGACCCCCTCATCCCCATTCTGGTAAGCATGGTCCCCCTCATCCCTATCCTGGTATTCATGGTCCCCCTCATCCCTATCCTGGTATTCATGGTCCCCCTCATCCCTTTCCTGGTATGCATGGCCCCCATCTCTGGAATACTCACTGCTCGCCACACCAGGACTATGTGCATGGAAAGCAGTGAGTATATATTACTCTTTAATAGTGGACACGCTGTTAGCTGCAGTCACTTGCTTCCAGCAGCTGCCGGACTTTTGCCTGTCCCCGCTACTAAAGGGAAAGAATATTCGCTGCATTTGAAGCCTATGGGAGTGGCTAGCAGTGCATATTCATTCTTTTTAGTAGCGGAGACATGCAAAAGGCCAGCAGTTGCAGGAAGCCGCTGTTGTGGCTGACAGCATGTCCGCTATTAAAGAGAAATTAATATTCACTACTTTCCACTCCCATGGGTGTGGAATGCAGTGAATAATATTCATTTCTCTTTAGTATCAGGCACAGGAGGACACCACAGCTGCCGGCTCCTACCTCCTGTGACCCACTGCTCAGCCGCTACCACTGCCCTACCTCCAATTCCACAGCCAGAGCCAGATGTGAGACAGTGACCCGTGTCACAGGTAGGGGTCGCTGTTTGTTCCCAGAATGTGCACGGAGGTGTAGTGAGGCCATGAGGGGGCATTACAGTCACAGGTGTAGCTGTGATTGCAATGGTGAAGCAGTGACCTATGTCACAGGTAGGGGTCACTGTGTGTTCTCCCCAGGTTGTGCACGGAGGCATATGAAGGCCATAAGAGTGCATGGCAGTCACGGGCGTAGCTGTGACTGCAATGCAGACTATAAATAATAAAAATAAGTGCAGTCTTGGACATGCTAGTGGCCAAGACAGATGTAGGGAAAACCTGCCCTGGAATGTTGTGTTGTGAAACAGACTGCAGAATAGTATTTGTGCAGTCCGTTTCATTCCATGCCCGGGTTTTCCATGTGGCTGAAGGCCACAGGTTTCTTTGTTAAAAGCCCTGCAGTAAAGGGTTTGAGTGTGTCAGAATCAGTGTGAGTCTGGTGTTCGACGATAGTGCAGAGCAGAGGCCCTGCAGGGTGCTGGCTGTGTGTGAAGCGACACAATCAAGCGGAGCCGAACAAACAAGGCAGCTGAAAGGTCTGGCACACAGCGTACACTGCCTGCGGTGCTGTCATCCACAGTAACTGGTCAGAGGAGGACTGGCGTCTGTAACGGCTGCAAACAGATGGATATGGTTCCCAGCTGTAATGGACTGTGTACGGCTGTGAATAAAGTGACATTTAACACAGCGGTGCGGTCACCTGCAGCAATTGGTCAGAAGTGGATTGGCATGTGTAGTGATTGCAAACTAAAGGATATCATGGACTGAGCTATGCTGTGAGTAAAACATTGACACGGCAGTGCAGTCACCCATGGCAACTGGACAAAGAGAGGTCCAGCGTGTTTAGTGACTGTAATCTAAAGGCGGCCGTGTAGTATGCAGTGTGGTGAAATGGACACTAATATTACGCACTGATATTATATGCACTTCTGTGAAGTGGACACTAATATTATATGCACTATGTGTGAATTTGAACTTTAATGCTGTGAAAAAACACATAAAAAGACTTTGTGTTGGAGCTTTGTGGGTCCCTGCCTCTTCACTGCATACGGTGCCACAGGTGCACTACACAGACTATAGGACGCACCCCCGTTTTCCTCCACATCTTTGTAGGAAAAAAGTGTGTCTTATAGTCTAAAAAAGAATGGTATATATAATATATATGATTCAGTTCAATACAGATTTCAAGGTTTTTTTTTGTCCTGATGAAGACGTGTATGAACTTCGAAACGTGTTGACAAAATAAAAAAAGGAAACCTACTTATGTGAATCTGGATTTAGGAACTCCAGCTCCAGAAGCTCAGAACTTCCACAGCTATCCATTCCTGTATAGACACATTTGATAACACACTTAGACCTGCATTTACACTGACAGATAGTCACCACCTCAGTACATCAAACCAAATGTGTCTAATAATATTGGAGCAGGACAGCAGTTGAGAAGAAAAGAGAATATCAGGAATGAAGTACAAAAATGTGTTCCTCTGCCCAGACTTACCCTGATGTGCTTCCTGGATGCCATGGTTCTTGGATGAGTCATTGTTGTGTTGGAGACTATTTATAAATGAAGTTGAGATATTGATTTACCATAATATTAATTCTATAATTAAAATAATACATAAATATCTGCATATTAAGGCATCTGTACAAATAAAAATGTGCGTATTTTCCTGTCCTGTATTACAATCATACCTACAATATGACATGATTGACAAACATGATGTCATTCCACAGCTTTCTCTGGCATAAACCCATTAAATATCTTTGTTTTTCCAGGTGCTACATTCTTAAAAACAAGGCACACGGGAACTTAAAAATGTGTGTTGAGTAGATGTAAGAGCTCCGCGGCAACGTGTAATTAGTTTTCATTAAGTATTTTTCTCATTTGAAAGGTTAAGAGCTATTTATGACCTCTGCTTATGCATCAGTTTTTCCATAAAAACAGTCAAAGGGCCCCAACGAAATGACAATTCCCTGTTTAACGGCTAGAACAGTCATTAAAATGCAGTAAGATATAAAGTACATTTACACATATATAGTATTTTGTGTGAACTTTACACTAACTCCAGCATTATCAGTCCACGCTATAAAACCTACTGGATGAGTTTCGTCACCACAGTTAAGACTTTCCTAATATATGGAGAGCTGCAAAGATAGCAAGAAAGCATTCATTGACTACCTAAAACTACAGAACAACACTGTATCCCTATTCGACACTATGTACCCATATAATCAACTAGTCAGAATATTAAAAACCAATGCCGACTTAAGAACTAGAGCAAAAACAATCTGCATGTACTTCAAAAAAGATAAAATAATTATCAGGCAAGCGAGTATTTTCACCTCATCATCATTTTAAGAGCTCGCTCACACTTGCGTATGTTCTCTCATGAGAGAGAGTTGGGCTGATTATGCTAATGACACTCATGTTAGTGGGATCCGATTTTCTTGTATGATAGAATCGCAGCACAGGTGCCGAGAAGATGGGGAGCATAATTTCTCCATTTTTTTTTCATTCTCTAAGTCCGCGGATAATAATAAAAATAATAATCTTTATTTATATAGCGCCAACATATTCCGCAGCGCTTTACAGTTAAACAGTTTCAAACACAACAGTCATAAGTAACAACGTTAGCAATACAATAATTAAAGCGAAATAAGACGACCCTGCTCGTGAGAGCTTACATTCTACAATGAGGTGGGGAGATACAAAGCACAGGTGTGTATTTACAATGATGTATTTACAATCATGGTCCAGCCATCTTCAGGGAGCAGGGAATAGATGGGGATAGTGAATGGGCTACACACACACACAAACATAAAATGAGTTTGATTAGTGAACGTGGTAGGCCGCTCTGAACAAATGTGTTTTGAGCGAGTGCCTAAAACTATGCAAATTGTGAATGGTCCTAATATGTTGGGGTAGAGCATTCTAGAGGATTGGCGCAGCATGGGAGAAGTCTTGGAGTCGGGAGTGGGAGGTACGGATTAGGGCAGAGGTTAGTCAAAAATCATTTCCAGAGCGCAGTGGTCTGTTAGGCCGATAGACAGAAATGAGGGAGGAGATGTAAGGGGGTGCCGCACTGTGCAGAGCTTTGTGGGTGAGAACAAGTACTTTGAATTGTATCCTGTAATGAATGGGCAGCCAGTGTAAAGACTGGCGAAGAGCGGATGCGTCCGAGTAACGATTAGCCAGATGGACAACCCTGGCTGCTGCATTAAGGATAGACTGGAGAGGGGAAAGTCGAGTGAGGGGGAGGCCAATTAATAGAGCATTACAGTAGTCCAGGCGGGAGTGAATCAGGGCGACAGTGAGGGTTTTTGTTGTTTCCATGGTGAGAAAAGGGCGGATTCTAGAGATGTTCTTTAGGTGTAAGCAGCATGAGCGGGCAAGAGATTGTATATGGGAGGTGAAGGAGAGATCGGAGTCAAACATAACACCCAGACAGCGCGCCTGCTGCCGGCGTGTTATTATGGTGCCACCCACGGAGAGGGAAATGTCAGATTTAGGGAGGTTAGTAGATGGCGGGAGCAGAAGAAGTTCAGTTTTGAAGAGGTTGAGTTTCAGATAGAGAGCAGACATGATGTTGGAGACTGCGGACAGTTAGTGGTGTTCTGTAGTACAGCGGGGGTAAGGTCAGGGGATGATGTGTATAGTTGTGTGTCATCAGCATAAAGATGGTACTGAAAGCCAATTCTGCTGATGGTCTGTCCAATTGGATGTCGAACTGCACTTGGATGACATCTCAGTTCAGTCTGATAATGCCCACGCACCCATTCACTTGTATGGGTATGCGTGATCCAATTATTGGATGCACTCGCAGCGTGCTGGGATTGTTTTCTCAAGCCAAATCGGCATGAGAAAATACTCGCAGATCTGCACTGCCCCATGCTCTCTGATAAAACATCACATAGAACTCAGCCATGTCATATGCTCGTGTGAGCAAGCCTTTATGCAGATTTTCCAACACAAAACTATATAACCTTGAATGCTTATTGGATGAAGCAGATCAGGTGATGTGTATTTGTGTAATGAGGACAGTTCGGCCTTAGGATATTACGCCCTTTATCAAGGTGACCAGAATTATTAGGCAGCTTGTTTTCTTCAGGCAATATGAGCTAAAAAAAAAAAAAAAGATTAACTGACTCTAAAAATTGCGAAAAGTTTTATAGAGGGATGCAGCAGTCTCGAAATTACCAAGATAATCAACAGAACCATCCAAAGTTTTGATGCAAACAGTCAACTGGATCACAAAAATGTGTTGAGAAAAAAGATGCACATTAACCGCCAAAGATTTGAGAAGAAGTAGGAAGAGACATTATCATCCAGTGCTGTCATATTCCAGAACGGCAACCTCCCAGAAGTACAAGGTGTTCAGCGCTCAGAGACAGCCGAGGTAAGGAAGACGGAAATCTGACCCCCATTGAGCAAGACACAGAAAAGTCAAGACTGAGCCAAGAATTTGGAAAATGGCTACAACAGATCCCAGGAGCAACATCTGAACTCTCTGTCCAGAAAACCACAATTTGGGGAACAACTCTGGTAGAGGACCCGAGAAAGAGAAAAGACAATGAAGACTAACCCCATTGTTTATATATATACAGTGGGGCAAAAAAGTATTTAGTCAGTCAGCAATAGTGCAAGTTCCACCACTTAAAAAGATGAGAGGCGTCTGTAATTTACATCATAGGTAGACCTCAACTATGGGAGACAAACTGAGAAAAAAAAAATCCAGAAAATCACATTGTCTGTTTTTTTAACATTTTATTTGCATATTATGGTGGAAAATAAGTATTTGGTCAGAAACAAACAATCAAGATTTCAGGCTCTCACAGACCTGTAACTTCTTCTTTAAGAGTCTCCTCTTTCCTCCACTCATTACCTGTAGTAATGGCACCTGTTTAAACTTGTTATCAGTATAAAAAGACACCTGTGCACACCCTCAAACAGTCTGACTCCAAACTCAACTATGGTGAAGACCAAAGAACTGTCAAAGGACACCAGAAACAAAATTGTAGCCCTGCACCAGGCTGGGAAGACTGAATCTGCAATAGCCAACCAGCTTGGAGTGAAAAAATCAACAGTGGGAGCAATAATTAGAAAATGGAAGACATACAAGACCACTGATAATCTCCCTCGATCTGGGGCTCCACGCTAAATCCCACCCTGTGGGGTCAGAATGATCACAAGAACGGTGAGCAAAAATCCCAAAACCACGCGGGGGGACCTAGTGAATGAACTGCAGAGAGCTGGGACCAATGTAACAAGGCCTACCATAAGTGACACACTACGTCACCATGGACTCAGATCCTGCAGTGCCAGACGTGTCCCACTGCTTAAGCCAGTACATGTCCGGGCCCGTCTGAAGTTTGCTAGAGAGCATTTGGATGATCCAGAGGAGTTTTGGGAGAATGTCCTATGGTCTGATGAAACCAAACTGGAACTGTTTGGTAGAAACACAACTTGTCGTGTTTGGAGGAAAAAGAATACTGAGTTGCATCCATCAAACACCATACCTACTGTAAAGCATGGTGGTGGAAACATCATGCTTTGGGGCTGTTTCTCTGCAAAGGGGCCAGGACGACTGATCCGGGTACATGAAAGAATGAATGGGGCCATGTATCGTGAGATTTTGAGTGCAAACCTCCTTCCATCAGCAAGGGCATTGAAGATGAAACGTGGCTGGGTCTTTCAACATGACAATGATCCAAAGCACACCGCCAGGGCAACGAAGGAGTGGCTTCGTAAGAAGCATTTCAAAGTCCTGGAGTGGCCTAGCCAGTCTCCAGAGCTCAACCCTATAGATAACCTTTGGAGGGAGTTGAAAGTCCGTGTTGCCAAGCGAAAAGCCAAAAACATCACTGCTCTAGAGGAGATCTGCATGGAGGAATTGGCCAACATACCAACAACAGTGTGTGGCAACCTTGTGAAGACTTACAGAAAACGTTTGACCTCTGACATTGCCAACAAAGGATATATTACAAAGTATTGAGATGAAATGTTGTTTCTGACCAAATACTTATTTTCCACCATAATATGCAAATAAAATGTTAAAAATACAGACAATGTGATTTTCTGGATTTTTTTTTCTCAGTTTGTCTACCATAGTTGAGGTCTACCTATGATGTAAATTACAGACGCCTCTCATCTTTTTAAGTGGTGGAACTTGCACTATTGCTGACTGACTAAATACTTTTTTGCCCCACTGTATATATATATATATATATATATATATATATATATACATATATATTAATAATAGTTGCATTTTATTCACATAAATAATCCTTCCTTCCCCCTTTCTTTATCACTCAGCTCTTCATTTTTTTCATGTATTGTGCTTCATGTTAGTGGCAAATTTAAGTTGATATTTTTTGCATTTATTTGTGAAAATATCAGAATTTTGATGAAAATTGTTTAAAAAAATCACAATTTTCAAACTTTCAATTTTCTATCCTTAGACAAGTTTTTTATGCTATGTAAAATAATTAATAAATAACATATTAATAAATAACATTTCCAATATGTCTACTTTCTATCTGCTTTATTTCTCAAATGTAATTTTATTTTGTTAGAATGTTAGAGTGGTTAAAAGTGGTTAAAAGTTTAGCAGCAATTTCTCACTTTTTCAAGAAATGTACAAAGCATGTTTCTTTTCGGACCTATTCCAATTTAAATGGACTTTGAGAGGGCTATATATTAAAAACTCCCCAAAAGTGATACCATTTTAAAAACTGCACTTCTCAAATACTTCAAAACTGCTGTCAAGATTTTATTTAATCCTTAAGATGCTAGATAGAAATGAATGCAAAGTGTAATAAAGAAAATTAGACTTACTGGTAATTTAATTTTTTGGAAACCTCGACACGACAGGACCACAGGAGATACACCCCAACCTAATAGGGACAGGAAACACACAGAGGTCAAATATATCTCCCTACTTCCTGTCTCCAGTGTTTTTTAAAGGACCGCACTGTTATGAATGCTTCAAAATGTATTTTCACCAAACAAATGATACAGTGAAATAGTAGGGTGGGATTACCCATGCTGTCGTGGAGACTTCCTAGAAATCAAATTATTCTATTTTTCTCTAGTCACCCTCCACGACAGCACCACAGGAAAAATGCCAAATAATAATTTTTTAGGGAGAGACAATGGCCTGGAGAACGTTCCTTCCAATGACCAAATCTGTATTAGACATCAGATCCAGCCTGTAATGTTTTGAAAAGGTATGGACCAAGTACCATGCAGTGACTCTGCAGATCTGCTTGACGGAGGAACTTGCCCTTTCAGCCCATGAGACCGTTATGGCTCTGGTGGAATGTGCCATGAACTTTTCTGGAGGTACCAATTTTTGGATTTTGCAAGCTCCACATATTGCCTTCTTGATATAATTCACAATTGAAGCCTTTTTCCCTTTGCTTTGTCCATAATGTTGTATGTAGATGTTTTGGTCCTTCTTCCAGGATTTTGATCTTTGAAGATAGTGAAGGACAGTTCTTCATAAGCCTAGAGTATGGAATTCCATTTCTTTACTATTGGATGAGTTTTTACAAAAAGAGGGCAGCACGATTTCTTGGGACATAAGGTACTCCGAAGTCACCTTAGGTAGAAAGAAGGATCCAAGCGAAAATTCTACAGGGTGGGCCATGTGTATGGATACACCTAAATAAAATGGGAATGGTTGGTGATATCAACTTCCTGTTTGTGGCACATTAGTATATGGGAGGGGGAAAACTTTTCAAGATGGTTGGTGACCATGGTGGTCATTTTGAAGTCGGCCATTTTGGATCCAACGTTATTTTTTGCAATGGGAAGAGGGTCATGTGACACATCAACCGTATTGAGAATGAATGTAACTTTATTATTTCATGAGTTATTTACAAGTTTCTCTTTGACATGTCGCAGAGGTTAACACATGAGGATTAGATAGAAATTGTGTTGATGTCTGGTGAACACAGTACCCGGGTCATTGCAGCAGATTTTAATGCAAGACACCCTACGCAAGAAAACTGTCACCATTCCCATGTTATTTAGGCTACGTTCACATTAGCGTTGCGCGCCGGTGCGTCGGCGACGCAACGCACGACGCACAAAAAACGCGTGCAAAACGCGCGCAAAAACGCGTGCGTCGTTTTTTGACGAAAATCGGACGCACGAAAAATGCAACTTGTTGCATTTTCTTGCGTCCGACGCTAGCGTCGGAAACGACGCACGTGTCGAAAAACGCAACCAAAAAAACGCACGCGTCCCCTATGTTAAACATAGGGGCGCGTCGCCGCTGCGTCGCCGCTGCGTCGCCGACGCAACAGCGACGCACATTAGCGAAACGCTAATGTGAACGTAGCCTTAGGAGTATCCATATAAATGACCCACCCAAAAATGTTTGCCTCACCACTGAACATAATGTTCTGTGTAAACTGAGGGTCCTGTTCCAATTTTTGTTTTGCCCATTCTGCCACCCTAGGGATGTAATAAGTGGAAGAATTTCTCGCATGTAACCTATGAGAATTGGTTCTGACAGACCTATCACAAGAAGGTCGTCGAGGTCAGGAAAAACACAGATATTTTTGTTCCTGATGGATGCTACCACTTCCGCCATAATTTTGGTAAATGCCTGGGGAGTCTATGGTTGCTATCACAAAGTCTTGTACTATTAATGGAATGGTGGTTTTTAACGATTCCATCTTGAACCTTTTCTACTTTATATGTACATTTAAGGATTTTAGGTTTATTATTATCCTGTGCATCCCATTTGGCTATTTTACAAGGAGCACAGGAGAATAAGGGCCCCTTCTGCAATCCGTTTCTGGTACTGGGGATACTAACTATACTGTTTTCCTCTAGCAGGAACCTCTCCTTCTGTTCTGCAAGTATTCCTAACCGCTTCTCTATAAGCTCCCACTAATCAAGTATCAGATTTTGTACTTTCTCATGTACTGGAAATGCAAATTTCTTTTGTGTCCTGAAACCTCCGAAATCTCATCCTGAACCGTGTTTTGGGTACTTCCTTCTTCTTCCACATTCATGGTGGTTCTCACTGCAGTCCATGTCTTCTGATGAAAGTAGTATTTTTTACTGCCTTGGGTCTGCTGTGCCTCTAAAGTTGAGGAAAGATGCTCTTCTTTAAATTGTTTTCTGTGACACAGGTGTTTCTTGTGGGAAGATGGTATTTTTTTTTTAAACAGATGGCACATTTACAGGACAACTTGTCTTTCTTTACTGGAGTAAGATCCTTGTCTCTCTAAAAAAGGAGAGAAGGGGCCGATGAGTATAAATCCCTTTAGGAGTATCCTGCTCCAAAGATAAAGAGACCTACCAAAAGCCAGGTACCTACTGGGTTTGGGTTAGTGCTAGATTCTGCAGCAGCAGAGCAGGAAAAACAACCACCCTCCATCATAAAAAGTACCCTCCATCATAAAAAAGTCCTACCTTGTGGTGTCTTCAGTCTGGGCTCCTTTTATCTAGGTGCCAAGACCCCAGTGCAGCATCCTATTAGATGATCTACCCCCATCTCTGGTTTCAGTAGGCGCAAGCAGGGCCTGCAGGTGCTCATTAAGTTTCACTCCATAATCCAATAGTGCGAGTTGTAATTCAGTTGTCCTCTCAGGGAGGCCCAAGGTTCAAGCCTCTCTGCTTAAACCCGGAGGCGCAGTAAAAGAGGAGAGGTCCTGTGTCCCAGGGGAGACATAAGCAGCCATAGGAGGGAAAGATAGGAACGATCAATCTCAGCTGCCCGGACCAAAAACTTATGTGAAAGCAGCGTGAAAGTGCAGGAGAACCTCATGTCAAATAGGAGCAGAAAAAAAAAACATTGGAGGCAGGAAGTGGGGGGGCTATTTGTCCTCTTCATGTTTATTGTGTATTAGGGTGGGGAATATCTCCTGTGGTGCTGTCGTGGAGGATGACTAGAGAAAAATACATTGAAATTTTACCTCTAAAATGTTGCTTTAGCCCCAATTTTTTTTACTTTTACAAGGGACTGCGCAACAAAATGGGCTGCAAAATTTTATTCCTAGCTTCTTCTGAGTGTTCTGACATCCTACATGTGGTTAGAAACCTCTGTTTGGACAAACTGCAGAAAATATCGCATAAATATCGGAACTCGGCATCGGAATTCCGATACAGCAAATATCGGCCGATACCCGATATTTGCAGTATCGGAATGCTCAACACTACTCAACAGTAATATGGTTCCTACATGGCCAAATTGGGTGATGTTGCAAGAGTATTAGTCGCAGGTTGTAGATGACGAGGAAAAAGCTAACATATTAAACACCTTCTTCTCCACGGTATTCACGGTGGATAATGAAATGCTAGGTGAAATCCCAAGAAACAATGAAAACCCTATATTAAGGGTCACCAATCTAACCCAAGAAGAGGTGCGAAACCGGCTAAATAAGATTAAAATAGATAAATCTCTGGGTCCGGATGGCATACACCCACGAGTACTAAGAGAACTAAGTAATGTAATAGATAAACCATTATTTCTTATTTTTAGGGACTCTATAGCGACGGGGTCTGTTCCGCAGGACTGGCGCATAGCAAATGTGGTGCCAATATTCAAAAAGGGCTCTAAAAGTGAACCTGGAAATTATAGGCCAGTAAGTCTAACCTCTATTGTTGGTAAAATATTTGAAGGGTTTCTGAGGGATGTTATTCTGGATTATCTCAATGAGAATAACTGTTTAACTCCATATCAGCATGGGTTTATGAGAACCTGGAAATTATAGGCCAGTAAGTCTAACCTCTATTGCTGGTAAAATATTTGAAGGGATTCTGAGGGATGTTTTTCTGGATTATCTCAATGAGAATAACTGTTTAACTCCATATCAGCATGGGTTTATGAGAAATCGCTCCTGTCAAACCAATCTAATCAGTTTTTATGAAGAGGTAAGCTATAGGCTGGACCACGGTGAGTCATTGGACGTGGTATATCTCGATTTTTCCAAAGCATTTGATACCGTGCCGCACAAGAGGTTGGTACACAAAATGAGAATGCTTGGTCTGGGGGAAAATGTGTGTAAATGGGTTAGTAACTGGCTAAGTGATAGAAAGCAGAGGGTTGTTATAAATGGTATAGTCTCTAACTGGGTCGCTGTGACCAGTGGGGTACCGCAGGGGTCGGTATTGGGACCTGTTCTCTTCAACATATTCATTAATGATCTGGTAGAAGGTTTACACAGTAAAATATTGATATTTGCAGATGATACAAAACTATGTAAAGCAGTTAATACAAGAGAAGATAGTATTCTGCTACAGATGGATCTGGATAAGTTGGAAACTTGGGCTGAAAGGTGGCAGATGAGGTTTAACAATGATAAATGTAAGGATATACACATGGGAAGAAGGAATCAATATCACCATTACACACTGAACGGGAAACCACTGGGTAAATCTGACAGGGAGAAGGACTTGGGGATCCTAGTTAATGATAAACTTACCTGGAGCAGCCAGTGCCAGGCAGCAGCTGCCAAGGCAAACAGGATCATGGGGTGCATTAAAAGAGGTCTGGATACACATGATGAGAGCATTATAATGCCTCTGTACAAATCCCTTGTTAGACCGCACATGGAGTACTGTGTCCAGTTTTGGGCACCGGTGCTCAGGAAGGATATAATGGAACTAGAGAAAGTACAAAGGAGGGCAAAAAAAAAATCCTAATTTCGCTAATCTATCTGGGTATTGTAGTTCTCCCATTCCCTTTATTAATTTTGTTGCCCTCCTTTGTACTCTCTCTAGTTCCATTATATCCTTCCTGAGCACCGGTGCCCAAAACTGGACACAGTACTCCATGTGCGGTCTAACTAGGGATTTGTACAGAGGCAGTATAATGCTCTCATCATGTGTATAGAGGGGCATGACAGACAGTTGATGGTGATAGGAGATGTTATAATTAGGAAGAGTGATAGAATTTGTTGCCAATACCAACTCAATAGATGACTTTGCAGTCTCAATGGTACCAGGGTTCAACATATGGTTGAAAGAGTTAATAAATTACTGTGGCTGAATTAATCAGCGTAAGACAGCTATAATACAAATTTTCCTAACCAGCTGAGGGAAAGCTGACAGCTGGGGACTGGTGTTACTATTCTGGGAAAGGGCCAACATCCATGAAGCTTCCCAGGCTATTAATATCAGCTCACAGCTGTTTACTTAGACCCCAAAAAATTAGGTTAGGTCCAATCTATATCTAATAACCAGCAAAGGCTAAACAGACAGCTGTGGGCTAATATTAATAGCCCTCTCCCAGACTAAAAAGACAAACCTTCATCCGCCCCAGAAATGGTGCATCTATTAGATGCGACAATTCCAGCTCTTAGCCTTGGCTCTTCCCACTTGCCCTGGTGAGTTGGCAAGTAAGGTAATGGTATTGAGGTTGATCAAAATTATACTCAACTGTCCACCTATAATCCACATGTCCCACTCAGCCCGGCAACCAGATCACAATGAGCTGAGAGTGAGAATGCAGCTGAGTGTAACCGGCGGTAACCTTAATGATGTCCTTGCTGGTTACTTGCAGCCGTGTTCTCATGCTCAGCTCATTATGATCTGGTTGCCGGGCTGAGTGTGACAAATGGATTATAGGTGGACAGTAGCATTTGTCACTGCTCAGCAATGCAACTAGATGTAGCAGAATTGGTGATCGTCGTGTAACATATGACTTATAGGCGGACAGGTAAATATACATTTAGATTTTTTATATTTAATGTTACATTAATAGATGAGTAAAAGAAGGTCGGGTAGTGTTTATTTCAAGTAAAGGAATTTTTTTCTGTGTGTTTATTTCAATTAAAGGACTTTTTTCTGTGTGTGTCTTTCTTACTTTTGATTAAGGGGTTAGTAATTGAGGTGTCTAATAGCCGCCTCTCTATTTTTAACCCCTGGGCTTGATGTCAGCTGACACTACAAAGCTGATATCAACCCCAAAACTATTACCCCACTTACCACCCCACGAGGATAAGTGGGTATCAAATATATACACTGCTCAAAAAGATAAAAGGAACACTTAAACAACAGAATATAACTCCAAGTAAATCAAACTTCTGTGAAATCAAACTGTCCACTTAGGAAGCAACACTGATTGACAAACAATGTCACATGCTGTTTTGCAAATGGAATAGACAACAGATGGAAAATATTGGCAATTATCAAGACACAATCAATAAAGGAGTGGTTCTGCAGGTGGGGACCACAGATCACATCTCAGTACCAATGCGTTTTGGCTGATGTTTTGGTCAAATTTGAATGTTGGTTGTGCGTTCACACTCGTGGTAACATGAGACGGACTCTACAACCCTCGGAAGTGGCTCAGGTAGTAGGCAGCTCATCCAGGATGGCACAAGTTTGCAGTATCTGTCAGCATAGTGTCCAGGGGCTGGAGGTGCTACCAGGAGACAGGCCAGTACACCAGGAGACGTGGAGGTGGGCGTAGGAGGGCAACAATCCAGCAGCAGGACCGCTACCTCAGTCTTTGTGCAAGGAGAAACAGGAGGAGCACTGCCAGAGCCCTGCAAAATGACCTCCAGCAGCCCACAAATGTGCATGTGTCTGCTCAAACAGTTAGAAACTGACTCCATAAGGATGGTCTGAGTGCCCGACGTCCACAGATGGGGGTTGTGCTCACAGCCCAACACCGTGCATTTGCCGCAGAACACCAGGATTGGCAAATTCGCCACTGGGGACCTGTGTACTTCACAGATGAAAGCAGGTTCACACTGAGCACATGTGACAGACGTGACAGAGTCTGGAGACGCCATGGAGAGCAATCTGCTGCCTGCAACATCCTTCAGCATGCTTTAGTCGAGGTCTGGGAGGAGATCCCTGAGGAGACCATCCGCCGCCTTATCAGGAGCATGCCCAGGCATTGTAGGGAGGTCATACAGGCATGTGGAGGCCACACACACTACTGAGCATCATTTTCTTGCCTTGAGGCATTTCCACTGAAGTTGGATTAGCCTGCAATTTGATTTTCCACTTTGATTTTGAGCATCATTCCAACTCCAGACCTCCATGAAATATTAGTTGTGATTTACATTGATCATTTTTAGGTTTTACTGTTCTCAACGCATTCCACTATACAATTAATAAAGATTTACAACTGGAATTTTTCATTCAGTGTTATCTAGGATGTGGGATTTTAGAGTTCCCTTTAGTTTTTTGAGCAGTATATATATAGTCATTCAAAACATAGCAACTGTTACATTGATGGGAATATATAGTCTACCCCCATACACATTAGACTAAAGTTGGCATGCGGGGGGAATGTGCAAAGAGTGCTGGTGGTTGCGCACTACAATACTTTTAGAAGTACGCCTGCGCAGGAGCGCGATGGAGGACATTTTGTGGATGATGTACTGTAGGACGTGTCATTCGCACAAAGCAGGGCAGGAGGGCAGCGACTGCAAGAAAAGAGTAGGTGACTAGAGTTGAGCGACCTTGACCTTTTTAGAGTCGAGCCGGGTTTTGCGAAACCCGACTATGTCCAAAGTCGGGTCGAGTGAAATCGGCCGATTAT
The DNA here is from genome assembly GCF_032444005.1 of Ranitomeya imitator. Lineage (NCBI taxonomy): Eukaryota > Metazoa > Chordata > Amphibia > Anura > Dendrobatidae > Ranitomeya > Ranitomeya imitator. The sequence goes on from NC_091287.1 coordinate 496,817,589, forward strand.
GACGTAAAGTCGGGATCGACCGAAACACGAAACCCAATGCAAGTCAATGGGGCAGCATAGTCGGCAGTGAGTGGGGGCCAGGAAAACACCTAGAGTGCCCATTTTAATGTCAAAACCATCCATTCTTCTTAATGAAGCTTGTCAAGCGTAATTTACCTTAAAATAATTGGAAGGCATTTGAAATTGGGGGTCATTTGGCTAAAGTTGTGGGGGGTAGGGCTGGTTCAAGTAATTAGTGGGCCCAGTAAATCTGGACCACGTCACGGCAGTGGAGCAGGGAGAGGTAAGTATTTCAACTTTGCAAGTGCTGTGATCCTGAGCAAGCAGGGGGGGCCCACTCGTTGGCATTGGCACTGGCACAGGGCCCCTCAAAGTACAGCGGTGTGTTTGCACGGCGGGGGCGCCTCCCACCGGCAGCAACACTTTTGCGTACTATGAGAGGCCCTGTGCCAGTGACGTCGCCAACTAGTATTCCTCCCCCCACCTGATGAAGGAACCTGCACTTTCATCTGCACCTTCCTCTTTGTCCCCGTGTAAGGTGGTATGGTATGCGGGAAGAGCAACCTGACTTTCAGCAGGGTCACAATGTTGTTGTGTAGCGTGCACGGGGAATGTTGCGTTATGGGTCAATGTACCAGCAGACTCATCTATCACTGGCTGGGCAATGGGCACGATGAAGTGGAAACACAGATATAGGCCCAAAGAATAAAGTGGGCTAAATGCAGTTCAAAATTGGTAACACAGGAATAACCAGGGGGCATTGCAGTGGAGGACAACTGGAATGAGAGGCTGACACAGAGAGTAGGGCCAAATCAGTAAGTAGTCGAAATGCAGTTCAAAATTGGCAACCGTAGTAAACAGGCGGCACAGCTTTGTTCAGTGGAGGAGAACAGCAAGGAGTGGCAGACACCGATAGTAGGCCCCAACCCAACTAGTAGGCCAAATGCAGTCTAACATTAACAACTACTTAACGAGAGGCTGAAAATGGAATTTCAGGACAGGAAACCAGGAGAACAGCAAGGAGTGGCAGACACCGATAGTAGGCCCCAAACCAACTAGTACGCCAAATGCAGTTGTTCCATTTAACCACAATTTAATGAGAGCCTGAAGATAGAAGCTCAGGAAAGGCAACCTGGGGAACACCTTGGAGTGTAACACACCATCTCTCTCCACCCGATACCCATTTTGTAGGCCTAATGCAGTGTAGTTTTCTACAACTACTAAACGAGAGTCGGAAGATCGAAGCAATGGCGAGGAAACCTGGAGAACACCTTGGAGTGTAACACACCATCTCTCTCCACCCCATTCCCCATTTTTTAGGCCTAATGCAGCCTACTTTCCGACACCTACTAAACGAGAGCATGAAGATCGAAGCTCAGGAAAGGCAACCTGGGGAACACCTTGGAGTGTAACAACAACCTCTCTCTACACCACGGAAGGGCTGATTCTTAGGAAGGAAGGCTGTTGTAAATAAGCATTGCGCGTCCGAGGGTGATTATATTCTTATTCGGTATCTACTCACCCTCGGACGCGCCATGCTTCTTGATTTGTAATTAATGTTTATTTGCAATGTGCTTTTGACTTACTCAATTATTTTTTTAATTATTGATTTTATTAAATTAATAGTTTAACATCTTATTGGAAATAATTTAAAGGAGACGCGACAGGACAACACTCGGTGGATGCCATATCTGTGTTAACAACTCCAAAAAACTTTCAGTTAACTTCTTGCAGGAGAAAGAAATTGTAGCTGTTGGACCTTTGTAGTACAGTTCCAGATATTTGTTGTGTGTTTGTTTTGATTGTTAAAATGTCTGCATTTGAGATCTCAACACGATCTTATTTTTTATAATCAAATTAATTTTTTAAATATTTTATTAGGTTGGTTCAAGGGGTACACGGGCCGCAGTAGACAGGTCAGTGGAGGCCTAGTGGAAGGAGGGACCGCAGATGCGCCACTGTTTCACCCATACACAATTAGTAGGCCTAATGCAGCGTAGTTTCCAACAGCTACTAAACGAGAGCCGGAAGATCGAAGCTCAGGAAAGGCAACCTGGGGAACACCTTGGAGTGTAACAACAACCTCTCTCTACACCACGGAAGGGCTGATTCTTAGGAAGGAAGGCTGTTGTAAATAAGCATTGCGCGCCCGAGGGTGATTATATTCTTATTCGGTATCTACTCACCCTCGGACGCGCCATGCTTCTTGATTTGTAATTAATGTTTATTTGCAATGTGCTTTTGACTTACTCAATTATTTTTTTAATTATTGATTTTATTAAATTAATAGTTTAACATCTTATTGGAAATAATTTAAAGGAGACGCGACAGGACAACACTCGGTGGATGCCATATCTGTGTTAACAACTCCAAAAAACTTTCAGTTAACTTCTTGCAGGAGAAAGAAATTGTAGCTGTTGGACCTTTGTAGTACAGTTCCAGATATTTGTTGTGTGTTTGTTTTGATTGTTAAAATGTCTGCATTTGAGATCTCAACACGATCTTATTTTTTATAATCAAATTAATTTTTTAAATATTTTATTAGGTTGGTTCAAGGGGTACACGGGCCGCAGTAGACAGGTCAGTGGAGGCCTAGTGGAAGGAGGGACCGCAGACAGGCATCGAAGGCCTAAAATAATCACACATGGCTGTAGGCAATTTTAAATTGGTTCCAGGGGTACACGGGCAGCAGTGGTGTGGTCAGTGGAGGCCTAGTGGAAGGAGTGACCACAGACAGGCATCGAAGGCCTAAAATATTAACACATGGCTGTAGGCAATTTTAAATTGGTTCCAGGGGTACTTGGGCAGCAGTGCCCTGGTCAGTGTAGTAGTAGTTGAAAGAATGGACCGCAGACAGGCATCGAAGGCCTAAAATAAAAAAATTGGGCTGGCTGTAGGCAATTTTAAATTGGTTCCAGGGTTACACGGGCAGCAGTGGTGTGGTCAGTGGAGGCCTAGTGGAAGGAGTGACCGCAGACAGGCATCGAAGGCCTAAAATAATCACACATGGCTGTAGGCAATTTTAAATTGGTTCCAGGGGTACACGGGCAGCAGTGGTGTGGTCAGTGGAGGCCTAGTGGAAGGAGTGACCACAGACAGGCATCGAAGGCCTAAAATATTAACACATGGCTGTAGGCAATTTTAAATTGGTTCCAGGGGTACTTGGGCAGCAGTGCCCTGGTCAGTGTAGTAGTAGTTGAAAGAATGGACCGCAGACAGGCATCGAAGGCCTAAAATAAAAAAATTGGGCTGGCTGTAGGCAATTTTAAAATGGTTCCAGGGGTACACGGGCAGCAGTGGTGTGGTCAGTGGAGGCCTAGTGGAAGGAGTGACCGCAGACAGGCATCGAAGGCCTAAAATAATAACACATGGCTGTAGGCAATTTTAAATTGGTTCCAGGGTTACACGGGCAGCAGTGGTGTGGTCAGTGGAGGCCTAGTGGAAGGAGTGACCGCAGACAGGCATCGAAGGCCTAAAATAATCACACATGGCTGTAGGCAATTTTAAATTGGTTCCAGGGGTACACGGGCAGCAGTGGTGTGGTCAGTGGAGGCCTAGTGGAAGGAGTGACCACAGACAGGCATCGAAGGCCTAAAATATTAACACATGGCTGTAGGCAATTTTAAATTGGTTCCAGGGGTACTTGGGCAGCAGTGCCCTGGTCAGTGTAGTAGTAGTTGAAAGAATGGACCGCAGACAGGCATCGAAGGCCTAAAATAAAAAAATTGGGCTGGCTGTAGGCAATTTTAAATTGGTTCCAGGGGTACACGGGCAGCAGTGGTGTGGTCAGTGGAGGCCTAGTGGAAGGAGTGACCGCAGACAGGCATCGAAGGCCTAAAATAATAACACATGGCTGTAGGCAATTTTAAATTGGTTCCAGGGTTACACGGGCAGCAGTGGTGTGGTCAGTGGAGGCCTAGTGGAAGGAGTGACCGCAGACAGGCATCGAAGGCCTAAAATAATCACACATGGCTGTAGGCAATTTTAAATTGGTTCCAGGGGTACACGGGCAGCAGTGGTGTGGTCAGTGGAGGCCTAGTGGAAGGAGTGACCACAGACAGGCATCGAAGGCCTAAAATATTAACACATGGCTGTAGGCAATTTTAAATTGGTTCCAGGGGTACACGGGCAGCAGTGGTCTGGTCAGTGGAAGTCTAGTGGAAGGAGTGACCGCAGACAGGCTTCCAAGGCCTAACATAACAAAATTGGGCTGGCTGTAGGCACTTTAAATTGGTTCCAGGGGTACATGGGCAGCAGTGGTCTGGTCAGTGGAAGTCTAGTGGAAGGAGTGACCGCAGACAGGCTTCCAAGGCCTAACATAACAAAATTGGGCTGGCTGTAGGCACTTTAAATTGGTTCCAGGGGTACATGGGCAGCAGTGTATGGTCAGTGGAAGTCTAGTGGAAGGAGTGACGGCAGACAGTCTTCGAAGGCCTAACATAACAAAATTGGGCTGGCTGTAGGCACTTTAAATTGGTTCCAGGGGTACATGGGCAGCAGTGTATGGTCAGTGGAAGTCTAGTGGAAGGAGTGACCGCAGACAGGCTTCGAAGGCCTAACATAACAAAAATGTCAAAACAATGGTATTGTCAGTGCCAGGCATTGAAGGATGTCAGCGCCTAGACTACACATTGGTGAAGCTGTGAGAGATAATTTTGCTAGTGGTAGAGCACTGTTTGAGCTGGGGGGGGGGGAACTGGCTTGTGGCCGGCGGTACAGGCACAGGGCCCCTCATATTACAACGGTGAGTCTGACGTTGGGTGCGCACCACCACCGCCAGAGACACTTTATTGTACTATGAGGGACCCAGTGGCAGTGCCGTCGACCAAAAGCGGCCACACCCACCTCTTCAGACAAACAGCACTCTCAAGGGTCCAAGCGCAAAGTGGCGATAGCACGACCCCGTGTGGGGAGTTTGGCCATTTCGTGAGGTGGAAACATGTCGTATGCTGGACAATCAGGTGAAGAAAATTACGAGATTGGAAAAGTCATTCAGAATAGTCCACAGGCAAGACCTTTTCATAGGAAAGCTAGGTGTCAGCCGGGCAGGGTGGGGCAAAAGATTTTGAAATCCAGTTGTGGTTCATTTTAATGAAGGTTAGATCATCTACATTTTGGGTAGCCAGACGAGTCCTTTTTTCTGTTAGTATTGAACCTGCAGCACTGAATACTCTTTCTGATAGGACACTAGCTGCCGGGCAAGCAAGCTCCTGCAATGCATATTCTGCCAATTCTGGCCAGGTGTCTAATTTGGATGCCCAGTAATCAAATGGGAATGACGGTTGAGGGAGAACGTCGATAAGGGATGAAAAATAGTTTGTAACCATACTGGACAAATGTTGTCTCCTGTCACTTTGAATTGATGCTGCAGTACCTGTCCTGTCTGCGGTCATAGAAAAATCACTCCACAACCTGGTCAGAAAACCCCTCTGGCCAACGCCACTTCTGATTTCTGCCCCTCTAACACCTCTGGTCTGCTGGCCCCTGGAGCTCGTGTGAGAACGATCACGGGCGCTGTGTGCAGGGAATGCCAGAAGCAAACGGTCAACAAGAGTTGATTGTTTTGTTGCTAATATTAGTTCCAAGTTCTCATGTGGCATAATATTTTGCAATTTGCCTTTATAGCGAGGATCAAGGAGGCAGGCCAACCAGTAATCGTCATCGTTCATCATTTTTGTAATGCGTGTGTCCCTTTTGAGGATACGCAAGGCATAATCCGCCATGTGGGCCAAAGTTCCCATTGTCAAATCTGCGGTTGTGCTTGGTTGAGGGGCAGTTGCAGGCAAATCTACGTCACTTGTGTCCCTCAAAAAACCAGAACCCGGCCTTGCCACGCCACCAATTTCCCGTGCCCCCGGGAAAGCTTCCTCATTAAAAATATACTCATCCCCATCATCCTCCTCATCCTCCACCTCCTCTTCGCCCGGTACCTCGTCATGTACACTGCCCTGACCAGACAATCGCTGACTGTCATCAAGGCTTTCCTCTTCCTCTGGTGCAGACGCCTGATCCTTTATGTGCGTCAAACTTTGCATCAGCAGACGCATTAGGGGGATGCTCATGCTTATTATGGCGTTGTCTGCACTAACCAGCCGTGTGCATTCCTCAAAACACTGAAGGACTTGACACATGTCTTGAATCTTCGACCACTGCACACCTGACAACTCCATGTCTGCCATCCTACTGCCTGCCCGTGTATGTGTATCCTCCCACAAAAACATAACAGCCCGCCTCTGTTCGCACAGTCTCTGAAGCATGTGCAGTGTTGAGTTCCACCTTGTTGCAACGTCTATGATTAGGCGATGCTGGGGAAGGTTCAAAGAACGCTGATAGGTCTGCATACGGCTGGAGTGTACAGGCGAACGGCGGATATGTGCGCAAAGTCCACGCACTTTGAGGAGCAGGTCGGATAACCCCGGATAACTTTTCAGGAAGCACTGCACCACCAGGTTTAAGGTGTGAGCCAGGCAAGGAATGTGTTTCAGTTGGGAAAGGGAGATGGCAGCCATGAAATTCCTTCCGTTATCACTCACTACCTTGCCTGCCTCAAGATCTACAGTGCCCAGCCACGACTGCGTTTCTTGCTGCAAGAACTCGGACAGAACTTCCGCGGTGTGTCTATTGTCGCCCAAACACTTCATAGCCAATACAGCCTGCTGACGTATGCCAGTAGCTGCCCCATAATGGGAGACCTGGTGTGCAACAGTGGCAGGTGCGGATGGAGTGTTTGTGCGACTGCGGTCTGTGGACGAGCTCTTGCTTCTGCAGGAGGACGAGGAGGAGGAGGAGGAGGAGGGGGTGCGAACGGCTACAGACAACTGTTTACTAGACCGTGGGCTAGGCAGAACTGTCCCAAACTTGCTGTCCCCTGTGGACCCTGAATCCACCACATTTACCCAGTGTGCCGTGATGGACACGTAACGTCCCTGGCCATGCCTACTGGTCCATGCATCTGTTGTCAGGTGCACCTTTGTGCTCACAGATTGCCTGAGTGCATGGACGATGCGCTCTTTAACATGCTGGTGGAGGGCTGGGATGGCTTTTCTGGAAAAAAAGTGTCGACTGGGTAGCTCGTAGCGTGGTACAGCGTAGTCCATCAGGTCTTTGAAAGCTTCGCTTTCAACTAACCGGTAGGGCATCATCTCTAACGAGATTAGTCTAGCTATGTGGGCGTTCAAACCCTGTGTACGCGGATGCGAGGCTAAGTACTTCCTTTTTCTAACCATAGTCTCATGTAGGGTGAGCTGGACTGGAGAGATGGAGATCGTGGAACTAGCGGGGGTGCCGGTGGACATGGCAGACTGAGAGACGGTGGGAGATGGTATTGTTGCCGCCGGTGCCCTAGATGCAGTGTTTCCTACTACGAAACTGGTGATTCCCTGACCCTGACTGCTTTGGCCTGGCAAAGATACCTGCACAGATACAGCAGGTGGTGCGCTAAATGGTGGTCCTACACTGCCGGAAGGGATGTTGCGTTGATGACTAGCTTCATTGGCCGAGGGTGCAACAACCTTAAGGGACGTTTGGTAGTTAGTCCAAGCTTTCAAATGCATGGTGGTTAAATGTCTATGCATGCAACTAGTATTGAGACTTTTCAGATTCTGACCTCTGCTTAAGGAAGTAGAACATTTTTGACAGATGACTTTGCGCTGATCAATTGGATGTTGTTTAAAAAAATGCCAGACTGCACTCTTTCTAGCATCGGATACCTTTTCAGGCATTGCAGACTGAGCTTTAACCGGATGGCCACGCTGTCCTCCACCAGGTTTTGGCTTTGCCACGCGTTTTGGGCAAGATACGGGCCCGGCAGATGGAACCTGTGGCGATGTTGATGCCTGCTGCGGCCCCTCCTCCTCCTCTGCTTCAGAACTGCTGCCGCCTGCACCCTGTTCCCCCAATGGCTGCCAATCGGGGTCAAGAACTGGGTCATCTAATAACTCTTCTTGTACCTCCTGCGCAACTTCGTCTGTGTCACCGTGTCGTTCGGTGGTATAGCGTTCGTGATGGGGCAACATAGTCTCATCAGGGTCTGATTCTTGATCAGCACCCTGCGAGGGCAATGTTGTGGTCTGAGTCAAAGGACCAGCATAGTAGTCTGGCTGTGGCTGTGCGTCAGTGCACTCCATGTCAGATTCAATTTGTAATGGGCATGGACTGTTAACTGCTTCACTTTCTAAGCCAGGGACGGTATGTGTAAAGAGCTCCATGGAGTAACCCGTTGTGTCGCCTGCTGCATTCTTCTCTGTTGTTGTTTTTGCTGAAGAGGACAAGGAAGTGACTTGTCCCTGACCGTGAACATCCACTAACGACGCGCTGCTTTTACTTTTACCAGTTTCACGAGAGGAGGCAAAAGAGCTAGAGGCTGAGTCAGCAAGATAAGCCAAAACTTGCTCTTGCTGCTCCGGCTTTAAAAGCGGTTTTCCTAATCCCAGAAAAGGGAGCGTTCGAGGCCTTGTGTAGCCGGACGACGAACCTGGCTCCACAGCTCCAGACTTAGGTGCAATATTTTTTTCCCCACGACCACCTGATGCTCCACCACTACCACTACCCTCATTACCAGCTGACAATGAACGCCCCCGGCCACGACCTCTTCCACTAGACTTCCTCATTGTTTTAAAAACGTAACCAAACTAACGTTATTTGTTGCAGTCACACAACTTACACGGTGAGCTATAACTTCAGTATGATTTAGCTACCCCTTTACAGGTTGGTGAGACCACCGCGAAAATCAGGCACAATGTTACACACTCTTTTTTTGGTGGCTGCAAATTAGAGAGATGCCCCACACGCAGGACTGTCACTGAAGCACAAATGTTAATATTAATGTCACACTATTATTTGTTTTTTATTTTTATTTTTTTCAGGAACACTTTAGAAACCCCCCCAAAAAAAAAAAATTGATTTTTGCAGGGAGAATTTAGAAAACAAATGTAACAAACTATATGCTTTCTATGGGCCACTGAGTGAGAGATGACGCACACAGGAATCAGGAGTGGCACACAAGCCCAGAGGCCAATATTTTTCTACCAATGATTGATGGAGTTATTTTCTCTGGTAGATTTTGGAACCCAAATCAAGGAAAAAAAATATAGGCTTTCTATGGACCACAATTGGAGAGAGAGAGAGAGAGAGAGAGAGAGAGAGAGAGATGGCACACCCAGGAGTCAAGACTGGCACACAAGCAGAAAGGCCAATATTAATCTCCCACTGTTTTTTTTTTTTTTTTTTTTTTTTCAGGGAGACTTTAGAAAAAAAAATAATAAAAAAAATATGATTTTATCAGGAAGAATTTAGAAACCAAATAAAATAAAATGATTTTTTCAGGGAGAATTTAGAAAACAAATAAAACCAAAAATAGGCGTTCTATGGCCCACTGACTAAGAGAGAGAGAGAGAGATGGAACGCTTAGTACTGGCACACAAGCCCAAAGGGCAATATTAATCTCCCTTTTTTTTTCCAGGGAGAATTTCTAAAACCCCCCCCCCAAAAAAAATAGGCTTTCTATGGCCCACTATTTGTGAGAGAGATGGGACGCTCAGGACTGGCACAGATGGCACACTCAGGACTGGCACAGAAGCCCAGAGGCCAATATTAATCTCCCTTTTTTTCTGGGAGAATTTATAAAACCAAAAAAATATTTAAATAGGCTTTCTATGGCCCACTATTTGTGAGAGAGATGGCACGCTCAGGACTGGCACAGATGGCACGCTCACAACTGGCACACAAGCCCAGAGGCCAATATTAATCTCCCTTTTTTCAGGGAAAATTTATAAAACCAAAAAAAAAATTAAATAGGCTTTCTATGGCCCACTATTTGTGAGAGAGATGGCACGCTCAGGACTGGCACAGATGGCACGCTCACAACTGGCACACAAGCCCAGAGGCCAATATTAATCTCCCTTTTTTCAGGGAAAATTTATAAAACCAAAAAAAAAATTAAATAGGCTTTCTATGGCCCACTATTTGTGAGAGAGATGGGACGCTCAGGACTGGCACAGATGGCACGCTCAGGACTGGCACAGAAGCCCAGAGGCCAATATTAATCTCCCTTTTTTTCTGGGAGAATTTATAAAACCAAAAAAATATTTAAATAGGCTTTCTATGGCCCACTATTTGTGAGAGAGATGGCACGCTCAGGACTGGCACAGATGGCACGCTCACAACTGGCACACAAGCCCAGAGGCCAATATTAATCTCCCTTTTTTCAGGGAAAATTTATAAAACCAAAAAAAAAATTAAATAGGCTTTCTATGGCCCACTATTTGTGAGAGAGATGGCACGCTCAGGACTGGCACAGATGGCACGCTCACAACTGGCACACAAGCCCAGAGGCCAATATTAATCTCCCTTTTTTCAGGGAAAATTTATAAAACCAAAAAAAAAATTAAATAGGCTTTCTATGGCCCACTATTTGTGAGAGAGATGGGACGCTCAGGACTGGCACAGATGGCACGCTCAGGACTGGCACAGAAGCCCAGAGGCCAATATTAATCTCCCTTTTTTTCTGGGAGAATTTATAAAACCAAAAAAATATTTAAATAGGCTTTCTATGGCCCACTATTTGTGAGAGAGATGGCACGCTCAGGACTGGCACAGATGGCACGCTCACAACTGGCACACAAGCCCAGAGGCCAATATTAATCTCCCTTTTTTCAGGGAAAATTTATAAAACCAAAAAAAAAATTAAATAGGCTTTCTATGGCCCACTATTTGTGAGAGAGATGGCACGCTCAGGACTGGCACAGATGGCACGCTCACAACTGGCACACAAGCCCAGAGGCCAATATTAATCTCCCTTTTTTCAGGGAAAATTTATAAAACCAAAAAAAAAATTAAATAGGCTTTCTATGGCCCACTATTTGTGAGAGAGATGGGACGCTCAGGACTGGCACAGATGGCACGCTCAGGACTGGCACAGAAGCCCAGAGGCCAATATTAATCTCCCTTTTTTTCTGGGAGAATTTATAAAACCAAAAAAATATTTAAATAGGCTTTCTATGGCCCACTATTTGTGAGAGAGATGGCACGCTCAGGACTGGCACAGATGGCACGCTCACAACTGGCACACAAGCCCAGAGGCCAATATTAATCTCCCTTTTTTCAGGGAAAATTTATAAAACCAAAAAAAAAATTAAATAGGCTTTCTATGGCCCACTATTTGTGAGAGAGATGGCACGCTCAGGACTGGCACAGATGGCACGCTCACAACTGGCACACAAGCCCAGAGGCCAATATTAATCTCCCTTTTTTCAGGGAAAATTTATAAAACCAAAAAAAAAATTAAATAGGCTTTCTATGGCCCACTATTTGTGAGAGAGATGGGACGCTCAGGACTGGCACAGATGGCACGCTCAGGACTGGCACAGAAGCCCAGAGGCCAATATTAATCTCCCTTTTTTTCAGGGAGAATTTATAAAACCCCCAAAAAAATAAAATAGGCTTTCTATGGCCCACTATTTGTGAGAGAGATGGCACACTCAGGACTGGCACACAAGCCCAAAGGCCAATATTAATCTCCCACTGTATTTTTATCAGGGAGAATTTATACACCCCACAAAAAAAAATACAGAAAAATGAAAAGGCTTTCTATGGCCCACTATGTGAGAGAGATGGCACACACAGGGATGGCACTCTAGCAGAAATGCCAAATTGCCAATCTTAATCTCCCACCAAAAAAAAAAAAAAAAAAAAAACAGGGAATGTCCTACAATTACTATCTCCCTGCCTGCAGTAATCTCAGCCAGGTATGGCAGGCAGCTACTATCTCCCTGCCTGCAGTAATCTCAGCCAGGTATGGCAGGCAGCAATAAGGAGTGGACTGATGCACAAATGAAATAAAAAGTGTGGACAAACAAAAAAGATAGCTGTGCAGAAAGGAAGGAACAAGAGGATTTGTGCTTTGAAAAAAGCAGTTGGTTTGCACAGCGGCGTACACACAGCAATGCAGCTATCAGGGAGCCTTCTAGGGCAGCCCAATGAGCTACAGCGCTGAGGGGAAAAAAAAAAAAAAAAAACTTCCACTGTCCCTGCACACCGAGGGTGGTGTTGGACAGTGCAAATCGCTGCAGCACAAGCGGTTTTGTGGTTAATGGACCCTGCCTAACGCTATCCCTGCTTCTGACAAAGCGGCAGCAACCTCTCCCTAAGCTCAGATCAGCAGCAGTAAGATGGCGGTCGGCGGGAACGCCTCTTTATAGCCCCTGTGACGTTGCAGACAGCAAGCCAATCACTGCAATGCCCTTCTCTAAGATGGTGGGGACCAGGACCTATGTCATCACGCTGCCCACACTCTGCGTTTACCTTCATTGGCTGAGAAATGGCGCTTTTCGCGTCATTGAAACGCGACTTTGGCGCGAAAGTCGCGTACCGCATGGCCGACCCCGCACAGGGGTCGGATCGGGTTTCATGAAACCCCGACTTAGCCAAAAGTCGGCGACTTTTGAAAATGTTCGACCCGTTTCGCTCAACCCTATAGGTGACGGATCAAGATCAAGACCAGTGACGCTCATTGGATTGGACCGTCCAGCCCCATAGGTGAGCATAATAAAAAGCATTTTTTGTGTTATGCAGAGCATATTGGGGACTTATATACAGCATTCTTCCCCACTTTATATGGGAAAAACCTGGTTTAAAAGGGCTGCAAATGGAGTCCCCTTACAAGCATGGAGGAGATAACAAACACTAGAAACTTCTGCCTTGGGTGGCAGAACATTACCAAAAAGAGGGGCCTAATTTAACCTTTGCAATGCTACCTTTTATCACTATATCAAGAATTACATGTTCTGTAGTAACACCATATACAACTAGTAAGTGCCAATGAGGAAAAAAATGTGCCTGTCAAGTACATACACCGGAAAGAGGCTTTATTCTCTTAGTACATTCTTCTTACTTCTGATGTTAAGATATTGAAGTGTTAGCTATTGTAGTCTATTTTCAAAGAAATTTCATAACTTAAAGGAATGAGAACAAAAACTGTTTTGACAATCTATCAGAATTAGGTTAAAGTTGCTCGAGCTATTTCCAAAGATATAAACACGGTGCTACATCATTGACGACATCTGGTCTAAAAATTAACAATCACATACTCGCAGTATCAAACGCTACAAATATATCAGTTCATTGCAAGTTCATTATAAACATTATTGTAATCTACTGGAATTTGTCATGTGACGTTCAAAGGCTTAGCAGATCCACGTTTCAGTTCACCTGTGGTTTATGCCAATTCCAAATGAATATACATTATATCCAACATTCAGTATAAAACGCAATTTCTGATGAATAGTTAAGAGATTTACACTTCCAAGCCTTCTAGACAAATGGCTTTTTATGTCTAACTCAGTTGTCAGTTCCTTGTGCAAAGAAAATGTCTACATTTGTCTGGAGGTCTAATGAGTCATGTTTCTCTGTGAGAGTTCCAATCCAAGGAGACCTATAGACCATGCACTGCTCCTCAGCAAGAAATGTTCCTCCTCAGAACCCCAGTCAGAGGCTTCTCATACAGCCAAATCAGATCTTTTGGTTTGAGGGGCAACACCCAAAACATGTATCTGGAAATATAGTTTCCGGTTTGCTTATTATCCTAAGCCATGTGGCAAGGCTCGGTAAAGTGTCAAAACTGAGTACTAAGATTGCTATTTTCAGTAGGTGGCACTAGATTTCAAGTCATCTTACTCTCTAAAGTATTTGCATGTTGGACATGGGCCTATAGGGACTTGAACTTCTTACTGGAGAAAAATTTAAAATAAAACTTGTTTGGTTTTTAAAATCCCTTTCGGGTTGCTCTATTGCTGGTTACCAGTGATCAGCTTGTAATCTATTGCGGAAATTAATCACAAGTCTCCCATTCTTTTGTAGTATTACCACTGAAATCTCGTTCTTCTTGATGGAGGTGCCACAAGAATGAATGCTTCTAATAACTTCAAATTCTCTAATGGAGTGTTTGATGATAGGTTTTCTAAACCAGATACATCTTTAACTTGCAGAGTAATGCTGTCATGCCCATTGAGACATCAGATCCCATGACCATGGCAGCCAGTTGTGGCATGGCACTATGATCGTGCATGATTGGCTTTCATAGATAACTTCTTATTTTAGCTTCTTTGATCCAGCAGAGTTAAGATTTTTTTCCCCTCAAAATCTACCCGGCTTAAAGGACATGCCTTTTGGCCACGAACGTTAAGGAGTTATTCGAGAGTTTTAAGGTCTAAGCACTTATCAGCAAGTAATTGCTAACAAAACTGCCCCTGTCATTGATTCTTCTGCTTCTTGTAAAATCATGTCAACAAATCAGTTCCTTCTCTTCATCTCTCCTCTGTCATCAAGTCGTCGCTGCCGACATCATGTTGACTGACAGACGTCTCAGCCTAGCGCAGCAGCAGCCCTATCAACCCTATCAACCCTATCAAGCCCTATCAACAGAGAAGGAATTGCTTTGTCGACGTGATGTGACAGGATGCAGGAGAATCGCCGGCAGGAGTGGTCCATGGTCTTTCTGACCCAGGAGAGATCGTCACAAGGAAGATCAGGCAGTTAGGTAGCAAATAACTGCCAATACAGTAAGTGCTAAAAACCATTGAGAAAAAAAGTCCTGGATAAACTGTTCCCCCCACCTTCCCCATAAATGTTCAAGCATGCATTTTTTCAGGGCAATGGGGAGACCGGCCACATTCCAAAATGCTAAGTCTTTCTTTCTCTGACATCTTGCTGTTGAGGCTATTTAATTGAGACTCAGAAGAGCACATTCTGGTGACATTTATCTGGAATATGACCTTGTTTTGATATTTAGGCATCAATTATCTCAGTGTTAAATACTGTCTTTATCTTTTTTTATTACATTGGTTTTAGCTGACATGTTGCAGGTTAGTTATGTATAGCTTCAATAAAAGTATAATGTAGCATCTAAAACATTTCCCATCCTTACTCAATTTTTCCTATCCCCAAAAACCTCTTAATTAATTATTAAATTTAATTTAACACTATGTATCAAAATGAGTCACTATATGTGAGCTTTCATTAAAGAGGCTGTCTGGCCTTGGGGTACAAGTATGTGTTGCGTACACTTGCAGCGCACAGCATGCACTCACTCAGGACAGTCTGCCTTCAAAGAGGTCTTTATCCTAGGTTATGTTTGTTAATGACCCCAGTGTGAATATGCACCTGCACATTTTCCTTATACCAACATTTTTTCCAACCCATTTCTTTGGGTTACCATTACAGTTATCACTACATATTGATGACCTAGGATATGTAGTCAATATCATATTGGTTGGGGTCTGGCTCCTGGCACCCCAATAATCAGTTGTTATTTGTTCCAGCCTGGTCCATGTGGGTTATTGCAGAACAGCTCCAATTCAAAAGAACTGAGCTTATCTTTTGTACATGACAGCCTAACACTGAATGGAACTGTGCTTTGCATCTATGGCCCATGTGTTTACATCCGGCCACAGCGGACCCCATTGATCTAATATTGGTGTCCTATGCTAGGGATAGGTCATCAATAATCTTTGACCAGGCAATCCCTTCAGTTCTTCTTTTTGCCCATGCTGATTGACAGCTGCCTACACACATTAAGGCAGCAAGGAGATGGCTGTCAATCAAAAACACGTCCACAGTGATGCCTCCATTGGCAGATCAGGGCAGAAGAGAAGAAACGGAAGACGCAGGAAGACATTAGCGCTGGGCAGAACAGACAGGTAGTTAGCTAACCAGTAAATTCTTAGCCACATAAAGTAAGAAAAAAAATAAGTTTCAAATTAACCCTTTAACAGGATTGTCCACCATTGGGGACATTTTTTTTAATGCTTGCAATTGTTTCTAAAAATCATTTTTGTTATTGAGTTTCATTGGGTTTCATTGTATTATACTGTCTATTGCTGGCCACAGAATGAAGAAATGGGGTCAGTCACATTATATTTTATCAGATGTGTTTTTGCGGCACTTACTATAGATATGATGGGTTCTCCTCCTATTAGTGCAGCTTTCCTCACAGAGTGCACAGCTCTCCAGTCCATACAATGGTTTAAGCTGGAGGAGCCTGTTGTGAATTCTGTGGCAGAGCTCCCTCCTGTGGTCACAAGTGGTACTTCGGCTGATTCTCTCCGTGAGCTTCTGTTGGTGGAGGGAAGTGGTACTGCGGCTTCTGAGTTTCCTCCCTCAGGTGATCTGGTGAGGTCGTTAGGTGCTTCTCTACTTAACTCCACCTAATGCTTTGATCCTGGCTTCCTGTCAATGTTCCAGTGTTGGACTTGCTTTTCCCTGGATCATTCCTGTGGCCTGCTGCTCTGCATAGCTAAGTTCTTCTTTGCTATTTGTTTGCTATTTTTTCTGTCCAGCTTGTCTAATTTGCTGCTGGAAGCTCTGGGACGCAAAGGGTGTACCTCCGTGCCGTTAGTTCGGTACGGAGGGTCTTTTTGCCCCCTTTGCGTGGTGTTCTTTAGGGTTTTGTGTAGACCGCAAAGTTACCTTTTCTATCCTCGATCTGTTAAGAAAGTCGGGCCTCGCTTTGCTGAATCTATTTCATCTCTACGTTTGTCTTTTCATCTTAACTCACAGTCATTATATGTGGGGGGCTGCCTTTTCCTTTGGGGTATTTCTCTGAGGCAAGGTAGGCTTATTTTCTATCTTCAGGCTAGGTTGTTTCTCAGGCTGTGCCGAGTTGCATAGGCAGAGTTAGGCGCAATCCACGGCTGCCTCTAGTGTTGTTTGGAGAGGATTAGGGATTGCGGTCTGCAGAGTTCCCACGTCTCAGAGCTCGTTCTATGATTTTGGGTTATTGTCAGATCACTGTATGTGCTCTGACCGCTATGTCTATTTTTCCCCTAGACATTTGGGTGGTTCAGTACACAGGTGTAGCGATGGACATTAGAAGTCTGTCTTCATTTGTGGATCAACTCTCGGCAAGAGTACAAAAGATTCAAGACACTATTGCTCAGAAAGATATGTTGGAACCAAGAATTCCTATTCCTGATTTGTTTTTTGGAGATAGAACTAAGTTTCTGAGTTTCAAAAATAATTGTAAATTATTTCTGGCCTTGAAACCTCGCTCCTCTGGTGATCCAGTTCAACAGGTTTTGATTGTTATTTCTTTTTTGCGCGGCGACCCTCAGGACTGGGCATTTTCTCTTGCACCAGGAGATCCTGCATTGAGTAATATCGATGCGTTTTTCCTGGCGCTCGGATTGCTGTACGATGAACCTAATTCAGTGGATCAGGCAGAGAAAAATTTGCTGGCTCTTTGTCAGGGTCAGGATGAGATAGAGGTATATTGTCAGAAATTTAGAAAGTGGTCCGTGCTCACTCAATGGAATGAATCTGCGCTGGCAGCTATGTTCAGAAAGGGTCTCTCTGAAGCCCTTAAGGATGTCATGGTGGGATTTCCTATGCCTGCTGGTTTGAATGAGTCTATGTCTTTGGCCATTCAGATCGGTCGACGCTTGCGTGAGCGTAAATCTGTGCACCATTTGGCGGTATTACCTGAGCTTAAACCTGAGCCTATGCAGTGCGATAGGACTTTGACCAGAGTTAAACGGCAAGAACACAGACGTCTGAATGGGCTGTGTTTCTACTGTGGTGATTCCACTCATGCTATCTCTGATTGTCCTAAGCGCACTAAGCGGTTCGCTAGGTCTGCCACCATTGGTACGGTACAGTCAAAATTTCTTCTGTCCGTTACCTTGATCTGCTCTTTGTCATCGTATTCTGTCATGGCATTTGTGGATTCAGGCGCTGCCCTGAATTTGATGGACTTGGAGTATGCTAAGCGTTGTGGGTTTCTCTTAGAGCCCTTGCAGTGTCCTATTCCATTGAGAGGAATTGATGCCACGCCTTTGGCCAAGAATAAGCCTCAATACTGGACCCAGCTGACCATGTGCATGGCTCCTGCACATCAGGAGGTTATTCGCTTTCTGGTGTTGCATAATCTGCATGATGTGGTCGTGTTGGGGTTGCCATGGCTACAAGCCCATAATCCAGTATTAGATTGGAAATCCATGTCGGTGTCCAGCTGGGGTTGTCAGGGGGTACATGGTGATGTTCCATTTCTGTCAATTTCGTCATCCACCCCTTCTGAGGTTCCAGAGTTCTTGTCTGATTACCGGGATGTATTTGATGAGCCCAAGTCCGATGCCCTACCTCCGCATAGGGATTGTGATTGTGCTATCAATTTGATTCCTGGTAGTAAATTCCCAAAAGGTCGACTGTTTAATTTATCCGTGCCTGAGCACGCCGATATGCGCAGTTATGTGAAGGAATCCCTGGAGAAGGGGCATATTCGCCCGTCATCGTCACCATTAGGAGCAGGGTTCTTTTTTGTAGCCAAGAAGGATGGTTCGCTGAGACCTTGTATAGATTACCGCCTTCTAAATAAGATCACGGTTAAATTTCAGTACCACTTGCCATTGTTATCTGATTTGTTTGCTCGGATTAAGGGGGCTAGTTGGTTCACCAAGATAGATCTTCGTGGTGCGTATAATCTGGTGCGAATCAGGCGAGGAGATGAATGGAAAACTGCATTTAATATGCCCGAGGGTCATTTTGAGTATCTAGTGATGCCATTCGGACTTGCCAATGCTCCATCAGTGTTTCAGTCCTTTATGCATGACATCTTCCGAGAGTACCTGGATAAATTCCTGATTGTGTACTTGGATGACATTTTGATCTTCTCGGATGATTGGGAGTCTCATGTGAAGCAGGTCAGAACAGTTTTTCAGGTCCTGCGTGCTAATTCTTTGTTTGTGAAGGGATCAAAGTGTCTCTTTGGTGTGCAGAAGGTTTCATTTTTGGGGTTCATCTTTTCCCCTTCTACTATCGAGATGGATCCTGTTAAGGTCCAAGCCATCCATGATTGGACTCAGCCGACATCTCTGAAAAGTCTGCAAAAGTTCCTGGGCTTTGCTAATTTTTATCGTCGCTTCATCTGCAATTTTTCTAGTATTGCCAAACCATTGACCGATTTGACCAAGAAGGGTGCTGATTTGGTCAATTGGTCTTCTGCTGCTGTGGAAGCTTTTCAAGAGTTGAAGCGTCGCTTTTCTTCTGCCCCTGTGTTGTGTCAACCAGATGTTTCTCTTCCGTTCCAGGTCGAGGTTGATGCTTCTGAGATTGGAGCAGGGGCTGTTTTGTCGCAGAGAGGTTCTGATTGCTCAGTGATGAAACCATGCGCTTTTTTTTCCAGGAAGTTTTCGCCTGCTGAGCGAAATTATGATGTGGGCAACCGAGAGTTGCTGGCCATGAAGTGGGCATTCGAGGAGTGGCGTCATTGGCTTGAAGGAGCTAAGCATCGCGTGGTGGTCTTGACTGATCATAAGAACTTGACTTATCTTGAGTCTGCTAAGCAGTTGAATCCTAGACAGGCTCGTTGGTCGCTGTTTTTTGCCCGTTTTGACTTTGTGATTTCGTACCTTCCGGGCTCTAAAAATGTGAAGGCGGATGCTCTGTCTAGGAGTTTTGTGCCCGACTCTCCGGGTTTGTCTGAGCCGGCGGGTATCCTCAAGGAAGGAGTAATTGTGTCTGCCATCTCCCCTGATTTGCGGCGGGTGCTGCAAAAATTTCAGGCTAATAAACCTGATCGTTGTCCAGCGGAGAGACTGTTTGTCCCTGATAGGTGGACCAATAAAGTTATCTCTGAGGTTCATTGTTCGGTGTTGGCTGGTCATCCTGGAACCTTTGGTACCAGAGAGTTGGTGGCTAGATCCTTTTGGTGGCCGTCTTTGTCGCGGGATGTGCGTGTTTTTGTGCAGTCCTGTGGGATTTGTGCTCGGGCTAAGCCCTGCTGTTCTCGTGCCAGTGGGTTGCTTTTGCCCTTGCCCGTCCCGAAGAGGCCTTGGACACATATCTCTATGGATTTTATTTCTGATCTTCCCGTTTCTCAAAAGATGTCAGTCATTTGGGTGGTCTGTGATCGCTTTTCTAAGATGGTCCATCTGGTACCCTTGTCTAAATTGCCTTCCTCCTCTGATTTGGTGCCATTTTTCTTCCAGCATGTGGTTCGTTTACATGGCATTCCAGAGAATATCGTTTCTGACAGAGGTTCCCAGTTTGTTTCAAGGTTTTGGCGAGCCTTTTGTGGTAGGATGGGCATTGACTTGTCTTTTTCCTCAGCTTTCCATCCTCAGACTAATGGCCAGACCGAACGAACCAATCAGACCTTGGAAACATATCTGAGATGCTTTGTTTCTGCCGATCAGGATGACTGGGTGTCCTTTTTGACTTTGGCTGAGTTCGCCCTTAATAATCGGGCCAGCTCGGCTACCTTGGTTTCGCCATTTTTCTGCAATTCTGGGTTCCATCCTCGTTTCTCTTCAGGACAGATTGAGTCTTCGGACTGTCCTGGTGTGGATACTGTGGTGGACAGGTTGCAGCAGATTTGGACTCATGTAGTGGACAATTTGACCTTGTCCCAGGAGAATGCTCAACGTTTCGCTAATCGCAGACGCCGTGTGGGTCCCCGACTTCGTGTTGGGGATCTGGTTTGGTTATCTTCTCGTCATATTCCTATGAAGGTTTCCTCTCCTAAGTTTAAACCTCGTTTCATTGGTCCGTATAGGATTTCTGGGGTTCTTAATCCTGTGTCTTTTCGTCTGACCCTTCCAGATTCTTTTTCCATACATAACGTATTCCATAGGTCATTGTTGCGGAGATACGTGGCACCTATGGTTCCATCTGTTGATCCTCCTGCCCCGGTTTTGGTGGAGGGGGAATTGGAGTATATTGTGGAGAAGATTTTGGATTCTCGTGTTTCTAGACGGAAACTCCAGTATCTGGTTAAATGGAAGGGTTATGCTCAGGAAGATAATTCCTGGGTTTTTGCCTCTGATGTCCATGCTCCCGATCTTGTTCGTGCCTTTCATGTGGCTCATCCTGGTCGGCCTGGGGGCTCTGGTGAGGGTTCGGTGACCCCTCCTCAAGGGGGGGGTACTGTTGTGAATTCTGTGGCAGAGCTCCCTCCTGTGGTCACAAGTGGTACTTCGGCTGATTCTCTCTGTGAGCTTCTGTTGGTGGAGGGAAGTGGTACTGCGGCTTCTGAGTTTCCTCCCTCAGGTGATCTGGTGAGGTCGTTAGGTGCTTCTCTACTTAACTCCACCTAATGCTTTGATCCTGGCTTCCTGTCAATGTTCCAGTGTTGGACTTGCTTTTCCCTGGATCATTCCTGTGGCCTGCTGCTCTGCATAGCTAAGTTCTTCTTTGCTATTTGTTTGCTATTTTTTCTGTCCAGCTTGTCTAATTTGTTGCTGGAAGCTCTGGGACGCAAAGGGTGTATCTCCGTGCCGTTAGTTCGTTACGGAGGGTCTTTTTGCCCCCTTTGCGTGGTGTTCTTTAGGGTTTTGTGTAGACCGCAAAGTTACCTTTTCTATCCTCGATCTGTTTTAGAAAGTCGGGCCTCGCTTTGCTGAATCTATTTCATCTCTACGTTTGTCTTTTCATCTTAACTCACAGTCATTATATGTGGGGGGCTGCCTTTTCCTTTGGGGTATTTCTCTGAGGCAAGGTAGGCTTATTTTCTATCTTCAGGCTAGTTAGTTTCTCAGGCTGTGCCGAGTTACATAGGCAGAGTTAGGCGCAATCCACGGCTGCCTCTAGTGTTGTTTGGAGAGGATTAGGGATTGCGGTCTGCAGAGTTCCCACGTCTCAGAGCTCGTTCTATGATTTTGGGTTATTGTCAGATCACTGTATGTGCTCTGACCGCTATGTCCATTGTAGTACTGAATTGCCTTTCATAACAGGAGCCATGACCAGACCGGTCCACCAGTCTCCTCCAATAGAAAAGCAGTTTTCTCATGTGCGGTTTTCAATTGCAGGAGGTTAATGGACCAGTCTGGTCACGGCTCTTCTAGCAGCAGCCAACATATGGATTGGAGAGCTGAGAGCTGTGCAGTCTGTGATCACAACTGCAATAACAAGAGCATGAGGAGAACCTGTGATATCTATAATACTAAATAATACCAAGGATACAAACAAAAATGTGAAAATACCCTGCAGTAAGTAAATAGTAATAGCACATGTATATAAAATAGGGTACTTGGTTAACAATATTTTTTTAAAAAGAGTAAAAGCCATCCCACTGCGACAAGGTGCCCCACCCTTCTCTATGTGTTAGCAGACCTCAAAATAGACAGGGGTAGAGAAGGACCCAGACCTGATTATTTTGCACCTACCCTTTAAAAATGATATAGGAAATATGCATAGCCCCAAAAGGGGGAGCCACACCCCTGTATGTATACAAAGTACAAAAAAACTGAAGGAAAACCAAAGAAGAACACTTTGTACATAGAGGGGCATCGCGCTCTTGTCTATATAGTTTTTCATGGGCAGGTCCAAAAGGATCAGTTCTGGGTTCTGCTCTACCCCCATTAATTTTGAGGCTTGCTGATAAATAGCGAGTTGAAGTCAAGAGTAGGGGTCCATCCTGATTGGGTACGCCTTGTCACAGTAGGATGGCTTTTATACTTTTATCAAATAAGTACTCTATGCTATTTACTTGTGTTATCACTATTTATTTATTTACATATTACAGGGTAGCTCCTTATTTTGTTTTTATCCTTGGTTTTGTCTGTTAAACAGCCACTGTGTGTTGTGAATTCCGCTCTTGGGCTCCCTCCGGTGGTTGTAAGTGGCACTTTTGTGAGTTCTGCTCTTGGGCTCCCTCCAGTGGTTTTAAGTGGAGTGGCTGCTCCTTGGATTTAGCTGTCAGCAGCTGCTTCCACTGATTGTCTATTCTGCTCGGCTATTTAGCCTGGCTCTTTCCTTCAGCTTGTGCCACTTGTCAATGGTTCCTGGTTGGATTCACATCTCTTTGGATTTCCCTGTTATCCTGACCAGTTCAGCAAAGCTAAGTCCTTGCTTGCTCTTTTCTGTCCACAGGTTGTGGACTTTTCCGTTCTGTGCTTTCTATGTTTGTCCAGCTTGTCAGTATGAATTAATTCAGTGTTGCTGGAAGCTCTGGGAAGCAGATTTAGCCTCCACACCTATTAGTCAGGTGTGGAGATTTTTGTAAACTCTGTGTTTAATTTTTGTAGTGTTTTATACTGACCGCACAGTATTCCATCCTGTCCTATCTATCTAGCTAGACTGGCCTCCTCTGCTCATCCTGGTTTCATTCTGTGTATGTCTTTTCCCTCTCCACTCACAGTCATTACTTGTGGGGGGCTATCTATCCTTTGGGGATTTTCTCTGAGGCAAGATATTTTTCCTGTTTCTATCTTTAGGGGTAGTTAGTTCTCAGGCTGTGACGAGGTGCCTAGGGAGTGTTAGGAGCATTCCACGGCTATTTCTAGTGTTCTGTTGAGCTTAGGGACTGCGGTCAGTACAGGTACCACTTCCTTCAGAGCTCGTCCCATGTTGCTCCTAAACCACCAGATCATAACAGTACAAGTGGCCAAAAATGAATTAAATGCATCTCAAAAGAAGGAAAAAATTCTGAGCCATTTTTTTTTCTGTGCTCTCTTTTGTCTTTTTTTTCCTCTTGATCTCTGGGTGGTTCAGGATTTATGCTCTGGCATGGATGTTCAGGGTTTGTTTTCTCGTGTGGATCAACTTGCTGCAAGAGTACAGAGTATCCATGATTATGTTGTCCAGACTTCGGCTTTGGAGCCTAGAATTCCTACTCCTGATTTGTTTTTTGGGGACAGATCCAAGTTTCTGAACTTTAAAAATAACTGCAAATTGTTTTTTGCTTTGAAACGGCGTTCTTCTGGTGATCCCATTCAGCAAGTTAAAATCATCATATCCTTGCTGCGTGGTGACCCTCAGGACTGGGCATTCTCCCTTGAATCAGGGGATCCGGCATTGCTGAATGTAGATGCATTTTTCAAGTGCTCGGATTATTGTATGACGAACCTAATTCTGTGGATCATGCAGAAAAAACCCTGTTGGCCTTGTGTCAAGGTCAGGAAGCGGCAGAATTATACTGCCAGAAATTTAGGAAATGGTCTGTGCTCACTAAATGGAATGAGGATGCTCTGGCTGCTATTTTCAGAAAAGGTCTTTCTGAAGCCCTTAAAGATGTTATGGTGGGCTTCCCTACGCCTACTGGTTTGAGCGAATCTATGTCTTTAGCCATTCAGATTGATTGGCGTTTGCGCGAGCGCAAAGCTATGCACCATATGGCAGTGTCCTCTGAGCAGAGTCCTGAACCTATGCAATGTGATAGGATTTTGACTAGAACAGAACGGCAGGAATTCAGACGTCAGAATAGGCTGTGTTTTTACTGTGGTGATTCTGCTCATGTTATTTCTGATTGCCCTAAACGTACTAGGAGGGTCGCTAGGTCTGTTACCATTAGTACTGTACAGCCTAAATTTCTTTTGTCTGTGACCCTGATTTGCTCATTGTCGTCCTTTTCTGTCATGGCATTTGTGGATTCAGGCGCTGCCCTGAACTTAATGGACTTAGAATTCGCTAGGCGCTGTGGTTTTTCCTTGCAGCCTTTGCAGAGCCCTATTCCTTTGAGGGGCATTGATGCTACTCCATTGGCCAAGGATACACCTCAGTACTGGACGCAGATGACCATGTACATGGCTCCTGCACATCAGGAAAATTGCCGTTTTCTGGTATTGCATAAGCTGCATGATGTTGTTGTACTGGGTTTTCCATGGTTACAGGAACATAATCCGGTGCTGGATTGGAAAACTATGTCTGTGACTAGTTGGGGTTGTCAAGGGATACATAGTGACGTTCTTTTGATGTCAATTTCCTCTTCCCCCTCTTCTGAGGTCCCTGAGTTTTTGTCGGATTTCCAGGATGTATTTGATGAGCCCAAGTCCAGTTCCCTTCCTCCACATAGGGACTGTGATTGTGCTATTAACTTGATTCCTGGTTGTAAGTTCCCTAAGGGCCGACTTTTCAATCTGTCTGTGCCAGAGCATGCCGCCATGCGGAGTTATGTTAAGGAATCTTTGGAGAAGGGGCATATTCGGCCGTCTTCGTCACCATTGGGAGCGGGTTTCTTTTTTGTTGCTAAGAAGGATGGCTCCTTGAGACCCTGTATAGATTATCGTCTTCTTAATAAGATCACGGTCAAATTCCAATACCCCTTGCCTTTGCTTTCTGATTTGTTTGCTCAGATTAAGGGGGATAGTTGGTTTACTAAGATTGACCTCCGAGGGGCATATAATCTTGTTCGTATTAAACAGGGTGACGAATGGAAAACTGCATTTAATATGCCCGAAGGCCATTTTGAATACCTTGTGATGCCATTCGGGCTCTCTAATGCTCAATCTGTGTTCCAGTCCTTCATGCATGATATTTTCCGCAATTATCTTGATAAATTCATGGTTGTATATTTGGATGATATTTTGATTTTTTCCGATGATTGGGAGTCTCATGTGAAGCAGGTCAGGATGGTATTCCAGATCCTTCGTGATAATGCTTTATTTGTGAAGGGGTCTAAGTGCCTATTTGGAGTTCAGAAGGTCTCTTTTTTGGGTTTTATTTTTTCTCCCTCGTCTATGGAAATGGATCTTGTTAAGGTCCAAGCTATTCATGACTGGATTCAACCCACATCTGTGAAGAGCCTTCAAAAATTTTTGGGCTTTGCTAATTTCTATGGCCGTTTCATTGCCAACTTTTCCAGTGTGGTTAAGCCCCTTACTGATTTGACTAAGAAAGGTGCTGATGTGGCGAATTGGTCCTCTGCGGCTGTTGAGGCCTTTCGGGAGCTTAAACGCCGATTTACTTCTGCCCCTGTGTTGCGTCAGCCGGATGTTTCTCTTCCTTTTCAGATTGAGGTTGACGCTTCTGAGATTGGGGCAGGGGCCGTTTTGTCTCAGAGGGATTCTGATGGTTCTTTGATGAAACCGTGTGCTTTTTTTTCCAGAAAGTTTTCGCCTGCGGAACGCAATTATGATGTCGGTAATCGGGAGTTGTTGGCTATGAAGTGGGCGTTTGAGGAGTGGCGACATTGGCTTGAGGGAGCTAAGCACCGTGTTGTGGTCTTGACTGATCATAAGAATCTGATTTACCTCGAGTCGGCCAAGCGGCTGAATCCTAGACAGGTTCGATGGTCCCTGTTTTTCTCCCGTTTTGATTTTGTGGTCTCGTATCTTCTGGGATCTAAGAATGTTAAGGTTGATGCCCTCTCTTGGAGTTTTTCGCCTGATTCTCCTGGAGTCCTTGAGCCGGTTGGCATTCTTAAGGAAGGGGTGCCATCTCCCCTGATTTGCGGCTGGTGCTTCGGGAATTTCAGGCTGATAGGCCTGACCGCTGTCCAGTGGGGAAGCTGTTTGTTCCTTATGGATGGACAAGTAAGGTGATTTCCGAGGTTCATTGTTCAGTGTTGGCTGGTCATCCTGGGATTTTTGGTACCAGAGATTTGGTTGCTAGGTCCTTTTGGTGGCCTTCCTTGTCGCGCGATGTGCGTGCTTTTGTGCAGTCCTGTGGGACTTGCGCCCGAGCCAAGCCTTGCTGTTCCCGCGCTAGTGGGTTGCTTTTGTCTGTTGTGAATTCTGTTATCGAACTCCCTCCTGTGGTCATGAATGGTACTTCGGCGAGTTCTGTCCATGGACTCCCTCTGGTGGCTGTGAGTGGAGCTGCTGCTTCTGAGGTTCCTTCCACAGGTGACTCAGTTTATTCTTTGGCTGGCTGCTCTATTTAACTCCACTCAGATCGTTACTCCATGCCAGCTGTCAATGTTCTTGTACTGGTTCAGTTCGGTCTTGGATCTTTCTGGTGACCTGTCTACTCCAGCAGAAGCTAAGTCCCTGCTAGTTTATTATTTGTTCATTGTTTTCTTGTCCAGCTTGCTATCATGATTTTGCCTTGCTAGCTGGAAGCTCTGGGATGAAGAGTGGCACCTCCGCACCGTGAGTCAGTGCGGAGGTCTTTTTGCACACTCTGCGTGGTCTTTTTGTAGTTTTTTGTGCTGACCGCAAAGATACCTTTCCTATCCTCAGTCTGTTTAGTAAGTCTGGCCTCCCTTTGCTGAAACCTGTTTCATTTCTGTGTTTGTGACTTTCATCTTTACTCACAGTCAATATATGTGGGGGGCTGCCTTTTCCTTTGGGGAATTTCTCTGAGGCAAGGTAGGCTTTATTTTCTATCTCTAGGGCTAGTTAGCTCTTAGGCTGTGAAGAGGCATCTAGGGAGAGTCTGGAACGCTCCACGGCTATTTCTAGTGTGTGTGATAGGATTAGGAGTTGCAGTCAGCAGAGCTCCCACTTCCCAGAGCTTGTCCTTGTTAGTTTAACCATCAGGTCTTGTCGGGTGCTCCTAACCACCAGGTCCATAACACTGGTCCCTGAGAGGCCCTGGACGCATATTTCCATGGATTTTATTTCGGATCTTCCTGTTTCCCAGAAGATGTCTGTTATCTGGGTTGTTTGTGACCGGTTCTCTAAAATGGTCCATCTGGTACCTTTGCCTAAGTTGCCTTCCTCCTCAGATTTGGTTCCATTGTTTTTTCAGCATGTGGTTCGTTTGCATGGCATTCCGGAGAATATTGTGTTTGACAGAGGTTCACAGTTTGTCTCTAGGTTTTGGCGGGCCTTTTGTGCTAGGATGGGCATTGATTTGTCTTTTTCTTCGGCGTTTCATCCTCAGACTAATGGCCAAACTGAGCGAACTAATCAGACCTTGGAGACCTATTTGAGATGCTTTGTGTCTGCTGATCAGGATAATTGGGTGGCTTTCTTGCCGTTGGCCGAGTTTGCCCTTAATAATCGGGCTAGTTCGGCTACTTTGGTTTCACCTTTCTTTTGTAATTTTGGTTTTCATCCTCGTTTTTCTTCTGGGCAGGTTGAGCCTTCTGATTGTCCTGGTGTGGATTCTGTGGTGGACAGGCTGCAGCAGATTTGAACTCATGTGGTGGACAATTTGACGTTGTCTCAGGAAAGGGCTTAACATTTTGCTAACCGCCGTCGGTGTGTTGGTCCCCGGCTTCGTGTGGGGGATTTGGTTTGGTTGTCTTCTCGTTATGTTCCTATGAAGGTTTCTTCCCCTAAGTTTAAGCCTCGGTTTATTGGTCCTTATAAGATTTCTGAAATTATCAATCCGGTGTCATTTCGTTTGGCTCTTCCAGCCACTTTTGCCATTCATAATGCTTTCCATAGATATTTGTTGCGGAGATATGTGGTGCCCGTTGTTCCCTCGGTTGATCCTCCTGCCCCGGTGTTGGTTGAGGGAGAGTTGGAATATGAGGTTGAGAAAATTTTGGATTCTCGTTTTTCGAGGCGGAGGCTTCAGTATCTTGTCAAGTGGAAGGGGTATGGCCAGGAGGATAATTCTTGGGTTGTTGCCTCCGATGTCTATGCCACCGATTTGGTTCGTGCTTTTCACTTGGCTCGTCCTGATCGGCCTGGGGGCTCTGGTGAGGGTTCGGTGACCCCTCCTCAAGGGGGGGGGGTACTGTTGTGAACTCCGCTCTTGGGCTCCCTCCGGTGGTTGTAAGTGGCACTTTTGTGAGTTCTGCTCTTGGGCTCCCTCCGATGGTTTTAAGTGGAGTGGCTGCTCCTTGGATTTAGCTGTCAGCAGCTGCTTCCACTGATTGTCTATTCTGCTCGGCTATTTAGCCTGGCTCTTTCCTTCAGCTTGTGCCACTTGTCAATGGTTCCTGGTTGGATTCACATCTCTTTGGATTTCCCTGTTATCCTGACCAGTTCAGCAAAGCTAAGTCCTTGCTTGCTCTTTTCTGTCCACAGGTTGTGGACTTTTCCGTTCTGTGCTTTCTATGTTTGTCCAACTTGTCAGTATGAATTAATTCAGTGTTGCTGGAAGCTCTGGGAAGCAGATTTACTCTCCACACCTATTAGTCAGGTGTGGAGATTTTTGTAAACTCTGTGTGGAATTTTTGTAGTGTTTTATACTGACCACACAGTATTCCATCCTGTCCTATCTATCTAGCTAGACTGGCCTCCTGTGCTCATCCTGGTTTCATTCTGTGTATGTCTTTTCCCTCTCCACTCACAGTCATTACTTGTGGGGGGCTATCTATCCTTTGGGGATTTTCTCTGAGGCAAGATATTTTTCCTGTTTCTATCTTTAGGGGTAGTTAGTTCTCAGGCTGTGACGAGGTGCCTAGGGAGTGTTAGGAGCATTCCACGGCTACTTCTAGTGTTGTGTTGAGCTTAGGGACTGCGGTCAGTACA
Source organism: Ranitomeya imitator (assembly GCF_032444005.1). Taxonomy (NCBI): domain Eukaryota; kingdom Metazoa; phylum Chordata; class Amphibia; order Anura; family Dendrobatidae; genus Ranitomeya; species Ranitomeya imitator. The sequence goes on from NC_091287.1 coordinate 496,846,664, forward strand.
GGTACCACTTCCTTCAGAGCTCGTCCCATGTTGCTCCTAAACCACCAGATCATAACACTGTGTGAATGTGCACCTACACATTGAACTTACGCCGACATGGTTTTCTTATACAAAAGTAAGTGCCACAAAATAATATCCTCAATACGTTGTACAGTGTAATACAATTGGTGTAAAATTTGTAATGAAACCTAATTGCACACATGATTTTTAGCCTCAATGTCATACATTTAAATAAGAAAAAAATTGTTTCCACAAAAGTAGACAACCCCTTTATGTCAACAGATATGCCAAAATGTTGCCAAAACAGCAAGTAACACTAGCAACAATGCAGTCAGAAACAAAACAGCAAAACTAATTTCAGAAATTCCTTTCATGTTGATTCCCCCACAATATCTTTATGAACTCTTTTGGAATCTATGCAGATAGTAATGTAGAGTCATTTTTTGCCTCAAGGAAGAGAAGTAGTTGCGTTCGTTCCCCTATGAGCAACACCTTCATGGCTCCCTACCTAGAGTTGGATCTCCAAGGAGAATCAGCACCTTTCCTTAGACAAAATGGTAAAATTGAGGGTTTTGTGTCTATAATTATAACATAAATATAAACCATATTGATTCAATAAACTAACGACAAACCTCCCAAACCAAACTTTCTAAATTAAATGATGGAGTGAGTTATTTTGTTTGACAATTTGGAATATTATGTTGTCTTTGCAGTGGGATAAGTTATTACATCTCGCACTGGAACTAGTGGGACCTGCGCAGGTCTTTTTACGAGACACATGTTTTGCATTTGAATTCTTGCTCATTACTCTTAATTTTGACAATCGGTACAATGTCTATAACTTTATTAGAACTCTCCAGCAAAATACAATATGTTGAATTTCTGCCACTTGGTCAGTTTATATAGTCAGTGAGATACAAAAGTCAAGATTGAAAGCTCTTGTTAATTTCATGTTATTTGCCAGGTCTTTACTTTGAAATATAAGCTCTTATTTTAATGGCAATCATCTGACAAATAAAGCTTGAACACTTCAGCTTGACTTCTTGGTAAGAAAGGTTCTTTTGTAATTTTTTTTTTTATTTTTAAGTAAAATTGACAATGACAGTGTATTGGCAAGTCTTACAAGGTTAAAACAATCTAGTTGTTATTACAAGTGTTTAAAAGTATTAATAAAAAAGGAAACAATGCAATTTCTCGAAAATTCTTTTGAAGCGTCACAGCAGCAGCTGAATGGATCACGCATTTATCTCGTTTCTTACACTTACTGAGGACTACAGTCAGCAATTTTTCAGAAACTGATATACTGTTATTTTCACTCCAAGGGATCTAAAGTTCACTTTTCCTGACAGTTTTAAGGACTTGGGAAAAAAAATTGTTAGAAGGAGAGAATGTTTAGATCTGAGGTCAACTTCATTTATCTCAGTAGTAATTCAAGCTTTATACTGTTAGGAATCTGAGAAATTTTTTTTATTCCTATGTCTTGTGGCCTTATAAAAAAAAAGTTTGAGAAAATCAACAATGACATAATTTTTAAAATGACCTTGGTAACCTGCGTAAAGTTTCAAAGCTCTCCAAAGAGCTGAACTTTACAGTGCATCCTTTTCCTTCAGAAGGCAGCGCCCTAAAAACTTTAAAAAAAATATAACCTTACTTTCAAATAACTTTTCAGAGTTAAACTGTTCCATGTATGCACATGAGGAATAAGATTATTGCTGGCGATTAGGGTTGAGCGAAACGGGTCGAAATATTTCAAAAGTCGCCGACTTTTGGCAAGGTCGGGTTTCATGAAACCCGACCCGACCCCAGTGTGGGGTCGGCCATGAAGTCGGCGATCTTTTGAATCTGGAATCGGAATTCCGATACCGATTCCCGATATGTTTAAGATATCGGGAATTGGTATCGGAATTCAGATTTAAGTGTAAAATAAAGAATTAAAATAAAAAATATCGCAATACTTACCCTCTGACGCGCCCTGGTACTAACCGGCAGCCTTTCTTCCTTAGAATCAGCCTTCCAAGACCTTGCGGTGACGTCGCGGCTTCTGATTGGTCGCGCGGCGGTCACATGAGGAACGCCGCTCTCGTGCTCCACCATAGCAATTTCATGATTCCGCTCCACAGCTGCAGCGGATCCAGCAATTGGGGTATGTGCTAGATGCGTATATAAATAATGGTCGGCCACACATTGCGGCACCTGCTCCTGACGAAGCCACTCTTGTGGCGACACGCGTTGAACTTTGCCCCTTGGACCGCTGTAGGGATAGGTATCCTGGTCATGTTGTATTTGCAGTACCACTATTTTTGTATGCTAGACTGTGGCGGTACTTTGCTCTGCATAACTGAGGGGGCTCTCTCTTATTTTCATCTATTCCAGCTTTTTATTTAAGCATGCATTTGGTTGTGAGGGGGCCTCATATACTTCTGTTAGTGCTCGGCTATAGTTCTGGGACACTCTCTGAGCATTAACTCTATGAATAGCACCTTGTTTTGTTGAGGGTTGTCTTCATTTATGTACATATGTTTTCTCCATCATTTAGTTTAACAACTTGAGGGTCTCTTTATTTATTTATTTGTCATATTGATAACTCTCGAGGGCTGGAGGCTGATCACCTTCGGTTCATGACAATATACTCTGTTTAGTTGGGGGACTCACTATGGACATTTGATATGTGATGTATTTGCTATATTTTTATTATAACTATCATTGTACAACCTTAGGCCTCTATATATACCTTTAGTAATTATGTGCATATATTCCCCTTCAGTACTGCGAGCTGGGCAAGATACTTAGGTGACCTTTTTGTTATCATTCATTGTCTTGTTAGGCCAGTAAAATTACATTTGACCTCATTTCAATCTGGATATTGTACTTTTGGTAACTGTACTAACAAGTATATCTGTATGATACCTATTATACTACATGTCCAAGGGGGGGTTCCTTATTTGGAACCTCTGATGTCTTATTTTTGTTTTTAAATGTTTTTAATAGTGTGGTGTGTTACTTTGTGTTTTTTGGTTGACATAATAAAGAATTTAAATGTGATTTAAATATTACTCATTTGGTGGTCCCCATTATATATAGTGTGACGTCTTTTTCTTGTTCCTGTTTAAGCGGTCACATGGGCGGCCGCGCGACCAATCACAAGCCGCGACGTCACCGCGACGTTACTGAAGGTCCTGGAAGCGCTAATTCTTAGGAAGGACCTTCGGTGACGTCGCGGTGACGTCGCGGCTTGTGATTGGTCGCGCGGCCGCCCATGTGACCGCCGCGCGACCAATCAGAAGCCGCGACGTCACCGCAAGGTCTTGGAAGGCTGATTCTAAGGAAGAAAGGCTGCCGGTTAGTACCAGGGCGCGTCAGAGGGTAAGTATTGCGATATTTTTTATTTTAATTCTTTATTTTACACTAAAATATGGATCGCAGGGCCTGAAGGAGAGTTTCCACTCCTTCAGACCCTGGGAACCATGGAAACCCAATGCACTGCATTGGGTTTCGCGTTTCGGCCGACCCCGACCCCGACTTTTTTATAGGATCGGCCGATTTCACTCGACCCGACTTTTGAAAAAGTCGGGTTTCGTGAAACCCGACCCGATCCTATAAAAGCAAAGGTCGCTCAACCCTACTGGCGATTATGGGCCTTGTATCCTGCATTACCAGTTTTCCCCTCTGCGAACTCTAGCTCTTAATTTGTAATCCATTCTGAGCTGGTCGGAGAAGACTACCTGCTGTGATCTCTTCCATATAAAACACACAGAGATGGATTCTTGCTCCTCATTCTTTAGTGTGCACACAGAAAAGCAGCCTTAGTAAGGATGACCTTATATTGCAGTACTGAGCAGTGTAGACATGAATCCAGCTCTGGAATTAGGTAATAAAGACTTGTTAGAAAGTTTAAAACAATCTTTCTGTGCTTCCCTCTGCCAGTTTCCTCACTCTGCTCCCCCCAAACTTCCTATAAAATATATTGGCTGTATAACATGACACCACAGTGAGCTGGCAGTTGGTTTGAATGGTGAGTTCAGGAGGCCCTGGAGGGGGTAATAATTGTCTGATAAGTGGGGAAGGTAGCAGAATTATCTGCTAAGATACTGTATATTATATACGTAGTTTCCTATATTCAGGTGTACTATTGATTTATGTAAAGTGTGTTTATAGTACAATATAACTTTACAAAAAGACAGGGCACCTCCAAATATTATACATTGTTCTAGTCCTGCTAAGAAGAGTGTAGAAAATTGAACATGAGGCGTTTTTTACACCTCAGAATGTTAAAAAAAATAATATTTCTGAATCTGAACAATTTGCAATTCACTTTATGCAAATGGTTGATGCTATTTTAAATATTGCATAATTTTGGATGTAGCCGAGCGGGCTTCCCCATAATACCTTGCAGCTATCATGTCACATTGTATAGCACAACCCATCAGGAGGGCCTATCATAGCCTTTATAAAACAGAAGCAGAGAATGCAGCAGCCATTTTAGGGTGAATCTGAATAGTGAGAGGAAGATGTCACAGCTCACCTGTAGATATGAGGAGACAAATCCATAAAGCTCTGCAGCTATCACATTGTCTAAGATAGTCAATTGGGGGCTATGACAGCCCATTTAAAGGGGGGGCTTACCATAGCATGACATTTTGTGCTCATACAGTGAAAGGATAGAAGGTCAGAGCGCAAAGCTAATTCCTCATAAGGATAGAAAAAGGCCTAACATGATTGCGTTGATGTACCAGATTGTAAAAGGAAGTGATAGTCTCAGTCTATGAATAGAAATCCAAGATTTACCTAATGTATAGGTAGCTGCTGTATCTGTATACTCAGCCTGACTGTGAATTTATATATTTGAGATATACTGCAGTAACAAAACCTTAATAACAGCTTTTTTTTATTCTTCGCACACTGCAAGCAAGTGGGGTAAGTCAGTATTAACCCCTGCAGTGCTAGTTGTGCCACTAAAACAAAATCCTGAATCTAAGACTTGTGTGCCATGGAAAATGTGCTTTTTGCACTGTAAGACAGGCTCAAAGCCTCTAACTTTGTTCCCCATTAGATGCCCATAATATATAAAAGTAGATTTATACAGGGGTCACGCCGTTCTGTCTGTATCTGGTTTTCGGCGTGACATTGCATGTCTTTGCTTTAACCCTTTGCTCCTTTCCCCCTAATTGAGCTGGTATACTGTTAGCTGTTAACTGTATGGAGCCTTCTCAGTTCCCTGCTCTGCTGCGTAGCCGTACATGGGTGGTTAGGTCTTTGCTCTGCTGCATGACCATCCGCATGTGCGGTCCCTGGTTGCCGCTGTGGAAGCTCAGGCCTCGGACTCAGCTGAGAATCTACTACTCTGTGCTCTGGCTACCATGTGGTGCTAGCTCCTGGCAGGCCCAGCAATCCTGCGGATCTAGCACCATCCCACTTGAGTTCCTTCCTCGGTGCGATGCTCTGAGCCTGATGACCGCAGTCTGGAACCTGATGACCCCTGTCTGGAGCTTAGAGCCTGATGACTGTTGTGGTGCCTGTAGGTCGTATCGGATGCCCGGAACCGAACGACTCCTGTCTGATGTCTGCCGGTGACCCTGGGTCCAGATGTCCTGATGTTCTGTCTGTTCCCTGATGTCCTGATGTCCTTCCAGTGTCCGATGTCCTGATGTTACTAATGCCTTGGGCTGCCACGCCAGTGTCCCAGCTGATGACCTAGGCTGCCACGCCAGTGTCCCAGATGTCTATCCGGTATTCCTGGTGTCCTGATGCCCTGCCTGTGTCCTGATGTACTGATGTCCTTGCTGTGTCCGATGTTCTGATGTAACTGATGCCCTGGGATGCCAGGCCAGTGTCCCAGCCAATGACCTTGGCTGCCACGTCAGTGTCCCAGATGTCTATCCGGTATTCCTGATGTCCTTATGCCCTGCCTGTGTCCTGTTGTCCTGATGTCCATCCTGATGTCCTGTCTGTACCCTGATGTCTTGCCTGCATCCTGAAGACCTCATGTACCCTCATGTCCTGCCTGTGTCCTGATGTCCCGCCTATGTGTGCCTCGGTGATCCGTTGGTGTCTTGGGGTCCACTGGGTGATACCCTTCTGGAGGTGTGGAATCGGGAGCCTGAAATTATTATGTTTTGTTTATGTACTGTGTGACTTTACTTTAGTAAACTTTACTTTCTCTATACCTGAAGTTGTGCGGTGTAATCTAGTCCTACGTGTCTCTTTCCTTGTCCACATGCTCAGCTGCTACAGAACCCCGGTCTCTGCCCTCCGCTAGTTCAGGTAGGCCTAGGTCCCCCTCTGTGGTATAAAGGGTTCGTATTGCATCCCTGGGAGACGCGCGCCCCACGCCTTCCAAGGTAGGTCGGCTTGGGGGCGTCTATGGGCTGGGCCACGGCATCAGCGGCTGCAGCTTACCGTGACAAGAGGAAGGTTTATTTTCATAAAAATTCTTGTACAACAATAAAACAAATTGTTCACAGCCCCTTTGCTGATGCTTTTAAGGCCCTTATATAGAGATAAACATGAATTAATAGGTAATTCAGTCCCCATACAGATTGTCCTTCCAATATAATCCAATCAATGATTACTGCCATGTTTATGCAGGCGATTCATCAAGAATAAGCTTTGTGATGAACACTTCGTTCAGCCAGTTATCACTCCATGTAAAGGGGTTTTATTTTGCCCACAAAATAGAGAAAAGAGAAATTGAATTTGAGCTAATGTAGAAGACCAGGTACAGTTTGGGGAGATTTTAGTTTACCTTACAAATTGGAAATATGGAATTTCATGTAGGAGATTTTTTATAGATTAAAGACTATCTAGAAATGCACTTTTGGAGTTATTATATGAGGTCACGCAGTGGGCCAGTCCATAAATATGTAGTGTCAATGTGCTTAAAAATAACTGACTTATGGGAATAGGGAGCATGAACAGACTTTTTACTTGTTGCTGTAACTCCCAGAAAAAATACACCCATGTCTCTTGATAGTACAAGATACATGAAACCTCCAAACCAAAGAAAATATTATTTTGTACCTAAATGAAACACCTTTCACAAAGCAGTCCATGTTTCTGTCTACCTGTTCATAATCAAAGCTGCCATAAACAGTATAATATAACATAACACAATATATAAACACAATATTTAATATCAGGATTTCAATTCTAAAATGTGTTTGAATGAGGTAAATATAATATGGAGGCTGAAGTCCACAAGTGCCTTTACTATTTCACAAATTTGTTTGCTTTCCCCAGTCGCTAGTAAGACATTATGTAAGACTTTAATCACCTGATGAAATATTCTAATGAGTTTTTCAGACAGCGACCAGGTGAACATTGTACAATGTTAGGAGGGTTCATGATGAGTCCAAAGTTCAGAGTCAAATTTAATAGGCAAGCTGTGAACGTGTGAGATGTATGAACTGGATATAAACTGGTGTGCATGCAGCGTGTAAGCGCACGTTCACACTGGTCACTGAACAGAAAAAAAACAAATAGAGACACTAGCCGACCCCATTCCTTCCCAGGCCTTATCCACATTCATGTCTCTTGACAAACGGTAAGGTTTTTAATATTAGAGTTAGGACTGTCCCAATTAGGGTCACCATGAAGTGGTGGGATGGCTTTTGCATTTTTTTAATCAAAAAACATGTTAACTAATTACTGTATATTATTTTCATGTACTATTGCTGTTTATTTATTTACTGCAGGGTATTCAATCATTATGTTTCTGTCTTTGTTTTTTTTTTTTTTAACCCCTTCAAGACCCAGCCTATTTTGACCTTAAAGACCTTGCCGTTTTTTGCAATTCTGACCAGTGTCCCTTTATGAGGTAATAACTCAGGAACGCTTCAACGGATCCTAGCGGTTCTGAGATTGTTTTTTCGTGACATATTGGGCTTCATGTTAGTGGTAAATTTAGGTCAATAAATTCTGCATTTATTTGTGATAAACACGGAAATTTGGCGAAAATTTTGAAAATTTCGCAATTTTCACATTTTGAATTTTTATTCTGTTAAACCAGAGAGATATGTGACACAAAATAGTTAATAAATAACATTTCCCACATGTTTACTTTACATCAGCACAATTTTGGAAACAAAATTTTTTTTTGTTAGGAAGTTATAAGGGTTAAAATTCGACCAGCGATTTGTCATTTTTACAACGAAATTTACAAAACCATTTTTTTTAGGGACCACCTCACATTTGAAGTCAGTTTGAGGGGTCTATATGGCTGAAAATACCCAAAAGTGACACCATTCTAAAAACTGCACCCCTCAAGGTACTCAAAACCACATTCAAGAAGTTTATTAACCCTTCAGGTGCTTCACAGCAGCAGAAGCAACATGGAAGGAAAAAATGAACATTTAACTTTTTAGTCACAAAAATTATCTTTTAGCAACAATTTTTTTATTTTCCCAATGGTAAAAGGAGAAACTGAACCACGAAAGTTGTTGTCCAATTTGTCCTGAGTACGCTGATACCTCATATGTGGGGGTAAACCACTGTTTGGGCGCACGGCAGGGCTTGGAAGGGAAGGAGCGCCATTTGACTTTTTGAATCAAAAATTGGCTCCACTCTTTAGCGGACACCATGTCACGTTTGGAGAGCCCCCGTGTGCCTAAAAATTGGAGCTCCCCCACAAGTGACCCCATTTTGGAAACTAGATGCCCCAAGGAACTTATCTAGATGCATAGTGAGCACTTTGAACCCCCAGGTGCTTCACAAATTGATCCGTAAAAATGAAAAAGTACTTTTTTTTCACAAAAAAATTCTTTTAGCCTCAATTTTTTCATTTTCACATGGGCAACAGGATAAAATGGATCCTAAAATGTGTTGGGCAATTTCTCCTGAGTACACCAATACCTCACATGTGGAGGTAAACCACTGTTTGGGCACATGGTAAGGCTCGGAAGGGAAGGAGCGCCATTTGACTTTTTGAATGAAAAATTATTTCCATCGTTAGCGGACACCATGTCGCGTTTGGATAGCTCCTGTGTGCCTAAACATTGGCGCTCCCCCACAAGTGACCCCATTTTGGAAACTAGACCCCCCAAGGAACTAATTTAGATGCCTAGTGAGCACTTTAAACCCTCAGGTGCTTCACAAATTGATCTGTAAAAATGAAAAAGTACTTTTTTTTCACAAAAAAATTCTTTTCGCCTCAATTTTTTCATTTTCACATGGGCAGTAGGATAAAATGGATCATAAAATTTGTTGGGCAATTTCTCCTGAGTACGCCGATACCTCATATGTGGGGGTAAACCACTGTTTGGGCACTCGGCAGGGCTCGGAAGAGAAGGCGCGCCATTTGACTTTTTGAATGGAAAATTAGCTCCAATTGTTAGCGGACACCATGTCGCGTTTGGAGAGCCCCTGTGTGCCTAAACATTGGAGCTCCCGCACAAGTGACCCCATTTTGGAAACTAGACCCCCCAAGGAACTTATCTAGATGCATATTGAGCACTTTAAACCCCCAGGTGCTTCACAGAAGTTTATAACGCAGAGCCATGAAAATAAAAAATAATTTTTCTTTCCTCAAAAATGATTTTTTAGCCTGGAATTTCCTATTTTGCCAAGGATAATAGGAGAAATTGGACCCCAAATATTGTTGTCCAGTTTGTCCTGAGTACGCTGATACCCCATATGTGGGGGTAAACCACTGTTTGGGCGCACGGCAGGGCTCGGAAGGGATGGCACGCCATTTGGCTTTTTAAATGGAAAATTAGCTCCAATCATTAGCGGACACCATGTCACGTTTGGAGAGCCCCTGTGTGCCTAAACATTGGAGATCCCCCAGAAATGACACCATTTTAGAAACTAGACCCCCAAAGGAACTAATCTAGATGTGTGGTGAGGACTTTGAACCCCCAAGTGCTTCACAGAAGTTTATAACGCAGAGCCATGAAAAAAAAAAAAAAAATTATTTTCTCAAAAATGATCTTTTAGCCTGCAATTTTTTATTTTCCCAAGGGTAACAGGAGAAATTTGACCCCAAAAGTTGTTGTCCAGTTTCTCCTGAGTACGCTGATACCCCATATGTGGGGGTAAATCACTGTTTGGGCACATGCCGGGGCTCGGAAGTGAAGTAGTGACGTTTTGAAATGCAGACTTTGATGGAATGCTCTGTGGGCGTCACGTTGCGTTTGCAGAGCCCCTGATGTGGCTTAACAGTAGAAACCCCCCACAAGTGACCCCATTTTGGAAACTAGACCCCCAAAGGAACTTATCTAGATGTGTGGTGAGCACTTTGAACCCCCAAGTGCTTCATAGAAGTTTATAATGCAGAGCCGTGAAAATAATAAATACGTTTTCTTTCCTCAAAAATAATTATTTAGCCCAGAGTTTTTTAATTTTCCCAAGGGTAACAGGAGAAATTTGACCCCAATATTTGTTGTCCAGTTTCTCCTGAGTACGGTGATACCCCATATGTGGGGGTAAACTACTGTTTGGGCACATGCCGGGGCTTGGAATTGAAGTAGTGACGTTTTGAAATGCAGACTTTGATGGAATGCTCTGCGGGCGTCACGTTGCGTTTGCAGAGCCCCTGATGTGCCTAAACAGTAGAAACCCCCCACAAGTGACCCCATTTTGGAAACTAGACCCTGAAAGGAACTTATCTAGATGTGTGGTGAGCACTTTGAACCCCCAAGTGCTTCATAGAAGTTTATAATGCAGAGCCGTGAAAATAATAAATACGTTTTCTTTCCTCAAAAATAATTATTTAGCCCAGAATTTTTTATTTTCCCAAGGGTTACAGGAGAAATTGGACCCCAAAAGTTGTTGTCCAGTTTCTCCTGAGTACGCTGATACCCCATATGTGGGGGTAAACCACTGTTTGGGCACACGTCGGGGCTCAGAAGGGAAGTAGTGACTTTTGAAATGCAGACTTTGATGGAATGGTCTGCGGGTGTCACGTTGCGTTTGCAGAGCCCCTGGTGTGCCTAAACAGTAGAAACCCCCCACAAGTGACCCCATTTTAGAAACTAGACCCCCCAAGGAACTTATCTAGATATGTGGTGAGCACTTTGAACCCCCAAGTGCTTCACAGACGTTTACAACACAGAGCCGTGAAAATAAAAAATCATTTTTCTTTCCTCAAAAATTATGTTTTAGCAAGCATTTTTTTAGATTCACAAGGGTAACAGGAGAAATTGGACCCCAGTAATTGTTGCGCAGTTTGTCCTGAGTATGCTGGTACCCCATATGTGGGGGTAAACCACTGTTTGGGCACACGTCAGGGCTCGGAAGTGAGGGAGCACCATTTGACTTTTTGAATACGAGATTGGCTGGAATCAATGGTGGCGCCATGTTGCGTTTGGAGACCCCTGATGTGCCTAAACAGTGGTAACCCCTCAATTCTAACTCCAACACTAACCCCAACACACCCCTAACCCTAATCCCAACTGTAGCCATAATCCTAATCACAACCCTAACCCCAACACACCCCTAACCCTAATCCCAACTGTAGCCATAATCCTAATCACAACCCTAACTCCAACACACCCCTAACCACAACACTAATTCCAACCCTAACCCTAAGGCTATGTGCCCACGTTGCGGATTCGTGTGAGATATTTCCGCACCATTTTTGAAAAATCTGCGGGTAAAAGGCACTGTGTTTTACCTGCGGATTTTCCGCGGATTTCCAGTGTTTTTTGTGCGGATTTCACCTGCGGATTCCTATTGAGGAACAGGTGTAAAACGCTGCGGAATCCGCACAAAGAATTCACATGCTGCGGAAAATACAACGCAGCGTTCCCGCGCGGTATTTTCCGCATCACGGGCACAGCGGATTTGGTTTTTCATATGTTTACATGGTACTGTAAACCTGATGGAACACTGCTGCGAATCCGCAGCCAAATCCGCACCGTGTGCACATAGCCTAATTCTAAAGGTATGTGCACACGCTGCGGATCCGCAGCAGTTTCCCATGAGTTTACAGTTCAATGTAAACCTATGGGAAACAAAAATCGCTGTACACATGCTGCGGAAAAACTGCACGGAAACGCAGCGGTTTACATTCCGCAGCATGTCACTTCTTTGTGCGGATTCCGCAGCGGTTTTACAACTGCTCCAATAGAAAATCGCAATTGTAAAACCGCAGTGAAATGCGCAGAAAAAAACGCGGTAAATCCGCCATAAATCCGCAGCGGTTTAGCACTGCGGATTTATCAAATCCGCAGCGGAAAAATCCGCAGAGGACCAGAATACGTGTGCACATTCCTAACCCTAACCCTAGCCCTAACCCTAGCCCTAACCCTACCCCTAACCCTAACCCTACCCCTACCCCTAACCCTAACCCTAACCCTACCCCTAACCCTACCCCTACCCCTAACCCTACCCCTAACCCTAACCCTACCCCTAACCCTAACCCTATTCTAACATTAGTGGAAAAAAAAAAATTTCTTTATTTTTTTATTGTCCCTACCTATGGGGGTGACAAAGGGGGGGGGTCATTTATTATTTTTTTTATTTTGATCACTGAGATAGATTATATCTCAGTGATCAAAATGCACTTTGGAACGAATCTGCCGGCCGGCAGATTCGGCGGGCGCACTGCACATGCGCCCGCCATTTTGGAAGATGGCGGCGCCCGGGAGAAGACGGACGGGACCACGGCTGGATCGGTAAGTATGATAGGGTGGGGGGGGACCACGGGGGGGGGATCGGAGCACGGGGGGGGGGGATCGGAGCACGGGGGGGGGAATCGGAGCGCGGGAGGGGTGGAACGGAGCGCGGGGGGCGTGGAACGGAGCACGGGGGGGCTGGAACGGAGCACGGGGGGGTGGAACGGAGCACGGGGGGGGGTGGATCGGAGTGCAGGGGGGGTGATTGGAGCACGGGGGGGTGATTGGAGCACGGGGGGAGCGGACACGAGCACGGGGGGGAGCGGAGCACAGGGCGGAGGGGAGCCGGAGCAGTGTACCGGCCAGATCGGGGGGATGGGGGGGCGATCGGAGGGGTGGGGTGGGGGCACACTAGTATTTCCAGCCATGGCCGATGATATTGCAGCATCGGCCATGGCTGGATTGTAATATTTCACCCGTTATAATGGGTGAAATATTACAAATCGCTCTGATTGGCAGTTTCACTTTCAACAGCCAATCAGAGCGATCGTAGCCACGAGGGGGTGAAGCCACCCCCCCTGGGCTAAACTACCACTCCCCCTGTCCCTGCAGATCGGGTGAAATGGGAGTTAACCCTTTCACCCGATCTGCAGGGACGCGATCTTTCCATGACGCCGCATAGGCGTCATGGGTCGGATTGGCACCGACTTTCATGACGCCTACGTGGCGTCAAAGGTCGGGAAGGGGTTAAAGTGTAAGTTGTTACATGGTAGTGTGGCTTTGTGTTAAGTCCTCAGAATCATATTGCCAGAACCCAAGGCACACTAGTGCAAAACTGTTACTAAAACCATACTATGTAAAGAGTCACTTCGGATAGAAATTAGGACTTGAATTCTAAGTATTTTGTGAAATATCTGTAGCAATATACAGTACATACCATAGCAGAACCCTGTATATATTTGTTTCTAATATACACTTGTCTTGACTAGTGTTGAGAATATTTACCTCCTAATTATCTTCGGATTACACAACCCAGTGGATCATGGTCTTTGCCCATATTTACACCATGCTGACATTGTCTCTTCACCTTAATAGTATATATAACATTATTTGCATTATTCCTTGTCCACACAGAGTTTCAGAATCTAATTTCAATGTTTCGTCATGCCATGACCAAAATTAGCTTCTTCATATTATGATCACTTTTAAAGGGAATCTGTCACTAGGTTTTCCCTATATAAAATACGGCCAGCCCTCTTTTAAGGCATTTTGGTATGCTGTATATATGTCCCCAACCACCTACACATGTGGTCAAAATTGTTTTTAACCCTCGTTTAATGACAGAAAAAACAACAATGGTCACAGAAATAACTTGAATCTGACAAAAGTAATAATAAATTGAAAATCTATGAAAAAAAAATGAACAAATAAAAGTCAGACATTGCTTTTCAACCATGCTTCCACACAATTTAAAAAAAACAAAAAAAGTCATGAAATAGGCCTGGACAGAAATAATGGTACCCTTAACTTAATATTTTGCTGCACAACCTTTTGAGGAAATCACTGCAATCAAACGATTCCTAGAACTGTCAATGAGACTTCTGCACCTCTCGACAGGTATTTTGGCCCACTCCTCAAGAGCAAACTGCTCCAGTTGTCTCGTGTTTGAAGGTTTTTTTTCAAGACGGCATGTCTCAGCTCTTTCCAAATATGCTCAATAGGATTTATGTCAGGGCTCATAGAAGGCCACTTCAGAATAGTCCAATGTTTTCCTCTGAGCCATTCCTGGGTGTTTTTAGCTTTTTGTTTTGGGTCATTATCCTGTTGCAAGACCCATGATCTGCAACTGAGACAAAGCTTTCTGACACTGGACAGCACATTTCTCTCTAGAATCCCTTGATAGTCTTGAGATTTCATTGCACCCTGCCCAGATTCTAGATACCCTGTGCCAGATGCAGAAAAGCAGCCCCAGAACATAACAGAGTCTCATCCATTTTTGACAGTAGGGACAGTGTTCTTTTCTTGATAAGCTTCATTTTTCCGTCTGTGAACGTAGAGCTGATGAGCCTTGCCAAAAAGTTCCATTTTTGTCTCATCTGTCCATAGGACATTCTCCCAGAAGCCTTGTGGCTTGTCAACATGTAGTTTGGCAAATTCCAGTCTGGCTTTTTTATGGTTTTTTTCAACAATGGTGTCCTTCTTGGTCTTCTCCCATGAAGTCCACTTTGGCTCATACAACGACGAATGGTGCAATCTGAAACTGATGTTCCTTGAGCTTGAAGTTCACCTTTAATTTGTTTAGAAGTTTTTCTGGGTTCTTTTGTTACCTTTCGTATTATCTGTCTCTTTGATTGGTCATCAATTTTTCTCCTGTGGCCACCTCCAGGAAGGTTGGCTACAGTCCTAAGGATCTTAAATTTCTGAATAATATGTGCAACTGTAGTCACAGGAACATCAAGCTGCTTGGAGATGGTCTTAGAACTTTTACCTTTAACATTTTTGTCTATAATTTTCTTTCTAATCTCCTGAGACAACTCTTTCCTTCGCTTCCTCTGGTCCAGGTTGAGTGTGATACACACCATGTCACCAAACTGCACAGTGAGTATCTGTAGCCCTATGCACAGGCCCACAGGCCCACTCACTTATTCCAAGATTGTAGATGTAGGGTACTGGACCGGGGTAGCAGTCGTGGCCAAACACTCTGACTTATCGGTGCCCTGGCATTTCAATACATGCAATCTTCTTGTGTACCTGCATCTCTCTCTTCCTCACCATCAGGATCACTCCTTTCTTCTTGTGAGCCTGTATCAGTGGGTCTTATAACAATGGAGACGAAGTCTGGTTCAATTTTCAAACAAACAACTTTACTTTTCCTCAGCATATTTACAGTTCTTACAGCATCATCAATGGGAACACCATTAGATCGATCAGCTTCTTTTCCTTTCATCTCCTTCCTCTCACTCTGTACGTGCTCGGGAAGGACCGTACCACATGTCTCATTTAAGTCCTCCCAATCCAGCTCCACAACGGTCAGTCCCCCCTTGAACTGTTTTGCCCCAGACAAGTGAGATTCTGTCTCCGCAGCTAGCTGATGTTTTGTGAGTGACCTCTCCTCCGCTACGACACTTTGTAGGGGCTCAGCACACTACAGCTCTGTGTCCGCTATGTTGAGGGATTTACTCTGCAACCATTTTGCCCTGGTGCTGAGAGCATCTGCCCAGGCTATAAGCTGCCACATGATGAAGCCAATTGTGCCTCCCGTACTGTCTCTGGCTCTGTCTTTGTTCTTTCCCACGTATTACTTGCCTCACTGTTCTCTTCCGATTCTCTCAATGGCTGGGCTCTTTCTTACACAACGTTGTGGGGTGGAAGCTAGTGTTCCTGGGCAATTAAGCCTGTCCAGACTGTTGGGCACTCAGGCTCCTACTGAACTAGATCAGTAAGTTCCCCTCTCTATCCTGCTACCAACCCCTCCTACATTAGCTAGTACTAACTACATGATGCCCCCATCTATCAACCAACAGACACAGAGAAGGAAAAAAGAACTTTGGCAATATGTATGACATGGTAATACACAAAGTAGTGTAGCAGTACCAATAAAACATGCATCTGAGAAATGGTAATACACATAATAGTGTAGCAATACCATAATACATTTGTCAACACATGTAGCATAACCAATTCTTAAATGGGTGGTTCTCTCATCCCCTTACATGGACACCTGTGATGCTAGCTAGTGGACACACCTTGATTTAACATGTCCCTTTTGTCACATTATTTTCAGGGGTACCATCACTTCTGTCCAGGCCTATTTCATGAGGGTTTTTTTTTTGTGGATGGTTGAAAAAGCAATGTCTGACTTTCATTTGCTCATTTTCATAGATCTTTTATTTATTATTACTTTTGTCAGATTCAAGTTACTTTTGTGACCATTGTAGGTTTTTCTGTCATTAGACAAGGGGTACCAACAATTCTGACCACGTGTGTATGCATGGCACAAAAATGACCTTTTATTATACTCACAGATGGCACAGTCCGGTCCGATGGGGATCTCTGGTATTGATCCAGCACCTCCTCTCTTCTTAAGATCGCCATCTCCTTCCCTGCTACATGTAGATGCCATGTCCTACATCATCCACATCTTGCACCCCTTCAAGCTCCTGTGCATGAGCACTTCTCTATAACTTGCTGAAGGCAGTGCAAAGCACTGCAGTGCGCATTTGCCGGCTTTACCTACGAATCATCAGAACTTATTGGCCTTTTGTGGTGCATGCACACTACAGTACCTTGCTCTGCTTTTGCCAGGGCAAAAAGAAGTGCACCTGCAAAGGAGCACAATGGAAGACACTTTATGGATGATGTAAGACGTGCCATCCACATGAAGCACGGAAAAAGGATAGTGATTGTAAGAAAAGAGAAGGCACCGGATCTAGACCCAAGACGCCTATCGGACCAGACCACGCTGTATGTAGGTATAATAGAAGGTCTTTTTATGCCTTGTGTAGGGCATACATACAGCACACCAGAATCCTGTAGAAAGTGCCAGTAGAGGAGAGTTAGGCAATAGGACAACAAGCATACAATTTTTTTCTTTTTAGACCATGAAGGGCATTTTTTGGAGATTCTGTGGCCCATTTTACAAAACTGAAGAGAATTTCACCTTTAGGGGCATGTTTTTTATTTTACTTCATTGAATGCAATTGGGTTTCATTAAAAATTTGGTACGATTTGTCTTTGTCAACAGAGAATCCATAAGTAAACTCATACTGACAGGAGTGTATGTATCTTTCTTTTTCTGACCACCTCTCAGCTGATTTATGACCACAGAGCACATCAAAGTTCAATGAGTTCCTCAAGTGCTAATTTTAGGAAATCAAACAGCCTGTAAAAATAAAATGGTGCAAAAATTTTATTGAAATTCAATTGCAAAAATTACTTTAGCCAACAATACCTGCCTTTATGTAGAAAAGAAATTGTGGATAACCCTTTTTAGAACCACAAAATATTGAAAAGTTTTTTGACCTTTCAATTGGTGACTGGTTTGTTCTTACTCATCTGGCTTCTTCACCTTTTCCTATGGCTGCTGCCCTCTGCTGTGCTTCACGATGACTTTTACAAGTGGCCCGGCATGCTCCCATGTCATCATCCTTCTGGACCTACATTAGGCCCATTAAGACACACCTTTGTCTTTGTATTAAGACTCTGGGTCCTGTTTGTTTTACGATGCACTACTATCTGCTCTTGGCCTGCCTCTGCCTGCATTTACTTAGACTTTCATACATCCTGTCTGCCTGTGGCATCCAGTGCTTCAGGTCCCCACTCCATATGTGCCGTCCTGCTGCTGCATTATTCCTGGGATTCGTGTGCTCACCCAGACCTGGGCTTAGAGGATCCACCTCACAAGGTGAGCCCTAAACATTTGTATTCTCTCCTCCAGTATGTATGAATTTCCTCCCGGTACTTCACTTTCCTCTGCACTACAAAAACATTCTGAGAGGTTGAATTGGCTTACCACAAAATTGGCTCTACCTTGCTTCTGATTTATGCACACATTAGACAGTGAGCCAAGAGAGTGATAAAAAAAATTATAAATTATTATTATCTCATTATAGCACTAAAGAATACTAGTGATGAGCGAATATACTCGAGATTTCCCGAGCACGCTCGGCTGTCCTCCGAGTATTTTTTAGTACTCGGAGATTTAGTTTTCCTCACCTCAACTGAATGATTTTCATCTGTTAGCCAGCTTGATTACATGTGGGGATTCCCTAGCAACCAGACAACCCCCACATGTACTTATGCTGGCTAACAGATGTAAATCATTCAGCTGCGGTGATGAAAACTAAATCTCCGAGCACTAAAAAAATACTCGGAGGACACCCGAGTGTGTATAATCACTCATCACTAAAGAATACGTATGGGCTATATAAAACTGCTGAAAAAATAAAAAATAAGATAGAGATGTAGAAAATTTGCTTAACTCGAGTTACTTGAATCAATATGTGGTTAAATATAATTGTTAGGGTTGGCGGAATGCACCGAGTATTTATATATGTATTAATTGGTGTGTTCGCAACCCGGGGTCCACGGTGCAGGAGAAGAACCTGCTGCTGGGAAATGGCGGCGCTATATGGCAGTATAAGCAAACTCTGTTAACTCCACAGATTCGCTAGAAAGAAGATGCTGTACCCTGTTAACCTCACAGAGGTACACAGCTACCAAACAGAGCAAAACTGTGGTCATGCAGTCAGAGAAACAGGCAAACAACTCCTCACCGGAGGTGCCGGTATTCTAGCGGCTTATTTCAGCCAAGGCCCTGAATACACACATACAAACTCATCACCGGAGGTGCCGGTAGTCTACGGGCTTATTTCAGCCAAACCCTAACCACATCCAGACATGACCACACTGGCGCTGAGCTCATAGACTTTGGTTTGATACTAGTGCATAACCTTTTATAGCTGTAGCAGGCAAGGACCTTCCAAGTGGCCCAATAGGAGCTGCTACAGGGCCTCAGCATGTGAACCCTGACCTCCAATGAGAGGTCCTCACGTGGGCATGCTCAGTCTGTGCAAAGCAGGACTTAGTCCCAGAAAAGCCTGTACACCGCTGACCAGTGCTGGCTACAAAAGCAGAACCTGGAAGGCAGCAGTAACCCTTTGCACAGTATCAGGCTGAGTGAGACGCTGGGACTGACATCTCCACTGAGCAGGCTCCACTGCGGCTGAAGCCGAATGGGAGAAAAATTATCAATGATTGTTTTATAGATTTATGATTATATTAATAATTATATTTCCTTTTGAGTTAGAGCACATACTGACAAATCCAATAATTAGAAAAGCTGTTTTTCTTTCTTATTTGGACATCAGAAAGTGTCTACATTTTCCGAGTTTTTGGATAAAGTTTAAGATTTCAAATCCAACTCTGAGTTCTATTCTGATTAGAAAGTTTGATTTTTATCATGGACTTTTCTGTCTTCCGTATCCAGGGTGAGTGAGATTGTAAAAAGGTAAACTGAAAGGGGCTATTCTTTTATCCGACAATTAACCCCCTCTGGGTATATAATACCGTGTTGAGCAATTGAGCCTTTGCTGTTATGCACTGAGTACCAAATCTGAAACGGCTTCAAAGCCTGGCTCACGGGACGATGACAAGATGCTACAGAAACAGCTTTTTATGTAGAATATAATGCAAGGATTGTGTTTCGTGGTACAGTAACAAATGGAGTAACGTTGTAATGATATAGCAGATAACGTGTCTGGAAGTATTTACCTGGCAGGAAACCCAATCTCTTTCCAGTTCTCAGTCTTATAACTTTGAACACAGTATATTCCCCAGAATGTTAAGTATGAGAAGAGGCATTTTATGAATGTTGATTACATCAAACGGAAATATAAACAGGCAGTTAGGTCAGGAAAACAAATAATTCACTTGTCACTGGAAGTACAATTGTAACTGTTCTATCTGTGAATGACATTTCCCCCTGGAGCAGCATATGGGACAGCTGAAATGAAAGGAGACCTAGCAGAGCAGTAAACCCTGCAATAGACATCATTCAGCAAATGGAAATCAAGACTATAGGTTAAATGTTCCAATGAAAGAAGCAGTCAAGGTCAAAGACTTTCTGAGAACAAACTGGATTCACAATTACTATTGTCTCAATGATAACAAGGCTAGAAAGATCTGTTTCCGATGGCTTTTTGTATGTGGTTTTAGTGTGGACTTTTCTAGGCTTGTGTATTTTATGACTAAATGGTATGGTTTTATGCTTGTTTTTGTTCTTTTAATTTTCATGATTACAAAAAAAAATAGAAATAGATAAAAAAGAAAAAGGACGTTTCTGAAAGTCGGTTTGAACATATAAAGTGTTTATTCTGAATGTCAATGTGTGTGATGCCAGATTTCTAACCATCATTAAGAGATGACTTGGAAACAGTTTAGGAAATACTTTTCATGAAGATGGGAGAATTTATTCAAATGGGATTGAATTCTACTCACATTTTTGACTCAGCATTAGTGTTGAGCGATACCGTCCGATACTTGAAAGTATCGGTATCGGATAGTATCGGCCGATACCCGAAAAGTATCGGATATCGCCGATACCGATATCCGATACCATTACAAGTCAATGGGACACCAAGTATCGGAAGGTATTCTGATGGTTCCCAGGGTCTGAAGGAGAGGAAACTCTCCTTCAGGCCCTGGGATCCATATTAATGTGTAAAATAAAGAATTAAAATAAAAAATATTGATATATTCACCTCTCCGGCGGCCCCTGGACATCACGCGGGTAACCGGCAGGCTTCTTTGTTTAAAATGAGCGCATTTAGGACCTGAGGAATGACGTCGCGGCTTCTGATTGGTCGCGTGCCGCCCATGTGACCGCGACGCGACCAATCAGAAGCCGCGACGTCATTCCTCAGGCCCTAAATTCCTAGAATGAGGAGTTTAGTGCCTGAGAATGACGTCGCGGCTTCTGATTGGTCGCGTCGCGGTCACATGGGCGGCACGCGACCAATCAGAAGCCGCGACGTCATTCCTCAGGTCCTAAACGCGCTCATTTTAAACAAAGAAGCCTGCCGGTTACCCGCGTGATGTCCAGGGGCCGCCGGAGAGGTGAATATATCAATATTTTTTATTTTAATTCTTTATTTTACACCTCACTATGGATCTGATACCGATACCCGATACCACAAAAGTATCGGATCTCGGTATCGGAATTCCGATACCGCAAGTATCGGCCGATACCCGATACTTGTGGTATCGGAATGCTCAACACTACTCAGCATTCTAGAGAACATGGATTTTTTTGTAACTACGCAAATTCATCAAAATAGTGGCCAGCTGCAACCCCCATGTTGCTGATCGGTAGAGGACTAGCAAAAGATTAAAAAAAATTAAAAAATATGCTTCCTCACTACTCACCTCTTCAGGTGCAGTCACTGCTCCTTCACAGCTAGTTGATTCTCCATACCTCCATCACACAGCATCTTTGGCCCTGTGCTAACTCTAACATAGTAACATAGTAACATAGTTAGTAAGGCCGAAAAAAGACATTTGTCCATCCAGTTCAGCCTATATTCCATCATAATAAATACCCAGATCTACGTCCTTCTACAGAACCTAATAATTGTATGATACAATATTGTTCTGCTCCAGGAAGACATCCAGGCCTCTCTTGAACCCCTCGACTGAGTTCGCCATCACCACCTCCTCAGGCAAGCAATTCCAGATTCTCACTGCCCTAACAGTAAAGAATCCTCTTCTATGTTGGTGGAAAAACCTTCTCTCCTCCAGACGCAAAGAATGCCCCCTTGTGCCCGTCACCTTCCTTGGTATAAACAGATCCTCAGCGAGATATTTGTATTGTCCCCTTATATACTTATACATGGTTATTAGATCGCCCCTCAGTCGTCTTTTTTCTAGACTAAATAATCCTAATTTCGCTAATCTATCTGGGTATTGTAGTTCTCCCATCCCCTTTATTAATTTTGTTGCCCTCCTTTGTACTCTCCCTAGTTCCATTATATCCTTCCTGAGCACCGGTGCCCAAAACTGGACACAGTACTCCATGTGCGGTCTAACTAGGGATTTGTACAGAGGCAGTATAATGCTCTCATCATGTGTATCCAGACCTCTTTTAATGCACCCCATGATCCTGTTTGCCTTGGCAGCTGCTGCCTGGCACTGGCTGCTCCAGGTAAGTTTATCATTAACTAGGATCCCCAAGTCCTTCTCCCTGTCAGATTTACCCAGTGGTTTCCCGTTCAGTGTGTAATGGTGATATTGATTCCCTCTTCCCATGTGTATAACCTTACATTTATCATTGTTAAACCTCATCTGCCACCTTTCAGCCCAAGTTTCCAACTTATCCAGATCCATCTGTAGCAGAATACTATCTTCTCTTGTATTAACTGCTTTACATAGTTTTGTATCATCTGCAAATATCGATATTTTACTGTGTAAACCTTCTACCAGATCATTAATGAATACAGTGGGGCAAAAAAGTATTTAGTCAGTCAGCAATAGTGCAAGTTCCACCACTTAAAAAGATGAGAGGCGTCTGTAATTTACATCATAGGTAGACCTCAACTATGGGAGACAAACTGAGAAAAAAAAATCCAGAAAATCACATTGTCTGTTTTTTTTAACATTTTATTTGCATATTATGGTGGAAAATAAGTATTTGGTCAGAAACAAACAATCAAGATTTCTGGCTCTCACAGACCTGTAACTTCTTCTTTAAGAGTCTCCTCTTTCCTCCACTCATTACCTGTAGTAATGACACCTGTTTAAACTTGTTATCAGTATAAAAAGACACCTGTGCACACCCTCAAACAGTCTGACTCCAAACTCCACTATGGTTAAGACCAAAGAGCTGTCAAAGGAAACCAGAAACAAAATTGTAGCCCTGCACCAGGCTGGGAAGACTGAATCTGCAATAGCCAACCAGCTTGGAGTGAAGAAATCAACAGTGGGAGCAATAATTAGAAAATGGAAGACATACAAGACCACTGATAATCTCCATCGATCTGGGGCTCCACGCAAAATCCCACCCCGTGGGGTCAGAATGATCACAAGAACGGTGAGCAAAAATCCCAGAACCACGCGGGGGGACCTAGTGAATGAACTGCAGAGAGCTGGGACCAATGTAACAAGGCCTACCATAAGTAACACACTACGCCACCATGGACTCAGATCCTGCAGTGCCAGACGTGTCCCACTGCTTAAGCCAGTACATGTCTGGGCCCGTCTGAAGTTTGCTAGAGAGCATTTGGATGATCCAGAGGAGTTTTGGGAGAATGTCCTATGGTCTGATGAAACCAAACTGGAACTGTTTGGTAGAAACACAACTTGTCGTGTTTGGAGGAAAAAGAATACTGAGTTGCATCCATCAAACACCATACCTACTGTAAAGCATGGTGGTGGAAACATCATGCTTTGGGGCTGTTTCTCTGCAAAGGGGCCAGGACGACTTATGCGGGTACATGAAAGAATGAATGGGGCCATGTATCGTGAGATTTTGAGTGCAAACCTCCTTCCATCAGCAAGGGCATTGAAGATGAAACGTGGCTGGGTCTTTCAACATGACAATGATCCAAAGCACACCGCCAGGGCAACGAAGGAGTGGCTTCGTAAGAAGCATTTCAAGGTCCTGGAGTGGCCTAGCCAGTCTCCAGATCTCAACTCTATAGAAAACCTTTGGAGGGAGTTGAAAGTCCGTGTTGCCAAGCAAAAAGCCAAAAACATCACTGCTCTAGAGGAGATCTGCATGGAGGAATGGGCCAACATACCAACAACAGTGTGTGGCAACCTTGTGAAGACTTACAGAAAACGTTTGACCTCTGTCATTGCCAACAAAGGATATATTACAAAGTATTGAGATGAAATTTTGTTTCTGACCAAATACTTATTTTCCACCATAATATGCAAATAAAATGTTAAAAAAACAGACAATGTGATTTTCTGGATTTTTTTTTCTCAGTTTGTCTCCCATAGTTGAGGTCTACCTATGATGTAAATTACAGACGCCTCTCATCTTTTTAAGTGGTGGAACTTGCACTATTGCTGACTGACTAAATACTTTTTTGCCCCACTGTATGTTGAAGAGAACAGGTCCCAATACTGACCCCTGCGGTACCCCACTGGTCACAGCGACCCAGTTAGAGACTATACCATTTATAACCACCCTCTGCTTTCTATCACTAAGCCAGTTACTAACCCATTTACACACATTTTCCCCCAGACCAAGCATTCTCATTTTGTGTACCAACCTCTTGTGCGGCACGGTATCAAACGCTTTGGAAAAATCGAGATATACCACGTCCAATGACTCACCGTGGTCCAGTCTATAGCTTACCTCTTCATAAAAACTGATTAGATTGGTTTGACAGGAGCGATTTCTCATAAACCCATGCTGATATGGAGTTAAACAGTTATTCTCATTGAGATAATCCAGAATAACATCCCTCAGAAACCCTTCAAATATTTTACCAACAATAGAGGTTAGACTTACTGGCCTATAATTTCCAGGTTCACTTTTAGAGCCCTTTTTGAATATTGGCACCACATTTGCTATGCGCCAGTCCTGCGGAACAGACCCTGTCGCTATAGAGTCACTAAAAATAAGAAATAATGGTGTATCTATTACATTACTTAGTTCTCTTAGTACTCGTGGGTGTATGCCATCCGGACCCGGAGATTTATCTATTTTAATCTTATTTAGCCGGTTTCGCACCTCTTCTTGGGTTAGATTGGTGACCCTTAATATAGGGTTTTCATTGTTTCTTGGGATTTCACCTAGCATTTCATTTTCCACCGTGAATACCGTGGAGAAGAAGGTGTTTAATATGTTAGCTTTTTCCTCGTCATCTACAACCATTCTTTCCTCACTATTTTTTAAGGGGCCTACATTTTAAGTTTTTATTCTTTTACTATTGATATAGTTGAAGAACAGTTTGGGATTAGTTTTACTCTCCTTAGCAATGTGCTTCTCTGTTTCCTTTTTGGCAGCTTTAATTAGTTTTTTAGATAAAGTATTTTTCTCCCTATAGTTTTTTAGAGCTTCAATGGTGCCATCCTGCTTTAGTAGTGCAAATGCTTTCTTTTTACTGTTAATTGCCTGTCTTACTTCTTTGTTTAGCCACATTGGGTTTTTCCTATTTCTAGTCCTTGTATTCCCACAAGGTATAAACCGCTTACACTGCCTATTTAGGATGTTCTTAAACATTTCCCATTTATTATCTGTATTCTCATTTCTGAGGATATTGTCCCAGTCTACCAGATTAAGGGCATCTCTAAGCTGTTCAAACTTTGCCTTCCTAAAGTTCAATGTTTTTGTGACTCCCTGACAAGTCCCCCTAGTGAAAGACAGGTGAAACTGCACAATATTGTGGTCGCTATTTCCTAAATGCCCAACCACCTGCAGATTTGTTATTCTGTCAGGTCTATTAGATAGTATTAGGTCTAAAAGTGCTGCTCCTCTGGTTGGATTCTGCACCAATTGTGAAAGATAATTTTTCTTGGTTATTAGCAGAAACCTGTTGCCTTTATGGGTTTCACAGGTTTCTGTTTCCCAGTTAATATCCGGGTAGTTAAAGTCCCCCATAACCAGGACCTCATTATGGGTTGCAGCTTCATCTATCTGCTTTAGAAGTAGACTTTCCATGCTTTCTGTTATTTTTGGGGGTTTGTAACAGACCCCAATGAGAATTTTGTTACCATTTTTCCCTCCATGAATTTCAACCCATATGGACTCGACATCCTCATTCCCTTCGCTAATATCCTCCCTTAAAGTGGACTTTAGACAAGACTTTACATAGAGACAAACCCCTCCTCCTCTCCGATTTTTACGATCCTTTCTAAACAGACTGTAACCCTGTAAGTTAACTGCCCAGTCATAGCTTTCATCTAACCATGTCTCGGTTATTCCCACTATGTCAAAGTTACCTGTAGATATTTCTGCTTCTAGTTCTTCCATCTTGTTTGTCAGGCTTCTGGCGTTTGCGAGCATGCAGTTTAGAGGATTTTGTTTTGTTCCAATCTCCTCACTGTGGATTGTTTTAGAAATGTTCTTACCTCCCTTCTGAGTATGTTTTCCTGGGTCGTCTTTGTTCGAGTCTAATGTTTTTCTTCCCGTCCCCTCTTCTTCTAGTTTAACGCCCTCCTGATGAGTGTAGCGAGTCTTCTGGCGAATGTGTGTTTCCCAGGTTTGTTGAGGTGTAGTCCGTCTCTGGCGAGGAGTCCATCATACCAGTAATTCACACCGTGGTCCAGGAATCCAAATCCTTGTTGTCTGCACCATCGTCTTAGCCAGTTGTTTGCATCAAGGATCCTGTTCCATCTCCTGGTGCCATGCCCGTCTACTGGAAGGATAGAAGAAAAAACTACCTGTGCATCCAGTTCCTTTACTTTCTTCCCCAACTCTTCAAAGTCCTTGCAGATTGTCGGTAGGTCCTTCCTTGCCGTGTCATTGGTGCCAACATGTATCAGAAGAAATGGGTGGACGTCCTTGGAGCTGAAGAGCTTTGGTATCCTATCGGTCACATCCTTGATCATCGCACCTGGAAGGCAGCATACTTCTCTTGCAGTTATGTCCGGTCTGCAGATGGCTGCTTCGGTGCCTCTCAGTAGTGAGTCTCCCACCACCACCACTCTTCGTTGCTTCTTGGCTGTACTTTTTGCTGTCACTTGTTGCTGTGTGCCCTTTTCTTTTTTGCTTGCTGGTATTGCTTCATTCTTAGGTGTGCCATCTTCATCCTCTACAAAGATTTGATATCGGTTCTTCAGTTGTGTGGTTGGTGATTTCTCCATGGTCTTCTTGCTTCTTTTGGTCACATGCTTCCACTCATCTGCTTTTGGAGGTTCTCTGACACTTTTTGCACCTTCTGTGACCAGTAGAGATGCTTCTGTTCTGTCTAGAAAGTCTTCATTCTCTTTGATGAGTTTCAAAGTTGCTATTCTTTCTTCCAGACCCCGCACCTTTTCTTCTAAAAGGGCCACTAGTCTACACTTCTGACAGGTGAAATTGGATTCTTCTTCTGGTCGATCTGTGAACATGTAGCACATGCTGCAGCTCACCATGTAGGTTGTCACATCTGCCATGTTGCTCCTAGATCCTGCTGACTTGCTGTGTGTTTTCCTTCTTGTGTAATCTACTCAGCCAAGCTCTCTTGCAATAATGTCCTACAGGCAAAAATTCGCGCGCCGTAAAGCGCGCGGTTTGGTGATGCTTTCGAAGCAGCTGGTCCCGGCTGTACCCAACGATCTTCTAGCTTAGGGAGACTTCGCTTCTCCCAGAAGGCACCTGGAATATGCAAATTAGCCTCCTGAAGCTTGAATCCCTGGTTTGGTGATGCTTTCGAAGCAGCTGGTCCCGGCTGTACCCAACGATCTTCTAGCTTAGGGAGACTTCGCTTCTCCCAGAAGGCACCTGGAATATGCAAATTAGCCTCCTGAAGCTTGAATCCCTGGTTTGGTGATGCTTTCGAAGCAGCTGGTCCCGGCTGTACCCAACGATCTTCTAGCTTAGGGAGACTTCGCTTCTCCCAGAAGGCACCTGGAATATGCAAATTAGCCTCCTGAAGCTTGAATCCCTGGTTTGGTGATGCTTTCGAAGCAGCTGGTCCCGGCTGTACCCAACGATCTTCTAGCTTAGGGAGACTTCGCTTCTCCCAGAAGGCACCTGGAATATGCAAATTAGCCTCCTGAAGCTTGAATCCCTGGTTTGGTGATGCTTTCGAAGCAGCTGGTCCCGGCTGTACCCAACGATCTTCTAGCTTAGGGAGACTTCGCTTCTCCCAGAAGGCACCTGGAATATGCAAATTAGCCTCCTGAAGCTTGAATCCCTGGTTTGGTGATGCTTTCGAAGCAGCTGGTCCCGGCTGTACCCAACGATCTTCTAGCTTAGGGAGACTTCGCTTCTCCCAGAAGGCACCTGGAATATGCAAATTAGCCTCCTGAAGCTTGAATCCCTGGTTTGGTGATGCTTTCGAAGCAGCTGGTCCCGGCTGTACCCAACGATCTTCTAGCTTAGGGAGACTTCGCTTCTCCCAGAAGGCACCTGGAATATGCAAATTAGCCTCCTGAAGCTTGAATCCCTGGTTTGGTGATGCTTTCGAAGCAGCTGGTCCCGGCTGTACCCAATGATCTTCTAGCTTAGGGAGACTTCGCTTCTCCCAGAAGGCACCTGGAATATGCAAATTAGCCTCCTGAAGCTTGAATCCCTGGTTTGGTGATGCTTTCGAAGCAGCTGGTCCCGGCTGTACCCAACGATCTTCTAGCTTAGGGAGACTTCGCTTCTCCCAGAAGGCACCTGGAATATGCAAATTAGCCTCCTGAAGCTTGAATCCCTGGTTTGGTGATGCTTTCGAAGCAGCTGGTCCCGGCTGTACCCAACGATCTTCTAGCTTAGGGAGACTTCGCTTCTCCCAGAAGGCACCTGGAATATGCAAATTAGCCTCCTGAAGCTTGAATCCCTGGTTTGGTGATGCTTTCGAAGCAGCTGGTCCCGGCTGTACCCAACGATCTTCTAGCTTAGGGAGACTTCGCTTCTCCCAGAAGGCACCTGGAATATGCAAATTAGCCTCCTGAAGCTTGAATCCCTGGTTTGGTGATGCTTTCGAAGCAGCTGGTCCCGGCTGTACCCAACGATCTTCTAGCTTAGGGAGACTTCGCTTCTCCCAGAAGGCACCTGGAATATGCAAATTAGCCTCCTGAAGCTTGAATCCCTGGTTTGGTGATGCTTTCGAAGCAGCTGGTCCCGGCTGTACCCAACGATCTTCTAGCTTAGGGAGACTTCGCTTCTCCCAGAAGGCACCTGGAATATGCAAATTAGCCTCCTGAAGCTTGAATCCCTGGTTTGGTGATGCTTTCGAAGCAGCTGGTCCCGGCTGTACCCAACGATCTTCTAGCTTAGGGAGACTTCGCTTCTCCCAGAAGGCACCTGGAATATGCAAATTAGCCTCCTGAAGCTTGAATCCCTGGTTTGGTGATGCTTTCGAAGCAGCTGGTCCCGGCTGTACCCAACGATCTTCTAGCTTAGGGAGACTTCGCTTCTCCCAGAAGGCACCTGGAATATGCAAATTAGCCTCCTGAAGCTTGAATCCCTGGTTTGGTGATGCTTTCGAAGCAGCTGGTCCCGGCTGTACCCAACGATCTTCTAGCTTAGGGAGACTTCGCTTCTCCCAGAAGGCACCTGGAATATGCAAATTAGCCTCCTGAAGCTTGAATCCCTGGTTTGGTGATGCTTTCGAAGCAGCTGGTCCCGGCTGTACCCAACGATCTTCTAGCTTAGGGAGACTTCGCTTCTCCCAGAAGGCACCTGGAATATGCAAATTAGCCTCCTGAAGCTTGAATCCCTGGTTTGGTGATGCTTTCGAAGCAGCTGGTCCCGGCTGTACCCAACGATCTTCTAGCTTAGGGAGACTTCGCTTCTCCCAGAAGGCACCTGGAATATGCAAATTAGCCTCCTGAAGCTTGAATCCCTGGTTTGGTGATGCTTTCGAAGCAGCTGGTCCCGGCTGTACCCAACGATCTTCTAGCTTAGGGAGACTTCGCTTCTCCCAGAAGGCACCTGGAATATGCAAATTAGCCTCCTGAAGCTTGAATCCCTGGTTTGGTGATGCTTTCGAAGCAGCTGGTCCCGGCTGTACCCAACGATCTTCTAGCTTAGGGAGACTTCGCTTCTCCCAGAAGGCACCTGGAATATGCAAATTAGCCTCCTGAAGCTTGAATCCCTGGTTTGGTGATGCTTTCGAAGCAGCTGGTCCCGGCTGTACCCAACGATCTTCTAGCTTAGGGAGACTTCGCTTCTCCCAGAAGGCACCTGGAATATGCAAATTAGCCTCCTGAAGCTTGAATCCCTGGTTTGGTGATGCTTTCGAAGCAGCTGGTCCCGGCTGTACCCAACGATCTTCTAGCTTAGGGAGACTTCGCTTCTCCCAGAAGGCACCTGGAATATGCAAATTAGCCTCCTGAAGCTTGAATCCCTGGTTTGGTGATGCTTTCGAAGCAGCTGGTCCCGGCTGTACCCAACGATCTTCTAGCTTAGGGAGACTTCGCTTCTCCCAGAAGGCACCTGGAATATGCAAATTAGCCTCCTGAAGCTTGAATCCCTGGTTTGGTGATGCTTTCGAAGCAGCTGGTCCCGGCTGTACCCAACGATCTTCTAGCTTAGGGAGACTTCGCTTCTCCCAGAAGGCACCTGGAATATGCAAATTAGCCTCCTGAAGCTTGAATCCCTGGTTTGGTGATGCTTTCGAAGCAGCTGGTCCCGGCTGTACCCAACGATCTTCTAGCTTAGGGAGACTTCGCTTCTCCCAGAAGGCACCTGGAATATGCAAATTAGCCTCCTGAAGCTTGAATCCCTGGTTTGGTGATGCTTTCGAAGCAGCTGGTCCCGGCTGTACCCAACGATCTTCTAGCTTAGGGAGACTTCGCTTCTCCCAGAAGGCACCTGGAATATGCAAATTAGCCTCCTGAAGCTTGAATCCCTGGTTTGGTGATGCTTTCGAAGCAGCTGGTCCCGGCTGTACCCAACGATCTTCTAGCTTAGGGAGACTTCGCTTCTCCCAGAAGGCACCTGGAATATGCAAATTAGCCTCCTGAAGCTTGAATCCCTGGTTTGGTGATGCTTTCGAAGCAGCTGGTCCCGGCTGTACCCAACGATCTTCTAGCTTAGGGAGACTTCGCTTCTCCCAGAAGGCACCTGGAATATGCAAATTAGCCTCCTGAAGCTTGAATCCCTGGTTTGGTGATGCTTTCGAAGCAGCTGGTCCCGGCTGTACCCAACGATCTTCTAGCTTAGGGAGACTTCGCTTCTCCCAGAAGGCACCTGGAATATGCAAATTAGCCTCCTGAAGCTTGAATCCCTGGTTTGGTGATGCTTTCGAAGCAGCTGGTCCCGGCTGTACCCAACGATCTTCTAGCTTAGGGAGACTTCGCTTCTCCCAGAAGGCACCTGGAATATGCAAATTAGCCTCCTGAAGCTTGAATCCCTGGTTTGGTGATGCTTTCGAAGCAGCTGGTCCCGGCTGTACCCAACGATCTTCTAGCTTAGGGAGACTTCGCTTCTCCCAGAAGGCACCTGGAATATGCAAATTAGCCTCCTGAAGCTTGAATCCCTGGTTTGGTGATGCTTTCGAAGCAGCTGGTCCCGGCTGTACCCAACGATCTTCTAGCTTAGGGAGACTTCGCTTCTCCCAGAAGGCACCTGGAATATGCAAATTAGCCTCCTGAAGCTTGAATCCCTGGTTTGGTGATGCTTTCGAAGCAGCTGGTCCCGGCTGTACCCAACGATCTTCTAGCTTAGGGAGACTTCGCTTCTCCCAGAAGGCACCTGGAATATGCAAATTAGCCTCCTGAAGCTTGAATCCCTGGTTTGGTGATGCTTTCGAAGCAGCTGGTCCCGGCTGTACCCAACGATCTTCTAGCTTAGGGAGACTTCGCTTCTCCCAGAAGGCACCTGGAATATGCAAATTAGCCTCCTGAAGCTTGAATCCCTGGTTTGGTGATGCTTTCGAAGCAGCTGGTCCCGGCTGTACCCAACGATCTTCTAGCTTAGGGAGACTTCGCTTCTCCCAGAAGGCACCTGGAATATGCAAATTAGCCTCCTGAAGCTTGAATCCCTGGTTTGGTGATGCTTTCGAAGCAGCTGGTCCCGGCTGTACCCAACGATCTTCTAGCTTAGGGAGACTTCGCTTCTCCCAGAAGGCACCTGGAATATGCAAATTAGCCTCCTGAAGCTTGAATCCCTGGTTTGGTGATGCTTTCGAAGCAGCTGGTCCCGGCTGTACCCAACGATCTTCTAGCTTAGGGAGACTTCGCTTCTCCCAGAAGGCACCTGGAATATGCAAATTAGCCTCCTGAAGCTTGAATCCCTGGTTTGGTGATGCTTTCGAAGCAGCTGGTCCCGGCTGTACCCAACGATCTTCTAGCTTAGGGAGACTTCGCTTCTCCCAGAAGGCACCTGGAATATGCAAATTAGCCTCCTGAAGCTTGAATCCCTGGTTTGGTGATGCTTTCGAAGCAGCTGGTCCCGGCTGTACCCAACGATCTTCTAGCTTAGGGAGACTTCGCTTCTCCCAGAAGGCACCTGGAATATGCAAATTAGCCTCCTGAAGCTTGAATCCCTGGTTTGGTGATGCTTTCGAAGCAGCTGGTCCCGGCTGTACCCAACGATCTTCTAGCTTAGGGAGACTTCGCTTCTCCCAGAAGGCACCTGGAATATGCAAATTAGCCTCCTGAAGCTTGAATCCCTGGTTTGGTGATGCTTTCGAAGCAGCTGGTCCCGGCTGTACCCAACGATCTTCTAGCTTAGGGAGACTTCGCTTCTCCCAGAAGGCACCTGGAATATGCAAATTAGCCTCCTGAAGCTTGAATCCCTGGTTTGGTGATGCTTTCGAAGCAGCTGGTCCCGGCTGTACCCAACGATCTTCTAGCTTAGGGAGACTTCGCTTCTCCCAGAAGGCACCTGGAATATGCAAATTAGCCTCCTGAAGCTTGAATCCCTGGTTTGGTGATGCTTTCGAAGCAGCTGGTCCCGGCTGTACCCAACGATCTTCTAGCTTAGGGAGACTTCGCTTCTCCCAGAAGGCACCTGGAATATGCAAATTAGCCTCCTGAAGCTTGAATCCCTGGTTTGGTGATGCTTTCGAAGCAGCTGGTCCCGGCTGTACCCAACGATCTTCTAGCTTAGGGAGACTTCGCTTCTCCCAGAAGGCACCTGGAATATGCAAATTAGCCTCCTGAAGCTTGAATCCCTGGTTTGGTGATGCTTTCGAAGCAGCTGGTCCCGGCTGTACCCAACGATCTTCTAGCTTAGGGAGACTTCGCTTCTCCCAGAAGGCACCTGGAATATGCAAATTAGCCTCCTGAAGCTTGAATCCCTGGTTTGGTGATGCTTTCGAAGCAGCTGGTCCCGGCTGTACCCAACGATCTTCTAGCTTAGGGAGACTTCGCTTCTCCCAGAAGGCACCTGGAATATGCAAATTAGCCTCCTGAAGCTTGAATCCCTGGTTTGGTGATGCTTTCGAAGCAGCTGGTCCCGGCTGTACCCAACGATCTTCTAGCTTAGGGAGACTTCGCTTCTCCCAGAAGGCACCTGGAATATGCAAATTAGCCTCCTGAAGCTTGAATCCCTGGTTTGGTGATGCTTTCGAAGCAGCTGGTCCCGGCTGTACCCAACGATCTTCTAGCTTAGGGAGACTTCGCTTCTCCCAGAAGGCACCTGGAATATGCAAATTAGCCTCCTGAAGCTTGAATCCCTGGTTTGGTGATGCTTTCGAAGCAGCTGGTCCCGGCTGTACCCAACGATCTTCTAGCTTAGGGAGACTTCGCTTCTCCCAGAAGGCACCTGGAATATGCAAATTAGCCTCCTGAAGCTTGAATCCCTGGTTTGGTGATGCTTTCGAAGCAGCTGGTCCCGGCTGTACCCAACGATCTTCTAGCTTAGGGAGACTTCGCTTCTCCCAGAAGGCACCTGGAATATGCAAATTAGCCTCCTGAAGCTTGAATCCCTGGTTTGGTGATGCTTTCGAAGCAGCTGGTCCCGGCTGTACCCAACGATCTTCTAGCTTAGGGAGACTTCGCTTCTCCCAGAAGGCACCTGGAATATGCAAATTAGCCTCCTGAAGCTTGAATCCCTGGTTTGGTGATGCTTTCGAAGCAGCTGGTCCCGGCTGTACCCAACGATCTTCTAGCTTAGGGAGACTTCGCTTCTCCCAGAAGGCACCTGGAATATGCAAATTAGCCTCCTGAAGCTTGAATCCCTGGTTTGGTGATGCTTTCGAAGCAGCTGGTCCCGGCTGTACCCAACGATCTTCTAGCTTAGGGAGACTTCGCTTCTCCCAGAAGGCACCTGGAATATGCAAATTAGCCTCCTGAAGCTTGAATCCCTGGTTTGGTGATGCTTTCGAAGCAGCTGGTCCCGGCTGTACCCAACGATCTTCTAGCTTAGGGAGACTTCGCTTCTCCCAGAAGGCACCTGGAATATGCAAATTAGCCTCCTGAAGCTTGAATCCCTGGTTTGGTGATGCTTTCGAAGCAGCTGGTCCCGGCTGTACCCAACGATCTTCTAGCTTAGGGAGACTTCGCTTCTCCCAGAAGGCACCTGGAATATGCAAATTAGCCTCCTGAAGCTTGAATCCCTGGTTTGGTGATGCTTTCGAAGCAGCTGGTCCCGGCTGTACCCAACGATCTTCTAGCTTAGGGAGACTTCGCTTCTCCCAGAAGGCACCTGGAATATGCAAATTAGCCTCCTGAAGCTTGAATCCCTGGTTTGGTGATGCTTTCGAAGCAGCTGGTCCCGGCTGTACCCAACGATCTTCTAGCTTAGGGAGACTTCGCTTCTCCCAGAAGGCACCTGGAATATGCAAATTAGCCTCCTGAAGCTTGAATCCCTGGTTTGGTGATGCTTTCGAAGCAGCTGGTCCCGGCTGTACCCAACGATCTTCTAGCTTAGGGAGACTTCGCTTCTCCCAGAAGGCACCTGGAATATGCAAATTAGCCTCCTGAAGCTTGAATCCCTGGTTTGGTGATGCTTTCGAAGCAGCTGGTCCCGGCTGTACCCAACGATCTTCTAGCTTAGGGAGACTTCGCTTCTCCCAGAAGGCACCTGGAATATGCAAATTAGCCTCCTGAAGCTTGAATCCCTGGTTTGGTGATGCTTTCGAAGCAGCTGGTCCCGGCTGTACCCAACGATCTTCTAGCTTAGGGAGACTTCGCTTCTCCCAGAAGGCACCTGGAATATGCAAATTAGCCTCCTGAAGCTTGAATCCCTGGTTTGGTGATGCTTTCGAAGCAGCTGGTCCCGGCTGTACCCAACGATCTTCTAGCTTAGGGAGACTTCGCTTCTCCCAGAAGGCACCTGGAATATGCAAATTAGCCTCCTGAAGCTTGAATCCCTGGTTTGGTGATGCTTTCGAAGCAGCTGGTCCCGGCTGTACCCAACGATCTTCTAGCTTAGGGAGACTTCGCTTCTCCCAGAAGGCACCTGGAATATGCAAATTAGCCTCCTGAAGCTTGAATCCCTGGTTTGGTGATGCTTTCGAAGCAGCTGGTCCCGGCTGTACCCAACGATCTTCTAGCTTAGGGAGACTTCGCTTCTCCCAGAAGGCACCTGGAATATGCAAATTAGCCTCCTGAAGCTTGAATCCCTGGTTTGGTGATGCTTTCGAAGCAGCTGGTCCCGGCTGTACCCAACGATCTTCTAGCTTAGGGAGACTTCGCTTCTCCCAGAAGGCACCTGGAATATGCAAATTAGCCTCCTGAAGCTTGAATCCCTGGTTTGGTGATGCTTTCGAAGCAGCTGGTCCCGGCTGTACCCAACGATCTTCTAGCTTAGGGAGACTTCGCTTCTCCCAGAAGGCACCTGGAATATGCAAATTAGCCTCCTGAAGCTTGAATCCCTGGTTTGGTGATGCTTTCGAAGCAGCTGGTCCCGGCTGTACCCAACGATCTTCTAGCTTAGGGAGACTTCGCTTCTCCCAGAAGGCACCTGGAATATGCAAATTAGCCTCCCGAAGCTTGAATCCCTGGTTTGGTGATGCTTTCGAAGCAGCTGGTCCCGGCTGTACCCAACGATCTTCTAGCTTAGGGAGACTTCGCTTCTCCCAGAAGGCACCTGGAATATGCAAATTAGCCTCCTGAAGCTTGAATCCCTGGTTTGGTGATGCTTTCGAAGCAGCTGGTCCCGGCTGTACCCAACGATCTTCTAGCTTAGGGAGACTTCGCTTCTCCCAGAAGGCACCTGGAATATGCAAATTAGCCTCCCGAAGCTTGAATCCCTGGTTTGGTGATGCTTTCGAAGCAGCTGGTCCCGGCTGTACCCAACGATCTTCTAGCTTAGGGAGACTTCGCTTCTCCCAGAAGGCACCTGGAATATGCAAATTAGCCTCCTGAAGCTTGAATCCCTGGTTTGGTGATGCTTTCGAAGCAGCTGGTCCCGGCTGTACCCAACGATCTTCTAGCTTAGGGAGACTTTGCTTCTCCCAGAAGGCACCTGGAATATGCAAATTAGCCTCCTGAAGCTTGAATCCCTGGTTTGGTGATGCTTTCGAAGCAGCTGGTCCCGGCTGTACCCAACGATCTTCTAGCTTAGGGAGACTTCGCTTCTCCCAGAAGGCACCTGGAATATGCAAATTAGCCTCCTGAAGCTTGAATCCCTGGTTTGGTGATGCTTTCGAAGCAGCTGGTCCCGGCTGTACCCAACGATCTTCTAGCTTAGGGAGACTTCGCTTCTCCCAGAAGGCACCTGGAATATGCAAATTAGCCTCCTGAAGCTTGAATCCCTGGTTTGGTGATGCTTTCGAAGCAGCTGGTCCCGGCTGTACCCAACGATCTTCTAGCTTAGGGAGACTTCGCTTCTCCCAGAAGGCACCTGGAATATGCAAATTAGCCTCCCGAAGCTTGAATCCCTGGTTTGGTGATGCTTTCGAAGCAGCTGGTCCCGGCTGTACCCAACGATCTTCTAGCTTAGGGAGACTTCGCTTCTCCCAGAAGGCACCTGGAATATGCAAATTAGCCTCCTGAAGCTTGAATCCCTGGTTTGGTGATGCTTTCGAAGCAGCTGGTCCCGGCTGTACCCAACGATCTTCTAGCTTAGGGAGACTTCGCTTCTCCCAGAAGGCACCTGGAATATGCAAATTAGCCTCCCGAAGCTTGAATCTTTGGTTTGGTGATGCTTTCGAAGCAGCTGGTCCCGGCTGTACCCAACGATCTTCTAGCTTAGGGAGACTTCGCTTCTCCCAGAAGGCACCTGGAATATGCAAATTAGCCTCCTGAAGCTTCTGGCCATGAGCAGGCCCTAGAGTTCACTGTGCATGCCCCAGACTCTATTCATGGTCGAAAGCACCAGCTTAGAGATACGACATGACCGAAGCGCAGGGGACCAGACAAAGGGCAGGTAGCAGCACGAACAATGTGAAACGTGAGCCATGAGTATGTTGTTTTTTCTTCTCAACCTTTTGTCAAATGCTTACTTCTCTGGCTGCCCCTGCTGCTCCCTGCCCAATGTCTGGTCATCGGTGCCTCTATCTCATGTCTGGCCCGATGTTCACTTTAGGTTGCGGCTTCTTGCCGCAAGCAGGTCTTGGAAGGCCTTGGAGTTCAATGCGCATGCTCCATGGCCTACTGGCTGCCAGAAATCCTGGCCCAGAGTCTATACTGTACCAGAGATGAGTTGAGATGAAGGTGCAGAGGACTGGGCTGTGGACAGTGGGCACGAAGCAGGGGAGCAGACAGAGAGTTGAGTGGTAGGGTAAGTATAAGTATTTTCTTTATTCTTTACAACTTATGTTCATTATGCTCTGGGGATGTAATAGATCACAGAGCATAATAAGTGCATTAAATTGATAAATAATAACTTACGCCAGTCTGTTATGACTCCCACCAGTGGCACTATAAACCCACTCAGACAAGACGCTAGCGGCAGAGCCGCACAACACCTCCATGGCATAGAGGGACAGCTCATACCTGGTGTCCAGCTTTGAGACAAAATAGCTGAAGGTCCCAGAGGAATTAGGGAGTATGCTTGTTTTGTCAGGGAGGTATTGCTTGACCATCTTTAATAGATGACAATTACTATGGTATATTTTTACCGTCCCAAATATAATCCTATCAAGTATTCTAAATGATTTTTTACTTGATACAGTAAATCTCGTATACAAATATCTCATTGAGGATCTGTTTATACCAAGGAAGGTGACGGGCACAAGGGGGCATTCTTTGCGTCTGGAGGAGAGAAGGTTTTTCCACCAACATAGAAGAGGATTTTTTACTGTTAGGGCAGTGAGAATCTGGAATTGCTTGACTGAGGAGATGGTGATGGCGAACTCAGTCGAGGGGTTCAAGAGAGGCCTGGATGTCTTCCTGGAGCAGAACAATATTGTATCATACAATTAGGTTCTGTAGAAGGACGTAGATCTGGGGATTTATTATGATGGAATATAGGCTGAACTGGATGGACAAATGTCTTTTTTCGGCCTAACTAACTATGTTACTATGTATGTTACTATGATTCTTATTTGGCCCCAAAAAAACAAACAACCGGGGGTATTTCAGTGATGTTTATCATCCACCAGAGCTCGATGGCTGTAGGATACAAAATGGGTATAAAAAAAAGACAAGAAAAAAAAGTCCTTATAAAAAATGAGTGCGGGTGCTAATCAGTGATGTACGTCTGATCAGCGGCTCGGTGGCTGTAGGACGCACACATGGAGTGGTGCAAAGGGGTAGAAAAAAATAGTAGAAAAAAGTTGTGGAAAACAACTAGCACGAGGGCGGATCAGTGATTTGCGTAACTGATAAACGCTTGGCTGCTGCAGTATGCACGCATGGAGGTGGTACAAAGGAGGAGGAGGTAAATGAACAGAGTCAAAAAAACACCGAGCACAAGGTTTTTAAAAAAGCATTTATAAGGTCCCCGTTTGCTATGCTAATTAGGGAATTGACTAGTCTATGGGGTGCTAGTTTCACCAGAAGTCGGCCCTTTTTCATGTTATCACGCGCCTGTGGGTGTGATAACATAATTTGCAGGAGCCGACATCATTGCCAGCTAATGCAAATCTCATGCATGCACGCAGTTTATTCCCTCACACCATTGTGCCAGCTGTTCCTCTTGTTACTGCTGAGTACAGCTGTTCATCAGCTGCTCCATGGACATGAGCCATCTTCTACGCTTCCGGTCATGCACTGAGATGGGAAGTGTACAAATTATGTTATCACGCCCACAGAGGTGTGATAACATGGAAAGAAGGCAGACTAGTTTGGGGATAACGCCCCATTGACCAGTCAAAGCCCTAGTTAGCATAGCTAATGGGGACCTTATTAATGTTTTTTTTACCTTGTTTTCACTGTATAACGTTATACAGGGCTGGTTATGCAAGAAATTTAGCACTACATAGGTGAATGATGCTGGGTTGGAGAGTATGGGGGACCTGATAGGTTCCCTTCAAAAAAATTATCCATTCAACGGAGTAAATAGCTTTGAGGATACACAAACTCTATTTGTAGGCAAAATAGACATCCATTCACAAACTTACCTTTGTTTCTTTATCTTATTCTTAGATTTAACGAATCCCACCTGTGGAACCCCTGTACATGTGCAAAACCCCCTCTGTTAGCAAATGCAGAAAGTATTTTGCAATGTCTTCTGCCGTTTCCAGCACTGCTCCGGGGTTACATAACTACCTTTTTGATTTGCTGAATCATACAACCTTTACTGTGTGGAGCAGAGGTCACTTTTAAAATTTTCTAAATGTAAGTCTATGAGACTCGGAACAAAGTCTTGTAGCTTCTATACGACACAGCAGGTGTGGAGTGGACTGGTACTGTTAGGGTTGGCGGAACGCACCGAATATATTTATTAGGTGAGATAGGTGAGTTTGCAACCCGGGATTCACCGTGCAGGAAAGAACCTGCTGTTAAGTAAGGCGGCGAAGTAAATTAGTATAAGCAAACTCTGTTACTTCACATAGCCTGTAGTAGAGAGAACGCTGTACCCTGTTTAGCTCACAGGGGACACAGCTACAGAGTAGAGCCGACAGTGATCATGCAGTCCAAACCAAACACACAGCTCCTCTCCGGTGGAGACAGAATTCTAATGGCTATTAGCCAACCCTGAATTCACTCATAAGAAACTCCTCACCGGAGGTGCCAGCAATCTAGGGGCTTATTTCAGCCGGGTCCCTGACCACACACACAACCACACTAGCGCTGAGCTCGTACATATTTGATACTAGCGCGTGGCCGTGCGGTCATGAGAACCTTTAATAGCTGCAGCAACTTCAGGACCTTCCTAGAAGGACTAATGGAAGGCTGCCACAGAACTTCATCGGGTACAGGACCTTCCTGGAGGACCAATGGAAGTTGCTGCAGTACCTGAGCATGTGACCCTTGATCTCCGTTGAGAGATCTTACCCTGGGCATGCTCAGTGTGTGCAAAGCAGGAAAAGCCTGCTCACCGCAGACTAGTGCAGGGTACAATAGCAGAGCCTGGAGAGGCAGCAGTAACCCTTTGCACAGTATCAGATTCAGTGAGACGCTGGGACTGACGTCTCCGCTGAGCAGGCTACACTGCGGCTGATGCAGAATGGGAGACCGCAGCAGACATGGTTCGAGATTCCCCCGTGCAGCGGCGGTAACTCGACTCCTAACAGGTCCTGCACTGGAAACGGCAGAAGATGGCAACTGTTAAGTATTGCAATACACTTTCTGCATACACATTATTATTTGCTTATATAGGGAAAAATAAAAAAAATCAGGGCGTTAGTTAAAAATTAAAAAAGGGGGTTCCTTGCTCAAAAGCCTTCAATTAGACATGGAGAAGTAGAAAAATGTCTACCTCATTTTTTGGAGGAGTCATCAAGTCTGCACAATTAATTGCTCATAAAACCCATCAATTTGAATGAACACTATATAATACTTATTTTTCCCTATGGTGGTGTCGCAGCAGGGACAAATATTTGCTGCCCAGGTGATTATGAATAATTGTATTATGAACTTATGTTCAGGGGATTGTTTAAATAAATGAATTGTAGGAACCATTTCTGTAAAATCAAAACTTGTATTTTTTTCAGTAATTATGAACATAATACGACCAAAGCCTATTTTTGGGAATTTTCTTCGTTTTTTTTTTTTTTTAATAATCGAAATTGCTTTCAGTTTAGAAAATCCAGTATGAGAAAAAAGTTAGTAAACTGAAATGTAAACAATGGGGTAAAGAAACGCAGACACACATGTTGGATTACGTCATAAAATATTTAATTCAAAAGCATTTTTTAGTTGTTGTTATTATCATGTTTTGGCAAATTATTACTTGTGCAAAGAATCTAATGCCAGCAAATCTTGTTATCTTCTCTGAGTATAATCAGCCCATGTTTTGTTTTCTTTTCAGAGAAAGGCAGAGTTCACCCTTGGAAGCCTTCTCCATTACACAAAACATGGAACTGCAATGAAAGTTTAGTGGAGAACACAGAAACCAGAGTTTTTCCAACATAATCTTTATTTATTTTCAATAAAGCAGCAGTGGATATAGAGCTCAGCTGTCAGATGAACTCTCTCATGGACAGTTTAGCTGATTTTAAGCTCCGCTCCATTGAGGCAGAGCTGTGATGAGTGACTTTTAGCGACAGTGTCTTCAGTGAATATAAGGTAGTCTGAGACACGCCTCTCGTCTCATAAAATGAAATCTTTTCAGGTGGAAAAAAATATTAAAAACTAAAATAATGTGGTCGCATAAATATTCACACCCTTAAACTAATACTTTGTTGACATACCCTTTGACTTTATGACAGCATTCAGTCTTTTTGGGCACCAGTCTATCAGAATAGCACATTTAGATTTGGCCATATTTGTCAATTTTTCCTTGCAGTAGTGCTTCAAATCTGTTAGATTGCAAGGGAATCTCCTGCGTACAGCACCTTTTTCAGGTCACCCGCAGATTTTCATTTGGTTTCAAGTCTGGGCCCTGGCTGGGATATTCCAAAACTGTAATATTCTTCTGGCAAAGCCATTCTATTGTTGATTTAACCCTCCGTCACATACAACTGATCTGACAGGCGCTTCTCTTTTACTTTCATTTCTCCTTCCTCACCAGATTGTGAGGAAACCCCCTCCCTCCAGGTAGTCTCCTGTCTCTTGAAGGTCTGTGAAACCTGATATCACAGTTGGATTTCAGAGCTTCAGGGGAGAGGATATAGCTGCACAGATCTCTCAGGCTCATTGTATGTGAATACGTCACATTCAGTAAGGTTGGTATTTTATGTTTTTATTCACCACAATAGTTTATTTAGCTTGTTTTATGAATGTATAGCACAAAATGTGAGGATATTTCATAGAAATAAGGGAGATTTTATAAAAGAAAGTGTGCTGCTCAGGCATATACAGTAGTTCCCTAACATATTCCTTCTCTTGCTTCAGATTATCTGCTGAAATGGAGAGGAAAATGTACAATTTATCCAAACAACTTGATGTTGAGGAAGTAACAAACATGCTGTTAGATGATAGAGACCTCACACTGAATGAGGATTTAGGAGAGGAAAGTGGTTTACAAGTTGTGATCTGATTGATTATCTGAAAATTCAGAAGCTGTCATATGTGGGAACTGTAAGAAAAAACAAAAGGGGATTGCCGCCACAGTTTGTAAGTGTGAAAGAGACAACAGTACAGCAGTATGTTTGCATTCCATAATGGAAAGGCTTTAGTTTCCTATGTACCACATGCCAAAAAAATCGTACTTCTTCTATCAACACTTCATGATGATGCTGCCATCGATCCTGGGACTGGGGCAGAAAAAAACCCGGAGATAATTACATTTTACAATGCCACCAAAGGGGGTGTGGATACAGCAGATCAGATGTGCTCCACTTTCAACGTCAGCAGAAACATCAAACGCTGGCCAATGGTCATATTTTTTGCTATGTTGAATTTGGGTGGTATAAATTCACAAGTAATTTATCTTGAAAACATGCTTGAACCACTCCGTAGACGATTGGATCTGAAAAAATTGGCCCATGAACTAGTACTTGGAGAGCTACGCAGGAGAAGCGTGAAAACAATCGGTATCCCCTCTCGCCTTCAAGTTCAGCTCAAAAGGTTCCGCCCAGAAGATGATGGTGAAAAGTCACCATCTGCACCACCTCACAAAAGAAGGAGATGCACCACCTGCCAAACGGAAAGCGGAACCAGAAGGCTTTCAAATTATGAATGTCTCAAATGTCATAAAGCAATTTGCCTGACACATGCAAAAATGGTGTGTAATTTTTGCTATTTGCTCTGCAAGTGTGACTTTTCTGGGGAAACCTCAGCATCTACTTCTGATTGAATATGTTTTTAATAGTACTTAAGGTACCTTAAAATTAAGTTTGTGTTCAAAAATTTTCTTTGTACATTTTTTTGAGAGAGTCGAACTGGGGACTATTTGGCGGGAGTTTTGAAAAGTTTGTATTTCATAGTTATTAGTTTTATTTTAAGTACGGTAAATGTTTTTTTTTGCAACTGATTATGTGTAGTCTCTTTTATTACATCCCTATGAAGGTCACTGATCACTTTTAGAGCACTGAAATTGCAAACATTAGATATTATAGGTATTTTTCCAGCAGGCGCCTGACAGGCACATTGTATGTGAACTCGTTAGTCCGAATATTGTATGTGACGGAGGGTTAATTGTCTGCTTTGGGTCATTGTCGTACTAAAAGATGAAATTCCTTTTTATCTTCATCTTTTTAGCAGAGACCTGAAGGTTTTGTTGCAAAATTGACTGATATTTGGAACTGTTCATAATTGAGATCATGACTAAGACGCAAGTCGAAACGCATTGATCTTTCCTCACAAGCGTGCTATAATGCATGACACAATATGCAGAATTAATTTTATTCTATTTGGATTAAAGTTATTTTTAACAACCTCCACCCTTTGCTGGATTTTTTTCCTTGTTCATAATTCCCTCCACCTATACTAAAGTCTCAGTTCCAGCTGCCGAAAAACATCCACAAAGCATAATGCTGCCTCCACCATGCTTCACTGTGGTTGTGGGGTTGTTTTGGTGATGCGCAGTGTAGGCTTTGTGCCAAAGATACTTTTTGGAATTATGGCAAAAAAGTTCAACCTTGGTCTCACCATAACTCGTTTTCTTACATGCTTCTGACAGACTTGATGTAGGATTTGTCAAAAGATAGCCAGGCTTGGATGTTTTTCTTTATAACAAAAGGCTACCTCTTGCCAACCTACCACCCAAGCCAAACAGATGAGTAATAAAGGAAATTATTTTTATATGCAGTACGCAACAAGTCCTTGCCAGAAATTCCTGCAGCTTCTTTAATGTTGTTGTAGGTCTCTTGGCAATCTTCTGGAAAAAAATTATTTTCATCAATTTTTGAGGCATGTCCAGTTCAAGGTAATGACAGAGTTGTGTCACATTTAAACCATTTCTTGATGACCAGCTTTCCAGTATTTCATGGCTTATCTAATGCATTGGAAATATTTTGCCATCTTCTCTTCACAATTTTAAAAAATTAGATCCCTTTGCTGTGTGGTAAGCTGTTTAGGAACTATGGTTTTTGCTGTAAAATGCAATTAAGAAAATGTCAGGAAAATCTTACTACTTTATGTGGGGTTAATGAGAATGACTGTAAATGATGACAGCTGTGTACTGACTACTATTTACCATGAGTTTAAATGTGGCTGGCTAATTATGAACACAACCAAATCCCAAATAATAAGAGGGTGCTCACATGTATTGTTATTACTTATAACGATATTATTTTATTTTGATTCTTTTTCTTTTTCCCCTAAAAATTATTTCAGTTTGTTTCTCAAAAGATTTTTATAGATATTAAAGGAGGAAAATGTTCTGAAATGATTTTTCTTGGTATGATTTTTTATACATGACAAAACCTGGCATTTTGACAGGGGTGTTTAGACTATTTATAACCTCAGTATATGGCCCGATTCTTACCAACAGGGAGGAAATATTTGAGAAATTAAACATGGCTGGGAATTTAGGAGGCAGTAATCATGCTATCCTCAAAGTTTGATTACAAGAGGAGGAAGACCAGCAAGGGCACAGACTTTAAGGTTGGACTTCAAAAAGAGGATTGGAAAGATCCAATGGCTGGATGT
Organism: Ranitomeya imitator; assembly: GCF_032444005.1. Taxonomy (NCBI): domain Eukaryota; kingdom Metazoa; phylum Chordata; class Amphibia; order Anura; family Dendrobatidae; genus Ranitomeya; species Ranitomeya imitator. The sequence continues at coordinate 496,891,333 of NC_091287.1, forward strand.
TCTAAAGGACAGAAATGCCCAAGAAAGATGGTTGATTTTGCTAAATAAAATTCTCACTGCACATTGCATCAGTAACAATGCTGAAAAGAAGGAAGAAATGCTGTCTGTACGGAATGCAGGGCAAGCGTTAGAAGAGCTAAAGCCAGTAATGAAGTGAAGCTTGCAAGGAAGACCAAAAGCAATAAAAATGATTTTTATGGTATTTTGAAAGCAAAAGAAAAGTCAAAGATGCTATAGGATTTTTACAGAATGAAAAAGGTGAAGTGGTCAAAAATGATGTTGAGAAGGCCGAACTTTTAAATTCCTATTTTGCATCTGTGTTCCCTAAGAAAGCAATTGTAACATCAATTGATCTTCATGGTACTATTGAAGGAATAAAATAATCCACACTATGTCTAAACAGAGAGATGGTGATTGGTGAGGGAAAACATAGCTGATTTAAATTAATTTAAATCTCATAGTCCAGATGAATTACATCCTAGGGTACTGAAAGAGTTAGCAGCGGAAATTGCAGAGCCACTAGTTAGAATCTTTGAAAATCCTGGAGAACAGGAGAAGTCCCTGAAGATTAAGGAAGGGCAAATGTTGTCCCCATCTTCAAAAAAAGAAGGAAGATAGAGCCAGGAAATTACAGGCCAGTGAACCTTACTTCTATACCAGGAAAGATATTTGAACAAATTATTAAACAGCATGTATGTAAGTACTTGCATAAGAATACAGTAACTAACCAAAGCCAGCATGAGTTTGTAGGAAACAAGTCATGTCAGACTAATCTAATTTCCTTCTATGATGGAATCACTGACTGGGTGGATCAGGGAAATGTGGTAGGTATAGTATATCTAGACTTCAATAAAGCATTTGATAAAGTATCTCATACTATGCTTATTCACCAAGTATGGGATTGACTAGGCTACGGTTAGGTGGACTTACAACTGGCTCAGTGATCACACTCAAAGAGTGGTGATAAATGGTTGCACATCCAATTGGAAGAGTTTCAAGACTCTGTCCTGGGACCAGTTTTGTTCAACATTTTAATAAATGATCTAGATAAGGCAACTGAAGGTAAACTAATGAAACTTGCAGATGATGCAAAGCTAAGAGGGATAGCTAACACTAGAGAAGACAGAGACGGGATTCAGAAGGATCTAGATAAACTTGGACAATGTGTGTCGACTAATAGAATGGTATTTAACAAGGAGATATGCCAGATTCCACATCTGCGCAAGAAATTACATCTACAGAATGGGAGGAATGGAATTAAGCAACAGCATGTGTGAAAAAGACTTGTGTATACTAATAGATCACAGACTGCACATGAGTCAACAGTGTGATGCAGCAGCAAAAAGGTAAACGCAATTCTAGGATGTATTAGGTGAAGCATAGAGTCTAGATCAAATGAAATAATTAACATAGTTAGTAAGGCCGAAAAAAGACATTTGTCCATCCAGTTCAGCAACTGTTATCCCTGTTATGATCAGGCGACCTTGGAGCAGCATGAAAACTTTCACTGGAGTAGGTGGTAACTATACTGACCGCAAATCCTGATCTTAACACCGCAACTAGGAGTAGCCATGGGGTGTGCCTATCAAAACCTAGACACCTCGTCACAGCCGGAGGACTAAATACCCCTATAGATGGAAATAGGAAATCTACCTTGCCTCAGAGTAGAACCCCAAAGGATAGGCAGCCCCCACAAATATTGACTGTGAGTAGTAGAGGAAAAGACACACGTAGGCAGGAAACAGGATTTAGCAAAAGAGGCCAGTCTAGCTAAAATAGGAAAGTATAGGACAGGATACTAAGCTGTCAGTATTAAAATCCTTCCAAAAATATCCACAGCAGAAAATACTAAAACTCCACCATCTAACTAAAGATGTGGAGCATATATCTGCAACTCCAGAGAATCCAATAAGACTGAAAAAACACTGACACAGTCCAAGCTGGATAAGAAAAAACAAATGAATAGCACAGAATATAAGCACACAGCTTGTGTGCCACAGAAAAAGAAACAGACACTTATCTTTGCTGAATTGGCAGCTAAGCAGGAGAAGCCAGAAAGTGATCCAACACTTCACAAGAAACATTGACAACTGGCAAGGACTAATGAATCCTGCACAACTAAATATCCCAGTCAGAACTGCAATCAGCAGATACACCTGGCCAGGACTGTGACTCAGAGACATCTGCATTCCCACCTTCAACCACTGGAGGGAACCCAAAAGCAGAATTCACAACATATCCCCCTCTAGTCCTCCTTGTTCAGGCCTTATCTGGAATACTGTGTCCAGTTCTGGGCAACACATTTTAAAAAGACATTGAAAAACTGGAGCAAGTTCCGAGAAGAGCTACCATGATGGTGAGCGGATTGCAAAATATGTCCTACGAGGAACAGTTAAAGGATCTGGGAATGTTTGGCTTGCAAAAAAGAAGGCTAAGAGGAGACTTAATAGCTGTCTACAAATATCTGAAAGGATGTCACAGTGTAGAGGGATCATCCTTATTCTTATTTGCACATGGAAACATGAGAAGCAATGGAATGAAACTGAAAGGCAAAAGATACAGGTTAGATATTAGAAAATACTTTTTGACAGTGAAGGTGAGCAATGAATGGAACAGAAGTGGTGAGTTCTCCTTCCAGGGAAGTATTCAAACAGATGCTGGACAGACATCTGTCTGGGCTGGTTTAGTGAATTCTGCATTGAGCAGTAGGTCAGACATGGTGACCCTGAAGGTCCCTTCCAACTCTAAAATTCTTTGATTCTATGATTACCATTAAAATTTAATAAGGAGGTCCATGGGGGTCACTTTAAAAACCACTATGAAACCTAGATGACCGGGTAACTTCAGTAATGTGCTAAAAGACCAAGGACACAGTTTTCATTTTTTGTCTTAATGTACAATTTTTATTTTATTTTTTTTACATTTCATAGAAGAGCAAAAGCTTTTTTACATTTTTTTGTTGACATAAGAGGACTTGTTGTTTTTGGGACGAGTATTAATTATGAATGAGACTAATCCCTTTACCAAATAATGTACTGAACAGAGAGGAGAGTGGGATAAAATGGTGAAAAAAATACAATTCTGCTATTTTTGGGTGTATTTTGCTTTTACGACATTTATTATGCAGTAAAATGACCTGGCAAAATCATTATTCAGGTCAGTATAATTGCAATAGTACCAAATATATATGGGTTTTTATCTGTTTAGAGTTTTCAATTTTGTGGCTTAAATAAATTTGAACTTTGTAAAAAAAAAAAAATTGGTTTGTGTTTCCATTTTCTGAGAACTTTATATTTTTCTATTTTTACATCAATGGATCTGATTAGACTATTTTATACACCCTGACCCTTTCCAGGACAGATATATAAGTCATGGAGCATAAGGGATTTACTATTGCACTACTCTCTATGAAATAATCACTGTCACGCTGTTAACGACGGTAAAGGGGCAGGACGGCGTACTGGGACCTGCACCTGGCCCTGCCATCCCTGCCACTATAATGGGGCCCTGGCTTTCCCTTATCTCAGGGGTACCTATGATGGTTAGGAGGCCTGAGCTGCCAGCGTATCCCTGTCTCCTGTGCAGGCCCTATCAGTGGCCCCCTCTCCCCCCAATGGAGGTGGACTGCACCAGTGTATAAATACAACAATTAACAGGGTATGCAGACAAGGTAGCTAAAAGTCTCAAACTCACCAAATGCTCACACAACCACAGAGGAAACACAGAGAAGGGAAGAGAAGGAAAAAACTAGGAAGAAAAACAGGTTTAACATGCAACCAAAACAGCAGACACCAATCTCTGTAAATAAACCTCCAAGCTCCTAATATAACGCTTCTTCACACTCCAAGCCAGGCAGCAGAACTGATCACTGACAATAGCTGTAGTCAAGGCTGGGTCTATATAGAGGATGAGATTACAAAATCCATTTCAGCTGAGAGACCCAGCTCTCAGCAACTCAGCAACAGGTTAACTCCTGCACTGCTGGCACAAAGCAGCCAGGTCAGAATACAGGAGAAGAGCTTCTGTTCACTGTGTGTGAATGAGGCCCAGAGCCCCGTGACAATCGCTTTAGCTAGGGCCAAGCAAGAGAATACAGAGGTAGCAGTTACAGCTGGGAGCTGCCACATTGGCTCCATTGGGCCCTTCTACACTGAAGATACAGGTAATGTAAGCAACAAATGGTATGTGGTCAATTCTTTTGGGAATTTTTTGGGTGGCCTATAGATCTTTCAACTTATATCCCTCTAGCCAAAGGAAGAAAATGAGCCGGAACACATGTAAGTATAAGTGCAATGTGTAGGTGTACATTGACACTGTGGCTATTGAGCAGACAGAACCTAGGACAACATCAAAGTGAGCAAATACTGTGCAAAGCAAATAAATAAAGAATAATAGTGATGCATGCAAATAACATAGGATACTTTGTTCATACTATTTTGATCAAAAGAACATAACATAAAAACCATCCCACCGCGACAAGGTGCATCCAATCAGTATCGACCCAAACTCTTGTAATTCTCCTCTAGATGTGTCAACAGATCGCAAAATAGACGGGGGCAGAACTGTATTCAGATTTCATTGTTTAGACACCCGGGCTTGGAAAGCTGTATAGACAAATGCACAACCCAAAAATGGGGAGCTACACCCCTGTTTGCAGAAAGTACAAAAAACTAAAGCTTATGTCCCTTAGACCTTAACTGAGGTGTAGAGTCCAACAGATTCTTGATACTCACCCCTAAATTTGAAGTAACCATTTGAAAACAAATTAAAGGGACTAAGATTTTTTTAAAGTTGCAGAATTATGACTGTAATTATTATAATTTTACAATTCACCGTAATTTTGAAAAATGTCTTCTTACCAGCCTTTCTACAAATATCTCTTATGTTCTTCAAAATTAATTATGGTTTTCAAATTTGATAAAAAAAATGTTGGCTGCCTGTGATTTTTACCTAAGTTGTTCGGAAAACTTAGTTATAACGTATACTCAGAATGTTTTAACGTTTATGACTAAAAAAAATTGACTAGCTTAAGAAATAATTGTGAGATTTTGTTATCAATTTATTACAGACTCTTTTACACCAATGTAGTGCACCTATGACATTTGTTACATTATCAAATTACACACCTAATAGAATAAAAACTTGTCTTATTAGTCACGAATGTTCTTCAAAAGAAATCTGAAAAGAAAATACACAATCCTAATTCACTTTAATCAAATTTAAATCACTTTCATATTGTTACAAAGGGAAGACGAACAGAGAATGATGGTCCCTGCTGTGTACATGCGCGTATAGACTAATTAGATTACTGCCCTGTTGGGTAAAGTGTTGAGACGGAGGATTATATAGTTTGTTGACTGTGTAACTGTACCTACATATATAGCAGAGGACATGTTTTTTCATCCTCCATCAAACTTAAATTGCAACTTCAAAAATATGTTGATAAGCACGTAATCCGTAGGGTAATGTAGAATAAAGATTTAATAGGTAGTATATATTTACATCGGATCAGAAACATTTTTTATTTTAACATGTAGTAATACTGAGTTACTGACAAACTTTGTATTATAAAGGGCTCATTGAAACGGTCATACAATTTCATAGTTGATATGATTAATGCAAGACACGGGATTATGGTAAATCCTATAGTGTTGATACAGAAGACGACAAAAACCATTATAAGGTAGATGCCAATTGCCCCACATAAAGAAGGGAAAAAAGTAAATCCATTCATATATGGCCTTTATAATTAATGCTTTTAACAATTGAATTTCTCCAAAAATTTAGAGTCTAATATTTCACATTGAAGAGAGTGCCAAGTCAGTGTAAGGAGACTTCTAGGCCATACAATGCATCTCAGAGAATTTAAATATACAAAGATTAGAACTCTAGTGCCACCTATTGAGGATAGCAATCCTAAAAGTAGATAGCAACCCTTTAACAAGCCTTGTCACACAATTAACATAAAATGACAAACCAGGCACTTCATTTGCAGACATGTGTTTTGAGGTGTTTGCCCCTCATCAGTGCAAAGCGGGAGATCTGATTTGTCTACATGAAGAGCCTCCGACAGGGAGAATGTTTCTACATTGTGGAGAGTGCCTCTCTGAAGACACCATTTGCATATTTAAACTCCCAGAGGAGCATTTCATGGCCTATAAGTCACCTTATGTCGGGTTGGCGCTCTCCACAAAGAGAAACATTCTCCCTTAAATCATAGATAGACTCCATGTCAGAGGCAACTCACCTAGTCAAATCAGACCTCCTGCTTTGCACCAAAGAGGGGCAAACACTCTGAAACACAGTTACAAATGAAGTGTCTGATTTGGCTATTTATCATAAGTCTTATTAAAGGGGATTTTTCTCATATATGATGAGAAAATCTTCCATTCTTTAGATACAGAGGAAGGCTTTTGTCATGGTTACAGGTTTTTATAAGAATATTTTAGTAGATAGCATTTATATCACCCTAAGCTGATTTGATACTGTTGCATATATCAGCTTTTGGCAGAATCCTTCCTTAGCAATTCTGGAATAATTGTTTTATTTGGAACATACAGAAACTTCTTATCTATAATCATCCATGTTATTGATGATGAAGCTAATAGTTGCTGTATGCCCCAGATAGTCGCAATTCATCAACTTCTGCTAAGATAAAAGGTACTGCAATCATTTCCTTTAATCACCCATCATTCTCCTTTGTATATGCCCTAAATTGTCTTTCCTATACAGTGATGCCCAAAATTGTAGAGTATTCCAATCAAGGCCTGATTATTGATTTGTATAAAGGCAGAACTATGTTCTTGTCGTGAGTATCTATGACTATTTTGATGCATCCCATGACTTTATTGGCCTTAGCGGCAGCTGCCTGGCACTAGTCACCAAAGTTCACTTTACTGTCTATGAACATTGTCTCCAAATCTCTTTCAGTAGCAATTTTATTCCTTTTTTTTTTCATTATTTTAATATATAATGCTAAAATTTGTTTTATTTTTCTTTGTAAATGTTAAGGGTTGTACAGCATTGTAATAAGCCATTCATACAAGTAAGCCTATGTTATAACGATTCAGTGCATTATTACAAAGGTATTAAACATACTCTATAAACCATAAAGCCCAAAGGAATGTTTATCAATTATTTTAGTAATCTATTCTTTAAAATTATTTCCAAATTCTACTCATTAAATTTTTTTTCCCGAATTTCACAATTAACTAAACATATTTAATCTCTCTGAATATCATCTTTCCCAACTGTTTGTGATTCTGCTCTAAATCCGCGTTCCAGTGTCTGTTTCTAATTTTTCATTTGCAGAATCCTATAAACCTAAAATGTAGCCTCGATCCTATATTGGAAATATTAACTTGTGCAAATATTATTCGAGCTACTTAGGGTCTAATGTGCTCTAATGAAGTCATTTTTTTCCCATTCGCTATGATCACTATGTATAAATGTGTTCTTAATTGGCTAGTAAAAGTATCTTTGTACATGTGATTCCTCAAGCATGTCAGGGTAAGTCAATCTTCCAAAATCAGTTGGTTTTCATTTTAACATTACATTATCAAATTGTACGTTGGTGCAGGGGATGAACGAGATTTCCAGGGAGGTTCGTAGGATAAACAGTAATGTTTGAAACACTTCTAAAGAAGTTTATTATTGGGAATAACACAGCACATGTATGATCGCCAGGCACCTGTTGTGAATTACTCTAAATCTGAGATCTATCACATTAATTTAGATTACAGATATGCAGATGCGCAAAGTTAAAAGGCTTGGCTCAGCCCGGCTCAAATTTCCAGAAAAAGTGAATGTAAGATCTACATCTCGGTTTGCCAATTCATCTATGTTTTAATGTTTAAAAAATCCAGTAGAGTTCTTATTATGGACAAAGAATTATTTTAAGCTGTTTAAGGTATTTGTGGTTAATACATGAAAAAAAACCATGGAGGAACTGTCTTTGCGACCTGTCTGATACCGTCTTTCGCATGCAATAAACTATTTGAGGCAATGTCTAAATTATGTAGAACATGAGCATGACAGTTTTGTGGCATAGATTAGTATGCGATTCCATGAGATGCAATTTTGTACCCTTTGAAAGTTGGGGGATTGGTTGATTATTTGTTTTTAAAGTTACATACTTAGTCAGGTACAGAAGAAAGACACAAGTCCATTACTTTCAACCTGAAATTTTTAAAGATTAAATTAATATTTGTTGGAAATTCATACATAAATTGCCTCTTCAGAGAGGAAGAGGACAGGAATCCTAGTGCCACCTATTGGAGGTAGCAATCCTAACAGTCAATATTGATCCTTTAACTAGCCTTAGCACATGACTTAAGGTACCTTCACACATAACGATATCGTTAACGATATCGTTGCTTTTTGTGACGTAGCAACGATATCGTTAAGGAAATCGTTCTGTGTGACAGCGACCAACGATCAGGCCCCTGCTGGGAGACCGTTGGTCACTGAGGAAAGTCCAGAACTTTATTTCGTCGCTGGACTCCCTGCAGACATCGCTGGATCGGCGTGTATGACACCGATCCAGCGATGTCTTCACTGGTAACCAGGGTAAACATCGGGTTACTAAGCGCAGGGCCGCGCTTAGTAACCCGATGTTTACCCTGGTTACCAGCGTAAAAGTAAAAAAAACAACCACTACATACTTACCTACTGCTGTCTGTCCCCGCCGCTCAGCTTCTCTGCACTCCTACTGCACTGGCTGTGAGCGTCGGTCAGCCGGAAAGCAGAGTGGTGACGTCACCGCTCTGCTTTCCGGCCGCTGTGCTCAGTCAGTGCAGGAGGAGTGCAGAGAAGCTGAGCGCCGGGGACAGACAGCGGTAGGTAAGTATGTAGTGGTTGTTATTTTTACTTTTAGGATGGTAACCATGGTAAACATCGGGTTACTAAGCGCGGCCCTGCGCTTAGTAACCCGATGTTTACCCTGGTTACCCGGGGACCTCGGGATCGTTGGTCGCTGGAGAGCTGTCTGTGTGACAGCTCTCCAGCGACCAAACAGCGACGCTGCAGCGATCGACATCGTTGTCGGTATCGCTGCAGCGTCGCTGAGTGTGAAGGTACCTTTAGGATAAAAAGCCAAACTAGAAACTCCATTGACAAACAAATGTTTTGGGGTGTTGCCACTCATTAGTGCAAAGCAGGAGAGCTGACTTGGCTGGCTGAGAATATTCTAACTTGGGGTCTAATGAGTAAAGTTATGCCTTGTGTAGAGCACCAATTTGACGTATGGAGACTTGCAATGTTTGTGACTTGAAGACACAAAAGTGCACAGTGAGGTAAAAAATACTCTGTTGTAAAAAAAAATCACAGTAATAAGCAAGTGCTAGTCAAAAGATGGAAAAAAACAGGGTATTTAGTTGATACGTTTTTTTGCAAAAAAAGTTTACTAAGCTGCTCCATCAATCGTCAAGGTATACCCATATAGAGCAGTCCTACCTAATGTATATAATCCCTATCTGATGTATTTAAAAACCTGATCACCTGTATAGTACCTGTATAAGCAGGGTTCAGTGAGGGAATATTCATGTGGACATGCTGGATGGAACAGCTTAAGTGCAAATAACCCACAAAGGAGTGGTGGACTGTTATGAACAGGTAATTCAGAACCACAATGGACATTGAAGTTCAGAGCACACAAAGTGACCTGACAATTACCAAAAACAAAGGATGAGCTCTGAGACGTGGGAACTCTGCTGACCGCAATCCCTAATCCTAACACACCACACTAGAGGTAGCCGTGGATTGCGCCTAACGCTCCCTATGCAACTCGGCACAGCCTGAGAAACTAACTAGCCCTGAAGATAGAAAAATAAGCCTACCTTGCCTCAGAGAAATTCCCCAAAGGAAAAGGCAGCCCCCCACATATAATGACTGTGAGTAAGATGAAAATACAAACACAGAGATGAAATAGATTTAGCAAAGTGAGGCCCGACTTACTGAATAGACCGAGGATAGGAAAGATAGCTTTGCGGTCAACACAAAAACCTACAAACAACCACGCAGAGGGGCAAAAAGACCCTCCGCACCGACTAACGGTACGGAGGTGCTCCCTCTGCGTCTCAGAGCTTCCAGCAAGCAAGAAAAACCAATAAAGCAAGCTGGACAGAAAAAATAGCAAGCAAAAATAACACAAGCAAAACTTAGCTTATGCAGGAAGACAGGCCACAGGAACGATCCAGGAGGAAGCAAGACCAATACTAGAACATTGACTGGAGGCCAGGATCAAAGCACCAGGTGGAGTTAAATAGAGCAGCACCTAACGACTTAACCTCATCACCTGAGGAAGGAAACTCAGAAGCCGCAGTACCACTCTCATCCACCAAAGGAAGCTCATAGACAGAACCAGCCGAAGTACCACTCTCGACCACAGGAGGGAGCTTGGCCACAGAATTCACAACAGTACCCCCCCCTTGAGGAGGGGTCACCGAACCCTCACCAGAGCCCCAGGCCGACCAGGATGAGCCACATCAAAGGCACAAACCAGATCGGCAGCATGGACATCAGAGGCAAAGACCCAGGAATTATCTTCCTGACCATAACCTTTCCACTTAACCAGATACTGGAGTTTCCGTCTCGAAACACGAGAATCCAAAATCTTCTCCACTATATACTCCAATTCCCCTTCAACCAAAACCGGAGCAGGAGGATCAATAGATGGAACCACAGGTGCCACGTATCTCCGCAACAATGACCTATGGAACACGTTATGGATGGAAAAAGAAGCTGGAAGAGTCAAACGAAAAGACACAGGATTAAGAACTTCAGAAATCCTATATGGACCAATGAAACGAGGCTTAAATTTAGGAGAGGAAACCTTCATAGGATAATAACGAGATGACAACCAAACCAAATCCCCAACACGAAGTCGGGTACCCACACAGCGCCTGCGGTTAGCGAAACGTTGAGACTTCTCCTGGGACAAAGTCAGATTGTCCACTACATGAGTCCAAATCTGCTGCAACCTATCCACCACAGAATCCACACCAGGACAGTCCGAAGACTCAACCTGCCCTGAAGAGAAACGAGGGTGGAACCCAGAATTGCAGAAAAACGGCAAAACCAAAGTAGCCGAGCTGGCCCGATTATTAAGGGCGAACTCAGCCAAAGGCTAAAAGGACACCCAATCATCCTGATCAGCAGAAACAAAACATCTCAGATATGTTTCCAAGGTCTGATTGGTTCGTTCAGTCTGGCCATTTGTCTGAGGATGGAAAGCCGAGGAAAAAGACAAATCAATGCCCATCCTAGCACAAAAGGCTCGCCAAAACCTCGAAACAAACTGGGAACCTCTGTCAGAAACGATGTTCTCTGGAATGCCATGTAAACGAACCACATGCTGGAAAAACAATGGCACCAAATCAGAGGAGGAAGGCAATTTAGACAAGGGCACCAAATGGACCATCTTAGAGAAGCGATCACAAACCACCCAAATGACCGACATTCTTTCAGAGACGGGGAGATCCGAAATAAAATCCATAGAGATATGTGTCCAAGGCCTCTTCGGGACCGGCAAGGGCAAAAGCAACCCACTGGCATGAGAACAGCAGGACTTAGCCCGAGCACAAATCCCACAGGACTGCACAAAAGAACGCACATCCCGCGACAGAGACGGCCACCAAAAGGATCTAGCCACCAAATCTCTAGTACCAAAGATTCCAGGATGACCAGCCAACACCGAACAATGAACCTCAGAGATAACTTTATTCGTCCACCTATCAGGGACAAACAGTTTCTCCGCTGGGCAACGGTCAGGTCTATTAGCCTGAAATTTTTGCAGCACCCGCCGCAAATCAGGGGAGATGGCAGACAAAATTACCCCCTCTTTGAGAATACCCGCCGGCTCAGACAAACCCGGAGAATCGGACACAAAACTCCTAGACAGGGCATCCGCCTTCACATTTTTAGAGCCCGGAAGGTAAGAAACCACAAAGTCAAAACGGGAGAAAAACAGTGACCAACTAGCCTGTCTAGGATTCAACCGTTTGGCAGACTCGAGATAAGTCAAGTTTTTGTGATCAGTCAAGACCACCACGCGATGCTTAGCTCCTTCAAGCCAATGATGCCACTCCTCGAATGCCCACTTCATGGCTAGCAACTCTCGATTGCCAACATCATAATTTCGCTCAGCAGGCGAAAATTTCCTGGAAAAGAAGGCGCATGGTTTCATCACCGAGCAATCAGAACTTCTCTGCGACAAAACAGCCCCTGCTCCAATTTCTGAAGCATCAACCTCGACCTGGAACGGAAGCGAAACATCTGGTTGGCACAACACAGGGGCAGAAGAAAAACGACGCTTCAACTCCTGAAAAGCTTCCACAGCAGCAGAAGACCAATTGACCACATCAGTACCCTTCTTGGTTAAATCAGTCAACGGTTTAGCAATGCTAGAAAAATTAGCGTTGAAGCGACGATAAAAATTAGCAAAGCCCAGGAACTTCTGCAGACTCTTCAGAGATGTTGGCTGAGTCCAATCATAAATGGCCTGAACTTTAACAGGGTCCATCTCGATAGTAGAAGGAGAAAAAATGAACCCCAAAAATGAAATCTTCTGAACACCAAAGAGACACTTTAACCCCTTCACAAACAAAGGATTAGCACGCAGGACCTGGAACACCATTCTGACCTGCTTCACATGAGACTCCCAATCATCCGAGAAGACCAAAATATCATCCAAGTATACAATCAGGGATTTATCCAGGTACTCTCGGAAGATGTCATGCATAAAAGACTGAAACACTGATGGAGCATTAGAAAGTCCGAATGGCATAACCAGGTACTCAAAATGGCCTTCGGGCATATTAAATGCTGTTTTCCATTCATCGCCACGTTTAATACGCACAAGATTATACGCACCACGAAGATCTATCTTGGTGAACCAACTAGCCCCCTTAATCCGAGCAAACAAATCAGACAGCAGCGGCAAGGGGTACTGAAATTTGACCGTAATTTTATTTAGAAGGCGGTAATCAATACAAGGTCTCAGCGAACCATCCTTCTTGGCCACAAAAAAGAACCCTGCTCCCAATGGCGACGATGACGGGCGAATATGACCCTTCTCCAAAGACTCCTTCACGTAACTCCGCATAGCGGCGTGCTCAGGTACAGATAAATTAAACAGTCGACCCTTAGGAAACTTACTACCAGGAATCAAATCGATAGCACAATCACAATCTCTATGCGGAGGTAGGGCATTGGACTTGGGCTCATCGAATACATCCCGGTAATCAGACAAGAACTCTGGGACCTCAGAAGGGGTGGATGAGGAGATAGACAGAGATGGAACATCACCATGTACCCCCTGACAACCCCAGCTGGACACAGACATTGACTTCCAATCTAATACTGGGTTATGGACTTGTAGCCATGGCAACCCCAACACGACCACATCATGCAGATTATGCAACACCAGAAAGCGAATATCCTCCTGGTGCGCAGGAGCCATGCACATGGTCAGCTGGGTCCAATACTGAGGCTTATTCTTGGCCAAAGGCATAGCATCAATTCCTCTCAATGGAATAGGACACTGCAAGGGCTCCAAGACAAACCCACAGCGCCTAGCAAACTCCAAGTCCATCAAATTTAGGGCAGCGCCTGAATCCACAAATGCCATGACAGAATAGGAAGACAAAGAGCAGATCAAAGTTACGGACAAAAGAAATTTCGACTGTACCGTACCAATGGTGGCAATGGTGGCAGACCTAGCGAACCGCTTAGTGCGCTTAGGACAATCGGAGATAGCATGAGTGGAATCACCATAGTAGAAACACAGCCCATTCTGACGTCTGTGTTCTTGCCTTTCAGCTCTGGTCAAAGTCCTATCGCACTGCATAGGCTCAGGTTCATGCTCAGATAATACCGCCAAATGGTGCACAGATTTACGCTCGCGCAAGCGTCGACCGATCTGAATGGCCAAAGACATAGACTCATTCAGACCAGCAGGCATAGGAAATCCCACCATGACATCCTTAAGGGCTTCAGAGAGACCCTTTCTGAAAATATCTGCCAGCGCACATTCATTCCATTGAGTGAGCACGGACCACTTTCTAAACTTCTGGCAATAAATCTCTATCTCATCCTGACCCTGACACAGAGCCAGCAAATTTTTCTCTGCCTGATCCACTGAATTAGGTTCGTCGTACAGCAATCCGAGCGCCAGAAAAAATGCATCAATATTACATAATGCAGGATCTCCTGGCGCAAGGGAAAATGCCCAGTCTTGAGGGTCGCCACGTAATAAAGAAATAATGATCTTAACTTGTTGTACTGGGTCACCAGAGGAGCGGGTTTCAAAGCCAGAAATAGTTTACAATTATTTTTAAAATTCAAAAAATTTGCTCTATCTCCAGAAAATAACTCAGGAATAGGAATCTTAGGTTCTAACATAGGATTCTGAACCACTAAATCTTGAATATTCTGTACATTTATAGCGAGATTATCCATCAAAGAGAACAGACCTTGAATGTCCATGTCCACACCTGTGTTCTGAACCACCCTGATGTAAAGGGGAAAAGAAAGACAGAACACAGTGCAAAGAAAAGAAAATGGTTTCAGAACTTCTCTTTTCCCTCTATTGAGAAGCATTAGTACTTTGGGCCTCAAGTACTGTTATGAACAGGTAATTCAGAACCACAATGGACATTGAAGTTCTGAGCACACAAAGTGACCTGACAATTACCAAAAACAAAGGACGAGCTCTGAGACGTGGGAACTCTGCTGACCGCAATCCCTAATCCTAACACACCACACTAGAGGTAGCCGTGGATTGCACCTAACGCTCCCTATGCAACTCGGCACAGCCTGAGAAACTAACTAGCCCTGAAGATAGAAAAATATGCCTACCTTGCCTCAGAGAAATTCCCCAAAGGAAAAGGCAGCCCCCCACATATAATGACTGTGAGTAAGATGAAAATACAACACAGAGATGAAATAGATTTAGCAAAGTGAGGCCCGACTTACTGAATAGACCGAGGATAGGAAAGATAGCTTTGCGGTCAACACAAAAACCTACAAACAACCACGCAGAGGGGCAAAAAGACCCTCCGCACCGACTAACGGTACGGAGGTGCTCCCTCTGCGTCTCAGAGCTTCCAGCAAGCAAGAAAAACCAATAAAGCAAGCTGGACAGAAAAAATAGCAAGCAAAAATAACACAAGCAAAACTTAGCTTATGCAGGAAGACAGGCCACAGGAACGATCCAGGAGGAAGCAAGACCAATACTAGAACATTGACTGGAGGCCAGGATCAAAGCACCAGGTGGAGTTAAATAGAGCAGCACCTAACGACTTAACCTCATCACCTGAGGAAGGAAACTCAGAAGCCGCAGTACCACTCTCATCCACCAAAGGAAGCTCATAGACAGAACCAGCCGAAGTACCACTCTCGACCACAGGAGGGAGCTTGGCCACAGAATTCACAACAGTGGACTCCCCAGTCTTGTAGTATTACTGTGATTTTTTTTTTACAACAGAGTATTTTTGACCTCACTGTGCTCTTTTGTGTCTTCAAGTTTCTTGGTGGTGCGGGTGAACATGTTCTTACAGACTTCAATGTGCAAGTAGCCCATGTGTTTCTGGTTCTACAATATTTGTGACTTGTACGGAGACTTGCTATGCTCCTTTGGGATTTTAGACATCCTAAAATTATATTTGCCTTTGCAGCAGCTCCTTGACATTAAATTCTGCTGCTTAGTTTACTTGGACATAGTTTATTCAACACTTTCTTTTGTACCTGTGCTATTTCAGAGTGATATGTATCAAAATGCATGTGGTACCATAAAATGTACTGCTGACAAAAATACAGCTCAGTGGACAGGGGAAACATATTCTGTATAGTGACATGACTTCTACAGCAAGCAACAGAACTTTTCAGTATGGTGTGTTGGAAACCGAGTATGTCCTTTTCTCCGTCGATATAGCAAGACAATGAAAGAAAATGATTTCTATTTAAAGTCTAAAATGTTGTTTTTGAGACCATATATTTAATTTATGGTCATGGGTAATTGGTCAATACAACCAATACAAGTGTTTTTTTTCTTCAGTACACACATGCATTATTTCTGGTTTCTTTTGTTTTATAAATATTGAGAATCCTAAAGAAAAATGCAAGAAACAAAACAACACAATAAAACCAATGCGCTATTTTTGCGATTTTTCTATTTTCCTACTGTGCACTTTAAAAATGTACAGCATTTTCACACAAAAAAATTTGTTAAAGGAGATTTGTGGAATTTGACAAGTTATATCCTTAATTATAAGCCTTTAAGGCAATGTATAGTCGCATTTTGATCAAGTCTGTAAGCTCGCATAGTCTATTTGTTTTACCCATTTTTATTCAGTTGTTTTGTGTTTAAAAGTCATTACATTTCATATGAACATAATTAGTACATTTATGATCCTATAAAATAAATTAAAAAATATTAAAAATCCTCAATAAACAGCAGAACACCTGTGGTGGTCCCAATAACTGCTCCATATACCATACCTTTATAGGGGTTGGAACTTTGTTCTTAGCAGAACTCCAAATCTGACACTTTATTTTTAATATCTTTAAAGTTAAATGATGAAATTGTGGCTACTTGCTGTTAGGCGTCGGGATTTTCCCGCAGCGCGGGATAGATCCTAAGCATTGTTTGCTTCTGCGGTCTCCCATTCTAGACCGGCAGCTGCTTAGCACAGACGTCGGTCCCAGCATCTTGCTCAGGCCCAGGGTTTACACTTGGTTAGTGCTGGCTCTTCAGCCAAGTCTATGGTAAGCACTGAGCAGTGATATGCAGGTGCTGCCTTGCGCTCGGGAGTCTAAGTCCAGAGATGATCTTACTGAGCATGTCTGTGATGTGGCGTCTTCTTATTAGTGGTCGGACATTAGCTGCCCTGGTGATGTGGCAACGCCGGAATGGCCATCGGGCGATGTCTCACTCGACTAATCGTGAGTGTTTGGGGGGTAGCCTAATGTATGAAAGGCTCTCAGCGGCGCACATGTGCGTGCTAGTGTCATTTTAGTTTTGGTGTGTGTGGGTGGTTGCTCTACCACTCTGTCTGCACGCGTTGTGTGTCTGTCTCAGCTTGAAGCCTGTACACGTTAGCAGGCAGGTTGCACACTTATGCGGTTTCGTTCCTATGGCTCACGTCAGAGTCTCTAGTCTGCTACATGTTTAGGATGCCGGATAGGCACAGGTTCCATAGTATCAGGACTAAGGGGTACCAGCCACTTGACTTAGCATCTGTCTCGTTCATGTGTGCGATTGACACAGTTCAGTTGCAGAGCAAGTTCAACCCTCACTCTATCTTTCTCTCTGAAGGCAGCAGGGCATTGTATCTAGCGCCATAAGAGTTCTTTCTATTGGCTTAGCAGCTGCTTCATTCATGTGTGCGATTGACTATTTCCCTGTGTCGTGAACAGGGTTTAGCACTTAGCATTCTAAGTGTAGTACCTCTCAGTGAAGTAACTGAGCTTGATACTCGGTGTTCCATACACACTGCTTGGTGTTAACTTAGTGTTTCTAAGGAAACGCTCGCTGCTTGGTTCCGCCATTGTTCACACTAGCAGCAGGTTACATCTCTGCACGGTGGACCCCGGGTAGCAATTGCACTTTAATTTATATTTTATTCAGTGCAATCCGTCAACCCTAACACTTAGCTTGTAAAACTTAGCTTTTCTCTTAAATGCTTGGCTTTTTTGCTCAACTTCAATAGGGAACATCTGTGACTTCAGTTTATCTACAAAGTCTACAAAGAGTCTGAGACACACCCCCTCTCTCGTCATTGGTTTAGACTGCTGCTCTCTCCCTCCTCCCTGCAGCTCTTCATTCTCTGATTGGCTTTTGTGTATAAATATGTCTATCACAACAAGAATCATGTTAGACAATTAGCCATTACTATTTCCCCCAGGAAAAAAAGATTATCAGAAAACCGCTATGCATAAACATGGTAAAGGAACTTTAAAAGGTGGGTGGGGAGGGTTAAGGGTCACTTTAATTTCTATTAATGGGATGATTAAGTTTTTGAACCCTTCCCCTGATTAAGACATATGGTGCACTTTATATGATCTGCTCTTGAAATGTCTTATTCCACAAATTGTCATTTCACCTATGCATTCATGCAATTGATATCAAAACGGATGAAACCAGACATGTATGAACATACCCTATAAATCTATTGAGTCAAGGGGGAATCAAGTTATCAAATAACAAAACAGCTCCTGAATATGGTTTTACTTAAAAAAAAAATCCCTGAAAAAAACCCAAAGAATATGTTTGTTTTAAATGACCACAGTGTGAATGTATAGCTACACATTGCACTTGTACGAACATATGTTCCGGCTCATTTCTTTGGTTTCGCTTCAGTCTTTTGTACAAAAAGGGGTGTGGCTCCCCACTTTTTGGGATGGGCAGTTCATCTATATAGCTTTCCAAGGACAGGTGCCCGAACAGTTGAGTCTGGGTCCTGCTCTGCATCCATATATTTTGAGGTCCGCTGACACAGTGACTCAAACTACAAGAGTTAAGGTACCGTCACACTAAGCGACGCTGCAGCGATACCGACAATGATCCGGATCGCTGCAGCGTCGCTGTTTGGTCGCTGGAGAGCTGTCACACAGACAGCTCTCCAGCGACCAACGATGCCGGTAACCAGGGTAAACATCGGGTTACTAAGCGCAGGGCCGCGCTTAGTAACCCGATGTTTGCCCTGGTTACCATCGTTAAAGTAAAAAAAACAACCACTACATACTTACCTACTGCTGTCTGTCCTCCGGCGCTCTGCTTCTCTGCCCTGTGTGAGCACAGCGGCCGGAAAGCAGAGCGGTGACGTCACCGCTGTGCTTTCCGGCTGCCCGGCGCTCACAGCCAGTGCAGGAAAGCACAGCGCCGGAGGACAGACAGCGGTAGGTAAGTATGTAGTGGTTGTTTTTTTTACTTTAACGATGGTAACCAGGGTAAACATCGGGTTACTTAGCGCGGCCCTGCGCTTAGTAACCCGATGTTTACCCTGGTTACCAGCGAAGACATCGCTGAATTGGCGTCACACACGCAGATTCAGCGATGTCAGCGGGAGATCCAGCGACGACATAAAGTCCTGGCCTTTCTGCCCCGACCAACGATATCACAGCAGGGGCCTGATCGCTGCTGCCTGTCACACTGGACGATATTGCTAGCCAGGACGCTGCAACGTCACGGATCGCTAGCGATATCGTCCAGTGTGACGGTACCTTTAGGGTAAAGTAAGATTAGGTAAACCTTGTGGGATGGCTTTTTGCACTTTTTTTTTTTAATCAAAATAGTATCAACTAAGCACCATATGTTATTTACACGTACTATTATTATTATTTATTTACTCATGAAAGGGTATCTGCACTTCATCTCTCTAAAAAATTGCTGAAACCTCATCATGACTGCCAAAGTAAAATGGTGAAAAAAAAATGAAAACGGCCAAATCTTAAAACAAATGTTATTTCCTTCCCTGGCAGAGAATTTTTGAAATCCTGCCCAGAGCATTCCCACACAGCTGTGTGCTGCTAATTGTTTAAAAATTTGGGAATTATTCACAGCGAGTTTATAATGCAGAAAAATTAGAATGTTTAGATTTGAAATTGCTTAAGGAAATGAGCAATGATATCTGTGAAAGCCAGCTCTATAGAGAATAGGAGGCTCTTTCACCGTGTTTGTAATCTATGTGGGCCAAATATATATTTCAAAGCCCTGAAAACCGTTACTATGAATAAAGTGTTTAGTTTGGACCTAGCGCCATTGAGTGAAATAAATAGAAAATGAATAACATTTTCACAAATGTGTCAACGTGTTGATATGTTCAACTTTGTTAAGGAATGCAATGTTTTAGATTTATGTGAAAAGGGATGAATAATGATCCCGTCGGATAAGGTTACCATGACATAACCGCATATAACAATACTTTTATATCATAGTCAATATTTTTGATGGCTCATTATTCACATTAAGTTTCATTAAATCAAACTCCAATTTGGAAATGTTTCCTGACCACTTATAAAGACAAGGCAATGTAGAAAGCAATATATAAATGTGTGTACAAAACTGAAGTTATTTAATTAAGGATGGCCAGTGTGGAGTGTAGGCATATTTTTTTTACACCTGACTCTCCCAATAACACAGCCAACAAATACCTTTAATTAAATGAAGAAATTAAATTCATTACACCGTCCTTCCTGCCAATATAAAGTACATCAAAAGTAGATAAGTCATATACCGTACATTTGTTTGTAGGTAATAGCACAGGAAAATATAGCTATCAGATATGAGCGAATCGATTCAACGCCAATTGATTTTATGTTGAATTTTATTAAATTTGCAGGTCCTCATCTGCTCTTTGATTCACTACAACCTAAAAAAAATTGCCCCTCCGACGTTTAAACCCATTGCAGAAAATTGCATCAGCCACCAAAAGTTGACATGACCATAACATTATATAGAGCAGTCAATAAGCGGGAGACTATTATAGCCTGTATGAAAGCAGAGGCATGGAATGCAGCAGCCATTTTAGAGTACTATAGGATGATGAGACAATGTCAGTGCTAACATCTCAAAAATAGAGATAGGAAGAGAATGCCATAAAACATTGGACAAATACATATAGTAATGGCAAAGAGAGTAGAAGCTACTAGCAGCTGCAGAATCACCATCATCGCCACTGCCATCAGCCATCTGGACAGTAGTATGATCAAATTCAGGTCGCAATTGACCTCCTTTGCCTCCAACTAGCATATTGCTAGGGAGGTAGAAGAAATATAATTTAAATATTCTGAAATATATGGCACATCACTCATCTAAGTCTCAACAGGATGATGTTACCTCTAGCAGCAACACCTTCAGTTTAAGCCAGTGCTTTGCTTAGAATAAATTGATCACAAATCATTTTTTTAATTAAAAAAACATGAAAGGTCTGTCAATACACTGTTTTATTAAACAGGCTTTTGGTTACTACCGGGTTGCCATCCTTTTCTATAGTGCGGTCACTTTTACATTTTTAAGATTGTGTTTTGTCACGATCACTAATACTTACATGTCCGGCCGACGTGCTCCCGATGTCCCTCCTTGTCCTTCTCTGCCCGGCTTCTCTGGCTCTCGGCGCGTCGGCGGTCCACGCATGCACCATAGAGTCTCCCCCGCCGCTCGGTTTTCTGGGAGGTCGTGACCCAGTGGCTCCGCCTCCAGTATGGCGGCGCCCACCGGGTATTTCTGCTCGGCGCTTCCCCAGGTAAAGCGCCTGTGTGTGCTCAGGCCGTTCTCTTGTGCTGATTTCCAGTGCTCCTTTCCTTCCGTGCTTGTTCTGTCTGTTCCAGGTTCTTTTGTCCTCCGCTGATTCCATACTCTAAGTATTGCCGTCACCTAATATTTGTATTTCTTTTCCAGCTCACCGCCTCGTCAGCCTCATCGTTCCTGTTCACCAACTTCACCCAGTCGTCCCTTTGGCTCCAGCAGTTGCGGCTCCATCCTCCTTGGGCCTGCTCCTAACACTCCCTGTAGGGGGTGCGTCCATCAGGTTTGCTCGCCCTTGGGGGCTCTGGGGCCGTGACCTAGAGGGTCCACTCTCGGGTTCACCATTTCCTCTGTCTCATTCCCATGTAGCGTGATAGTACACACAGGCCATGGATTCCGCTGGAGCCTCTGCTGCTCAGAAAGAGATACTCCTTCTTCGAGAAAATCAGTCCCGTTTGATGGCCTTTATGAAGTCCATGGACTCTCGTCTGTCCTCACTTCAGTCCCCTGACCCCGGGAATGCTTCTCAATTGACCAGTTTGCAGCAAGAGCTGGCGCAACAGCGAGACACCCAAGCTCAAATTTTGAGTTATATTGCCTCTGTAGATACTCGGCTTCTCTCTCTGCAGACTTCTGCGTCTGCTGTCGCACCGGTCCCGGCTTCTCATGCATTTCCTCGTCTGGCCAAACCTCCACACTATAACGGTGATCCCAAATTTTGTCGGGGATTCTTAAATCAGTGTCGCCTCCATTTTGAGCTTTTGCCTTTACAATACCCCACTGATCGGGCCAATATAGCTTTTATAATCTCTCGCCTAGAGGGAAATGCGTTGGTGTGGGTAAATCCTCTCTGGGAGCGTGATGATCCTGTGATTTCACATTTAGCAAATTTCTTTGAGACGTTTCGTCGAGTAATCAACCAGGTCACCTGGCCTCTACTACAGAATCTCTATTTAATTTACAACAGAGGACCCTATCTGTTGGTCAGTATGCCATTCAGTTCCGCATGTTATCTTCCGACTTGGGTTGGAATAATGAGGCTTTGGTAGGGGCATTTTGGCAAGGTTTATCCGGGTATATTAAAGATGAGTTAGCGGGTCGTGATACTCCAACCAATTTGGAGGATCTGATATCTTTGGCTACCCGTATTGACCTTCGATTTCAGGAGCGAGCGCGTGAGAGAAGGATTCCTTGATCTTCCCTGCCAACACATAGACTACTTAGTCCTAGACCCAGGGTATCTACCACCGTACCTGCGCCCGAGCCAATGCAAGTTGACCGGCTCAAAATGTCTGAGCAATGGCGCCAGGAGAGACGCACCCAAGGTCTTTGCTTCTACTGTGGCAGTGCCTCCTATCTCCTCTGTGCCTGTCCAGATCGTCTGGAAAACTCCCCCGCCTAGGCCAGGTAAGAGAGGCCTCCCTAGGTGCATGTGATACCTCTCTACCCCTCACGCTTTCTGTCTTACTGCACGTCTCTGGTAAACGCTATTCTTTGCTAGCCTATATTGACTCGGGTGCAGCTGGGAATTTTATTAGGCTAGATTTTCTGTTCCCATTAGGACCTTAGAAAACCCTCTTTTCCTCACCTCGGTGGATGGCAAGCCCCTGCAAGAGACTATAACCCAGGTCACGCAGGTAGTAGAACTTCAAGTTGGGGTTTTGCATAAAGAGAAAATTGTGTTTCATGTTCTAGACAATATCTCGCATCCTGTTCTCCTGGGTCTACCATGGTTACGGACCCACGAGCCCACTTTAGATTGGCATAATGGCATTGTTCTTCATTGGGGGGGATTCCTGTCGGGCTCGGTGTCTGTTGCCGATACATCCTGTTGGTGGTTCTTGCTCTTCCCTTGCTCTTCTTGGTCTGCCTTCTGTCTACTCTTCCTTTTATGATGTCTTCAATAAAAAGGAAAACGAAATCTTCCTCCACATCGGTCCTATGACTGCCCAATAGACCTCGTTCCTGGTACGATGTCTCCGCGAGGAAGAATCTATCCACTCTCTCCTGCAGAGACTCAAGCCATGTCGGATTATGTTCAAGAAAACCTCGCCAAAGGTTTCATTCGGAAATCCTCTTCTCCTGCCGGAGCAGGTTTCTCTTTTGTAAAAAAAAATGGCTCTCTTCGTCCTTGCATAGATTACAGAGGTTTGAACAACATAACGGTGAAAAACAAATACCCATTGTCCTTAATCTCTGAGCTCTTTGACTGTTTAAGCGGCACACGAGTGTTCACTAAGCTGGATCTTCGAGGAGCCTACAACTTGGTCTGTATTCGTGCAGGAGATGAATAGAAGACCGCATTTAATACCCGTGACGATCACTATGAATACTTGGTTATGCCTTTCGGTCTCTGCAACGCACCTGCTGTATTCCAAGAGTTCGTAAACGACGTCTTCAGAGATTGCCTTTATGTTAGTGTCATGGTCTATCTTAACGACATACTCATCTTCTCTCCGAATCTCTCTACCCATTGACGTGACATCCGTCTAGTTTTACAGCACCTCCAAGAGAATCATCTTTTCGCCAAGATTGAAAAATGTGTTTTTGAGCAGTCCAGAGTACCTTTTCTTGGATATATTGTTTCAGATGTCGGTCTAAAAATGGATCCAGCCAAGGTGTCTGCTGTTCTGGATTGGCCACGGCCTGTTGGGGTAAAAGCCATTCAACATTTTCTTGGCTTTGACAATTACTATAGGCAATTTATTCCTCATTTCTCCTCCTTAACCAAGCCCATCTCAGCTCTCACTCGCAAAGGAGTCGATTCCAACAACTGGTCCTCGGAAGCGCAGAACGCATTTCTAACTTTGAAACAAAGATTTGCTGCTGCTCCACCGTCCAGATGCCAACAATACCAGTGCTACACCGTACAGATGCCAACAATCCCTTTGTTCTTGAAGTGGATGCATCTTCCATGGGAGTTGGAGCAGTCCACTTACAAAGGTCAGTTTCTGGACGTATCGTCACGTGTGGCTTCTTCTCCAAATCATTCTCCTCCTCAGAATAGAATTATTCAATCAGAGACAAAGAACTGTTAGCCATTAAGTTGGCCTTAGAGGAGTGGCGTTATCTCCTCGAAGGGGCTGTTCATCCCTTCATTATTTTCACGGATCATAGGAATCTGGACTATGTTCAATCTGCCCAAAGACTGAATCCTCGACAAGCCAGATGGTCCTTGTTTTATGGACATTTTGATTTTGAGCTCCACGTCCTGGTGATAAAAATGTCAGAGCTGATGCTCTTTCGCGATACTTTCAACCTTTGGATGAAGTAGAGAGTCCAGCACATATTATTGATTCAGCTAGGATCATTTCCTTGGCTCCTATGGATGTAATATCTCCGCCTCCTGGGAGGACCTTTGTGGCAAGCGGTGACAGAAGGTGGGTTCTGCAGTGGGTCACTCCTCCAAATTTGCCTGGCACGCAGGAGGTAAGAAGACACTCTCTCTTATAGCATGCGATTATTGGTGGCCGTCTCTTCGTCGAGATGTCCTGGACTTCAACGCTTCGTGCTCCTCTTGCGCTAAAAACAAAGTTCCTCGACAATTACCTTCTGGACTCCTGCATCCATTTCCAGTGCCTTCTAGTCCTTGGAGTCATATTGCTATGGACTTTATTACGGATCTCCCTCTTTCCTCAAATTGCTCCGTTATCCTGGTGGTCGTGGATCGATTTTCCAAGATGGCTCACTTCATACCCTTATCTGGATTACCATCTGCTCCCAAGCTAGCGAAGATCTTCATCCTTCATATCTTCCGACTTCACGGTTTTCCTCTCCATATTGTTTCCGATCGAGGAGTTAAGTTCACCATCCAATTTTGGAGAGCGCTGTGCGGTTTAATGAAGGTGACTTTGGATTTCTTCTCCGCTTATCATCCTCAGTCTAATGGCCAGGTTGAGTATGTCAATCAAGTTCTCACGTCTTATCTACGACAATTCTCCAATGCTCATCAAGATGATTGGGCTTCCTTGCTTCCATGGGCTGAATTTGCCTATAACAATCATCCTAGTGAATCTTCTTCTAAATCTCCATTCTTTGTGGTCTTTGGGCAACACCCTGGCATACCTTTTCCCATTTCCTGCACTTCAGGCATACCGGCGGCGGATTCTCTGTCCTTGGAGTTCTCCAAAATTTGGTGAGAGACTAAAGAGTCGCTTATAAAGGCAACTGATCGGATGAAAAGGTATGCAGATAAGAGACGTCTTGATACTCCTCCATATCAACCAGGGGATAAGGTCTGGCTCTCCTCTCGTTACATTAGACTAATTATTCCCTCACATAAACTGGGTCCACGTTACATTGGTCCCTTTGAAATTTTTAGTCGAATCAATGATGTAGCTTATAAGTTAAAATTACCTGCCTCTTTGCATATTCCTAATGCGTTTCATGTCTCACTTCTTAAACCCGCAGTATTTAATAGTTTTCACTCATCTTCATCTTTTGTTCCTTCTTTCTCCTCTTCCGACGATCAATTTGAAGTGAGGGATATTTTAGCCCAGAAGACGGTTAAGGGTCGGACGTTATTTCTAATTGACTGGAAGGGATTTGGTCCTGAGGAAAGATCATGGGAACCTCAAGAAAACATCAATGCACCCCATATTTTGAAGAGGTTTATTTCCAGCTTTAAAAAGAAGGGGAGTAAGAGAGGGGGTACTTTTCACGATCACTGATACTTACATGTCCGGCCGGCGCGCTCCCGACGTCCCTCCTTATCCTTCTCTGCCCGGCTTCTCTGGCTCTCGGCGCGTCGGTGGTCCGCGCATGCGCCGCAGCGTCTCCTCCGCTGCCCGGCTTTCTGGGAGGTCGTGATCCGGTGGCTCTGCCTCCAATATGGCGATGCCCACCGCGTATTTCTGCTCGGCGCTTCTCCAGGTAAAGCGCCTGTGTGTCTTCGTTGCTGCGATTCAGCTTAACCGGCATCGTGCTCAGGCCATTCTCTTGTGCTGATTTCCAGTGCTCCTTTCCTTTCGTGCTTGTTCTGTCTGTTCCTGGTTCTTTTGTCCTCTGCTGCTTCCATACTCTTAGTATTGCTGTCACCTAATATTTGTGTTTCTTCTCCAGCTCACCGCCTCGTCATCCTCAGCGTTCCTGTTCACCAACTTCACCCAGTCGTCTCTTTGTCTCCGGCAGTTGCGTTTCCATCCTCCTTGGGTCTGCTCCTAACACTCCCTGTATAGGGGGTGCGTCCATCAGGTTTTCTCGCCCTTGGGGGCTCTGATGCAGTGACCCAGAGGGTCCACTCTCGGGTTCACCATTTCCTCTGTCTCACTCCCGTGTAGCGTGATACTTGAAAGCAGTTGGATATAGTTCTAGGAGACCTCAGAGTGGTACACATGTATTTTACGGGCATTTAGAGGCATTGTAATATTTAAATCAGGACTCCAATCAGAGTTTTTATCCTTTTACAATATTGCAGTCATCATATTATATGGCTCTGTGTACTTACAGTTGCTTATTTTACCCTTCTACCCAGTTAATTCTCCTGTTTTCCATTAGGTCTATGACATCATGTGATTAAAGTGTAAATCTAGGAGTGGGAAACAGAGTACACAATGGGGTCATACCGTATGGCGGGAAAGTAAGAGAGTGCTGGTTACACCTGGTGGTGTTGTGACAGGTACAACTCCTATATAGGTATGAAGAAAAATAGTTGCTGCTGCCCCGTGGCTGCTGGTTAAATCCTCCAGGAAATATTGGATCCAGTTGGATAAACAAGTAAGTGGGCTGTGATGTTGGAGTGAATCATTTCTTCAGAAAAGATGATGGCGAAAAAGATTTTTATTCACAACATGTTTCAATGCTGAAACGGTGTCTTTTTCTAGTGAAAAAAACATATGTCACGTGATGAAAAACTGAGTAGCTGACTCCTCCTAAGTTCTTTGTAGAAACAGAAGGTCAATTTTTAGCTTTGCTCTAAGTTATATTCTGATTTCCGTTTCCAACCAAGAATTTACCATTTTGACCTTCCGTTTGATATAACCCTTTGTCTTGAACCCCAACCTTCCTCATGCCTTGACTTTGAACTTTTACTTGAGTATGCTTTTGTCTATTTCTTTTGATTATTACGAACCCTCTTGGTACTGACCCCGGACCTCTTGGTTATGTTGTCTGTGAGTAGTGACTAGTGTCACATTACTGTCAAGATTCCACCATTCACGGTGTTCGAGGGATATTGCAAATGACAGCTCTATCGACCTATGGGATCAAGGACTAGCTGAGCTGTCAGAATTGTGAGTGACTGTTCTGCTGCCCAATCTGGGGCAGAGGTGTTTGGTATTGATTGACAGCTCTGCAGTACTATCTGGCTGGGTCTGTGGGATCTCCTGCAGTTATCATCTGCTCTGAGTAATGACGTGGCTATTTAACACTGACAATTGCCAGATCTTGGCCAATTTTAATGTGAGCAAATTTTAATGTGACGCTAGTGACAACTCAGACTTACCATGAGGCAGGATAGTCAAGAGGTCATAGCAAATGGACTCGTTATAGACAAAGGGAATAGACAAAAATGTAATCTAAAGGAATATAGAGCTGTCACTCACAGCGTCCCTTGGGCACCATGAATGGTGGAATCATGACATGCAATTCTATTATTTAAAATTCTAGCCTTCCATCTACTGCATATTGGTAACTAAGAATGCACAAAGAAACATTTGCAGTAATTAATATTTTATATGCATTCTTCCTATCATGCCAACCCTTTTCTATAGGTCCACATTATGGGCATCAGAGGAGAGGGTTCTCCAATTTGGTATCCCCTAAACAAGCCATAGTCCGCTGAGGGTGACACAGGAGACTTCAGGACTATCATATATTGGTTTAATGTGTCCTATGCAATAGTAGGTTGCTTCTAGAACAAAATATACCTTTGGAACAACCCCTAAATTGTTTCTGTGTGAAGAATGAATTTTGCTATTACCATAATGAAATACTTCATTCAATGATTAGTAATTACTGTTAGACAGTTAAAATTAATATTAATTTTCAACTAATTATTTTTAATGTAGCATATTAATATCATTGCCATGCATTTCCTTTCTATTTTCCTAAGATGTAAAACTTAATGGCGCATTTTAGTGAAAATTTCTCATTTTCTTGGTTTTAGCGGATACTGCACATTCCATATTCCATAATCATGAGATACTGGACTGAGTCCATGAATAATGAAATACTGTAGAATTGGATTGTGTCCTTGTTACATGAGGAAATACTTTAGGAGATTAGATCAGAAAATTGCTGTTGGCTCTTGATTGATCTGCATTATTCTATCACCACTGATGTATTTGTCCATTGTACACAAAGCTCTTGAGAACAACTTCCATATCGCTACTATTATTTTTGTCAGGGACGTCAAAACCTTATGTATACTGAAAAAAAAGAGGGTTTAAAAATTGATATTTCAGAGTTTTAATAGATTTTTATTCATTTTATTATTATGGAAATATTTTTTTCAATCTTGATTAAACAAAGAAGTTATACAATTACGAGCGATGAGCAACACCTTATCCGAGCACGCTTCAGGGCTAATAGAGTATTTTTGGCGTGTCTGAAAACTATGTTGTAGTTGCAGTGACTTTGACAGCCGCAACACATGCAGGGATTGCCTAACAAACAGAACTTTTCCCTTTTGTAAATATGTGGATGCACTTTTGGATAGCATCAGGGCCAGCGTTAGGGGCAGGCAGAATAGGCATCTGCCTAGAGCCCCCGCTACCCCAGGGGCCCCCAGCCAGTAGCGTGCCACTAACAATGGTACACCACACGGCCGCTATGGGGCCCATGAGTTGGGGGTGGCACTGGCTGTATTAAGTAGTCAACTGAAGTTGAAAGCAATGATGGAGGAGAGAGCGTCAGATGATACTCTCTCTTTCATGACTCCCCCATTGCTTCTAACTCAGCATGCACACGATGACATCACTTCATCGTACGCCATGCCGTGCCGGCAGTGAAGCTGCTGAGACACGCTGCAGAAGCCAGAGCAGTGGGGGAATGGGGAGAGGTAAATATTGAATTTATTTTTTGTATAACACTGAAGGACTGTGTGGCTTCAATATACTCTATGTGTGTGGGGGTATAGGGTGGTTGCAAAATGCTCTATGGGTGGCTGCATTATACTCTATGGGGGCTGCGTTATACTCTATGAAGAGGGCTGCATTACACTCTATGGGGGCTACATAGACTATGAGCTGGAGGGTCTGCATTACACTCTATGAAGTGGATGCATTATACTCTAGGGGCTGCATTGTACTCTATGTCGGCTTCATTATACTCTATGAGGGGGCTACATTATACTATTTGGGGGTTGCTTTATACTTCATGAGGTGGCTGTATTATACTCTATGAGGAGGCTGCATTTTACTCTGAGAGCGCTGCATTATACTCTAGTGGGTTTGCATTATGCTCTAGGGGGGCTGCATTGTGCTCTATGAGGAGGTTGCATTATACTCTATGAGCGTGCTCCACTATCCTCTGGGGGGCTGTATTATGCTTTATGAGGGGGCTGCATTATGCTTGAAGAGGTAGCTGCATTATATTCTAGGAGGGGCTGCATTATACTCTAGGGGTCTGTATTATATGGATAGACCATCTGTCATGATCTGTTCAAGGGTTTAATCCTGTCTGCCCTTTTTCCAGGCAGATCATGTCAAGGGTTAACTTTGCTCTGTCTCATTCTGGGTTCAGGTTTGCTATTTAGATCCGATGCATCTTGCTGGTGGTATCAGTTATAGTTCTGCCTTTGGCGTGTGAATCTGAGAGCTCTTGATCTGTCCTGCTGTGATCCCTGACTTGCCCCATGTCTGTTGACTCCGTCTATCTGCCCTTTTCCCAGTGTTTCCCTGTTTGTTGGTTTGATTCTCTGGTTTTTGACTTGGCTCGTATTCAGACTCGCTTCTGCTTTCTGTCTTTGTCTTATCAGCTTCCGACCGTTGCTGAGCCCCCTGGCTTATTACGGACCACATATACTGCTGCTACTATTGGTACTTCTGCTTCTGACATTTTTTTTGACTCGGCTTGTCTGACCACTCTCTTGGCGTTTGGTGGCATCTGTGCTGCTGCTCTGCGTGTGCAGTCTCACTTCCCTCTCAAGCTCCCCCTGGTGGAGGTTGCGCTATACTGCACTGCAGCAGCATGACACCTTCAATGTAAAACTCTTCTAACTCGAGATGGATCCTAAAAGAAAACACAGAGTCAAAGTTCAGTAACTTAGAGAAATGGTATATTTTATTAATACATATAGAAAAAGTGGCTCTGAATGTACATATACAGTAATAAAAACATATGCGAAGACTATATTGTATGGTCTGTACACATGTTAAAGGGAGGGGTGGTCAAAGTATAGTAAACCAGATAATATATGCATACATATTCGAAGGTAAGTATATCAAGAAAATAGAAATAACAGATATACACATGGACACTGGATGCACTACTATTGTATAAGTACTAGTGACTTACCCATTACTCCCTGTGTCAGAACAATGAACCTGTCAGTCCCTACTGCTCATTTCACGTGGGCTTCCTCTGGGGGCTGTGAGTTTGTGAACTTTGACTTCATGTTTTCTTTTAGGATTCATATTCAGCTTAGGATTTGTTCTTTCTTACGTCGGGTGTCCATATCAGTGACTCCTGGCCTTATTTGATAATCTTGTATCACTTCAGATGATCCTTTTAACTAGAGAGTAGTTGAAAACGAGATTTACTTTTTTTTTTACAGTGGGAGTCAAAGGCAAGTGAATGCAACTGCATTGGCATACGTACAGCTGCATACAGTACGTCTGGGTTACATACATTCATAGCCTACTACTAATGTACATATCAAACATAGGATCAAAATCTAATGTGGACAAATCTGTGTCCCACAATGAAAGTGCAATCAGCAATAAAGGCATAGCTAAGTTTCCACAGGTAACATTTATTATAGTTATTTTACAGTTCTACTTCTTGAAAGTTTTAGAAAAAACAAATGACTACATTATATCGTGATGTCAGCCTTCAAATGGCAATGACATATTGAGTCTGGAGCAGATATTTATCAATTAAAAAATGCATAGATGAAAAATGTCGCAAAGCAATGTTTGCACTGAAATCGAAAACTTGGATGTAAATCATTTGAAATTAGTTGATATACTAAGTAATTGAACTTACAGTAGAAGCTATTTCATTGCACATGTTCCCCTGGCCTGATGCCAGTAGAATGTCATAGTTGCTGCCAAAAGCAGATTATGCAAAGTGCGAACAGAACTGAAACCCTCTCAGGAGTCAGGAGGACATTTCTGGGGAACACAAAAAAAAATCTTCTACAGGCCAGAACTCTAAAAATGGAAAAAAGGATTTCTCAAATGGGATACATATGACTGCTGAAAGGTGTTGAGGTTAAGGTCTTCATAAAATCTGAACATTACAGACTATGAACCAACTCTACAGTGGGAATACAAAGTGCTCCACTATCACTCATACACGGGGTCACAAAGTTAAAACACTTACATGTAAAATGTGCAGTACTGATGAGATGTACATACCCTGATTTCATCCTTTAAAACATTTTTTTAGAATAAAAGTATGTTCCAAAAGACCACCAAAAGGAATATATTTATTAATGACAAACAAAATCATCTTTATTAAATGCTGGATGCTCTATGATGGATCCATGATGGATGTACGGTATAGGTCAGGGTCTTTGGAGCAGGATCAGAAGCAGAATCAGCTCCGCACAGAGCAAATGCTGACAGTAGCATTTAAGTGTTGTGATCTGGTCTGCACGTTTTTTTGTCCACTCTTCAGACAAGTTCATCTAGTTCTGTTCAGCATATCTTGACATGTGCAATTCGACATCCACATTGCCTGGCAGTCATGTTAAGAAAGGTATCAGGTTGCCCAATGATTTTTCCAGAGACTATCAAACAGAATCTCGGTCAGGCTCTAAAAACTATGTGATACCCAAAACCATTGGAGAATGTTTATGCGTGGAACAACCCAACTGGGTTAAGTACCTACTTCCCAAGATGTATAAAAGTCTTCACGACCCAACAAGGCGATCCATTCCATCTGAAAATGCAAATCTATTTCTATATTTTTTGATTATTATTCAAAGCCATGTGCACTGGATTTACCATCTTATATTTGGGATTTCATAGAATTTTTATAAAGGCCTGATGATGTGATCATGGAAGTTGACATGCCTTTTATAACACGTACTAGATGGTGGCCCGATTCTAACGCATCGGGTATTCTAGAATATGCATGTCCACGTAGTATATTGCCCAGCCACGTAGTATATTGTCCAGTCACGTAGTATATTGCCCAGTCACGAAGTATATTGCCCAGTGACGTAGTATATTGCCCAGCCGCGTAGTATATTGCCCAGTCACGTAGTATATTGCACAGCGACGTAGTATACAGCACAGAGCCACGTAGTATACAGCACAGACACGTAGTATACTGCCCAGTCACGTAGTTTATTGACCAGTCACGTAGTATATTGCCCAGCTACGTAGTATATTGCCCAGTCACGTATGCAATAGGTTAAAAAAGACTTAAAATAAAAATAAACATATGCTCACCTTCCGAAGGCCCCTTGTAGTCCTGGCACCTGTGTGCGGTGCATGCGGCAGCTTCCGGTCCCAGGGTTGGTATGAGCACATGGCAGGTCCTTCTCGCATAGAATCCTTGGCACCGGAACCTGCCGCTTGCACTGCTGAGGACAGGGTGCGACGTCGGAGGGTGAGAATAACGTTTTTTTTTATTATTATTATTATTTGTAACATTAGATGTTTTTACTATTGATGCTGCATATGCAGCATCAATAGTAAAAAGTGGGTCACACAGGGTTAATAGCTGCTTTAATGGAGTGCGTTACACCGCGGTCCATTAACGCTGGCATTAACCCTGTGTGAGGGCTGACTGGAGGGGATTATGGAGCGAGCACTGACTGTGGGGAGGAAGGAGCGGCCATTTTGCCGGCGGACTGTGCCCGTCGCTGATTGGTCGTGGCAATGACCGTGGGCGTTTTGCCACGACCAATCAGCGACTTGGATTTCTATGACAGACAGCGGCCACGACCAATGAATATCCGTGACAGACAGACAGAAGGACAGACAGAAAGACGGAAGTGACCCTTAGACAATTATATAGTAGATAATCTCTAAACACTTGCACGAAGCATGAATTTGGTCTAGCTGCAAATAAGCTATTTTAAGCCACTTGAAAAAAAAAAATTATTAGAACTATATAAGTATATGCCTTATGGAATTCATATTGACACATGATTATTTTGTTTTCAGACATTTATATTATCTTCAAAAGAGGGAAAGAGGAGTGTGGCAATGGGTGCGACGATACTGGCATTAATCGCTCAGTAATATCTTGGATGCATTTCATTGATGAAGATATACTCATTTGGCACTGCTCTTGCTTTACTCTCCTAACATAATAATAATATTCCGTTGTATATGACATTTATACATCATATCACCCCAAAATCAATTGACTTTCTGGACTTGAGGATCATAACAGATAAAGACAGATTGGTTGATTATTTTTCAAAACATTTCCAGAGTCAAAGTCTTCCTTCATACACTTATTCCTCCTTGCAAATTCCTCAATGCTTGATGTATTTGTGATAAAACATTTGAATTTGAAAATCAGGCCAGAGACACAAAGAAATAAAACAAAGGGGACACAAATATGACCAGATTCGCAACAGTTAAAACGGGGTCAGACATTCTAATAGACAAGGTCTTATAACCTAGACTAAAAGAAAAACATAAAATTTTGTCCATTTGGCCACCAATTGACATGGAAGATAGAAGGAAATGCCCAATATTTTTAAGAGATTCTGGCCCAGCCTCAAACATGCTAAATTAAACAAATACCTACAGGATTGTACCTAAGATATTCATTTTGGTGGTCTTTTTGGAACATTCTTCATGGTTTAGTTTTTGGTGTGTTTACAGACCCTATATTTGTCTTCCTTTGTTTTTTCTAAAATCAAAACTATTTTTTTTTTATAATAGATAATTCATTTATGATTGGTGTTGGTTTTACGCCCCATATTCCCCACTGATTAGCAGAATGAAGCTGTAGCTTTTTTTCCTTTTAAACACCATTAGTCTCACCTGATGGAGTAAATAGATAAATATGGGTGAAATCCACGCTGCTGTGACAAATGACAAATCCAGATATAGTTGTGAAATACTCCGGTGGTTTATTCAATGCGTTTCAAAGCTCATGGCTTCTTCTTCAGGATATGACCACAAAAAGATATCTTTCTGTGGTAATTTCCTGAAGAAGAAGCCATGAGCTTTGAATTGAATAAACCACCGCAGTATTTCACAACTATATCTGGATTCGTCATTTGTCACAGCAGCGCGGATTTCATCCACATTTATCTATTATAACGGTTCTGAGAGGTCGCAGCGTCTACCTGTGGATCTGCAGCAGCTGACATCTATTCGCTTTACTCTGTTCCATCAGGTGAGCAGTTCTCTTGCAATCAATTGGAAACAATTCTGGGGATAAGACCCTATTTGCGCTTTTTTGTCTCCTATTTTCTCTACTGATGGAGTAAATAAGAGACAGCAAGGAGCAAAATAGGGCCCCATTATGGTGCCAAGTATTGCCACCTAAAACAGAAGAACTTAATGAAGGGAGTTAACCATTTTTCCTTCTTTATAACATTTTAGTGTTTTTCCCCTATATATTTCTTTTTGTCCTCAGTTGCTGCACCCATCAGTGAGGTAGTGCTGTTGTGTGCGCCTGTTGCCAAATCCTGCCAGGGGCTGCCAGTTCACATGTGGCAGCGTCTGGTACTGGTGAGCACATATTGTCAGGGGCGGACATACCATTGATGCAACCTGTGCGGCCGCACAGGGGCCCGAGAGGTAAGGGGGCCCATGTCTTGCTCCAAAGCAAGTGCAATTTTGCATTTTTAGGAGTTCTCGGGCTGCAAAGGGCCCATATATTTTTCTTGCACAGGGGCCCTTTTTTGACTGTGTCCGCCAGTGCATATTGTGACAATATCACTGTATAGAATGCTGCATATGGAGACACATATGAAGAGGATGTAGTAAAAGGTAGCGAGGCTTTGTATAATGTCATATGGTCCTAATGTGTACTTGCCACAAGAATAAGTCTATTGCAGCCATGATGGAGAGAATTCAATGGGCTTAAATTGGATACTAAAGGATAATAGAAGCCATTGTCTGAACAGCATGTGCAGAGAGTGTATTTGTCCGACTAAACAAATCAGACTAAACAAGTGATCAGAGTGGCAGGCTGTTTAGAGGACTATTGCACGGCCTAAGCTCCGAGCTTCGAAGAATGCATGGATTTGTGGGATGAAGGGGGACAAGTTCAAGTGTATGAATGTGAATACTCAAGGACTATATTGTATTAGAAATATGTAGCATTAGCAATATTAGAATACCAATGTGTTAGAAGTTACTGTGATACTGTTGCTATAGCTTACAATGAGTGGTAATTTAAAGGGAACCTGTCAACAAATGTGCTTTGGGCTAAATCTTCAGTTTAATATCGGATTAATAGCAGGAACTTTATTCCTCCTGGCAGTGTTCGACTTTCAGTTATAGGTGCGGCCCCGACACAATTTCAGTCACTGATAGTGAGCTGCGCCACCCCTACGACTGAAAGCAGAATTCTTCCAGGAGGATTAAAGTTCATTTCCTCCTGGCAGAGAGTCTCTTAGTTCATGCGTCGGGCAGGTTCAGAACTCTATTAATCCCTTTGCGTCCTCCGCTATACTAGCACTGCGGAGGTCGCTTCCCTCCCTTTGATGTGGGTTCTGGCAGTGAGCCCACATCTTTCCTGGCACATGTCAGCTGTTTTGAACAGCTGACATGTTCCCGGATCAGCCGCAGGTGGAATCGCGATCCACTCATGGCTATTAACTCGTTAACTCTGACAGTGGCATTTAACGCGTGCTTCCGGCCACCGGGCTGGAAACACACCCACTGGTGACCCCCATTACGTAATCGCGGCTCACCGGTGGATTGGCATGACAACCAGAGGTCTTCTGGAGACCTCTATGATTGTCAGTGCCAGATTGCTACGAGCGTCACCTGGTGATCGGCACTCATAGCAAATCAGCAATTCTGTTACATACAGGTGATTTGATCATCGCCTATATGTAGCAGAGCCGATCGGATTATGGCAGCTTACAGTCTCCTATAGAGACTATTGAAGCAAGCCAAAAGTAAAAAAAATGTTTTTAAAAATATTTAAAAAATATAAAATACTAGCTGAAGAGCCCGGCGTTGCCTGGGCATAGTAAATATATGTGGTTAGTTATAGCACCTCACTTCTCTTATTTTCCCATCACGCCTCATTTTCCCAATCACATCTTTCATTTTCCCCCTCACATCTCTCATTTTCTCCCTCACACCTCTCATTTTCTCCCTCACTCCTCTCATTCCCCCCTAACACTTGTCATTTCGACCTCACATGTCATTTTCCAATCACTCCACTATTTTCCCTCACTCCTCTCATTTTGCACTCACACCTTTTCATTTTCACCTCACACCTCTCATTTTCACCTCAGTATATACATGTTTGTCATCTCCCTTATATATAGTATACACCTGTATGTCATCTCCTGTATATAGTATATACCTGTATGTCATCTCCCCTGTATATAGTATATACCTGCTGTGTCATCTCCCCTGTATATAGTATATACCTGTATGTCATCTCCTCCTATATATAGTATATACCTGTGTGTCATCTCCCCTGCATATAGTATATATCTGTGTAATCTCCTCCTGTATATAGTATATACCTGTATGTCATCTTCTATATATAGCATACACCTGTATGTCATCTCCTCCTGTATATAGTATATACCTGTGTGTCATCTCCTCCTGTATATATTATATACCTGTATGTCATCTCCTCCTGTAGATAGTATGTACCTGTATGTCATCTCCTCCTCTATATAGTATATACCTGTGTGTCATCTCCCCTGTATATAGCATATACCTGTGTGTCATCTCCTCCTGTATTAGACCTCGTTCACACGTTATTTGCTCAGTATTTTTACCTCAGTATTTGTAAGCTAAATTGG
The DNA here is from genome assembly GCF_032444005.1 of Ranitomeya imitator. Classification (NCBI taxonomy): domain Eukaryota; kingdom Metazoa; phylum Chordata; class Amphibia; order Anura; family Dendrobatidae; genus Ranitomeya; species Ranitomeya imitator. Next base: position 496,928,655 of record NC_091287.1, read on the forward strand.
CAGCCTGTTAAATCCCCAGCCAACAGGAAGCCCTCCCCCTGGCAGTATATATTAGCTCACACATACAGTACACATAATAGACAGGTCATGTGACTGACAGCTGCCGTATTTCCTATATGGTACATTTGTTGCTCTTGTAGTTTGTCTGCTTATTAATCAGATTTTTATTTTTGAAGGATAATGCCAGACTTGTGTGTGTTTTAGGGCGAGTTTCGTTTGTCAAGTTGTATGTGTTGAGTTGCGTGTGGCGACATGCATGTAGCGACTTTTGTGAGATGAGTTTTGTGTGGCAACATGCGTGTAGCAACTTTTTGTGTGTCGAGTTGCATGTGACAGGTTAGTGTAGCAAGTTGTGTGCAGCAAGTTTTGCGCATGGCGAGTTTTGCACGTGGCGAGTTTTATGTGTGGTGCCTTCTGAGTATGTGCAAGTTTTGTGTGAGACAACTTTTGCATGTGTTGCAACTTTTGTGCATGCGGCAATTTTTGCGTGTGTGCAAGTTTTGCGTGTGGCGAGTTTTCCATGAGGTGAGTTTTGCACTTGTGGCGATTTTTGCGTGAGCCTAGTTTTTGCATGTGGCGAGTTTTGCGCGTGGCGAGTTTTGAGCGGCGACTTTTGTGTTTCGACTTTTATGTGGCGAGGTTGGTGTATGTGTGGTGAAATGTGTGCTGAGGGTGGTATATGTGTTCAAGCACGTGGTAGTGTGTGGCGCATTTTGTGTGTGTGTTCATATCCCCATGTGTGGTGAGTATCTCATGTCGGGGTCCCACCTTAGCAACTGATCGGTATATACTCTTTGGCGCCATCGCTCTCATTCTTTAAGTCCCCCTTGTTCACATCTGGCAGCTGTCAATTTGCCTCCAACACTTTTCCTTTCACTTTTCCCCATTATGTAGATAGGGGAAAAATAGTTTGGTGAATTGGAAAGCGCAGAGTTAAAGTTTCACCTCACAACATAGCCTATGACGCTCTCGGGGTCCAGACCTGTGACTGTGCAAAATTTTGTGGCTGTAGCTGCGACGCCTCCAACACTTTTCATTTCACTTTTTCCCCATTATGTAGATAGTGGCAAAATTGTTTGGTGAATTGGAAAGCGCGGGGTTAAAATTTCACCTCACAACGTAGCCTATGACGCTCTCAGGGTCCAGACGTGTGACTGTGCAAAATTTTGTTGCTGTAGCTGCGACGCTTCCAACACTATTCCTTTCACTTTTTTCCCCATTATGTAGATAGGGGCAAAATTGTTTGGTGAATTAGAACGCGCGGGGTTAAAATTTCACCTCACAACATAGCCTATGACGCTCTCAGGGTCCAGACGTGTGACTGTGCAAAATTTTGTAGCTGTAGCTGCGACGCCTCCAACACTTTTCCTTTCACTTTTTCCCCATTATGTAGATAGGGGCAAAATTGTTTGGTGAATTGGAAAGCACAGGGTTAAAATTTCACCTCACGACATAGCCTATGATGCTCTCAGGGTCCAGACATGTGACTGTGCAAAATTTTGTAGCTGTAGCTGCGACGCCTCCAACACTTTTCCTTTCACTTTTTTCCCCATTATGTAGATAGGGGCAAAATTGTTTGGTGAATTGGAACGCGCGGGGTTAAAATTTCGCCTCACAACATAGCCTATGACGCTCTCGGGGTCCAGACGTGTGACTGTGCAAAATTTTGTGGCTGTAGCTGCGACGGTGCAGATGCCAATCCCGGACATACATACACACACATACACACATTCAGCTTTATATATCTACAATATAACGCTGGGAGCGTCACTCTGTCCGAAGCCTCTATAGACTGCGCAAGCGCAAGCGCCGGCGCAGTCTGGGCCTCACAGAGCGACGCTCCCGGGAGATCGCGGTGTGCGTAAGCACTGAACGCATACCGCCATCTCCACCGGAGAGTCAGGGACCGCCAGGAGCGAGGGTAAGTATACTCACCTTTCCCGGTTCCAGCGCTGCTTGCGGCTCCGTCTCCCGGCTCCTCTGCTCCCGGCTCCGGAGGGCGACGACTGCGCAGGCGCCGATTCCTGCTGCCGGAATCGGCGCCTGCGCAGTCCGCGCTTTCCGGCGCCATTTTCTTGAAGACACACTCCGGCTCCACTGCAGGTGTGTCTTCAAGAAAATGGCGCCGGAAAGCGCGGACTGCGCAGGCGCCGATTCCTGCTGCCGGAATCGGCGCCTGCGCAGTCCCCGCTTTCCGGCGCCATTTTCTTGAAGACATACCTGCAGTGGAGCCGGACGATAGGTGAGTATGGTATTTTTTTTTTTTTTTATATGGCAGCAGCATTCGGGGGCATACACACTGGAGCGGGGGGCATATAATACAATGGTAGCGCAGGATGGCAGCAGCACATGACAGAACGGGCGCAGGATGGCCGCAGCACATGACAGAACGGGCGCAGGATGGCCGCAGCACATGACAGAACGGGCGCAGGATGGCCGCAGCACATGACAGAACGGGCGCAGGATGGCCGCAGCACATGACAGAACGGGCGCAGGATGGCAGCAGCACATGACAGAACGGGCGCAGGATGGCAGCAGCACATGACAGAACGGGCGCAGGATGGCAGCAGCACATGACAGAACGGGCGCAGGATGGCAGCAGCACATGACAGAACGGGTGCAGGATGGCAGCAGCACATGACAGAACGGGCGCAGGATGGCAGCAGCACATGACAGAACGGGCGCAGGATGGCCGCAGCACATGACAGAACGGGCGCAGGATGGCAGCAGCACATGACAGAACGGGCGCAGGATGGCAGCAGCACATGACAGAACGGGCGCAGGATGGCAGCAGCACATGACAGAACGGGCGCAGGATGGCAGCAGCACATGACAGAACGGGCGCAGGATGGCAGCAGCACATGTCAGAACGGGCGCAGGATGGCCACAGCACATGACAGAACGGGCGCAGGATGGCAGCAGCACATGACAGAACGGGCGCAGGATGGCCGCAACACATGACAGAATGGGCGCAGGATGGCAGCAGCACATGACAGAACGGGCGCAGGATGGCCGCAGCACATGACAGAACGGGCGCAGGATGGCAGCAGCACATGACAGAACGGGCGCAGGATGGCAGCAGCACATGACAGAACGGGCGAAGGATGGCAGCAGCACATGACAGAACGGGCGAAGGATGGCAGCAGCACATGACAGAACGGGCGCAGGATGGCAGCAGCACATGACAGAACGGGCGCAGGATGGCAGCAGCACATGACAGAACGGGCGCAGGATGGGAGCAGCACATGACAGAACGGGCGCAGGATGGCAGCAGCACATGACAGAACGGGCGCAGGATGGCAGCAGCACATGACAGAACGGGCGCAGGATGGCAGCAGCACATGACAGAACGGGCGCAGGATGGCAGCAGCACATGACAGAACGGGCGCAGGATGGCAGCAGCACATGACAGAACGGGCGCAGGATGGCAGCAGCACATGACAGAACGGGCGCAGGATGGCAGCAGCAAATGACAGAACGGGGACGCAGGATGGGAGCAGCAAATGACAGAACGGGCGCAGGATGGGAGCAGCAAATGACAGGATGGGAGCAGCAAATGACAGAATGGAGGCGCAGGATGGGAGCAGCACATGACAGAACGGGGACGCAGGATGGGAGCAGCACATGACAGAACGGGGGCGCAGGATGGGAGCAGCACATGACAGGATGGGGGCGCAGGATGGAGCAGCACATACCAGGATGGAGACCATATACCAATATAAATGCTCGCCACCCGGGCGTAGAACGGGTTCAATAGCTAGTATATCTATATATATAATTGCCTAGAATACTACTTCCTGCATTTTGTGCCAACTTCCGTGGCTTTGTCCGGAGCTAATGTCCGGAGCTAATGTCCGGAGCTAATGTCCGGAGCTAATGTGCGGAGATAATGTCCGGAGATAAGTGACGTCAACAGTGTCCAGTGTCTGATTTGGTGCCGCCTGCTGCGAGCGACCAATCAGAAACGTGCCGTACTGTGACACACTCCGCCCGCCATTTTGGTGTGATTTTTGAATTTTTACCTCACAGCAAGTTTCTACTGCGTGGAGGCGGGCCCAGTGACGTTGCTCTTCAAGCTCCTGCCGAATTTCGTCAAAAAAATGATAATACCATTTACCAAAACTATATATATTTAGTTGTGAAGTGGTTCAGTGACATTTTCACACCAATTTTGAACTTTTGTTTGGTGTTTTCTCCATATACTGCCTATTATTTTTGTTCTTTCTTACTATTATTTATTAATTGTATTATTCTTACATTTGAATAAATAAAGTATATATGGATTCTAGACTCCCGATTCTTTAGAATCGGGCTGCCATCTAGTTAGATATAAAAGTTTAAATCACCCCCTTTTTGCCCCATTCAAAATAAAACAATAAAAAATAAAACATACACATTTGGTATCGCTGCCTTCAGAGTCACCTAATCTATCAATAAAAAAGGATTAACCTGATCGCTAAACAGCGTAGCGAGGAAAAAAGTCAAAACGCCAGAATTACATTTTTTGGCTCAACACAATATTGCATTTAAATGCAATAACATGCGATCAAAAGATTGTATCTGAACTAAAATGGTATCAATAAAAGCTTCAGCATGGTGCACAAAAAAAAAGGCCTCATCGAACCTGAGATCTTGAAAAATGGAGACGCTATGGGTTTCCAAAAATGGCACAATTTTTTTTTAACAAACTTTGGATTTTTTTTCACCACTTAGCCCCTTAATCCCATATGACGTACTATCCCGTTGAGGTGGGGTGGGCCTTAATTCCCACTGTCATAGCGATCGGCCGCGCTCACGGGGGGAGCGCGGCCGATCGCGGCCGGGTGTCAGCTGCCTATCGCAGCTGACATCCGGCACTATGTGCCAGGAGCGGTCACGGACCGATCAAACATGATCGCGGTGTGCCGGCGGTACAGGGAAGCATCGCGCAGGGAGGAGGCTCCCTGCGTGCTTCCCCGAGACGATCGGTACAAGGTGATGTACTCACCTTGTACCGAGCGTCTTCTCCCTGCAGTCCCCGGATCCAAAATGGCAGCGGGGCTGCATCCGGGTTCTGCAGAGAGTACTTCCGGGTCTACTGCAGGTGCTGGTAAGCCTGTAGCGATGTGAGTGAGATTGCCAATCTTACAGAGTGCTATGCAAACTGTAAGATCTGTGATGTCCCCCCCTGGGACAAAGTAAAAAAGTTTAAAAAAAATTTCTACATGTGTAAAAAAAAAAAAATTACTAAATAAATAAAAAAATAAAAAAATATTATTCCCATAAATACATTTCTTTATCTAAAAAAAACCAAAAAAAAAAATCAATAAAAGTACACATATTTAGTATAGCCGCGTCCATAATGACGCCACCTATAAAACTGTCCCACTAGTTAACCCCTTCAGTGAACACCGTAAGAAAAAAAAAAAAAACGAGCCAAAAAACAACGCTTTATTATCATACCGACGAACAAAAAGTGGAATAACATGCGATAAATAAAACAGCTATAAATAACCATGGTGCCGCTGAAAACATCATCTTGCCCCGCAAAAAACGAGCCGCCACAATGCATCACAAGCAAAAAAATAAAAAAGTTATAGTCCTCAGAATAAAGCGATGCAAAAATAATTATTTTTTCTATCAAATAGTTTTTATCGTATAAAAGCGCCAAAACATAAAAAAAATGATATAAATGAGGCATCGCTGTAATCGTACTGACCCGACGAATAAAACTGTTTTATCAATTTTACCAAACGCGGAATGGTATAAATGCCTCCCCCAAAAGAAATTCATGAATAGCTGGTTTTTGGTCATTCTGCCTCACAAAAATCAGAACAAAAAGTGATCAAAAACTGTCACGTGTCCAAAAATGTTACCAATAAAAACGTCAACTCGTCCCGCAAAAAAAACAAGATCTCAGATGACTCTGTGTTAGGACTGGCGGAACGCACCAAGAAAGATGATATAGATGCGTTCGCAGTCCGGGGTCCACCGTGCAGGCGAAACCCGCTGCTAGTAAATGACAGACTATATGGCGGTACTAAAAGTATAAACACGTGGGTTAAACCTCACCCAACGTGAAGAACGCGATCCTGTTAAGTCACAGGACCGCGGTACCGCACATAAAGCGCGAGCAAGTAGTCAGCGAACTTAACCCCAAAAGGGATTGAAGTCCGATTAGACCCTTGCTGGCACAACACCGCAACTGGGTGTGAAAAGAACCTTAACAGTAATGTATGAGCACAAGAGTGCGTGCGATGCCGCACTGACGGACGCCACTAACCACCCAGGCTTGGGTATGGAAAGCGCAAGGCAAGCGCACGGCGCCGTACTGGCAGGCACAGCTAAAGGACGCTGTGATGTGTGTAACATACAGATGGATAGTCTGGCGCTAGAGAGCTACCATCATCCGCGAGCAATCAACAACTCTAGGGAGGGATACTTAGGAGCTTTCATCCTTCGACATACATCCATCTACACACACACATAATAATTGTACACTAGCGCATGGCCGTGCGGTCATGCGCAGTTTATATAGTTGCAGGACAGGAAGTGGCCACAGAAACTTTGCCCTTCCAAGACCTGCCAAGAGGACCAATGGAATGCGCTGCAGATCCTGAGCACATGACTCTCGATCTCCAACGAGAGATCTTGCCCTGGGCATGCTCAGTGTGCGCAAATAAGGACTTAGTCCCAGAAAAGTCCGCTCGCTGCTGACCAGCCCTGACTTTAATGGCAGGAGCTGAAGAAGCAGCAGTAACTCTCTGTACAGAGCGAGACCGAGCAAGACGCTGGGACCGACGTCCCTGCTGAGCAGACTCCACTGCGGCTGGATAGGAATGGGAGACCGCAGCGGAGACGGCCCGAGATTCCCCCTGTGCAGAAGTGGGAACTCGAGACCTAACATTACCCCCCCCTCCTAGGGCCCCCCCTCCTTGGGCCTCGCTACGCTCGAAGGCAGCAATGAGCTGTGGGGCCCGAATGTTCTCAGCAGGTTCCCATGACCTGTCCTCTGGGCCATAACTCTTCCAATCCACCAAATAGAACTTTTTGCCGCGTACCACCTTGCACCCCAAAATAGCGTTCACCTCATAATCGTCCGTAGACGAACCCGATGTCCCGGCAGATGACTCGGAAAACCGGGACATGTATACGGGTTTCAAGAGGGACACGTGAAAGGTGTCGGTGATACCCAAGCGTGGAGGAAGAGCCAGACGGTAGACCACGGGATTAACCTGTTCGAGAACCTTGAAGGGACCCAAGTAGCGAGGAGCAAACTTAGTGGACTCAACTCGCAGCCTGATGTTACGGGCGGAGAGCCACACCAAGTCGCCAGGGGCAAAGGTCGGAGCGGGGCGCCGATGAACATCGGCGGAGGACCTCATTCTCTCCTTGGAGGCCTGAATGGCATCCTGAGTGCGGTCCCAAATGTCCCGTGCTTCCACAGCCCAGTCTGCCACCCTGGAGTCAGCGGAAGACACAGGCATGGGCACAGGAACACGCGGATGCTGGCCGTAATTTAAGAATGGAGTCTGACCGGTGGAGTCGGCTATGGCATTGTTAAGTGCAAACTCTGCCCACGGTAGCAAGGATGCCCAGTCATCCTGCCTGGCAGAAACAAAATGTCGCAGATATGTGACCAAGGTCTGGTTGGCCCTTTCAACCAACCCATTCGTCTCTGGATGATATGCCGAAGAGAGATTTAACTCAATACTGAGTAGACGACAAAGCTCTCTCCAGAATCGAGACGCAAACTGGGGACCCCGGTCACTAACAATTTTGTCTGGCATACCGTGTAGGCGAAAGATATGCTTGATAAACAAGACAGCCAACGCCCGTGCAGATGGTAGCCGTGGAAGAGGCACCAAATGCACCATTTTGGAAAAATGGTCGGTGATCACCCAGATAATGGTGCAGTTACGAGACTTGGGCAAGCCCACCACAAAGTCCATCCCGACCATCTCCCAGGGCCTGTCCGCCACGGGCAGAGGATAAAGCAAACCAGCTGGCCGTTGCCGAGGAGTCTTGTTCCTGGCGCAAGAGACACATGCCCGAACATACTCCGCGACATCACGGGCCATATGCGGCCACCAGTATGTCCTCGCCAGTAACTCAGATGTCCTTTTAGTACCAAAATGTCCACCCACCCTGGACGAGTGCGCCCAGGAAAGAACCTCCAGTCGCAAATTGGATGGAACAAAAGTCTTGCCCGGGGGCACAGACTCCAGCGAAACCGGAGCCACAGTTCTCAAGCTCTCGGTGGGGACAATAAGCCGAGGCTCCTCCTCCTCCTCCGCAGATGACACAACGGAGCGAGAGAGAGCGTCGGCCCGAATGTTCTTCTCCCCAGAAAGGAAATGGAGGGTGAAATGAAACCGGGAGAAGAACAAGGACCATCTGGCCTGGCGAGAATTCAACCGCTGAGCTGTCTGCAGGTACACCAAATTTTCATGGTCTGTGAAGACTTGGAAGGGAAAACGTGCTCCCTCCAAGAGATGTCTCCACTCCGAGAAAGCCAACTTCATGGCTAGCAACTCCCTGTCCCCGATGGAATAATTCCTCTCTGCTGGTGCGAAGGTCTTGGAGAAAAAGAAGCAAGGATGCTTCCGACCTTGAGCATCCTTTTGGAAGAGGACTGCTCCAGCACCAACAGAAGAGGCATCCACCTCCATGATAAATGGCTTATCAACATCGGGGCGATGTAGAATGGGAGCGCTAGCGAAGTGTGACTTTATAGAGATAAAGGCCTTGGAGACCTCCTCAGACCACAATTTGGGATTTGCCCCCTTCTTGGTGAGGGCAACCAAGGGAGCTACCAAAGTTGAGAAGTGCGGGATGAACTGGCGATAATAATTGATGAATCCCATAAAGCGCTGCACCGCTTTAAGAGAATGGGGTTCCTGCCAGTCCATCACAGCCTGTAGTTTGCAGGATCCATAGCCAATCCCTGGGCAGAGATGATGTAGCCCAGGAAAGGTAAGGACTCCTGCTCAAACATACACTTCTCCAACTTGGCATAGAGGGAGTTTGCCCGTAACATAGTAACATAGTTAGTAAGGCCGAAAAAAGACATTTGTCCATCCAGTTCAGCCTATATTCCATCATAATAAATCCCCAGATCTACGTCCTTCTACAGAACCTAATAATTGTATGATACAATATTGTTCTGCTCCAGGAAGACATCCAGGCCTCTCTTGAACCCCTCGACTGAGTTCGCCATCACCACCTCCTCAGGCAAGCAATTCCAGATTCTCACTGCCCTAACAGTAAAGAATCCTCTTCTATGTTGGTTAGACTAAATAATCCTAATTTCGTTAATCTATCTGGGTATTGTAGTTCTCCCATCCCCTTTATTAATTTTGTTGCCCTCCTTTGTACTCTCTCTAGTTCCATTATATCCTTCCTGAGCACCGGTGCCCAAAACTGGACACAGTACTCCATGTGCGGTCTAACTAGGGATTTGTACAGAGGCAGTATAATGCTCTCATCATGTGTATCCAGACCTCTTTTAATGCACCCCATGATCCTGTTTGCCTTGGCAGCTGCTGCCTGGCACTGGCTGCTCCAGGTAAGTTTATCATTAACTAGGATCCCCAAGTCCTTCTCCCTGTCAGATTTACCCAGTGGTTTCCCATTCAGTGTGTAATGGTGACATTGATTCCTTCTTCCCATGTGTATAACCTTACATTTATCATTGTTAAACCTCATCTGCCACCTTTCAGCCCAAGTTTCCAATTATCCAGATCCATCTGTAGCAGAATACTATCTTCTCTTGTATTAACTGCTTTACATAGTTTTGTATCATCTGCAAATATCGATATTTTACTGTGTAAACCTTCTACCAGATCATTAATGAATATGTTGAAGAGAACAGGTCCCAATACTGACCCCTGCGGTACCCCACTGGTCACAGCGACCCAGTTAGAGACTATACCATTTATAACCACCCTCTGCTTTCTATCACTAAGCCAGTTACTAACCCATTTACACACATTTTCCCCCAGACCAAGCATTCTCATTTTGTGTACCAACCTCTTGTGCGGCACGGTATCAAACGCTGTGGAAAAATCGAGATATACCACGTCCAATGACTCACCGTGGTCCAGCCTATAGCTTACCTCTTCATAAAAACTGATTAGATTGGTTTGACAGGAGCGATTTCTCATAAACCCATGCTGATATGGAGTTAAACAGTTATTCTCATTGAGATAATCCAGAATAACATCCCTCAGAAACCCTTCAAATATTTTACCAACAATAGAGGTTAGACTTACTGGCCTATAATTTCCAGGTTCACTTTTAGAGCCCTTTTTGAATATTGGCACCACATTTGCTATGCGCCAATCCTGCGGAACAGACCCTGTCGTTATAGAGTCCCTAAAAATAAGAAATAATGGTTTATCTATTGCATTACTTAGTTCTCTTAGTACTCGTGGGTGTATGCCATCCGGACCCGGAGATTTATCTATTTTAATCTTATTTAGCCGGTTTCGCACCTCTTCTTGGGTTAGATTCAACATATTCATTAATGATCTGGTAGAAGGTTTACACAGTAAAATATCGATATTTGCAGATGATACAAAACTATGTAAAGCAGTTAATACAAGAGAAGATAGTATTCTGCTACAGATGGATCTGGATAAGTTGGAAACTTGGGCTGAAAGGTGGCAGATGAGGTTTAACAATGATAAATGTAAGGTTATACACATGGGAAGAGGGAATCAATATCACCATTACACACTGAACGGGAAACCACTGGGTAAATCTGACAGGGAGAAGGACTTGGGGATCCTAGTTAATGATAAACTTACCTGGAGCAGCCAGTGCCAGGCAGCAGCTGCCAAGGCAAACAGGATCATGGGGTGCATTAAAAGAGGTCTGGATACACATGATGAGAGCATTATACTGCCTCTGTACAAATCCCTAGTTAGACCGCACATGGAGTACTGTGTCCAGTTTTGGGCACCGGTGCTCAGGAAGGATATAATGGAACTAGAGAGAGTACAAAGGAGGGCAACAAAATTAATAAAGGGGATGGGAGAACTACAATACCCAGATAGATTAGCGAAATTAGGATTATTTAGTCTAGAAAAAAGACGACTGAGGGGCGATCTAATAACCATGTATAAGTATATAAGGGGACAATACAAATATCTCGCTGAGGATCTGTTTATACCAAGGAAGGTGACGGGCACAAGGGGGCATTCTTTGCGTCTGGAGGAGAGAAGGTTTTTCCACCAACATAGAAGAGGATTCTTTACTGTTAGGGCAGTGAGAATCTGGAATTGCTTGCCTGAGGAGGTGGTGATGGCGAACTCAGTCGAGGGGTTCAAGAGAGGCCTGGATGTCTTCCGGGAGCAGAACAATATTGTATCATACAATTATTAGGTTCTGTAGAAGGACGTAGATCTGGGTATTTATTATGATGGAATATAGGCTGAACTGGATGGACAAATGTCTTTTTTCGGCCTTACTAACTATGTTACTATGTTACTATGTTAGATTGGTGACCCTTAATATAGGGTTTTCATTGTTTCTTGGGATTTCACCTAGCATTTCATTTTCCACCGTGAATACCGTGGAGAAGAAGGTGTTTAATATGTTAGCTTTTTCCTCGTCATCTACAACCATTCTTTCCTCACTATTTTTTAAGGGGCCTACATTGTCAGTTTTTATTCTTTTACTATTGATATAGTTGAAGAACAGTTTGGGATTAGTTTTACTCTCCTTAGCAATGTGCTTCTCTGTTTCCGTAGGAGGTCGAAGACTTTGCTAACATCTCTCCGGTGGGAGTCAATATCTGGAGAGTAGATGAGAATATCATCCAGATAGACTACGACCGAGGTGGAAAGCATATCCCGGAAGATATCGTTCACAAAGTCTTGGAAAACGGCTGGGGCATTACAGAGCCCGAAGGGCATCACCAGATATTCATAGTGCCCATCCCTGGTGTTAAACGCCGTCTTCCATTCGTCCCCCTCACGGATGCGAATCAGGTTGTAAGCACCCTTCAGATCTAATTTAGTAAATACCCTTGCTCCCCGAAGCCTATCGAATAGCTCGGATATCAAAGGCAAAGGGTACTTATTCTTAACGGTGATGGCGTTAAGACCCCTGTAGTCTATGCATGGACGCAATTCCCCATTCTTCTTCTGCACGAAGAAGAATCCTGCCCCAGCAGGTGACACTGACTTCCTGATGAACCCTCTTGCCAGATTTTCCTGGATGTACTGTGACATTGCCTCTGTCTCCGGGAGAGATAGCGGATAGACTCTACCCCGGGGAGGCTCAGCACCAGGCAAGAGGTCAATAGGACAGTCATAGGGGCGATGGGGCGGAAGGGTCTCCGCCGCCTTTTTGGAGAACACGTCTGCATAAGAACCAATACTGCTTGGGGAGAGAGGATAGATCTGCGGGTACCTCTGTTGTAGCAACCTGAACACACTCCCTCTGACACCTACCCCCACAAGATTCACCCCATCCCAGAATTCTGCCTGAGGACCACTCGATATGAGGAGAGTGGTACCGTAGCCAAGGTATTCCCAACAGGACCTCATCAATTCCCTCAGGAATGACGAGCAGAGAAATAATCTCCTGATGAGATGGCGACATGGACAGAGTAAAAGGGATGGTCTGGTGTGTTATCTGTGAGGGCAGTGTCGACCCATTCACCACTCGTACCGTTACAGGTTGAGCTAGCATAACCAGGGGTATTGCATGACGTTGGGCGAAGGCAGAAGACATAAAATTGCCCTCCGCCCCAGAATCCACGCAGAGCTCTACCGAGTGGGAGAATGAGCCTATAGTAATTGTCCCCTTAAAGGACAATTTAGAGGCAAACGTCGCCGTGTCTAGTGTACCTCCACCTACGACCACTAGACGCTGACGTTTCCTCGACCGCTGAGGACATCTGGTGGCTAGATGTCCTGACTGCTGGCAAACATGACAGACCCTGAGTGCACAAGCGGTCCGGGACTTAGATCCCGCTTGTGACACTTCTCTGGCCTCATGTGACTCAGGAACCAGGACCGGAGATTCCAGAGGTTTGGCGAAAGTAGGAGCCAGCCGAAACCTCTGCCTACACTGGGCTCGCTCTAACCTCCGCTCGTTAAAACGGAGATCAATTCGAGTGGAGACTTGTTGTGAATTCTGTGGCTGAGTTCACTTCTGTGGTCACAAGTGGTATTGCAGTCTCTGGGCTTCCTCCCTCAGGTGTTTTGGTGAGCTCGTTGGCTGCCTTGCTATTTAGCTCCACCTGAGTCTGTCTTCCTTGCTCCTTGTCAATGTTCCAGTGCTGTTATGGCTGGCAATCAGGCAACACAGCGTGCAGTAATCAGCGCACATACAGAGATCTGGCAATAACCAAAAACAATAGGACGAGCTCTGAGACGTGGAATCTCTGTAGACTGCAGTACCTGATCTATCCTCACACAACTATAAGCAGCAGTGGATTGCGCCTAACAACTACCTATGCAACTCGGCACTGCCTGAGGAGCTGACTAGCCTGAAGATAGAAATACAAGCCTGACTTACCTCAGAGAAATACCCCAAAGGAATAGGCAGCCCCCCACATATAATGACTGTTAGCAAGATGAAAAGACAAACGTAGGAATGAAATAGATTCAGCAAAGTGAGGCCCGATATTCTAGACAGAGCGAGGATAGCAAAGAGAACTATGCAGTCTACAAAAAACCCTAAAACGAAAACCACGCAAAGGGGCAAAAAGACCCACCGTGCCGAACTAACAGCACGGCGGTGCACCCCTCTGCTTCTCAGAGCTTCCAGCAAAAGACAATAGCAAGCTGGACAGAAAAAAACAGAAAACAAACTAGAAGCACTTATCTAGCAGAGCAGCAGGCCCAAGGAAAGATGCAGTAGCTCAGATCCAACACTGGAACATTGACAAGGAGCAAGGAAGACAGACTCAGGTGGAGCTAAATAGCAAGGCAGCCAACGAGCTCACCAAAACACCTGAGGGAGGAAGCCCAGAGACTGCAATACCACTTGTGACCACAGAAGTGAACTCAGCCACAGAATTCACAACAGAGACTGTTATTAACTCCTCCAGTGTGGCAGGAATCTCCCTAGTGGCCAGAGCGTCCTTTACGTGGTCAGCCAAGCCCCTCCAAAATATGGGGATAAGAGCTTTATCCGACCATTCCAGCTCAGATGCTAAAGTGCGGAATTGGACGGCAAAATGACTGACCAAGGACTCACCCTGAGTTAATGCCAGCAGTTGGAGCGCAGTATCATGGGTGACTTGAGGTCCTAAAAAGACCTGTTTCAGAGTGCTTAAAAACAGCGGAGCACTCTGCACCACATGATCGCCATGCTCCCACAGCGGCGTAGCCCATTCCAACGCCCTGTCCGACAATAGAGATACAATAAATCCCACCTTAGCCCGCTCTGTGGGGAAGCGTGCAGCCAGGAGCTCAAGATGAATAGAGCACTGACTCACAAATCCCCTACAAAATTTGCTATCGCCAGAAAATTTTTCTGGCAGCGGGAGGCGAGAAAATGTTGGAACAGGGGTGGCAATGGACAAAGTTGCTGCAGCCACGCTGGCAGCCTGTACAGCAACTGCGGTAACATCCACAGCTGAGGTTGCGCTCTCGAGAGCCGCCAACCTACCCTCCAGCTGCTGGATATACCGGAGGGATTGCTGTTTGTCTGTCATCACTAGCCAGACCCTGGCGCTAGTGTAATGTTAGGACTGGCGGAACGCACCAAGAAAGATGATATAGATGCGTTCGCAGTCCGGGGTCCACCGTGCAGGCGAAACCCGCTGCTAGTAAATTACAGACTATATGGCGGTACTAAAAGTATAAACACGTGGGTTAAACCTCACCCAACGTGAAGAAAGCGATCCTGTTAAGTCACAGGACCGCGGTACCGCACATAAAGCGCGAGCAAGTAGTCAGCGAACTTAACCCCAAAAGGGATTGAAGTCCGATTAGACCCTTGCTGGCACAACACCGCAACTGGGTGTGAAAAGAACCTTAACAGTAATGTATGAGCACAAGAGTGCGTGCGATGCCGCACTGACGGACGCCACTAACCACCCAGGCTTGGGTATGGAAAGCGCAAGGCAAGCGCACGGCGCCGTACTGGCAGGCACAGCTAAAGGACGCTGTGATGTGTGTAACATACAGATGGATAGTCGGGCGCTAGAGAGCTACCATCATCCGCGAGCAATCAACAACTCTAGGGAGGGATACTTAGGAGCTTTCATCCTTCGACATACATCCATCTACACACACACATAATAATTGTACACTGGCGCATGGCCGTGCGGTCATGCGCAGTTTATATAGTTGCAGGACAGGAAGTGGCCACAGAAACTTTGCCCTTCCAAGACCTGCCAAGAGGACCAATGGAATGCGCTGCAGATCCTGAGCACATGACTCTCGATCTCCAACGGGAGATCTTGCCCTGGGCATGCTCAGTGTGCGCAAATAAGGACTTAGTCCCAGAAAAGTCCGCTCGCTGCTGACCAGCACTGACTTTAATGGCAGGAGCTGAAGAAGCAGCAGTAACTCTCTGTACAGAGCGAGACCGAGCAAGACGCTGGGACCGACGTCCCTGCTGAGCAGACTCCACTGCGGCTGGATAGGAATGGGAGACCGCAGCGGAGACGGCCTGAGATTCCCCCTGTGCAGAAGTGGGAACTCGAGACCTAACACTCTGTGGACCAAAATATGGAAAAATTATAGCTCTCAAAATGTGGAGACGCAAAAACTTTTTTGCTATAAAAAAGCGTCTTTTAGTGTGTGACGGCGGCCAATCATAAAAATCCGATATAAAAAAACACTATAAAAGTAAATCAAACCCCCCTTCCCTTTAGTTAGGGAAAAAATAATACAATTAAAAAAAATGTATTTATTTCCATTTTCCCATTAGGGCTAGGGTTAGGGTTAGGGCTAGGGTTAGGGCTAGGGTTAGGGTTAGGGCTAGGGCTAGGGTTAGGGTTAGGGTTAGGGCTAGGGTTAGGGCTAGGTTTGGGGCTAGGGTTAGGGTTAGGGTTGGGTCTAGGGTTAGGGCTAGGGTTGGGGCTAGGGTTGGAGCCAAAGTTAGGGTTAGGCTTTGGGCTAAAGTTAGGGTTAGGGTTTGGATTACATTTACGGTTGGGATTAGGGTTGGGATTAGAATTAGGGGTTTGTCAGGGTTAGGGGTGTGGTTAGGGTTACCGTTGGGATTAGGGTTAGGGGTGTGTTTGGATTAGGGTTTCAGTTATAATTGGGGGGTTTCCACTGTTCAGGCACATCAGGGGCTCTCCAAACGTGGCATGGCGTCCGATCTCAATTCCAGCCAATTCAGCGTTGAAAAAGTAAAACAGTGCTTCTTCCCTTCCGAGCTCTCCGACGCGCCCAAACTGGGGTTTACCCCAACAAATGGGGTATCAGCGTACTCGGGACAAATTTGACAACAACTTTTGGGGTCCAAGTTCTCTTGTTATCCTTGGTAAAATAAAAATTTGGGGGGGCTAAAAATCATTTTTGTGGGAAAAATAAGATTTTTTTTATTTTCACGGCTCTGCGTTGTAAACTACAGTGAAGCACTTGGGGGTTCAAAGTTCTCACAACACATCTAGATAAGTTCCTTGGGAGGTCCCTTCCGAGCTCTGCCATGCGCCCAAACAGTGGTTCCCCCCCACATATGGGGTATCAGCGTACTCAGGACAAATTGTACAACAACTTTTGGGGTCCAATTTATCCTGTTACCTTTGTGAAAATACAAAACTGGGGGCTAAAAAACATTTTTGTAAAAAAAAAAATTTTTTTTTCACGGCTCTGCATTATAAACTGTAGTGAAACACTTGGGGGTTCAAAGTTCTCACAACACATCTAGATAAGTTCCTTGGGGGGGTCTAGTTTCCAATATGGGGTCACTTGTGGGGGGTTTCTACTGTTTGGGTACATCAGGGGCTCTGCAAATGCAATGTGATGCCTGCAGACCAATCCATCTAAGTCTGTATTCCAAATGGCGCTCCTACCCTTCCGAGTTCTGCCATGCGCCCAAACAATGGTTCCCCCCCACATATGGGGTATCAGCATACTCAGGACAAATTGGACAACAACTTTTGGGGTCTAATTTATCCTGTTACCCTTGTGAATATACAAAACTGGGGACTAAAAATCATTTTTGTGAAAAAAAAAGAATAATTTTTGTGAAAAAATATGATTTTTTATTTTCACGGCTCTGCGTTATAAACTGTAGTGAAACACTTGGGGGTTCAAAGCTCTCAAAACACATCTAGATAAGTTCCTTAGGGGGTCTGCTTTCCAAAATGGTATCACTTGTGGGTGGTTTCAATGTTTAGGCACATCAGGGGCTCTCCAAACGCAACGTGGCGTCCCATCTCAATTCCAGTAAATTTTGCATTGAAAAGTCAAATGGCGCTCCTTCCCTTCCGATCTCTGCCATGCGTCCAAACAATGGTTTACACCCACATATAGGGTATCAGCGTACTCAGGACAAATTGCACAACAACATTAGTGGTCTAATTTCTTCTCTTACCCTTGGGAAAATAAAAAATTGGGGGCAAAAAGATCATTTTTGTGAAAAAATATGATTTTTTATTTTTACGGCTCTGCATTATAAACTTCTATGAAGCACTTGGTGGGTCAAAGTGCTCACCACACATCTAGATAAGTTCCTTAAGGGGTCTACTTTCCAAAATGGTGTCACTTGTGGGGGGTTTCAATGTTTAGGCACATCAGGGGCTCTCCAAACACAACATGGCGTCCCATCTCAATTCCAGTCAATTTTGCATTGAAAAGTCAAATGGCGCTCCTTTCCTTCCGAGCTCTGTCATGCGCCCAAACAGTGGTTTACCCCCACATATGGGGTATCGGCGTACTCAGGACAAATTGTTCAACAACTTTGGGCATCCATTTTCTCCTGTTACCTTTGGTAAAATAAAACAAATTAGAGCTGAAATAATTTTTGTGTGAAAAAAAGTTAAATGTTCATTTTTATTTAAGTATTCCAAAAATTCCTGTAAAACACCTGAAGGGTTAATAAACTTCTTGAATGTGGTTTTGAGTACCTCGAGGGGTGCAGTTTTTAGAATGGTGTCACACTTGGGTATTTTCTATCATATAGACCTTTCAAAATGACTTCAAATGAGATGTGGTCCCTAAAAAAAAATGGTTTTGTAAAAATGAGAAATTGCTGGTCAACTTTTAACCCTTATAACTCCCTAACAAAAAAAATTTTGGTTCCAAAATTGTGCTGATGTAAAGTAGATATGTGGGAAATGTTACTTATTAAGTATTTTGCATAACATATCTCTGTGATTTAAGGGCATAAAAATTCAAAGTTGGAAAATTGCGAAATTTTCAAAATTTTCGCTACATTTCCATTTTTTTCTCAAATAAACGCAAGTTTTATTGAATAAATTTTATCACTATCATGAAGTACAATATCTCACGAGAAAACAATGTCAGAATCGCCAAGATCCGTTGAAGCGTTCCAGAGTTATAACCTCATAAAGGGACAGTGGTCAGAATTGTAAAAATTGGCCCGGTCATTAACGTGCAAACCACCCTCGGGGCTTAATGGGTTAAATATAAAGAAACCTAGACATATTTGGTGTCTATGAACCCGTAATGACCTGGAGGTCAGTTTTAGCATTTGGTGAACATGGTAAAAAAAATATTCAAAAAAACACTTTGGAATTGCACTTTTTTTTCAATTTCACACCACTTGGAATTTTTTTCCTGTTTTTTACTACATAATATGGTAAAACCAATGATGTAGTTCAAAAGTAAAACTCATCCTGCAAAAAAACAAGCCCTCATATGGCCATATTGACAGAATAATAAAAAAAGTTATGGCTTTGGGAAGACGGAAAGCAAAAAACAGAAATTAAAAACGGAAAAGGGCAGGGTCTCTAAACGGTTTACCTGTAGATTAATCTCAAATTTGCAGGTTAATAGCATTCTTTACATGACAGGTTCCCTTTAAAGAAACAACACATCTTTCAAAGAGACTTGAAGTATAACTGAATTTGAAACCTCGCGCCTTACAGACCATAATTCTATGTTGCATTGAGTATTATGCAACCTCTATATTGCCCACTTGTTACTGAGAGTAGTCAATATCCTTGAAAGACCACCAAAACCCATAATGGTGATTGATTAAAATATTAATTTATTGCTCCAACCACACAAATTGTGCACAGTCATCAGAATGTGGTAATGAGTAGCTTCTTTGAGACCCATAATGGCACACTAGGACAGGCTGTGAGTTAAAAGATACTTTGACACAGCCTGGTGGAGCCTCCAATGTAGAAATCTCTAAAAATCTCTGAGGGTCATACCATTGATTAATAGAGTTTGTCTGTTCAGCTGTGTGATGACACAGCATAGCATCTTAATTAACCAGACATCTATTTTCAGCAATCCAGAAAGAATACACTGTTATGTATATGTTGATTTTTGAATTTATGTGTTTCTTTCTGGATGATCAAGAAAACAGACTTTTGTTTGTGTAATCCTGTAATATTGTTTTGTAAGTTGACATTTGAGGTAACATACTGTGCTCTTTTCTTGGATGACTAGTGATGTTTGTTGATATGCTAATTATACATTGTCCAAGCCAGCTAGCTTGTTGATTTTCGAAAATAGAGGAGGACAAACTATGCAAATAGATTACATAATAAAACAATTCAAGTTGGTTGTTACCATTCTTCCCCTTATCTGAGACTGCTGGATTGAAGGACACTTGTTAACCATAAAAAGAGGTTATATGCCTCTGTATGAGAACCAGATATTAAGCCAATACATCCAGACATCAAAACATCCAGGGACTCTACAGGACTGCAGCCAAGACATCATAGATCCATTATGAGGGACACAGATTTGTCATTCTACAGGATGCCAGCTTAGGAGACCTTATCCCTGGCTGGAAGAATACAGATCTGCTCCATTGACCAACATGAATCCATGGATACGTTTGGAGAAAGCCAGGATTGAGACCCATTGGTTGCCTGGCTCAATGGAGATGTTCAGAGAAGCCAGGTTGTGACCCTGCTGTCAGCTGGCCTTGTACCTAAATGGCTGTCATCTTCCTAAGCTTGTCATTAACTCCTCTCTGTGTGCATGCCACTAGTGGGGTAGTCAACCCTGGAAGCTCTGAAGCTGCTATTATCCCGGCGAGTCATCAGAAGGGAGAGACTCTGTAATGTGCACCATATTGGGGTATTTTGCTGGGACTGATCTACATGTTATCCGCCTGTTTTATGGTTCAATAAAGTATTGCCACAATGTTTTACCCTCACCTTGTATTGTCTGAGTAGCGTTACACCTACGGTGACAGGAGACCCGGCATTCGATGGGACGATCCCTGGACGATGTGGTTGCGGTTAGCGGACCAGGGTGCCCACCAACCCCCTGTGTCTCCACAAGCTGCAACTGCAATGTCTGTCTTTTTGGGGAAGATCAGCCTATATGTTTCTGATGAAGTCCCTCCAGTGTTTTAAAATGTGTTTTTCTTGGTAATTTATATCATTATCTGTAATTTATGCTTACAGTAGAATATAGAAGTATGTATTTTTATTTAGATTCCTTGCAGTGTTGCCCTTATTCTTTTTCAATGGCTCCTTATCTGTAGCATGCGTCAAAGGTGAAGGTTGGATCATCGGGAAAAAGTATGACTTTTAATTAGGCTTGACGACAAAGAACATCTGTACCTATAGGTATGAGTAAAGAAGCTGTCCATGTAAAGGATGATGAAAAGGTGCAAGCAATGTGAATTAGGTATAAGGGAGACCTTTAATTCAGTCAATGTGGAGTTGAGCAAGCTCCACAACGATGTGATATTATATAATATATATCCAGACCAGAAAAAGAAAAAAAGTGAGCGGCACAGCTCGACTTTGCAGAGATTATAAACTCAATGTGGAGAGTTTCCCAACAAAAGGTAGTCCGATAAGGTGAAAGGCGGTGCTTGCGTGAAACAAAGTGTCCATGTAGATAAAAAAATAGAAAAAACGCAATAGCACTCACCAATCAGTGGCAATTCAAACGTCCCTTATTATAACATGCAGCAAATCATCTTCACGGTTCAAGGGAGGGAGTGAAAGTAGGAGTGCGACAGGCAAGACGTCTTGCCTGTCGCACTCCTACTTTCACTCCCTCCCTTGAACCGTGAAGATGATTTGCTGCATGTTCTAATAAAGGACGTTTGAATTGCCACTGATTGGTGAATGCTATTGCGTTTTTTCTATTTTTTTATCTATATAATATATATCCTGACTGTTGATTGCTGTGATTGATATGTATTCACAGTGATTAAGATTATAGCACTTTGTATTAAACTTTCGATGTGAATACTTTTCTGCCCAATGATGACAAAAGTATTCTAGGAGGGATACCTTTATTGGCTAACCAGAAAATAATATGTTTACAAGCTTTCAGAACACAGTGTCTCCTTCTTCAGGCAAGATTACAAGTAGATTAATAAGAAAATTAAGTATTAAACTTTATAAAATTTGCCAGCATGTTGGCAAATCTGAGGACATCGATCTGACATTTCAAGGGAAATGGTAGCTCAAATACAACAATTAGACGATGGTTGTCTCCCTCATAAAACAAGAGCGCTCGCTCGGTTGAGTGTTCCTGTGTTGTCTATGAGAAAGTCATCAACTGGCATTTCTACCAGAAGCTTATCTCAGGAAAAACAATGCAATCGGCAGAATGAAATCAGCCATGCCTGATCAACATCCTCTCTGACATCTTCAGTAGATTGGTGCCCCCATACACATTGTGTTGATGGCTTCGGCAGATATTAGTCTAATAAGGCTCTGTTCTCATCTACATTGTAGATTCCAATTTAACTGAATTGAATGTTATTTGGAACACTTTTGTAAAAAGCAACACTAAAGACCACCATACACCTCATGAAAAGGTAAACTCAACCCTTGACTTCGATGCGAATGGTTAACCATCTAAAGGGTATCAAAGTCTCCTCAATAGCTTTCAATAGATGATGACCAATTTGAAGTCCCTGTAGTTAAACTTCCATTAGACGTGTCGACCAGAGGCTTTCTATCCTCTCCTCTTATCCCCAGAGCATGAGAATGAGCAGATTAGGAGAGATTTCTGTTGCCCTATTAGGTGACAACTATGCAACATTTATAGGCACCTTTAGAAATGTAGATTTTACAATCACAATTACATTTATCTTATATTGCACTTGATTACATTGGTCCATATATTATAGAAAATTTGCATCTATTGGTCCATCTGTTTACACAGCTTCCCAACCCTTCATGTGCCATTCATAATAATCATGTCTTCTTGCTTGACTTGGCTTTAGACCTCCTTAGGCCCAAGAGCCTGTTTGCAATAGCTACCTCTGCACTCCCTATAGCTATACCTAAGCTAGTACCAAAGATAATGACTCCTTGAAAGAAAGACCAAGAAGATGAAAGTATAACAGTTATTTCACCCTCCATCACAGTTTACTTATGTAACATACATTTCCTATCTTCAGAGTCACCTTACATGGACGGCTGGAATACATTATTTTAAATGATTAAGTTCAGGAAATACAGTAGACTTTGGATATTTCACATGGCTTAAAACGTAAGTAAATAATATCTTTCTAACTTTAATTTACAAAAAAAAATCAAATAGATTTTCATAACGTTCAAAGCAAATGGCATAAAGTAGAATTAGCATGCCTTGCCAATCCTACAACGAGGGGACTATTACCAGAAGCTGTAAGTGAATGGTCTTTTAATTAACTACATTTATCTTTAGGCGCTGTTTTGACAGAAATTGCAACATAAACATACTTAAGAAATACAAAGCATAAAATCAAAGTATAGAAGTCTATATTATGTTTAACAAACGTACAGTGAGAAATGCTGAATTCTGCTGCATTCAAAGATTACAGTTATAAAATGATGTCACTAAAATCTGATTCCCAAGCATAGCAGAACAATGACATATTCCGACTTCAAGTACGGTAATTGCTCGACAGTGTCTATATTTCACAGTAAAATGAAAGAGTCGACAAGTAAAAAAAAATAAAAAATCCTGAAGTTGGTTCTTAATTGTGTGTACTAATACATGCTAGCTTTCCTTCTGAAAAAACAATTATAGAGCATCTTTTCCATGATCTATGCAGCACCCATGAACGTGTAAATAAGTTGACAATTTCTTAATTTCAATAGCTGTTACTAGTTACTACACAGTCTGTCCTGATAAAAGTGCTGACCATATCAAAGTTCATAGTGTTAGGGGTCAAGTTCCCACCTCTGCACAGGGGGAATCTCGGGCCATCTCCGCTGCGGTCTCACGTTCTTCTCCTGCCGCAGTGGAGCCTTCTTAGTGGAGACCTCGGCCCCAGCGTCTCGCTCAGTCTGCCTCTGTGCAAAGGGTTACTGCTGCCTTTCCAGCTTCTGCCATTGTAGCCAGTACTGGGCAGCGGCGAGCAAACGTTTTTGGGACTAAGTCTTACTTTTCCCCTTCTTGAGCATGCCCAGGGTAAGCACAGACTCTGGTATTCAGCATCTTGATTCCCGCCTGTAGCTCAATGGCCTATTAAGGATAAGCAATCTGTTAAGTCCCCTGATGAACCCCCTGAGAAAATAATATGGGGGAGAAACGCGTCGGGACAGCGTGAACATGAGCCAATGTAATTACATGGTTGTTATAAGGGAACATCTGAGGAGCAAAGAGCTAAGTGGATAACTTGTATTAGTTATGTTTTTTCATATCACATGGTGCATATCTAGTATACTAAGCACTTGATTTACTAAGGCATTTGTTGGGTATATCCCCTTTCTGGTAAACTATGAAGATGGGAGTATTTGTCTAACCTATCTATGTAAACTTACAATATATGGTGCATATATGGTATATTAAGCACTTTATTGACTAAGGCATCAGTGAGAGATAATAAGTGTGTGGGTACATCCCCTTTATGATAAACTATGGGTATGGGAGCATTTTTCTAGCCTATCTGTGCACTTAGTAAGGCTGTTTTTTTAGGTTAATCTTACAGTATTTCTTCAAGCTGTCAAAGAAAAACTTGTTGGCAACATATATACAGGACAGCTTAGGTGCAGTATAGCTTCCTGCTGATCGTAGATCTGTCACTACTCCATATTTTACATAGCTCTACAAACAGCTATTTAAGCCCTTAGTGACTATTTTTGCTATTAATAGTGGTAGCCATAGTTTACAGTGTATATAGAAGTGCTTTAGTATTTTTTATTATGGATCTAATTTGATCCATATATGTGTGTTTTGTCTGTGGATATTAGTTTTTAGGGATCACCTAGGGATATAAGGGACAGCCACCGTGGAGCGGGGGCGCCATATCGCTTATTTAGGGTGCCAACCTCCGCTGTAAGGAAGGATGTCAGACTTTAGGGCCTATTAGGGTCAGAAGAAGCATGTAGCATTTTTTCATTTTTTCTATTTTTTTCATTTTTGATGATTTTTTACTATTATTTTTCACATTTTCTTCAGTTTTTCTATATGGGTTCTTTTGGTATCACAAAAATGTCCTCTATATAAACGTCTCTATATATATGCTGTGTCCCTAATTCCAGGAATTTTGGTCCCTAACAGGGATGTTTTTTATCTAGATTTTTTGTTGATTGTATGTACTGTACTAGATGATTAATAAAGATTGATGTTTTTAGGGGTAGGTTTGTTTTTTGGTTGATACCATGCCCAGGGTAAGATCTCTCTTTGGAGATCAAGGGTCACATGCTTAGATACTGCAGCAAATCCCATTGGTCCTCCAGGAAGGTCCTGAAGGTGCTCAACTTCTGTGGCAGCCTCCCATTGGTCCTTCTGGGAAGGTCCTGTATTGCTGCAGCTATAAAAGGTTCACATGACCGCATGGCCATGCGCTAGTATCAAGTATATAAGTTATGTGCTTTGCGCCAGTGTGGTTATGTGTGTATGTGTTCAGGGACCCGGCTGAAATAAGCCCCTAGAATACCGGCACCTCCGGTGAGGAGATTGTATGTTGTGTATGTATTCAGGGACCCAGCTGAAATAAGCCCCTAGAATACCGGCACCTCCGGTGAGGAGATTGTATGTTGCGTATGTATTCAGGGACCCGGCTGAAATAAGCCCCTAGAATACCGGCACCTCCGGTGAGAAGATTGTGTGCTTGCATGACCACTGACTGCTATCAGCTCGGCAGTTAGCTTGCGCTCCTGTGAGTCTTAAAGGGCGCAGTGCTTTCCTTTCACGGCTACTCTGTGAAGTAACAGAGCTAGCTTATACCGCCAAATAGTGCCACCATTCACTAGCAGCAGGTTCCTCCTGCACGGTGGACGCCGGGCTGCGAACACACCAATAATAAACATCTATATTTACTCGGTGCATTCCGCTAGCCCTAACACATAGTAACATAGTAACATAGTAACATAGTTAGTAAGGCCGAAAAAAGACATTTGTCCATCCAGTTCAGCCTATATTCCATCATAATCAATCCCCAGATCTACGTCCTTCTACAGAACCTAATAATTGTATGATACAATATTGTTCTGCTCCAGGAAGACATCCAGGCCTCTCTTGAACCCCTCGACTGAGTTCGCCATCACCACCTCCTCAGGCAAGCAATTCCAGATTCTCACTGCCCTAACAGTAAAGAATCCTCTTCTATGTTGGTGGAAAAACCTTCTCTCCTCCAGACGCAAAGAATGCCCCCTTGTGCCCGTCACCTTCCTTGGTATAAACAGATCCTCAGCGAGATATTTGTATTGTCCCCTTATATACTTATACATGGTTATTAGATCGCCCCTCAGTCGTCTTTTTTCTAGACTAAATAATCCTAATTTCGCTAATCTATCTGGGTATTGTAGTTCTCCCATCCCCTTTATTAATTTTGTTGCCCTCCTTTGTACTCTCTCTAGTTCCATTATATCCTTCCTGAGCACCGGTGCCCAAAACTGGACACAGTACTCCATGTGCGGTCTAACTAGGGATTTGTACAGAGGCAGTATAATGCTCTCATCATGTGTATCCAGACCTCTTTTAATGTACCCCATGATCCTGTTTGCCTTGGCAGCTGCTGCCTGGCACTGGCTGCTCCAGGTAAGTTTATCAGTGGCACACCTCATGAAGAGGAACGGTGACAACCAGCTGTTAGTTTTACTGTCATGACCGACAAGGTTAAGTCCAGCGGACAACACAACTTATACCTACAACAGGATGGAATGGGGTGAGGAAAGCCCTAACTGTAGGGAATGAGGGATGAGGGCACCTCCTGAGCTCCAACCTGAGCCTGTCCCTAAACTCCTCTAATGCCCTAAGCGGGACCTTCCCCCCGCTGTGGTCATGTGCCTAGTCCCTGATTGTCATCTCACTAATCCCTCGCTAGTGCACTGGCCGGCAAGGACATTAGCCTCACCAAAGCAAATGATGAACAACACCACTGGGAGAGTGACAAAACACAAGACAGACAGATAGAGGGGGATTTATACTTAACAACTGTCTCTGCTGCAAAGCACCTCACAGTAGAGTGTAGACACCAGGACCACGAACTCCATGAAAACAGCATTTTCACCACTGCAACCAGAGAGCTCTTTACCCTAGCCTTGATCAATATAGATTACTCTATCACCGACAGTCAGCTGATGGGTCATGTGACTTTTTAAAGGATGGTGGAAGTGGTCATCACCCACATCAGCTGACTAGCAACAAAACAGCTGCCAGAAAGGAAATTAATATTAGCTCTTGCTGGCCTGAAAGGGAAAAAAGCTACATATATAGCAGAACCAGAGCTGCCATGAATCAAAAAATAAATCGTAACATTTACCTTTGATTACATCACGTTTGCAGTTTCTCATCTAGGGACATCCAGCAAGAGGACTCCCACTGCTGAAGGGCGCTATCACAGAGAAACAACTTCCTTCATCTTTCTGGAAGATGAAATCACACTTTCCTTCCAGGGTCAATACATAAGGTAGCAGAAGATGAGCAGGTACCACCTCGAGCTGTGAATGTTGGCAGTGAAAGACTACGTGTGAAATCAGTATGCAACAAAGATCACGTAATTGAGAAAAAGATCACATTACAAATATTTGTATCATAGATTTTTAGAGTTGTCCTGTGTTGTTTTATAACCTAATACACTGAGTTGCTGTTGACATGACTGCAGTAAAGGGCAGCATGAAGTAGTCATTAAAATTAATGCTCATGCCCATGGTAATTTGACAGAATCCATAAAAATATTCTGTCACTCATCAGTAAGGGTCAGACATGTGTAGATGGACAAACTGGCAGAAAAGCAGAAAGAGGTGAGTATCACTCAAAATACATGATGCACTCCCTCAGAGATATGGTAAGAGGCATAGAGAAACAGAGCAGGAAGCTCTAGCTTTTTTACGCCTTTTTTATGCCATTCTGACCAATTTTTTTAAAGCAGATCTGTCTCCTGATTCCACAATGAAAACTGCATATATTTTTAAATAGATCTCTGTCTTAATCCTGATGAGGCTGAAATAATTCCCTTAAAAGTCCATGTAAAATGGTTGGGCAGGAATACTTTCACAGATTATAATACAATCTTAAAATGAGCATTTCAATTAGAGGATTATACCACCATTCTGACATAGATCTCTAACATAAAGACGAAGATGTGGGAATAAATTGTGGAATTGAATTCTTGTCGAATTTTACAAAAATCCGCATTCACCAAAATGTGGATTTTGAGTAATTTGCTTCAACTCAAATTTAGAAAAATAGCAGCCTCCAGTTTTCTGAACCGTAAGGGGCTATCAGAATGATCAAAAAAGTGAAGAAACACCTTAACGCTCACCTCTCCGGACCCTCCACTCCTCACTATTACCCGTTTGGTCCCCTTTGCATCCTCTGATCACCACTGCTCGCACTGAAAGGTTTGATCCTGTCATAGTGAGCCAAGACTTCCGGCTCTTATGAGGCCTGGGACTGTTCTGCGCATGAGCGTGAAACTTTGTGTCATCATGATGTCGTGACTTTCTGCTTGCACAGATTTTAGCACTAGCTGGAGGGATCAGAAGATTCAATGAAGATCATATAGGTGACGGTGAGGAGCAGAGATGCCAGAGAGGTGAGTACAGGGATTGTTTTTATTACATACTACAAGTATTATTCTTTGGTGTCTGTAGAGCCACTTGAGCTCAATGACAAACATTACATTTATGGTATTCTCCACAAATTTTCCTTGAAAATCCACATGAACAGGTGATATTGAATTTTGCCTTACCTGCTCATTTCTACTGACAATGTTACATCCCCTTCCAGTTTCACACTGCGCAATATGGTTAATTGCTAGAAAAAGACCTGTCTATGGGATGAAACATCTCGTCATTCTATTAATAAATCTAATCAGTTTTTGGTGCATTGGATAAGAGTGCTGCAGTTTCTTCTATTGTTTGAGTCCCCACAACTTTTCCAAGACAAAGAATTGGGTTGAATTTCTGGCTCCCATTAAACCCTGAAGTGACTGCTTGAACAGAAAGTATTCATTTACCTAAAGTTAATTGCCTGAAGACCCTAACAGCTCAACCTCCTCTTAAGTCGCTTGACCTTGACCTATCACAAATGTTATAACAAAATTTAAGGTTACGTTTCATCAAGGCAGAGTCAGTTTTAGCCAAAACATGCTTCTTTCTGATGCAAAAAGAGTCGTCCCGATAAAGGCTGCACCTCAGCCACCATTTAGAACAAGCCCTCACCGCTGTTTACTGTGTAGTTAGACCCTGATGAAAGGCAGATCTTTGCAAATACATTTTGGGGTAAATTCTTTACCCTTCTGTTTATAAAAGAAAGTGAAGAACCTTTTAATGGTATTTGTCACAGAGCACTGGCAATCCACAATGCACGCTGTCAGCTGCATAAGGTTTCACTTCCTAATTAAGTTTGCTAGGATCATAATATCTAAGTACACAACATGCTCTCATTTACCCTCCGGCCACTTCAGAATGAGTAACGTGACTACGATCACTTAGGATTTAGATGACTACAGAAGGTTCTCTGATCAAACTGACAAATTATTTAAGATTTTTCTTTCTTAGAAATTAGTTACTAAATCTTTTTGAAAGAGAATTAGAATTATACAAAGGAAAGGGTTGTTAAAGTCAATTTCCGCCTTTCGACATCATCTTGATTTTCTTCTTCTAAGTAAATTTAATATTTTACACTGATTCATTTCTAAATATTTTAACTTTAAAGTTAGATCAAGTGTATAATTAAATTATATTATTAAATAGAATATATATATATATATATATATATATATATATATATATATATATATATATATATATATATATTATTTTGTGAAATAACTACAGACTCCAGCAGCAAGTGACATGTTTCACTATTTGGCACAGTTACATTGTTCATTGGGCATGGTTAAATCTTATCAATTGTCAGAGCTTGGTTCTGCTTGTTTTAATGATAGTCCTAGGGCATATGGTACCTGTTGTTAATATGTGGTGAAAAGTGCAGAACAGCTATATCCGTAGATTATAGGGGACTGTCTACTACTCGGACAACCCTTTCTCAATCAGCATGTTTCTACCAGTAAACTAACAGCACCTATATTCACCTCTGCTGCCGACGCCATTCCAGCTTTGTCGACTCTCGCTCTCCCAGGGCTTGCATGAGATTGCTGGTTTCACGCTCCCCGCCTTCAGACATATCAAACATCAAGAGGAAGTGAGCGGCCAGTCGCAGCTCGGATTCGTCTGAAGGCGGGGAGAGTGACGACAGCACTGAATGAGAACAGGGGTCACATGACATTACAATGTCACATGAGCCCCGGGAGAGCGAGTGCCGACACCGCTAGAATGGTGCTGGCAACGGAGGTGAGTATGACTGATGATATTTTACTGGTGCAAACACGATGATTGAGAAGGGGTTGTCCAAGCAGTGGAAAATCCTCCTTCACCCATTCGAATTTAAGTTTTTCGTTTTTGCTCCCCTTATTTCCAGAGCTGTAACTTTTTTTCTTTTTCTGTCAATATAGCCATATATGAGGGCTTGTTTTTTGTGGGACAAGTTTTTCTTTTAAATTACACTATTGATTTTACCATATAATGTAATGGAAAATGGGTAAATAAAAATTCCAAATATGATGAAATTGCTAAAAAAGTATAATTCCTTAAGTGTTTTGGGGTTTTTTAATTTATCTTGTTCCCTAAATTCTAAAACTGACCTGCCAATATGATTCTCCAGGTCAGTATGAATATGCAGATGTGTAGGTTCTTACTTATTTAAGTGGTGAAAAAAATCCAAAGATTGTAAGAAAAAATTAAAATGTTGCCATTTTCCGAGACCCGCAGCGTCTCCATTTTTTTGTGATTTGGGGCCAGGTGAGGGCATATAGGACTGCTCTATTATGGGTATACCTTGGCGATTGGTGGAGCAGCTTAACATACTTTTTTTTGCAAAAAAAGTATTAACTAAATACCCTGTATTTTTTCATTTTTTGACTAGCACTTGCTTATTTACTGTGACTTTTTTACAACAGAGTATTTTTTGACCTCTCTGTGCGCTTTTGTGTTTTCAAGTTCTTTGGTGGTGTGAACTGGTTTCTACAGATTTGTTCACTGTGCAAGTAGCCCATGTGTTTTTGGTTTTATAATTGTTCTCTTGTTTCTACAAGACTGGAGAGTCCACCACTCCTCTGTGGGTCATTTGCATTGTAGCTGTTCCATCCTGCATGTTCTACATGGATATTTTCTCTCTGAACCCTGCTCATACAGGTACTATACAGATGATCAGGTTTTTAAATACATCAGATAGGGATTATATACATTAGATAGGACTGCTCTATTATGGGTATACCTTGGCGATTGGTGGAGCAGCTTAACATACTTTTTTTTGCAAAAAAAGTATTAACTAAATACCCTGTATTTTTTCATTTTTTGAATAGCACTTGCTTTTTTACTGTGACTTTTTTACAACAGAGTATTTTTTGACCTCTCTGTGCACTTTTGTGTTTTCAGATACCAAACATGTGTAGGTTCTTACTTATTTAAGTGGTGAAAAAATCCAAAGATTGTAAGAAAAATTAAAATGTTGCCATTTTACGAGACCCGCAGCGTCTCCATTTTTTGTGATCTGGGGTCAGGTGAGGGCATATTTTTTTGTATGCCGAGCTGACATTTTTATTGGGTAGATATGATGTTTTGATCGACTGTTATTGTATTTTATTACAGTGTTTCAGGAGACAAAATAACGTAATTCTAGTGTTTCAATTTTTTTTCTCTTTATGCTGTTTACCGATCAGGTTAATTTACTTTATATTTTGATAAATCAGGCATTTCTGAATTTAAAAAAAAACAAATATGTGTATTTTTTTCAATTGTTTTATTTTTAATGGGGAAAAAGGTGAGTGATTTGAACTTTTATGTTTTTTCATTTTAATATTTTTAAAAAAAAAATTTTTTTTTAACTTTTTACTGGATTTAATAGTCCACTTAGGAGACTTGAAGCTGCGATGATGGAATATAGGCTGAACTGGATGGACAAATGTCTTTTTTCGGCCTTACTAACTATGTTACTATGTTACTATGTTACTATGTAGATGTATTTAACTTAACAGACGTGGGTGGATCACGAATTTCCCTGCGGTTGTTAGATACACATGACAGCTGATCAGATCAACTGTCATGTGAAGGAAAAGATACGGGCTCAGCACTGGAGTCTGCATCAAAGGCAAGAACACGACCGATGACGTACCTATATGCAACACAAAGTGCTGAAAATTGAAAAAAATCACTATGAATGCAATATATCCAATGTGTGTGTATATGTATATGTATATATATACAGTGCCTACAAGTAGTATTCCACCCCCTGCAGATTTAGCAGGTTTACACATTTGGAATTAACTTGGCATTGTGACATTTGGACTGTAGATCAGCCTGGAAGTGTGAAATGCACTGCAGCAAAAAAGAATGTTATTTCTTTGTTTATTTCTTTTTTAAATTGTGTAAAGTCTTTTCAGAGGGTCATTTATTATTCAACCCCTCAACCCACCAGAATTCTGTTTTGTTCCCCTAAAGTATTAAGAAGTAGTTCAGGCACAAAGAACAATGAGCTTCACATGTTTGGATTAATTATCTCTTTTTCCAGGCTTTTCTGACTATTTAAGACCCTCCCCAAACTTGTGAACAGCACTCATACATGGTCAACATGGGAAAGACAAAGGAGCATTCCAAGGCCATCAGAGACAAGATCATGGAGGGTCACAAGGCTGGCAAGGGGTACAAAACCCTTTCCAAGGAGTTGGGCCTACCTGTCTCCACTGTTGGGAGCATCATCCGGAAGTGGAAGGCTTATGGAACTACTGTTAGCCTTCCACGGCCTGGACAGCCTTTGAAAGTTTCCTCCCGTGCCGAGGCTAGGCTTGTCCGAAGAGTCAAGGCTAACCCAAGGACAACAAGGAAGGAGCTCCGGGAAGATCTCATGGCAGTGGGGACATTGGTTTCAGTCAATACCATAAGTAACGTACTCCACCGCAATGGTCTCCGTTCCAGACGAGCCCGTAAGGTACCTTTACTTTCAAAGCGTCATGTCAAGGCTCGTCTACAGTTTGCTCATGATCACTTGGAGGACTCTGAGACTGACTGGTTCAAGGTTCTCTGGTCTGATGAGACCAAGATCGAGATCTTTGGTGCCAACCACACACGTGACGTTTGGAGACTGGATGGCACTGCATACGACCCCAAGAATACCATCCCTACAGTCAAGCATGGTGGTGGCAGCATCATGCTGTGGGGCTGTTTCTCAGCCAAGGGGCCTGGCCATCTGGTCCGCATCCATGGGAAGATGGATAGCACGGCCTACCTGGAGATTTTGGCCAAGAACCTCCGCTCCTCCATCAAGGATCTTAAGATGGGTCGTCATTTCATCTTCCAATAAGACAACGACCCAAAGCACACAGCCAAGAAAACCAAGGCCTGGTTCAAGAGGCAAAAAATCAAGGTGTTGCAGTGGCCTAGTCAGTCTCCTGACCTTAACCCAATTGAAAACTTGTGGAAGGAGCTCAAGATTAAAGTCCACATGAGACACCCAAAGAACCTAGATAACTTGGAGAAGATCTGCATGGAGGAGTGGGCCAAGATAACTCCAGAGACCTGTGCCGGCCTGATCAGGTCTTATAAAAGACAATTATTAGCTGTAATTGCAAACAAAGGTTATTCCACAAAATAATAAACCTAGGGGTTGAATAATAATTGACCCACACTTTTATGTTTAAAATTTATAAAAATTTAACTGAGCAACAAAACTTTTTGGTTTGTAAGATTTATGCATCTGTTAATAAATCCTGCTCTTGTTTGAAGTTTGAAGGCTCTAACTTATTTGCATCTTATTAAACCTGCTAAATCTGCAGGGGGTTGAATACTACTTGTAGGCACTGTATATATATATATATATATATATATATATATATAATTATGCTCAAAAGTTTACATACCCCGGATAATTTTTGCTTTCTTGGTCTTTTTTCAGAGAACATGAATGATAAGACCAACACTTTTTCTCCACTCATGGTTAGTGGTTGGGTGAAGCCGTTTATTGTCAATGTACTGTGTTGTCTCTAATTAAATCATAATGACAACCCAAAACATCCAAAAGACCCTCATCAAAAGTTCACATACCCGATTTCTTAATACCATGTATTGCCCCCTCTAACATCAATGACAGCTTGAAGTCTTTTGCGGTAGTTGTGGATGAGGTTCTTTATTTTTTGCCCACTCTTTTTGGCAAAAAGCCTCCAGTTCCTGTAAATTCCTGGGCAGTCTAGCATGAACTGTGCGCTTGAGATTTCCCCAGAGTGGCTCAATGATATTGAGGTCAGGAGACTGAGATGGCCACTCCAAAACATTCACTTTGTTCTGCTGTAGCCAATGACAGGTTGACTTGGCCTTGTATTTTGGATCGTTGTAATGTTGAAACATCCAAGTACATCCCATGTGCAGCTTCCGGGCTGATGATTGCAAATTTGCCTCCAGTATTTGCTGATAACGTGCTGCATTCATCTTTCCTTCAACTTTGACAAAGTTTCATAGGCCTCATTGACCTCTCTCCAAATGTTACTTTTATGGTTGTGGCCAAAAAGTTCAATTTTGGTCTCATCACTCCAAATTACCTTGTTCCAGAAGGTTTGAGGCTTGTCTCTGTGCTGTATTGCGTATTGTAAGCGTGATACTTTGAGGCATTTGCGCAGTAATGGCTTTCTTCTGGCAACTCGACCATGGAGCCCATTTTTGTTCAAGTGCCTTTTTATTGCAGCACGGGCAGCATGGTGGCTCAGTGGATAGCACTGCAGCCTTGCAGCGCTGGGTCCTGGGTTCTAATCCCGCCTTGGACAAAATGGAGTTTGTATG
The DNA here is from genome assembly GCF_032444005.1 of Ranitomeya imitator. Lineage (NCBI taxonomy): Eukaryota > Metazoa > Chordata > Amphibia > Anura > Dendrobatidae > Ranitomeya > Ranitomeya imitator. The sequence continues at coordinate 496,963,000 of NC_091287.1, forward strand.
TTCTCCCCATGTTTGCGTGGGTTTCCTCCGGGTTCTCCGGTTTCCTCCCACACTCCAAAGACATACTGATAGGGAATTAAGATTGTGAGCCTGTTAAGATCTGGTGGTTTAGGAACAACATGAGACAAGCTCTGAAGGAGGTGGTATCTGTACTGACCGCAAACCCTGAACCTAGCAGCGCAACTAAAAATAGCCGTGGGGGGTACCTGACGCTCCCTAGACCCCTGGGCACAGCTGTTGTGAATTCTGTGGCTGAGTTCACTTCTGTGGTCACAAGTGGTATTGCAGTCTCTGGGCTTCCTCCCTCAGGTGTTTTGGTGAGCTCGTTGGCTGCCTTGCTATTTAGCTCCACCTGAGTCTGTCTTCCTTGCTCCTTATCAATGTTCCAGTGTTGGATCTGAGCTACTGCATCTTTCCTTGGGCCTGCTGCTCTGTTAGATAAGTGCTTCTAGTTTGTTTTCTGTTTTTTCTGTCCAGCTTGCTATTAACTTTTGCTGGAAGCTCTGAGAAGCAAAGGGGTGCACCGCCGTGCTGTTAGTTCGGCACGGTGGGTCTTTTTGCCCCTTTGCGTGGTTTTCGTTTTAGGGTTTTTTGTAGACTGCATAGTTCTCTTTGCTATCCTCGCTCTGTCTAGAATATCGGGCCTCACTTTGCTGAATCTATTTCATTCCTACGTTTGTCTTTTCATCTTGCTAACAGTCATTATATGTGGGGGGCTGCCTATTCCTTTGGGGTATTTCTCTGAGGTAAGTCAGGCTTGTATTTCTATCTTCAGGCTAGTCAGCTCCTCAGGCAGTGCCGAGTTGCATAGGTAGTGATAGGCGCAATCCACTGCTGCTTATAGTTGTGTGAGGATAGATCAGGTACTGCAGTCTACAGAGATTCCACGTCTCAGAGCTCGTCCTATTGTTTTTGGTTATTGCCAGATCTCTGTATGTGCGCTGATTACTGCACGCTGTGTTGCCTGATTGCCAGCCATAACAGTACAAGGAGCCTCACCAATGATTCCCAATAGAGGGAAAAAAGAAATCCTGACATCATTTTTTTTTCTTAGCTCTGTCTTCAGTCTTTTTTTCCCCCTAGACATTAGAGTGCTTCAGGACACAGCTGTGGACATGGATATTCAGGCTCTGTGCTCCTCAATGGATAATCTCGTTGTAAATGTACAAAAGATTCAAGATACTATTGATCAGAAATCGATGCTAGAACCAAGAATTCCGATTCCTGATTTGTTTTTTGGTGACAGAACTAAGTTCCTGAGCTTCAGAAATAATTGTAAGCTATTTTTGGCCTTGAAACCTCATTCTTCTGGTAATCCTATTCAACAGGTTTTGATTATTATTTCTTTTTTGCGCGGCGACCCACAGGACTGGGCGTTTTCTCTTGCACCAGGAGATTCTGCATTGAGTAATGTTGATGCATTTTTCCAGGCGCTGGGATTGCTTTACGATGAGCCTAATTCAGTGGATCAGGCTGAGAAAAATCTGCTGGCTTTATGCCAGGGTCAGGATGATGTAGAAGTATATTGTCAGAAATTTAGGAAGTGGTCAGTACTCACTCTGTGGAATGAATCTGCACTAGCAGCTTTGTTCAGAAAGGGTCTCTCTGAAGCTCTTAAGGATGTAATGGTGGGATTTCCTATGCCTGCTGGTTTGAATGAGTCTATGTCCTTGGCCATTCAGATCGGTCGTCGCTTGCGCGAGCGTAAATCTGTGCACCATCTGGCGGTATTGTCTGAGAGTAAACCTGAGCCTATGCAGTGCGACAGGACTATGACTAAAGTAGAACGGCAAGAACACAGACGTCTGAACAGACTGTGTTTCTATTGTGGTGATTCTACTCATGCTATTTCTAATTGTCCTAAACGCACTAGGCGGTTCGATAGCTCTGCCGTTATTGGTACTGTACAGTCCAAATTCCTTTTGTCCATTACCTTAATGTGCTCTTTGTCATCGTATTCTGTCATGGCGTTTGTGGATTCAGGCGCTGCCCTGAATCTGATGGATTTGGATTATGCTAAACGTTGTGGATTTTTCTTGGAGCCTTTGCGGTGTCCTATTCCGTTGAGAGAAATTGATGCTACACCTTTGGCCAAGAATAAGCCTCAGTACTGGGCCCAGCTGACCATGTGCATGGCTCCTGCACATCAGGAAGTTATTCGCTTTCTGGTACTGCATAATTTGCATGATGTGGTCGTGTTGGGGTTGCCATGGCTACAAACCCATAATCCAGTATTGGATTGGAACTCTATGTCGGTAACCAGCTGGGGTTGTCAGGGAGTACATGGTGATGTTCCATTTTTGTCTATTTCGTCATCCATTCCTTCTGACATCCCAGAGTTCTTGTCGGACTTTCAGGATGTATTTGAAGAGTCCAAGTCTGATGCCCTACCTCCGCATAGGAATTGTGATTGTGCTATCGATTTGATTCCTGGTAGTAAATTCCCTAAGGGTCGTTTATTTAATTTGTCCGTACCTGAACACACCGCTATGCGCAGTTATGTGAAGGAGTCCCTGGAGAAGGGACATATTCGCCCATCGTCGTCACCATTGGGAGCAGGGTTCTTTTTTGTAGCCAAGAAGGATGGTTCGCTAAGACCGTGTATTGATTACCGCCTTCTTAATAAGATCACTGTTAAGTTTCAGTATCCCTTGCCATTGATTTCTGACTTGTTTGCTCGGATTAAGGGGGCTAGTTGGTTTACTAAGATTGATCTTCGTGGTGCGTATAATCTGGTGAGAATCAGGCAGGGAGATGAATGGAAAACGGCATTTAATACGCCCGAGGGTCATTTTGAGTATCTGGTGATGCCGTTCGGACTTGCCAATGCTCCATCTGTTTTTCAGTCTTTTATGCATGACATTTTCCGTGAGTATCTGGATAAATTCTTGATTGTTTACTTGGATGACATTTTGATCTTCTCAGATGATTGGGAGTCTCATGTGAAGCAAGTCAGAATGGTTTTCCAGGTACTGCGTGCTAATTCCTTGTTCGTGAAGGGATCAAAGTGTCTCTTCGGTGTGCAGAAAGTTTCATTTTTGGGGTTCATCTTTTCCCCTTCTACTATCGAGATGGATCCGGTTAAGGTTCAGGCCATCCAGGATTGGACTCAGCCGACATCTCTAAAAAGTCTGCAGAAATTCCTGGGCTTTGCTAATTTTTATCGTCGCTTCATCTGTAATTTTTCTAGCATTGCCAGACCATTGACCGATTTGACCAAGAAGGGTGCTGATTTGGTTAATTGGTCTTCTGCTGCCGTGGAAGCTTTTCAGGAGTTGAAGCGTCGTTTTTGCTGTGCCCCTGTGTTGTGTCAACCTGATGTTTCTCTTCCGTTCCAGGTCGAGGTTGATGCTTCTGAGATTGGTGCAGGGGCGGTTTTGTCACAGAGAGGTTCTGGTTGCTCAGTGTTCAAACCATGTGCTTTCTTTTCCAGGAAATTTTCTGCTGCTGAGCGTAATTATGATGTGGGCAACCGAGAGTTGCTGGCCATGAAGTGGGCATTCGAGGAGTGGCGTCATTGGCTTGAGGGTGCTAAGCATCGCGTGGTGGTTTTGACTGATCATGAGAACCTTACTTATCTTGAGTCTGCCAAGCGCTTGAATCCTAGACAGGCCCGTTGGTCGTTATTTTTTGCTCGTTTTGATTTTGTGATTTCATACCTTCCGGGCTCTAAAAATGTGAAGGCGGATGCTCTGTCTAGGAGTTTTGTGCCCGACTCTCCGGGGTTATCTGAGCCGGCGAGTATCCTCAAGGAAGGAGTCATTGTGTCTGCCATCTCCCCTGATTTGCGGAGAGTGTTGCAGAAATTTCAGGCTAATAAACCTGATCGTTGTCCGGCCGAGAAACTGTTCGTCCCTGATAGGTGGACTAGTAAAGTTATCTCTGAACTTCATTGTTCGGTGCTGGCCGGTCATCCAGGAATCTTTGGTACCAGGGAGTTGGTTGCTAGATCCTTCTGGTGGCCATCTCTGTCACGGGATGTGCGTGCTTTTGTGCAGTCCTGTGGAATTTGTGCTAGGGCTAAGCCCTGCTGTTCACGTGCCAGTGGGTTGCTTTTGCCCTTGCCGGTCCCGAAGAGGCCTTGGACACATATTTCGATGGATTTCATTTCTGACCTTCCCGTTTCTCAAAAAATGTCGGTCATTTGGGTGGTCTGTGATCGCTTTTCTAAAATGGTCCATCTGGTGCCCTTGGTTAAATTGCCTTCCTCCTCTGATTTGGTGCCTTTGTTCTTCCAGCATGTGGTTCGTTTACATGGCATTCCTGAGAATATTGTTTCTGACAGAGGTTCCCAGTTTGTCTCGAGGTTCTGGCGAGCCTTTTGTGGTAGGATGGGCATTGACCTATCTTTCTCCTCGGCCTTCCATCCTCAGACTAATGGCCAGACCGAACGAACCAATCAGACCTTGGAAACATATCTGAGATGTTTTGTTTCCGCTGACCAGGATGATTGGGTGTCATTTTTGCCGTTGGCTGAGTTCGCCCTTAATAATCGGGCCAGCTCGGCTACCTTGGTCTCTCCATTTTTCTGCAATTCTGGGTTCCATCCTCGTTTCTCTTCAGGACAGGTTGAGTCTTCGGACTGTCCTGGTGTGGATTCTGTGGTGGACAGGTTGCAGCAGATCTGGACTCAGGTAGTGGACAATTTGACCTTGTCCCAGGAGAAGGCTCAGCTTTTCGCTAATCGCAGACGCCGTGTGGGACCCCGACTTCGTGTTGGGGATCTGGTTTGGTTATCTTCTCGTCATATTCCTATGAAGGTTTCCTCTCCTAAATTTAAACCTCGTTTTATTGGTCCGTATAGGATTTCTGAGATTCTCAATCCGGTGTCTTTTCGTCTGACCCTCCCAGACTCCTTTTCCATACATAATGTATTCCATAGGTCGTTGTTGAGGAGATACGTGGCACCTATGGTTCCATCTGTGGAGCCTCCTGCCCCTGTTTTGGTGGAGGGGGAATTGGAGTATATTGTGGAGAAGATTTTGGATTCTCGTGTCTCTAGACGGAAACTCCAGTATCTGGTCAAATGGAAGGGTTATGCTCAGGAAGATAATTCCTGGGTTTTTGCCTCTGATGTCCATGCCCCAGATCTTGTTCGTGCCTTTCATGTGGCTCATCCTGGTCGGCCTGGGGGTTCTGGTGAGGGTTCGGTGACCCCTCCTCAAGGGGGGGGTACTGTTGTGAATTCTGTGGCTGAGTTCACTTCTGTGGTCACAAGTGGTATTGCAGTCTCTGGGCTTCCTCCCTCAGGTGTTTTGGTGAGCTCGTTGGCTGCCTTGCTATTTAACTCCACCTGAGTCTGTCTTCCTTGCTCCTTATCAATGTTCCAGTGTTGGATCTGAGCTACTGCATCTTTCCTTGGGCCTGCTGCTCTGCTAGATAAGTGCTTCTAGTTTGTTTTCTGTTTTTTCTGTCCAGCTTGCTATTAACTTTTGCTGGAAGCTCTGAGAAGCAAAGGGGTGCACCGCCGTGCTGTTAGTTCGGCACGGTGGGTCTTTTTGCCCCTTTGCGTGGTTTTCGTTTTAGGGTTTTTTGTAGACTGCATAGTTCTCTTTGCTATCCTCGCTCTGTCTAGAATATCGGGCCTCACTTTGCTGAATCTATTTCATTCCTACGTTTGTCTTTTCATCTTGCTAACAGTCATTATATGTGGGGGGCTGCCTATTCCTTTGGGGTATTTCTCTGAGGTAAGTCAGGCTTGTATTTCTATCTTCAGGCTAGTCAGCTCCTCAGGCAGTGCCGAGTTGCATAGGTAGTGATAGGCGCAATCCACTGCTGCTTATAGTTGTGTGAGGATAGATCAGGTACTGCAGTCTACAGAGATTCCACGTCTCAGAGCTCGTCCTATTGTTTTTGGTTATTGCCAGATCTCTGTATGTGCGCTGATTACTGCACGCTGTGTTGCCTGATTGCCAGCCATAACACACAGCCTAACATCTAACTTCCCCTAAAGATGGAAACAGGAAACCTATCTTGCCTCAGAGAAAATCCCCAAAGGAAAGATAGCCCCCCACAAATATTGACAGTGAGAGGAGGGGAAAATAACATACGCAGAAATGAAATGAGATTTTAGCATAGGAGGCCAGTCTAGCTTGATAGATAGGACAGGAAAGGATACTGTGCGGTCAGTATAAAAACTACAAAACAATCCACACAGAGTTTTCAAAATCTCCACACCTGACTAAAGGTGTGGAGGGTAAATCTGCTTACCAGAGCTTCCAGCTAACAGAAAAAATCCATACTGACAAGCTGGACAAATATAGAATGCACAGAACAATAAGTCCACAAAATGTGGACTGAAATGAGCAAAGCCAGAACTTATCTTTGCAGAACTGGTCAGGAAACCAGGAGAATCCAAGCAGAGATGTGAATCCAGCCAGGAAACATAGACAAGTGGCACAGGCTGAAGAAAGAGCCAGACTTAAATAGCGGACGATAAGTGGAGGCAGCTGATGACAGCTAACTCCAAGGAGCAGCCATAACACTAGAAACCACAAGAGGGAGCCCAAGAGCAGAACTCACAAAAGTGCCACTTACAACCACCGGAGGGAGCCCAAGAGCGGAATTCACAACAGAGCCCCATCGGGGACAGTGATGATAATGTGTGCAAACTGTAAAGCGCTGCAGAATATGTTAGCGCTATATAAAAATAAAGATTATTATTATTATTATTGTGCATCTTGAAACGGCCACACAGCTAGTTTTCAGAGAGTCCAGTATTTCAGCTAATATTATTTGTGGGTTTTTATTTGCATCCCAAAAATTTTTCCTGGCTGTTGTGGGTGGCATTGTTGCTGGTCTACCTGACCATGGTTTTGTTTTTAAAGAGCCCCTGATTTTCCATTTGTTAATCACAGTTTGAACGCTGCTGACTGGCATTATCAATTCCTTGGATATCTTTTTGTATCCCTCTTCTGTTTAATGCAGTTCAACTACCTTTTCCCATAGATCCGTTGACGTTTTGCATTCCCCATGACTCACAATCCAGAAACGTAAGTGGCTGGATGAAAGATGCAAGAGTCTGTTTGGATCCCAGAAACTCACTCAGCATTTATGCACACACACGGATTACAAGCAAACAGGTCACAGGTGAGGATGTTACCTTTAGTAACCATTCAAACCCATTTGTGTCACCTTCTGTGCATGTTATAAAAAAAATCACCAGGGTATATGAACTTTTGATTAGGGTCATTTGTGTGTTTTGGGTTGCCATGATGATTTAAAAAGAGAAAACACAGCAATTTGACAATAAATGGCTTCACCTAACCACTAACCATGAGTGGAGAAAAATTTTTGGTGTTAACATTCATATTCTTTGAAAAAAGGCCAAGAAAGCAAAAATTCGGGGTATGTAAACTTTTGAGCACAACTGTGTATATATATATATATATATATATATATATATATATATAAATAAAATATATATATATATATATATACAGTAACATGCAGAAGTTTTATGCAGATATGGAAAAAATGCTGCAAATAAAAAATAGAAGTGCTAATAGAAGAGCTGAGCAAATTTTATTCTCAAATTTAATAAAATTACTATTCTCCAGAATACTAATTTGTTTGCAATTCGCTGGCTGTGAATTTGCAAATGGTGGCTAGCTGCTGTGAGCGTCATTCTGCTAAACCATAGAGGGCCAGCAAAAGGTTAAAATAAATCAAGATAATAACTTCACCACCTCCCCTCTCCCTCTATCCAACCACCATCAGCTCACCTTCTCATCCCTGTCCTCCCCACCGGTCACTGTCCAGAAAAATGCGCACCCCCGCAGAAACCTTGCACACCTAGACACCCACACACTCTCTGACTCTGTCCTACCACTAGCATCCATATCCTCACTCCACGACACAGACAGTGCCACTGCTTTCTACAATGCCACTCTCGCATCAGCTATTGACACAGTTGCCCCTCTCGTTCATGGCAGAGTGCGACGTATCAATAGACAACCTTGGCACAATAACACCACTAAAAAGCTCCAGCAAGTGTCCAGGGTTGCGGAGCGGCGTTGGAAGAAAACACACCTGCAAGACGACTTCACTGCATTCAAACAGGCAACACTCGCTTTTAAATTTGCTCTCACCTCTGCTAAACAGGTCTACTTCACAACTCTTGTATCTTCCCTATCCTACAACCCCAAACAGTTATTCAAAACCTTTAACTCCCTCCTCCGCCCCCCACTGCCCCCTCCAACCTCCCTCATCTCTGCTGAGGACTTTGCCACACGCCTTAAAAATAAGATTGACCAGACAAGGCAAGTCTTCATTGTTCAACAACCACAACCCCTTTGTATACCAGACCAATGCCCAAACCCCATAACCTCCCTATCCAACATCACTGAAGGGGTGCTTAATTGTCTCCTCTCCAAATCGCACCTCACCACCTGTGAGCTCGACCCCATCCCATCCCATCTCCTCCCCAACCTCACCACCACACTTATCCCATCCCTAACCCACCTCTTCAACCTATCACTATCTTCTGGCACCTTCCCTTCTGCTTTCAAATATGCCACAATCACGCCTATCCTTAAAAAGCCAACCCTCGATCCAACTGCTATGTCCAGCTATCGCTCAATATCATTGCTCCCATGCTCTTCCAAACTCTTGGAGCAGCACGTCCACTCTGAACTTTCCTCCCACCTCTCATCTAACTTGCTCTTTGACAATCTACAATCTGGTTTCCGCCCCATCACTCAACTGAGACAGCCCTGACCAAAATCACTAACGACCTACTTACCGCGAAAGCTAATGGACAATACTCTGTACTCCTCCTTCTAGACCTGTCCTCTGCTTTCGACACGGTTGACCACTGCCTCTTACTACAGATCCTCTCCTCCTTTGGCATCAAAGACCTCGCCCTATCCTGGATCTCCTCGTACCTTTCCAACCACACATTCAGCATCTCCCACTCCCACACTACCTCCTTATCCCACCCTCTCTCTGTTGGAGTCCCCTAAGGCTCTGTTCTAGGACCCCTACTCTTCTCAATCTACACACTTGGCCTGGGACAACTCATAAAGTCCCATGGATTCCAGTACCACCTCCATGCTGATGACATTCACATCTACCTCTCTAGCCCAGACGTCAGCGCTCTGCTGTCCAGAATCCCAGAGTGCCTATCAGCCATATCCTCCTTCTCCTCTCGCTTTCTCAAACTCAATGTGGAAAAATCTGAACTCATCATCTTTCCTCCATCCCATAGATCTTCCTTACCTGACCTATCTATCGCAATCAATGACATCATGCTTTCCCCCGTACCGGAAGTCCGCTGCCTCGGAGTAACATTCGACTCTGCCCTGTCCTTCAAACCGCACATCCAAGCTCTTTCCACCTCCTGTCGCCTCCAGCTCAAAAATATCTCCAGAATCCGTCCTTTCCTCAACTGTCAATCTACTAAAATGCTTGTGCATGCCCTCATCATCTCCTGCCTTGACTACTGCAACATCCTTTTCTGCGGCCTCCCTGCTAACACCATTGCATCTCTCCAGTCCATTCTTAACTCTGCTGCCCGACTAATTTATCTCTCTCGTCGCTACTCCTCTGCTTCCCCCCTCTGCAAATCTCTTCACTGGCTCCCATTCCCTCAGCATATCCAGTTCAAATTATTAATACTGACCTACAAAGCCATCCACAACCAGTCTCCTCCATATATCTCTGAACTAATCTCACGATATCTTCCCTCACGTGATCTCTGGTCCTCCCAAGACCTCCTTCTCTCCTCCACACTTATTCGCTCCTCATCCAACTGCCTCCAAGACTTCTCCCGAATATCCCCCATCCTCTGGAATTCTTTGCCCCAACACGTCCGACTATCAACTACATTCGGATCCCTCAGACGGAACCTGAAAACCCATCTCTTCAGGAAAGCCTACAGCCTGCAATGACCCCGCTGCCGCCTCATCACTACCGAAGCTACCACCTCACCAACACCGGAGCTCCTGCAACGCTCAACCTACTGTCTCCTTCCCCATAATCCTGTAGAATGTAAGCCTGCAAGGGCAGGGTCCTCGCCCCTCTGTATCAGTCTGTTATTGTTAGTTTGTTTACTGTAAGTGATATCTGTAACTTGTATGTAACCCCCTTCTCATGTACAGCACCATGGAATCAATGGTGCTATATAAATAAATAATAATAATAATAATACTCACCTCATTACTCAGCTGTTCCACCGCCCGGCTTTTTGCACCTCTTCTTTTCAAGCTTCCCTGTCGCACACATTCTCTTCAAGCTTTGCAATTTCGGCCATGGCTTCCGCTCAGCTAGACCTCTGACATCACTGGATGCCGCACTGTCACTGAGCATTTTACGCCATTATGTTATGAGTCGCATTAGTGACGGAACTGCACTCAGTGACTTCAGAGGTCTAGTCGAGCAAAAGCCATGGCCTGAATTGAAGTGTAAGGGTATGCCTAAGTCAATTCATGCCCTTCATCCCGTCCTGCTAAAACAGGTGCACTTTAGTTATAATGTGAATGGCACTGTAGAATGTTGGTATGTTTTCATATGGGTTTTATATGTGGATGACTCATGTTCAGTATGCATATGTGTATTATGATAAGCATAGGAAAAGTTCTTGGGAATAGTTAATATACTGTAGATAGGAATGGGCATAGTGCAGTGGAGGGCACCACATTAGTTCAGGAGGTTAAATAGGTTTAGCAAAGAAACATTTAACGATTCAGGGATTTTCCATGTTGCGAGGGGTAGCAGTTGGTATAATAGGGATACTTCCTTGTCTTGGGAGAGTAAGATGCAGAGATAAAATCAGTGATAGGAGAAAGGCAGGTTAGGTCAGTGGTTTAAATAGTACGAAAAGGCACAGAACTTTTGGGGAGCAGCATGTAGACCGACGCCACTAATTTCATCAGTCCTTTCCAGGATATCCGGGGCCAAGAGCCCGAACTAGGTACAGAAGCGAGTGCCTTTTTCATTTCCCAGTAAGGGGAGCAGGATGGGAAATCATGATGGAGATCTGGACCAGGAAGCATGGGAGCTGCGGAGCCAAAAAGAGCGTCACAGGGGCAAGAAGTGCTAAGAAATGAAGGGAGAGTTCAGACTGGAAAAACTGACAAAGTGGACACGTGCGATACTGTAACTGCCATGGAATCTCTGAACTTGTTGAGTAAAATTAATATGTTAAAAATGGAAACAGAGTCTGTCCTTCAATGCCTGGTGGCATCTGAATCCGGGATTGTGGAACCAGGGGAGATATCCAAAGCAAAAGTGAATTTTATACATTTCACCCAAACCACATGACAGACAGGACACTATTTACTTGTGGGGTGCCAGGGTGTGGGAGAACTGTTGTCACTAACCCTCGACTACCACCCTGTTCCCCTCACTGAAGATGTCAAAGAGAATGTGTGCCACATGGGAAGGGATGAATTTCCCTGTAAAATTCAAGAGATTTGGCAAATTTGAATCTTGGCAGAATTGATCATCTCTAGTCATTACTTTGTTTTTATCAAGTAACAAAATGCAAAGTGAATGAACAAAAGAAAAATCTAAACCAAATTATTATTTGGTATGACCAGTGTGTTGAAGGATACCTTCCGATATTCGGAAATATTGGTATCGGATTGGATTGGCCGATATCCAAAAAATATTGGATATCGCCGATACCGATACCCGATACCAATGCAAGTCAATGGGACACATATATCGGAATTAAAATAAGCCCTTTCTGTCCTGGCACATCCTGTTCCGGAGGGGAGAAGAGTGTGAGCGGTGCGTGGGCGGAGACTGCGTGACTGTGTGGGACCGTGGGGGGTCTGTGCATGCCTGGCGGGGGTCTGTGCGGCCTGCCGGGGGTCTGTACAGGCCTCTTGGGGGTCTGTGCGGCCTGCTGGGGGAACTGTATGGGCCTCTCGGAGGGTCTGTGCAGCCTACCGATGATCTGCACGGGCCTCTCGGGGGGTCTGTGTTGCTTGCCGGGGGTCTGTGCGGCCTGCCGGGGGTCTGTATGGCCTGCCGGGGGTCTGTGCGGCTTGCCGAGGATCTGTACAAGTCTGCTGGGGGTCTGTGTGGCCTGCCGGGGGTCTGTGCGGCCTGCCGGGGGTCTGTACGGGCCTCTCTGGGGTCTGTGTGGCCTGCTGGTGATCTGTATGGGCCTCTCGGGGGATCTGTGTGGCCTGCCGGGGGTCTGTGCGGCCTGCCTGGGGTCTGTACCGGCCTCTCTGGGGTCTGTGTGGCCTGCCGGGGGTCTGTGCTGCCTGCCGGGGGTCTGTACGGGCCTCTGTTGGGTCTGTTCGGCCTGCCGGGGCTCTGTACAGGCCTCTCTTGGGTCTGTGAGGCCTGTAGGGGGTCTGTACGGGTGTGCAGGCATCGTCCAATGGGACTACAAGTCCCATATGGCTGTGCCTGCTACAATGGCAGTGATTGACACATTAGCCAAAGATGGGACAGTAGTAGTCCCATCACCCGGCTAATGTGTTGAATGTAAAAAAAAAACAGCAACATACATACTACATACATACTACATGCATACAACATACATACTACATACTACATACATACAACATACATACAACATACATACAGTACAGACCAAAAGTTTGGACACACCTTCTCATTTAAAGATTTTTCTGTATTTTCAAGAGTATGAAAATTGTACATTCACACTGAAGGCATCAAAACTATGAATTAACACATGTGGAATTATATACGTAACAAAAAAGTGTGAAACAACTAAAATTATGTCTGATATTCTAGGTTCTTCAAAGTAGCCACCTTTTGCTTTGATGACTGCTTTGCACACTTTTGGCATTCTCTTGATGAGCTTCAAGAGGTAGTCACCGGGAATGGTCTTCCAACAATCTTGAAGGATTTCCCAGAGATGCTTAGCACTTGTTGGCCCTTTTGCCTTCACTCTGCGATCCAGCTCACCCCAAACCATCTCGATTGGGTTCAAGTCTGGTGACTGTAGAGGCCAGGTCATCTGACGTAGCACACCATCACTCTCCTTCCTGGTCAAATAGCCCTTACAGAGCCTGGAGGTGTGTTTGGGGTCATGGTCCTGTTGAAAATTAAATGATGGCCCAACTAAATGCAAACCGGATGGAATAGCATGCCGCTGCAAGATGCGGTGGTAGCCATGCTGGTTCAGTATGCCTTCAATTTTGAATAAATCCCCAACAGTGTCACCAGCAAAGTCCCCCCACACCATCACTCCTCCTCCTCCATGCTTCATGGTGGGAGTCAGGCATGTAGAGTCCATCCGTTCACCTTTTCTGCGTCGCACAAAGACACAGTGTTTGGAACCAAAGATCTCAAAGTTGGACTCATCAGACCAAAGCACAGATTTCCACTGGTCTAATGTCCATTCCTTGTGTTCTTTAGCACAAACAAGTCTTTTTTGCTTGTTGCCTGTCCTTAGCAGTGGTTTCCTAGCAGCTATTTAACCATGAAGGCCTGCTGCACAAAGTCTCCTCTTAACAGTTGTTGTAGAGATGTGTCTGCTGCTAGAACTCTGTGTGGCATTGACCTGGTCTCTCATCTGAGCTGCTGTTAACCTGCGAATTCTGAGGCTGGTGACTCGGATAAACTTATCCTCAGAAGCAGAGGTGACTCTTGGTCTTCCTTTCCTGGGGCTGTCCTCGTGTGAGCCAGTTTCTTTGTAGCGCTTGATGGTTTTTGCCACTGCACTTGGGGACACTTTCAAAGTTTTCCCAATATTTCAGACTAACTGACCTTCATTTCTTAAAGTAATGATGGCCACTCGTTCTTCTTTACTTAGCTGCTTTTTTTTCTTGCCATAAAACAAATTCTAACAGTCCATTCAGTAGGACTATCAGCTGTGTATCCACCAGAGTTCTGCACAGCAAAACTGATGGTCCCAACCCCATTTATAAGGCAAGAAATCCCACTTATTAAACTTGACAGGGCACACCTGTGAAGTGAAAACCATTCCCAGTGACTACCTCTTGAAGCTCATCAAGAGAATGCCAAGAGTGTGCAAAGCAGTTATCAAAGCAAAAGGTGGCTACTTTGAAGAACCTAGAATATAAGACATAATTTCAGTTGTTTTACACTTTTATGTTAAGTATATAATTCCACATGTATTAATTCATAGTTTTGATGCCTTCAGTGTGAATTTACAATTTTCATAGTCATGAAAATACAGAAAAATCTTTAAATGATAAGGTTTGTCCAAACTTTTGGTCTGAACTGTACATACAACATACATATAACATACATACATACATACTACATACATACTACATACATACAACATACATACAACATACATACTACATACATACATGCATACTACATACATACTACATACATATTACATACATACATACAACATACATACAACATATGTACATACAACATACATACATACTACATACATACAACATACATACAACATACATACAACATACATACTACATAAATACCACGTACATACTACATACTACATACTACATACATACTACATACATGCTACATACATACATACATACAACATACATACTTCATACATACATACATACTACATACATGCTACATACTATATACATACATACGTACTACATACATACGTACTACATACATACTACATACATACTACATACATAATGCATACTGCATACATACATACATACTACAAACATACATACATACAACATACATACATACTGTACATATAACATACATTCTACATACATACTACATACATACTACATACAATACATTCATACATTACATACAATATATACACACAGACATACAGTACATATAACAGATTACATACTCACCATCACTTATTTTGATCCTCGAAGCCAGTGTCATCTGTAAAAAATATTAAAATAACAAACAACCAATATACTCCCTGATCCGCAGAAATCCATGAGTGTCCCATGACGATCTCCCATGGAGAACGGCAGCATCAGCTGATGCGACCGCTCTCTAGGGGCTCCAGGAACACAATGACGGGAGGAAGGTATCCTTCCGCACTGTATTCCTCCGCCACTGTTAAAAAAATAGTCCCTAGTCTCACTTTTGGCATTGCTGTGTGAGAAATTTTCCCATGCAGCAATTGCCATAAAGTGAGACTTTGAACTCTAGTAACCTCTCACTGATGCACTGCAGGAGCCATTGTCTCCTGTCAGTGTGTCACTGAGGGTCCTATAGAGCAGTGACATCCCCCGATGTCACTGTTCTATAGGGGAGATTGGCGTGGGACACTCGTTATTAATTGGACAAGCAAGGTGACATTAACCCCTTATTACCCCATATCCCACCGCTACACGGGAGTGTGAAGAGAGGGACTAATTGCCGGAATTGGCACATCTTACAGATGTGCCATTTCTGGGGTGGCTGTGGACTGGTATTTGTAGCCGGGGGGGCCAATATCTATAGCCCCTCTCTAGGCTATGAATATCAGCCCGCAGCTGTCTGTATAGCCTTTCGGCTATAAAATATAGGGGGACCCAATGTCATTTTTTGGGGGGTCCCCCTATTTTAATAGCCAGTAAAGGCTACGCAGACAGCTGCAGGCTGATATTCATAGCAGGCTACAAATATTGGCCCCCGGCCGTCGGCTCTCCCCCTCTGTCACAGAAAATTGCGTGGGGGCCAACGCCTTTTTTTTCCATTTTTTTAATTTAAATGCTCATTAAGGTCTCTTTCACACTTGCATTGGCACGGGTCCGTCGCTATGCGTCGGGCCGATGCACAGACGCACAGACGCACGTTGTGAAATTTGTGCAAGACGTGGGCAGCGGATGCAGCTTTTCAACGCATCCGCTGCCCATTCTGAAGTCCGGGGAGGAGGGGGCGGAGTTTCGGCCACGCATGCGTGGTAGAAAATGGCAGACACGACGGACAAAAAAAATGTTCACTTGAACGTTTTTTCGTGCCGACGGTCTGCTAAAACACGATGGATCCGTTGCACGACGGACGCGACGTGTGACCAATGGCCATCCGTCGCGATCTGTCGCTAATACAAGTCTATGAATAAAAAACGCATCCTGTGAGCACATTTGCAGGATCCGTTTTTTTCCGCCGGATCCATTTTTTCTCACAGAGTTGTATTAGCGCCGGATTGCGCCTAATGGACATCCGTTTTTTGCCAGATCCGTCAAAAAGGCTGTTCCGTCGGACAGAAAAAACATACAGAGGAACGTTTTTTCTGTCCAGCGAAAAAACGCACAGTGACGGATCTGTTGAAAAACGGATGAAACTGAGATGTGAAATGATGAATCTGGCCTCCAAATCCATTTTTTCATGCATGTTTCCATTCAAATCATGCACAGTTTCCGTTTATTTATTTCCAAAAACTGCATCAAAACCGCGCAAAAACTGCATCAAAACGGCACCAAAAACTGCATCAAAAACCGCATGAAAAACTACACCAAAAACGGCATCAAAACTGCACCAAAAACTGCATCAAAACTGCACCAAAAAGTGCACCATGCACGGCAGAAACTCTGCCCCCACCTCCCCAGACTTCAGAATGGGCAACGGATGCGTTGAAAAACTGCATCCGCTGCCCACTTCGTGCACTATTTTCACAACGTTCATTGGTACGTCGGCCCGACACATAGCGACGGACCCGTACTGACGCAAGTATGAAAGAGGCTTTAGTGAGTGTTTAATTGGATAAAACGGTGTGGGCTCCAGCGCAATTTTCTGTGCCAGAGGGGGAAAGCCGACGGCCGGGGGCCAATATTTGTAGCCTGCTATGAATATCAGCCCGCAGCTGTCTGCATAGCCTTTACTGGCTATTAAAATAGGGGGACCCCCCAAAAAATGAAGTGGGGTTCCCCTATATTTTATAGCCAGAAGGCTCCCTGATAGCTTCATTGCTGTGTGTACGCCGCTGTGCAAACCAACTGCTTTTTTCAAAGCACAAATCCTCTTGTTCCTTCCTTTCTGCACAGCTATCTTTTTTGTTTGTCCACACTTTTTATTTAATTTGTGCATCAGTCCACTCCTTATTGCTGCCTGCCATACCTGGCTGAGATTACTGCAGGGAGATAGTAATTGAAGGACACTCCCTGTTTTTTTTTTTTTTTTTTTTTTTTTGTGGGAGATTAAGATTGACATTTCTGCTAGAGTGCCATCCCTGTCTGTGTCATCTCTCACTCAGTGGGCCATAGAAAGCCTATTTATTTTTTTGCTTGATTTGGGTTATAAAATCTACCTGAAAAAATCACTACATCAATCAGTGGGAGAAAAATATTGGCCTCAGGGCTTGTGTGCCACTCCTGACTCCTGTGTGCATCATCACTCACTCAGTGGGCCATAGAAAGCCTATTTTTTTTTTTTTTGCTTTATTTGGGTTCTAAATTCTACCTGAAAAAATCAATAAATCAATCAGTGGGAGATTAATATTGGCCTTTGGGCTTGTGTGCCAGTCCTAAGCGTGCCATCTCTCTCTCTCAGATAGTGGGCCATAGAAAGCCTATTTATTATTTTTTTTATTGGGTTTATAAATTTTCCCTGGAACAAAAAAAAAAAAGTGGGAGATTAATATTGGCCTCTGGGCTTGTGTGCCAGTCCTGAGCGTGCCATCTCTCTCACAAATAGTGGGCCATAGAAAGCCTATTTATTTATTTTTTTTTGGTTTTATAAATTCTCCCTGAAAAAAAAAAAGGGAGATTAATATTGGCCTTTGGGCTTGTGTGCCAGTCCTAAGCGTGCCATCTCTCTCTCTCAGATAGTGGGCCATAGAAAGCCTATTTATTATTTTTTTTATTGGGTTTATAAATTTTTCCTGAAAAAAAATAAAAAGTGGGAGATTAATATTGGCCTCTGGGCTTGTGTGCCAGTCCTGAGCGTGCCATCTCTCTCACAAATAGTGGGCCATAGAAAGCCTATTTATTTTTTTGGTTGATTTGGGTTGTAAATTCTACCTGAAAAAATCAATAAATCAATCAGTGGGAGATAAATATTGGCCTCTGGGCTTGTGTGCCACTCCTGACTCCTTTGTGCGTCATCTCTCACTCAGTGGGCCATAGAAAGCCTATTTTTTGTTTTATTTGTTTTATAAATTCTCCCTGAAAAAATCATTTTTATTTTATTTGGTTTCTAAATTCTTCCTGAAAGAATCATTTTATTCTATTATTTTTTTTTCCTAAAGTCTCCCTGAAAAAAAAAAAAATCAAATCAGTGGGAGATTAATATTGCCCTTTCTGCTTGTGTGCCAGTCTTGACTCCTGGGTGTGCCATCTCTCTCTCTCTCTCCAATTGTGGGCCATAGAAAGCCTATTATTTTTTTAGCTTGATTTGGGTTCCAAAATCTACCTGAAAAAATCACTACATCAATCATTGGGAGAACAATATTGGCCTCTGGGCTTGTGTGCCACTCCTGACTCCTGTGTGCGTCATCTCTCACTCAGTGGGCCATAGAAAGCCTTTTTTTGTTTTATTTGTTTTCTAAATTCTCCCAGAAAAAATAATTTTATTTTATTTGGTTTCTAAATTCTTCCTGAAAAAATAATTTTATTCTATTATTTTTTTTTCCTAAAGTCTCCCTGAAAAAAAAAAAAAAATCAAATCAGTGGGAGATTAATATTGCCCTTTCTGCTTGTGTGCCAGTCTTGACTCCTGGGTGTGCCATCTCTCTCTCTCTCTCCAATTGTGGGCCATAGAAAGCCTATTATTTTTTTAGCTTGATTTGGGTTCCAAAATCTACCTGAAAAAATCACTACATCAATCAGTGGGAGATAAATATTGGCCTCTGGGCTTGTGTGCCACTCCTGACTCCTGTGTGCATCATCTCTCACTCAGTGGGTCATAGAAAGCCTTTTTTTGTTTTATTTGTTTTCTAAATTCTCCCAGAAAAAAATCATTTTATTTTATTTGGTTTCTAAATTCTTCCTGAAAAAATCATTTTATTCTATTTTTTTTTCCTAAAGTCTCCCTGAAAAAAAAAAAAATCAAATCAGTGGGAGATTATTTTTGCCCTTTCTGCTTATGTGCCAGTCTTGACTCCTGGGTGTGCCATCTCTCTCTCTCTCTCCAATTGTGGGCCATAGAAAGCCTATTATTTTTTTAGCTCGATTTGGGTTCCAAAATCTACCTGAAAAAATCACTACATCAATCAGTGGGAGATAAATATTGGCCTCTGGGCTTGTGTGCCACTCCTGACTCCTGTGTGCGTCATCTCTCACTCAGTGGGCCATAGAAAGCCTTTTTTTGTTTTATTTGTTTTATAAATTCTCCCTGAAAAAATCATTTTATTTTATTTGGTTTCTAAATTCTTCCTGAAAAAATCATTTTATTCTATTATTTTTTTTTCCTAAAGTCTCCCTGAAAAAAAAAAAAAATCAAATCAGTGGGAGATTAATATTGCCCTTTCTGCTTGTGTGCCAGTCTTGACTCCTGGGTGTGCCATCTCTCTCTCTCTCTCCAATTGTGGGCCATAGAAAGCCTATTATTTTTTTAGCTTGATTTGGGTTCCAAAATCTACCTGAAAAAATCACTACATCAATCAGTGGCAGATAAATATTGGCCTCTGGGCTTGTGTGCCACTCCTGACTCCTGTGTGCGTCATCTCTCACTCAGTGGGCCATAGAAAGCCTTTTTTTGTTTTATTTGTTTTCTAAATTCTCCCTGAAAAAATTATTTTATTTTATTTGGTTTCTAAATTCTTCCTGAAAAAATCATTTTATTCTATTTTTTTTTTCCTAAAGTCTCCCTGAAAAAAAAAAAATCAAATCAGTGGGAGATTAATATTTACATTTGTGTTTCAGTGACAGTCCTGCGTGTGTGGCATCTCTCTCATTTGTTGCCACCAACAACAGAGTGTGTAACATTGTGCCTGATTTTCGTTGTGGTCTCACTCACCTGTAAAGGGGTAGCTAAATCATACTGAAGTTATAGCTCACCGTATAAGTTGTGTGACAGCAACAAATACCGTTAGTTTGGTTACGTTTTTAAAACAATGAGGAAGTCTGGTGGAAGAGGTCGTGGCCGGGGGCGTTCATTGTCAACTGGTAATGAGGGTAGTGGTAGTGGTGGAGCATCAGCTGGTCGTGGGAAAAAAAATATTGCACCTAAGTCTGGAGCTGTGGAGCCAGGTTCGTCGTCTGGCTACACAAGGCCTCGAACGCTCCCTTTTCTGGGAGTAGGAAAACCGCTTTTAAAGCCGAAGCAGCAAGAGCAAGTTTTGGCTTATCTTGCTGACTCAGCCTCTAGCTCTTTTGCCTCCTCTCGTGAAACTGGTAAATGTCAAAGCAGCGCGTCGTTAGTGGATGTTCACGGTCAGGGACAAGTCGCTTCCTTGTCCTCTTCAGCAAAAACAACAACAGAGAAGAATGCAGCAGGCGACACAACGGGTTACTCCATGGAGCTCTTTACACATACCGTCCCTGGCTTAGAAAGTGAAGCAGTTAACAGTCCATGCCCATTACAAGTTGAATCTGACATGGAGTGCACTGATGCACAGCCACAGCCAGACTACTATGCTGGTCCTTTGACTCAGACCACAACATTGCCCTCGCAGGGTAATGATCAAGAATCAGACCCTGATGAGACTATGTTGCCCCATCACGAACGCTATACCACCGACCGACACAGTGACACAGACGAAGTTGCACACGAGCTACAAGAAGAGGTAATAGATGACCCAGTTCTTGACCCCGATTGGCAGCCATTGGGGGAACAGGGTGCAGGCGGCAGCAGTTCTGAAGCGGAGGAGGAGGGGCCGCAGCAGGCATCAACATCGCAACAGGTTCCATCTGCCGGGCCCGTATCTTGCCCAAAACGCGTGGCAAAGCTAAAACCTGTTGGAGGACAGCGTGGCCATCCGGTTAAAGCTCAGTCTGCAATGCCTGAAAAGGTATCCGATGCTAGAAAGAGTGCAGTCTGGCATTTTTTTAAACAACATCCAATTGATCAGCGCAAAGTCATCTGTCAAAAATGTTCAACTACCTTAAGCAGAGGACAGAATCTGAAAAGTCTCAATACAAGTTGCATGCATAGACATTTAACCACCATGCATTTGCAAGCCTGGACTAACTACCAAACGTCCCTTAAGGTTGAGTTGCTAAGGAGAGTAAAACTAATCCCAAACTGTTCTTCAACTATATCAATAGTAAAAGAATAAAAACTGAAAATGTAGGCCCCTTAAAAAATAGTGAGGAAAGAATGGTTGTAGATGACGAGGAAAAAGCTAACATATTAAACACCTTCTTCTCCACGGTATTCACGGTGGAAAATGAAATGCTAGGTGAAATCCCAAGAAACAATGAAAACCCTATATTAAGGGTCACCAATCTAACCCAAGAAGAGGTGCGAAACCGGCTAAATAAGATTAAAATAGATAAATCTCCGGGTCCGGATGGCATACACCCACGAGTACTAAGAGAACTAAGTAATGTAATAGATAAACCATTATTTCTTATTTTTAGTGACTCTATAGCGACAGGGTCTGTTCCGCAGGACTGGCGCATAGCAAATGTGGTGCCAATATTCAAAAAGGGCTCTAAAAGTGAACCTGGAAATTATAGGCCAGTAAGTCTAACCTCTATTGTTGGTAAAATATTTGAAGGGTTTCTGAGGGATGTTATTCTGGATTATCTCAATGAGAATAACTGTTTAACTCCATATCAGCATGGGTTTATGAGAAATCGCTCCTGTCAAACCAATCTAATCAGTTTTTATGAAGAGGTAAGCTATAGACTGGACTACGGTGAGTCATTGGACGTGGTATATCTCGATTTTTCCAAAGCGTTTGATACCGTGCCGCACAAGAGGTTGGTACACAAAATGAGAATGCTTGGTCTGGGGGAAAATGTGTGTAAATGGGTTAGTAACTGGCTTAGTGATAGAAAGCAGAGGGTGGTTATAAATGGTATAGTCTCTAACTGGGTCGCTGTGACCAGTGGGGTACCGCAGGGGTCAGTATTGGGACCTGTTCTCTTCAACATATTCATTAATGATCTGGTAGAAGGTTTACACAGTAAAATATCGATATTTGCAGATGATACAAAACTATGTAAAGCAGTTAATACAAGAGAAGATAGTATTCTGCTACAAATGGATCTGGATAAGTTGGAAACTTGGGCTGAAAGGTGGCAGATGAGGTTTAACAATGATAAATGTAAGGTTATACACATGGGAAGAAGGAATCAATGTCACCATTACACACTGAACGGGAAACCACTGGGTAAATCTGACAGGGAGAAGGACTTGGGGATCCTAGTTAATGATAAACTTACCTGGAGCAGCCAGTGCCAGGCAGCAGCTGCCAAGGCAAACAGGATCATGGGGTGCATTAAAAGAGGTCTGGATACACATGATGAGAGCATTATACTGCCTCTGTACAAATCCCTAGTTAGACCGCACATGGAGTACTGTGTCCAGTTTTGGGCACCGGTGCTCAGGAAGGATATAATGGAACTAGAGAGAGTACAAAGGAGGGCAACAAAATTAATAAAGGGGATGGGAGAACTACAATACCCAGATAGATTAGCGAAATTAGGATTATTTAGTCTAGAAAAAAGACGACTGAGGGGCGATCTAATAACCATGTATAAGTATATAAGGGGACAATACAAATATCTCGCTGAGGATCTGTTTATACCAAGGAAGGTGACGGGCACAAGGGGGCATTCTTTGCGTCTGGAGGAGAGAAGGTTTTTCCACCAACATAGAAGAGGATTCTTTACTGTTAGGGCAGTGAGAATCTGGAATTGCTTGCCTGAGGAGGTGGTGATGGCGAACTCAGTCGAGGGGTTCAAGAGAGGCCTGGATGTCTTCCTGGAGCAGAACAATATTGTATCATACAATTATTAGGTTCTGTAGAAGGACATAGATCTGGGTATTTATTATGATGGAATATAGGCTGAACTGGATGGACAAATGTCTTTTTTCGGCCTTACTAACTATGTTACTATGTTACTATGTTACTATGTTACTATGTTGTAGCACCCTCGGCCAATGAAGCTAGTCAGCAACGCAACATCCCTTCCGGCAGTGTAGGGCCACCATTTTCCGCACCACCTGCAGTATCTGTGCAGGTTTCTTTGCCAGGCCAAAGCAGTCAGGGTCAGGGAATCACCAGTTTCGTAGTAGGAAACACTGCATCTAGGGCACCGGCGGCAACAATACCATCTCCCACCGTCTCTCAGTCTGCCATGTCCATCGGCACCCCCGCTAGTTCCACGATCTCCAGCTCTCCAGTCCAGCTCACCCTACATGAGACTATGGTTAGAAAAAGGAAGTACTTAGCCTCGCATCCGCGTACACAGGGTTTGAACGCCCACATAGCTAGACTAATCTCGTTAGAGATGATGCCCTACAGGTTAGTTGAAAGCGAAGCTTTCAAAGCCCTGATGGACTACGCTGTACCACGCTACGAGCTACCCAGTCAACACTTTTTTTCCAGAAAAGCCATCCCAGCCCTCCACCAGCATGTTAAAGAGCGCATCGTCCATGCACTCAGGCAATCTGTGAGCACAAAGGTGCACCTGACAACAGATGCATGGACCAGTAGGCATGGCCAGGGACGTTACGTGTCCATCACGGCACACTGGGTGAATGTTGTGGATGCAGGGTCCACAGGGGACAGCAAGTTTGGGACAGTTCTGCCTAGCCCACGGTCCAGGAAACAGTTGGCTGTAGCCGTTCGCACCCCCTCCTCCTCCTCTTCGTCCTCCTGCAGAAGCGAGAGCTCGTCCACAGACCGCAGTCGCACAACCACTCCATCCGCAGCTGCCACTGTTGCACACCAGGTCTCCCATTATGGGGCAGCTACTGGCAAACGTCAGCAGGCTGTATTGGCTTTGAAGTGTTTGGGCGACAACAGACACACCGCGGAAGTTCTGTCCGAGTTCTTGCAGAAAGAAATGCAGTCGTGGCTGGGCACTGTAGATCTTGAGGCAGGCAAGGTAGTGAGTGATAACGGAAGGAATTTCATGGCTGCCATCTCCCTTTCCCAACTGAAACACATTCCTTGCCTGGCTCACACCTTAAACCTGGTGGTGCAGTGCTTCCTGAAAAGTTATCCGGGGTTATCCGACCTGCTCCTCAAAGTGCGTGGACTTTGCTCACATATCCGCCGTTCGCCCGTACACTCCAGCCGTATGCAGACCTATCAGCGTTCTTTGAACCTTCCCCAGCATCACCTAATCATAGACGTTGCAACAAGGTGGAGCTCAACACTGCACATGCTTCAGAGACTGTGCGAACAGAGGCGGGCTGTTATGTTTTTGTGGGAGGATACACATACACGGGCAGGCAGTAGGATGGCAGACATGGAGTTGTCAGGTGTGCAGTGGTCGAAGATTCAAGACATGTGTCAAGTCCTTCAGTGTTTTGAGGAATGCACATGGCTGGTTAGTGCAGAGAACGCCATAATAAGCATGAGCATCCCCCTAATGCGTCTGCTGATGCAAAGTTTGACGCACATAAAGGATCAGGCGTCTGCAGCTGAGGAAGAGGAAAGCCTTGATGACAGTCAGCCATTGTCTGGCCAAGGCAGTGTACAGGACGAGTTAGCGGGCGAAGAGGAGGAGGAGGACGAGGAGGATGATGGGGATGATTATATTTTTAATGAGGAAGCTTTTCCGGGGCCACTGGAAATTGGTGGCGCGGCAAGGCCGGGTTCTGGTTTTTGGAGGGACACAAGTGACGTGGATTTGCCTGAAACTGCCCCTCAACCAAGCACAACCGCAGATTTGAGAACTGGAACTTTGGCCCACATGGCGGATTATGCCTTACGTATCCTCAAAAGGGACACACGCATAACTAAAATGATGAACGATGACGATTACTGGTTGGCCTGCCTCCTTGATCCTCGCTATAAAGGCAAATTGCAAAATATAATGCCACATGAGAACTTGGAACTAATATTAGCAACCAAACAATCAATTCTTGTTGACCGTTTGCTTCTGGCATTCCCTGCACACAGCGCCCGTGATCGTTCTCACACGAGCTGCAGGGGCCAGCAGACCAGAGGAGTTAGAGGGGCAGAAATCAGAAGTGGCGTTGGCCAGAGGGGTTTTCTGACCAGGTTGTGGAGTGATTTTGCTATGACCGCAGACAGGACAGGTACTGCAGCATCAATTCAAAGTGACAGGAGACAACATTTGTCCAGTATGGTTACAAACTATTTTTCATCCCTTATCGATGTTCTCCCTCAACCGTCATTCCCATTTGATTACTGGGCATCAAAATTAGACACCTGGCCAGAATTGGCAGAATATGCATTGCAGGAGTTTGCTTGCCCGGCAGCTAGTGTCCTATCAGAAAGAGTATTCAGTGCTGCAGGTTCAATACTAACAGAAAAAAGGACTCGTCTGGCTACCCAAAATGTAGATGATCTAACCTTCATTAAAATGAACCACAACTGGATTTCGAAATCTTTTGCCCCACCTTGCCCGGCTGACACCTAGCTTTCCTGTGAAAAGGTCTTGCCTGTGGACTATTCTGAATGCCTTTTCCAATCTCGTAATTTTCTGCACCTGATTGTCCAGCATACGACATGTTTACACCTCACTAAATGGCCAAACTCCCCACACGGGGCCGTGGTATCGACACTTGGCGACAGCACCCGTGAGAGTGCTGTTTGTCTGAAGAGGTGGGTGTGCCCGCTTTTGGTCGACGGCACTGCCACTGGGTCCCTCCTAGTACAATAAAGTGTCTCTGGCGGTGGTGGTGCGCACCCAACGTCAGACACACCGTTGTAATATGAGGGGCCCTGGGCCTGTACCGCCGGCCACAAGACAGTTCCTCCCCCCCAGCTCAAACAGTGCTCTACCACTTGCAAAATTATCTCACAGCTCCACCAATGTTTAGTCTATGCACTGACATCCTTCAATGCCTGCCACTGACAATACCATTGTATTGACATTTTTGTTATGTTAGGCCTTCGAAGCCTGTCTGCGGTCACTCCTTCCACTATGCCTCCACTGACCACACCACTGCTGCCCATGTACCCCTGGAACCAATTTAAAATTGCCTACAGCCATGTGTTATTATTTTAGGCCTTCGATGCCTGTCTGCGGTCACTCCTTACAATATGCCTCCACTGACCACACCACTGCTGCCCGTGTACCCCTGGAACCAATTTAAAATTGCCTACAGCCAGCCCAATTTTTTTATTTTAGACCTTCGATGCCTGTCTGCGGTCCATTCTTTCTACTACTACTACACTGACCAGGCCACTGCTGCCCGTGTACCCCTGGAACCAATTTAAAATTGCCTACAGCCATGTGTTATTATTTTAGGCCTTCGATGCCTGTCTGCGGTCACTCCTTACAATATGCCTCCACTGACCACACCACTGCTGCCCGTGTACCCCTGGAACCAATTTAAAATTGCCTACAGCCAGCCCAATTTTTTTATTTTAGGCCTTCGATGCCTGTCTGCGGTCACTCCTTCCACTAGGCCTCCACTGACCACACCACTGCTGCCCGTGTACCCCTGGAACCAATTTAAAATTGCCTACAGCCATGTGTTATTATTTTAGGCCTTCGATGCCTGTTTGCGGTCACTCCTTACAATATGCCTCCACTGACCACACCACTGCTGCCCGTGTACCCCTGGAACCAATTTAAAATTGCCTACAGCCAGCCCAATTTTTTTATTTTAGGCCTTCGATGCCTGTCTGCGGTCACTCCTTCCACTATGCCTCCACTGACCACACCACTGCTGCCCGTGTACCCCTGGAACCAATTTAAAATTGCCTACAGCCATGTGTTATTATTTTAGGCCTTCGATGCCTGTCTGCGGTCACTCCTTACAATATGCCTCCACTGACCACACCACTGCTGCCCGTGTACCCCTGGAACCAATTTAAAATTGCCTACAGCCAGCCCAATTTTTTTATTTTAGGCCTTTGATGCCTGTCTGCGGTCCGTTCTTTCTACTACTACTACACTGACCAGGCCACTGCTGCCCGTGTACCCCTGGAACCAATTTAAAATTGCCTACAGCCATGTGTTATTATTTTAGGCCTTCGATGCCTGTCTGCGGTCACTCCTTCCACTAGGCCTCCACTGACCACACCACTGCTGCCCGTGTACCCCTGGAACCAATTTAAAATTGCCTACAGCCAGCCCAATTTTTTTATTTTAGGCCTTCGATGCCTGTCTGCGGTCACTCCTTCCACTAGGCCTCCACTGACCACACCACTGCTGCCCGTGTACCCCTGGAACCAATTTAAAATTGCCTACAGCCATGTGTTATTATTTTAGGCCTTCGATGCCTGTCTGCGGTCACTCCTTACAATATGCCTCCACTGACCACACCACTGCTGCCCGTGTACCCCTGGAACCAATTTAAAATTGCCTACAGCCAGCCCAATTTTTTTATTTTAGGCCTTCGATGCCTGTCTGCGGTCCATTCTTTCTACTACTACTACACTGACCAGGCCACTGCTGCCCGTGTACCCCTGGAACCAATTTAAAATTGCCTACAGCCATGTGTTATTATTTTAGGCCTTCGATGCCTGTCTGCGGTCACTCCTTCCACTAGGCCTCCACTGACCACACCACTGCTGCCCGTGTACCCCTGGAACCAATTTAAAATTGCCTACAGCCAGCCCAATTATTTTATTTTAGGCCTTCGATGCCTGTCTGCGGTCACTCCTTCCACTAGGCCTCCACTGACCACACCACTGCTGCCCGTGTACCCCTGGAACCAATTTAAAATTGCCTACATCCATGTGTTATTATTTTAGGCCTTCGATGCCTGTCTGCGGTCACTCCTTACAATATGCCTCCACTGACCACACCACTGCTGCCCGTGTACCCCTGGAACCAATTTAAAATTGCCTACAGCCAGCCCAATTTTTTTATTTTAGGCCTTCGATGCCTGTCTGCGGTCACTCCTTCCACTAGGCCTCCACTGACCACACCACTGCTGCCCGTGTACCCCTGGAACCAATTTAAAATTGCCTACAGCCATGTGTTATTATTTTAGGCCTTCGATGCCTGTCTGCGGTCACTCCTTACAATATGCCTCCACTGACCACACCACTGCTGCCCGTGTACCCCTGGAACCAATTTAAAATTGCCTACAGCCAGCCCAATTTTTTTATTTTGGGCCTTTGATGCCTGTCTGCGGTCCGTTCTTTCTACTACTACTACACTGACCAGGCCACTGCTGCCCGTGTACCCCTGGAACCAATTTAAAATTGCCTACAGCCATGTGTTATTATTTTAGGCCTTCGATGCCTGTCTGCGGTCACTCCTTCCACTAGGCCTCCACTGACCACACCACTGCTGCCCGTGTACCCCTAGAACCTATTTATAATTGCATAGAGCATCCTTTTTTTAATAGTAGGCGTACAAAGTCTGTCTGCGGTTCACTATTGAAATTGTCCTCCACTGCCCAGAGCACTGCAGCTTGTGTACCCCTGTAACTTTTTTCTGCTGCAGTGAGCCACATTTTTTGTTTGAGTCCTACTACCTGTGTCTGTCTGCGCCACTCAATTCAGCTGTGTTCCTTTGAAAAAAGCTGAGCGTCAATAGTCTTGTTTTCAGCCTCTAGGAATTTTAAAACTGCATTGGGTGTACAACTTTGGTAGGGCCTACTAACGGTGTCTGCCTCCCCAAGGTGTTCCCCAGGTTTCCTCTCCATTGCTTCAATCTTCATGCTCTCGTTTAGTAGTTGTTGGAAACTACGCTGCATTAGGCCTACAAATTGGGTATGGGGTGTAGAGAGATGGTGTGTTCCACTCCAAGGTGTTCCCCAGGTTTCATCGCCATTGCTTCGATCTTCATGCTCTCGTTTAGTAGTTGTTGGAAACTACGCTGCATTAGGCCTACAAATTGGGTATGGGGTGTAGAGAGATGGTGTGTTCCACTCCAAGGTGTTCCTCAGGTTTCGTCCACATTGCTTCGATCTTCCGACTCTCGTTTAGTAGTTGTTGAAAACTACACTGCATTAGGCCTACAAATTGGGTATGGGGTGTAGAGAGATGGTGTGTTCCACTCCAAGGTGTTCTCCAGGTTGCCTTTCCTGAACTTCTATCTTCAGGCTCTCATTAAATTGTAGTTAAATGGAACAACTGCATTTGGCGTACTAGTTGGTTTGGGGCCTACTATCGGTGTCTGCCACTCCTTGCTGTTCTCCTGGTTTCCTGTCCTGAAATTCCATTTTCAGGCTCTTGTTAAGTAGTTGTTAATGTTAGACTGCATTTGGCCTACTAGTTGGGTTGGGGCCTACTATCGGTGTCTGCCACTCCTTGCTGTTCTCCTCAACTGAACAAAGCTGGGCCGCCTGTTTACTACGGTTGCCAATTTTGAACTGCATGTCGACTACTTACTGATTTGGGCCTACTCTCTGTGTCAGCCTCTCATTCCAGTTGTCCTCCACTGCAATGCCCCCTGGTTAGTCCTGTGTTACCAATTTTGAACTGCATTTAGCCCACTTTATTCTTTGGGCCTATATCTGTGTTTCCTCCTCATCCTGCCCATTGCCCAGCCAGTGATAGATGAGTCTGCTGGTACATTGACCCATAACGCAAAATTCCCCGTGCACGCTACACAGCAAGATTGTGACCCTGCTGAAAGTCAGGTTCCTCTTCCCGCATACCATACCACCTTACACGGGGACAAAGAGGAAGGTGCAGATGAAAGTGCAGGTTCCTTCATCAGGTGGGGGGAGGAATACTAGTTGGCAACGTCACTGGCACAGGGCCTCTCATAGTACGCAAAAGTGTTGCTGCCGGTGGGAGGCGCCCCCGCCGTGCAAACACACCGCTGTACTTTGAGGGGCCCTGTGCCAGTGCCAATGCCAACGAGTGGGCCCCCCCTGCTTGCTCAGGATCACAGCACTTGCAAAGTTTAAATACTTACCTCTCCCTGCTCCACTGCCGTGACGTGGTCCAGATTTACTGGGCCCACTAATTACTTGAACCAGCCCTACCCCCCACAACTTTAGCCAAATGACCCCCAATTTCAAATGCCTTCCAATTATTATAAGGTAAATTACGATTGACAAGCTTCTTTAACAAGAATGGATGTTTTTGCCATTAAAATGGGCAGTGTAGGTATTTTCCTGGCCTCCACTCACTGCCGACTATGCTCCCCCATTGACTTGCATTGGGTTTCGTGTTTCGGGCGATACCCGACTTTTCGCGATAATCGGCCGATTCCACTCGACTCGACTTCTAAGATAGTCGGGTTTCGCGAAACACGGCTCGACTCTAAAAAGGTCAAGGTCGCTCAACCCTAGTGACATCGGAGGCTGTCACTGCTCTATAGGACCCTCATTGACACACTGACAGGAGACAATGGCTCCTGCAGTGCATCTCTGAGAGGTTACTAGAGTTCAAAGTCTCACTTTATGGCAATTGCGGCATGGGAAACTTTCTCACACAGCAATGCCAAAAGTGAGACTAGGGACTATTTTTTTTTACAGCGGCGGAGGAATACAATGTGGAAGGATACCTTCCTCCCATCATTGTGTTCCTGAAGCCCCTAGAGAGCGGTCGCATCAGCTGATGCTGCTGTTCTGCATGGGAGATCGTCGTGGGACACTTGTGGATTTCTGTGGATCAGGGAGTATATTGTTTTTTATTTTAATCTTTTTTACAGATGACACTGGCTTCGGGGATCAAAATGACAAGTGATGGTGAGTATATACTCTATGTTTTATGTACTGTATGTATGTATTGCATGTAATGTATGAATGTATTGCATGTAGTATGTATGTAGTATGTATGTATGTAGTATGTATGTAGTATGTATGTATGTAGTATGTATGCATGTGTATGTATGTGTATGTATGTAGTATGTATGTATGTAGTATGTATGTAGTATATTGTATGTATGTAGTATGTATGTAGTATGTAGCATGTATGTAGTATGTATGTATGTATGTAGCATGTAGTATGTATGTAGTATGTATGTAGTATGTATGTATGTATCTGCAGCGCCCCAGAGATCTGGTCGTTGGAGTATGACACTCTGCCGCTAAGGGGAGTGATGGTACGTCTGATGGCACTGAAGGAATTCTACTGACCAGGTATCACCAGCACACATTACACTTCACACTCCGGCCACTAGGGGGAGAAAAAGGCTTTATTTATTGGGCCACTCCTCACACTGGTAAAACTAGGGGTTGGATAGGAAGTTAGTCAGAAGCTGACTGGGTTGGATTCAGGCAACATCCCGTGGCAGGGGGTGTTGCAGGGAGAAGATTCAGGGGGGTGCCTGTCAGGCGTGGGAACCTGGCAGGTACCTAGCGAACAGAACAGAAAGTTACGGAACCGCGCCTGCACTACCTTGCGGCGGTATCCTAAGAAAGAGACACGAAGTGAAGGATATTGTGGAACAGTGAGAAATGAGATCAAGCACAAAGGAGAACCAGTAGGAGTCGTGCCCCGAGAACGGCAACATCCTACTGAGGCACGTAGCCGGTGGCCGGAACACCGAGGAAGTAACTGACTCTATGCCTTACTTCAAACTCCGCAGGACAGTTAATTATAGGTTGGCTGTCTACCTTAAATTTCCTATGAAGACATAGGGGGCAACATGTGGAGAGGGGCGTCTCTAGGGTCCCGGAAGTGCTCCGAGCCTTCCCGTCATACGGGTGCGTCCTAGCCATAACATACCTGGGGGCGAGAAACTAGTAACATCTGGAACGAAATAGAAAGAAAGAGAAAGAACTAGAAAGAACAAACGAACAAACAAACTAGAACAGAAGTTGTGAGGACTATAACGAATGCTCAGCAGGGTAGCACTACAACACACAGTTGCTATTGGTAGGCAACGATTTCCACCTCATAAAGGGAACTCTGGATGTGCCATCGGAACGGCCGGTCTCAGACAGCCCTGTTAACTGTGCTCTGGATTGCGGATCCTGAAGTCTTCAGTAAAGAGGTAAAGAGACTGCAACCTTGTGTCCTCGTTATTGTCTGCACCTCACACCATCACCATCTACATCACTGGGAAGCCCTGGGGACATACTTCACCTGTGGGAAGGTATACCATCTAGCTGCCATTCCATCACCCCAGCGGGCCCCAAGCAGCGTCGGTCATCCTGACCGAACACCACAGGTGGCGTCACGAAACCTTGATAGACTCCTATCACCTTTTATTGGACACACAGACGCAGTCTCCGCCCACGCACTGCCTACACTCCATTTTAGTGCATCATTGCACTATAGAATCTTCCGATTCCGGTATCCGATATCTTAAAAATATCAGAACTCAGTATTGGAAATCCGATACAGCGAATATCGGCCGATACCCGATATTTGCAGTATTGGAATGCTCAACACTAGTGACCACCTTTTGCCTTCTAGGTTCACCTGGACACAGTTTTTGAATTGACTCGTTAGGAAGGTTATTCCAAACATCTTGGAGAACTAACCACAGATCTTCTTTCTCTTCATGTAATCACAGACCAGAGAGCTGTATGTGAAGAGGACTCGTTGAATACTCAGTTTAAGGTCATGTGCACGCATTGAGTATTTGGTGAGTTGTTTACATCAGAATCTGTAAGACAAAACCAGGAGTGGAACAATCATAGGAAAAGTATAATAGGAAGATGTAACCACTTCAGCATTTTTCACCCACTCCTGGTTTGGCTTACAAATACTGAGGTAAAAAAAATCAACAAATACTCACAATGTGCACATGGCCTAATACGTAAGCCAGCCCCCTTGTCTTTTACAGTCAATGTAAAGACAGAGACTGGGTTAGCTATTAAAATAACCACTGAGAAATTCCCATGTCCCACCCTGCTCTGGTCAAGTGAAGACACAGGAAATGCTGTCCCATGTCGGACACAAACTAGGGGAGCAGCAAGGACAGGGGATAAAGCTTGCATTCAAAGAAAGATTTGACCACTTTTCAAATGTGAACTACTTGATTTTCAGAACTTGCAAACCATAGTGAAAACTGTGCTGTAATGGAAGTCACTTTGGTTGTCACTAAGTTTCTCAAAAGCCCGTAATTTCATAATAGTAGGCTCTTACTGTAAAGAATTTTTCAAAAATTTGGAAATGGAAATACTTCTCTGTGAAACATTCCAAATCAATACATGGTGAATTATGGTGGTAAAATCTGGACTCCATGTATCTAAAAATACAGAGCATATGTCACTAATGGAGTGCTAAGAGGAGAAGTGCTATGCAGGAAAATGCCTGCCATACTATATACGCATACACTTACAACTTAGTTGGCATGTTACACCCACATGCTTATCATACGACATGGACCGAGAATTTCACTAACGGGGAGAACAAGCAAAGTTGTCATATTTCAGTAATGGATGAAGCCATCTGCTTATTTAGTAAAGTAAGATAATAAAACTAGAAAGAAATATACATTCAATAGATTCAGCAGATCTGTATTAATGTGATTTAATGCAATTTTCAGTCCAAAGATGTCAATATGTCGAATTTAAAACATGTATGTTCTGCTTCCACAAACATGTTATTATACATAGACATTGTGTGTTAGGCTAATTTCACAGAAACGGAAAAAAAAAGTCTGATTTTCATGCAGAAAAAAACTGAAGATTTTTCACCTTTACTGTTATTCGTATGCCACCAGCAGACACAGACGGAGGAGGACCCCTATACAAGAACCATACAAGGACCATTTGAATGCCAATACATCATCATAATACACAATTCCACCTGTTTTGGAGGTGGTAGTGGCCCCTTGACCTCTTGGGGTCTTGTGGGGCTGCACAGGTTGCCTAAATGATATGTATTGTCTACCCTTGATATCGGCCATCCGTGTGTCATCTGTATGGCATGCATGTGCTGTTCCATGTATATTCCTCAGTTTCCATGTATGTTGTTATATTTTACTCTGCTGCCACCCAATGGCCTTTTTCTGTATGGCAGCTTGTTTTTCATGTATTTCTTGTGGGCATGTCTTACATCCGGTTCAGGGGTCAAATCTTCTCTTCCTCTGGCAGCCATTTCCAGTTTACTTTCTGTTGTGAGAGGACGTGCTTTTGAACTGGGCTTAGGAAGGCATCAGTCTTTCGACCACTCTCTCATGCTGCTCACACTTGCAGTCACACTTGGTGCTACATCTTACTGTACCATGTCTACCCTGCATTTCTGGAGAAGTTCTGTATTACCAGTTATACGCTGTATGTCCAGATCAACAAAATAAACAAGTCTGGATTACACAATCCCTGGAGTGCATCATCTCTCTGGACGCTGAGCAGCATTGGTCCTGTCTGCCTCATATCGAGGAAATACGAAGGTACGATTATCTCTCTCACAACTCTTATTAGTCTGCGACACCTTCATTCGCCTCATGTGGGGACAGAACAGTCGAAAGACTGCCTTGAAGCCCGGCCAGAATCACCCTTATATCACTATTCACGTGCCCGCTCTCTGCCCGCTCACATACTGCAGCCCTGCTCTGCTAAGAAATCTCCTGCAGCATCACCTCAGACTGCATTGTACATAAAGACTCTCTGTGTATTATACCACACTGCTGCAGATCGTCGGACCGCAGAACCCCACAATTCTCCAACAACACCTTGGGAATCTTATCAGGGGGTCGCGACTAAGCTGCACCGCAATTTCCAGCCCCCAATTTAAAGGTTCAGTTTCTTAAAGGGACAGCGCACCTTAAATCAAAATGGCCGAAAAGGACCTTCCACAGTTCCCCAATGCTGAAACAGAGCAAATACAACCTGATACTGTCCATTATGAAGACCAGGAAGCAGAGCCCGCTTCCACAGCAGACCCAGATGCACGACCAGTACGTTCCATCAAGCCAACATTAAAGGTCCTCGAGAATTACTGTTCCACAAGGGATGAGTTCAATGACAACTTGGACGACCTATGGGAACGAGTCGCCTCCCTTATGTCAAGCGTCCAACGCCATAAAAATGATGCAGCGGGTTTACAGTACACTATAAGACAGCTAGACGTGGCCCATGGCAGATACAAGAGACTGTTCACAAAGTATGCTGCCTTCCTTAAAGAATCTAAAATCGACGAAGCCCTATCAGAGTTAAGCAAGGCAGATTCCACAGACAGAGAAAAGGAAGGCCGCCGTGCAAGACGCCAAAGATAAAGCGGAGCTTCGTATCACCCATCTGCAAGAAACTAGATCGCACAGGTCAGCCTCGTCTAAACACTCTGCTCGGTCGTACAAATCATCCTGCTCAAGAACTTCAGCCCTCAGCGACAGAATCCTAGAGGCCCGTTTAAATGCAGAGCGGTCCAAACTAAGACGTTCATACACCGAAAAGAAAGCAGAAGCAGAGGCTCGAGCAAAGATTCTTCAAACAGAAGCAGAAGCGAAGAGAGCAGAAGCAGAGGCTCGAGCTAAGATTCTTCAAACAGAAGCAGAAGCGAAGAGAGCAGAAGCAGAGGCTCAAGCAAGGATTCTTCAAACAGAAATGGAGGAAGAAATTGCATTAGCCGAAGTAAAAATACTCGAGCAAACATTGAAGCAAAACCTCGACCCAATTTGCCTGCCACCACAGGAAGAAGACGGCCCAGCTGTTCGTACCAGAGACTACGTGCAGAAACAGATACCTGCAGCGCACACCTTCTCCAGTGACGTTCAACCCAACATTGCGGAAACGTCCAAGTCAGCCCAACCTATGGTGCCAGTATCGCCCACAGCCCCTACAGAGACCCAAGACCAACGCCGTGATGTACCCCCTCAGGAGCAATCATCATCGCAAGACGACCACAAGGCACACTCCAGCCCGCCTCCACAGTTCAAGCAGCAGTCATCGGAATCTCTAGAGGTTAAACCACAGCTCAACCCTGCAGCGACATCATTCTACCCGGGAACAATTCACCCTTCCACGCCACACAGCTTATACGCCCGAGGGGCACCACAAGCTAATATGGTAACAAGGAGTGAAGGATCAGACATGTCCGAGTTTGCCAGGTTCATGGTGAGCAGGGAGCTAATCAGCACTAGCCTCTCAAAATTCGACGACCGTGCAGAGAACTACAGAGCCTGGAAAGCAACCTTCAAGGCCGCCATTGCTGATCTCAACCTATCCGTGGAGCAGGAGCTCGACCTCATGGTAAAATGGTTGGGTCCTGAATCCACAAACCGTATCAAGAGTCTTAGGACCGTCTATGTGGGGCAAGCTGAAGCAGGTCTCGCTGCTGCCTGGCAGAGACTCGAAAGAACCTACGGCAGCGCTGAAGCCATAGAAAAGTCCCTATTCAAGAGACTGCAGAACGTTCCAAGGATCAACCTTAAGGAAGCCCACAAGCTTCTGGACTTAAGTGATCTGCTTATGGAGCTGGAACTTGCTAAAAGAGACCCTCGTCTGTCAGGACTGTGCTACCTGGACACTGCCCATGGGGTGAACCCAATCGTCTCAAAGCTGCCACATAGTCTGCAAGAGAAGTGGGCAGTGTGTGTCTCCAGGTATAAAAGGTCACATGACGTCACCTTTCCTCCGTTCATTCAGTTCTGCAAGTTCATTGACGAACAAGCCCAAATGAGGAACGACCCTAGCCTCGACTTCCTGGAGTCTAACACTGCAGCTCCAGCAACACCTTCATCAAGGTATGAAAGCGTCGCACATAGACGCAAGGACTCAAGGAACAGTGTAAGCGTCAGAAAGACTAACCTGCCATCACCTGCAGTACCTGCCGACAAGCAGTACACTATTCCGTCGAGGGATAAGTCTTTCAATCGTGAGTGTCCCATTCACAAAAAACCACACTCACTGAACAAATGTAGAGGCTTCAGGTCCAAAACCATGCAGGAGCGCAAGAAAATCCTCAACGAACTTGGGGTATGTTTCATGTGCTGCGCTTCATCAGAACACATGGCCAAGGACTGTAAATCTGCCACTAAGTGTGAAGAGTGTCATAGCGACAGACACCCATCAGCCTTGCACCCAGGCTCAGTCACCGGCGAAACAGCAGTTGCAGTTACCTCTAGTCCCGCTACAAACCATGGCGGGGAGCCACAGAATCACGCCAAGTCCACCACAGCTGTGTCCTGCTCATGCTCAGAGGTATGTGGGGAGAATCAAAATGCTATCGATCCCTAGCTGGACCTAAGTTCTTTGAAGCCTTTAGAATCAAGGGACCAGCAACGCCCTACACTCTGAATACTTGCTCGGGGAGCATAGAGACTAGCGGCAGAAGAGCACAAGGTTTCATCGCTTCTCCTGTCAATGAAGACGTAGAAATACCCCTACCTACGCTAATTGAATGCGATCAAATACCAGACCAAAGGGATGAGATCCCTACCCCGGAAGCTGCTTTCCACCAACCACACTTAAGGCACCTAGCCAGCGTTATCCCACCTTTGGACACAGATGCTGAAATCCTACTTCTGCTCGGCAGAGACAATTTGAGGATACATAAGGTCCGCCAACAGTGTAATGGTCCTGACTACGCCCCCTACGCCCAGAGACTTGACTTGGGGTGGGTAGTCATAGGAAATGTATGCTTGGACCAAACAGGAGTCCACTCCTTTAAGACGTACGTACGCCGAGACGGGTGCACTACCTTCTGCAAACCATGTCCTCATCACTATGAGGTGAAGGAAAAGCTTCCAGATTCCGTAGAGCTGCCTGATGTTATCCCTTCTCCCTATGCAGACGACTTGGGAAAATTGGTGTTTCATACCACTAAGGATGACAACAAAGTAGCCCCATCTATGGAAGACAAGGAATTTGTCAGGATAATGGACAATGAGTTCCTTAAGGACGAAACCAATCACTGGGTTTTCCCCTTACCCTTCCGAGCTACCAGGGTAAGGCTCCCGAACAATCGTGAACAAGCCTTGTCCAGATTTAATTCTCTCCAGCGCACGCTAAGCAATAAACCGGAGATGAAAGAACACATTGTCACCTTTATGGGCAAAATATTCCATAGCAACCATGCAGAGCCAGCGTCTCCCTTAAAGGAAAATGAGGAGTGCTGGTACCTACCCTCATTTGGAGTATATCACCCGAAGAAACCTAAACAAATTAGAGTTGTCTTTGATTCAAGCGCCAAACATCAAGGCGTATCTCTCAATGATGTCCTCCTCACAGGTCCTAATCTGACAAACAACTTAGTAGGAGTGTTGATGAGGTTCAGGAAAGAGCCCATTGCCATCACCGCCGACATTGAACAGATGTTCCACTGTTTCATAGTCCGAGAGGACCACAGGAATTTCCTCAGGTTCCTGTGGTACAAGGACAATGACCCCAGCAAAGAGATGGTGGAGTATCGCATGCGGGTGCACGTATTCGGGAACAGCCCTTCACCCGCTGTGGCAACATATGGCCTGCGGAGAACCGCACAAGAAGGAGAGTCCGAGTATGGAACAGACGCCAGAGACTTTGTAGAGAAAGACTTCTACGTAGATGATGGACTAAAATCTCTACCTACAGAAGAAGCTGCAATCGACCTACTCAAAAGGACCGAACATATGCTGTACCGAGCTAAGCTTAGACTGCACAAAATTGCTTCAAACAGCCCGGCTGTCATGAGAGCCTTTGAGTCAAGCGACCACGCACCTGGATTCAAGGACATAGACCTGGGACCAGACCGTCCGCCTGTGCAGAGAAGCTTAGGCCTGAGGTGGAACCTGTCAGCCGACACCTTCGGATTCCAAATCAACTGTGCAGACAAACCATTCACTAAACGTGGTGTCCTGTCAGTGGTAAATAGCCTGTATGACCCACTGGGATTCATAGCACCAATTACCATACAAGGTAAATCCCTTCTGAGACAGCTGTCCGAAACTGTCAAGGACTGGGATACCCCTCTACCTCCTGATAAGGAACCAAAATGGGAAACCTGGAAGCAGTCTTTGTGTGCCTTGGATAAAATCCATATAACGAGATGCTACGCTGGAATCTCACTTGCTGCTAGCACTAGGACGGAACTCCATGTGTTCTCGGATGCATCCACGGAGGCCATTGCAGCTGTTGTCTACCTGAAGGTAACGGGATCTGACAATCAAGATCATGTTGGGTTCGTTTTCGGCAAAGCTAAGTTGGCTCCCAAGCCTGACCACACTATTCCCAGGCTGGAACTCTGTGGGGCTGTGCTTGCAGTAGAACTCGCAGACTTTATTCAGCATGAGCTGGACACTCACATAGATGACGTACAATACTACAGTGACAGTAAAGTTATCTTAGGTTACATCTACAACCAAACAAGGCGCTTCTACGTGTACGTCAGTAACCGCATTGAGAGAATAAGAAGGTCTTCCAAACCTGAACAGTGGCACTATATCCCATCTGAACTTAATCCAGCCGACCATGCCACTAGACCTATGTCTATAAATTCCTTTGCTAACTCTTCTTGGCTTTCAGGTCCAAAGTTTCTGCTGGAACAGAAGGGAAGTGAATGTGTTCAGGAAGTCTTCAGCATCCAGGATCCGGACGATGATCCAGAAGTCCGCTCCGAGGTCAGTGCTCTGGCCACGAACGCTAAACGAACCTCCACCCTCGGTTGTCAGTGCTTCAAACGCTTCTCCAATTGGATGAAACTCATTAAGACTATTGCAAGGTTAGTCCACATTGCGAGATCTTATCACAAGCCACATGGAGACAAAGACTGTCATGGTTGGCACGTCTGCCAAAAAATACTACCAATCGAGGACATTCCGGTAGGATAAACTATGAACAGAACACTGCACTACTATTTGTCCATTGGATTACAGTGGGTCAGAGATAGTTTGGCCTAGTGCGGCTTCTCTGATCCGAAGATGGGTTTTCCATTGGATTATCTCAGGAACTGACTTAATGTCTTGTTTAAAGTTATTATTGCATTACATGCATGTTTGGTTTCACTTTCTAGGTTGTTGGACTTTTTAAGGACATTGATATAGTGAAATCCCTTTCGGAATTTCAGACGGGGAGTGTGCTGTTCCATGTATATTCCTCAGTTTCCATGTATGTTGTTATATTTTACTCTGCTGCCACCCAATGGCCTTTTTCTGTATGGCAGCTTGTTTTTCATGTATTTCTTGTGGGCATGTCTTACATCCAGTTCAGGGGTCAAATCTTCTCTTCCTCTGGCAGCCATTTCCAGTTTACTTTCTGTTGTGAGAGGACGTGCTTTTGAACTGGGCTTAGGAAGGCATCAGTCTTTCGATCACTCTCTCATGCTGCTCACACTTGCAGACACATTTGGTGCTACATCTTACTGTACCCTGTCTACCCTGCATTTCTGGAGAAGTTCTGTATTACCAGTTATACGCTGTATGTCCAGATCTACAAAATAAACAAGTCTGGATTACAAAATCCCTGGAGTGCATCATCTCTGTGGACGCTGAGCAGCATTGGTCCTGTCTGCCTCATATCGAGGAAATACGAAGGTACGATTATCTCTCTCACAACTCTTATTAGTCTGCGACACCTTCATTCGCCTCATGTGGGGACAGAACAATGCATATGGCATTTGCATTGCTACATCAGAAGGGAATCAAATTTAGAAAACCCCCAAAAATTTTATATATAAATAATTACAATTTCTCCGTAAAAAGTGGATGCAATTACGAAAGATTCATAGGGGATCATTTTTTTTGCGCACCCATTATTATTATTATTATTTATTTATATAGCACCATTGAATCCATGGTGCTGTACATGAGAAGGGGTTACATACAAATTCCAGATATCACTTACAGTAAACAAATTAACAATGACCGACTGATACAGAGGGGCGAGGACCCTGCCCTTGCGGGCTTACATTCTACAGTCTACACCCATATACTTCAATAGGCAAGTCTCATCCAACATACTAAGATAGTATAAAATATTCAAAAGTCTAGCACAAGCTGCAATTCATTTCCTTGGACTTTCGGCCCGTGTGAAGAAATGGTCATCTGAACAACCGAAAATAAATAACATTGGTCCTAGTGCTGTCCGTGTGCGGTCAGTTTTTTCCACAGACAGCACT
Organism: Ranitomeya imitator; assembly: GCF_032444005.1. Classification (NCBI taxonomy): domain Eukaryota; kingdom Metazoa; phylum Chordata; class Amphibia; order Anura; family Dendrobatidae; genus Ranitomeya; species Ranitomeya imitator. Next base: position 497,003,786 of record NC_091287.1, read on the forward strand.
TGAACCAAAATTACGGATGTGTAAACTGAACCTAACACATACATGGCGTTGTCTTTTTGAAAGCTGTTACCGCCGTTCCTCCGTCTTCAAGCTTTGTTGGCCATCACAGTTTCGGACTGCCCTATCCACAGATATCTTATTCTGACAGCAGAACATTGGCTAAAATATATAGGCTTGAATCTGTTTACCCATTTAGTTAGGATTACTTGCCTCCTAATGATTTAAAAATGTGCCCTCATTTTCTAAATTACATTTTTTTCTTGCAGCTTGGGTGCTGTAGTGCTGTGGGGAACCGAGTCGCTTGCCCTACTGGTGCGCCGATGCTTCAGCAATGATAGGCAAAGGGCACTGCATCTTAAAGGTAAGGGACTCACTGAGAGGTTCGCCATGACGTGGCAGTGGGCTTCATATACAATCAGAACGTCAAACTAAGAACCTCATGCTCAGTTTTGTTAATTTTTGCTCACCCACAATAGATCAATGTGTGGGTGTGCAGTCCATGGATTTTTCTACAGCTAAGGTACATGTTGTAAGCCTAAAAGTCCAAACCATCAAAATCTAAAATGATCTAACCTGTACTGGAAATGTTATAAATAGTGTTGAGCGATACCTTCCGATATCGGAAAGTATCGGTATCGGTTTGGATCGGCCGATATTCAAAAAATATCGGATATCGCCGATACCGATACCCGATCCCAATGCAAGTCAATGGGACCAAAATATCGGAATTAAAATAAACCCTTTCTTTCCTTGTAGGTTCATTCTACCTGAAGGAAAACAACTAAGAATAATGTAGGATGTATGGGGGAGGTGGCGGAGACATTAAAGGCAATGAGGATTAGTCCAATCAAATAGAATAGCATGTTTTTTTTTTTTTTTTAAAGAAGTTCGGATTGAAAAAGATATTGAGTATGTAAATTTTTTTTATTTTGTCAGATATTGATGTTTCACTATTCCACGCCCTTCCCCTTCTTTTTTTTCTTTTTTTTTTTTTTCTTTTCCCACACTTTCATCTTCATCATCATCAGCATCCTTGACATCAACTTCTTCACCTTATTCATCTTCTTCTTCATCTTCTACCTATTTTTTTTTTTATTACATTCTTCATATTCATTTTCTTCAACTATTATTATTCTTCCTATTCTACATATTCTTTTTATTCCACTGTTATTATTCTTCCTATTCTACTTCTTCATCATATTCTCATTTGTGACAGGCATTCCCGTAGTTGTTATCTATAAAAGTTGGAAGATTACACCTTCCGTTCTGCCAGTCACAAAAGTTACATTTGTCCGCGTTCAGTTTGGCCTGCAGCATCAGGCTTTATCCAGGGGCACCACGAGGAGGAACGGACTCACCCCCATACACTGCTTAGTCTTCTTCTGCATATAATTTAGATAATATCTTTTGCTCTGATATTAAGTCTTATGCTTAATGTTCTTCTGCTCTTTGTTCTGCAGCCTCTTGTTCTTCTGCTTCTCGGTCTTCCATGTTGTCGTCTCCAGGGTCTTCGTCTCCAGTGTCGTCATCTCCGCCGTCGTCGTCTCAGCCGTCGTCGTCTCCGCCGTCGTCGTCGTCGTCGTCATCGGGGTGGTCTTCCGGGTCGTCGTCATCGGGGTGGTCTTCCGGGTTGTCGACGTTAGGGTCTTCAACTTGGAAATGTAGCAGAAGGTACAAGAAGGCTGAGAAAATGCCAAGAACCAGCTGATGGAACTGGAACTCGGATGGCTACCCGAAGGTTCAAGAGCCTATGGAACTACCGAGGACCAGCTGACGTTACTGGAACCCGGTTACTAAGCAGGAGGTACCCGTGCTAAAAAGCACTACCAAGGACCGCCTGACGTTGGCGGAACTCGGATACCCAGAAGGAGGCACCTAAGCCAAAGGCTCTGCCCGGAACCAGATGACGTTACTGGAACCAGGATGGGGAGCAGAAGGTACAAGAGCAAAAGACACTGCCGAGAACCAGCTGACGGTACTGGAACCCGGATGGGTAGCCGAATGTCCAAGAGCCAATGGAACTACCAAGGACCAGCTGACGTTACTGGAACCCGGTTACTAAGCAGGAGGTACCCGTGCCTGAAAGCACTACCAAGGACCACCTGACATTGGTGGAACTTGGATACCCAGAAGGAGGCACCTAAGCCAAAGGCTCTGCCCGGAACCAGCTGACGGTACTGGAACCAGGATGGGGAGCAGAAGGTACAAGAGCAAAAGACACTGCCGAGAACCAGCTGACGGTGCTGGAACCAGGTGGTGGACCCGAAGGCCCACAGGAGAGGAGAGAACAGCTAGGCCGCGAGGCAGCCGCAGTTACCGAACCCCAACAGTCCTACAGGGGGAGCTGGGCCTACTGGCACTACAGAACCAGCCTTGACTACCAGTTCACGCAGCCCACATAGGAAGCTCCTAAACTGGAGGCACCCTGGAGTTGGCTAACTCGACCGCCCCACGACGGGGCAAGCATAGGCGTCTCAGTGAAGTTGACACAACCCGGAAACAGCTGACGGTGCTGAAACCAGGCTTGGCACGAGGGAGTACCTGTGACAAGAACACTGCCGAGAACCAACTGGCGGTGCTGGAACCCGGATGCGTTGCCCCAGTGTGCAAGAGCCAATGGCACGACCGAGGACCAGCTGACGGTGCTGGAACCCGGTTACTAAGCTGTAGGTGCCCGCGCTTAAAAGCACTACCAAGGACCGCCTGGCGTTGGCGGAACTCGGATACCCAGGAGGAGGCACCTTAGCCAAAGGCTCGGCCCGGAACCAGCTGACGGTGCTGGAACCAGGTGGTGGACCCCAAGGCCCACAGGAGAGGAGAGAACAGCTAGGCCGCGAGGCAGCCGCAGTTACCGAACCCCAACAGTCCTACAGGGGGAGCTGGGCCTACTGGCACTACAGAACCAGCCTTGACTACCAGTTCACGCAGCCCACATAGGAAGCTCCTAAACTGGAGGCACCCTGGAGTTGGCTAACTCGACCGCCCCACGACGGGGCAAGCATAGGCGTCTCAGTGAAGTTGACACAACCCGGAAACAGCTGACGGTGCTGAAACCAGGCTTGGCACGAGGGAGTACCTGTGACAAGAACACTGCCGAGAACCAGCTGGCGGTGCTGGAACCCGGATGCGTTGCCTTGCCTATTAAAGATTGTCTTCCTAGAGCCCCAACTAGCGGTGTTGGAGCAAAGGGTAAGCAGGGGGAGATGAGTGTAGGCCGAAGCCTGCACTGGAGGCAGCTTTGTGTCTGCGTTGCGTTTGCAGGACACTTTGCCGGCTACACACTGGGGGAACAGCTGGCGTTGCTGAACCCCACTAACACAATGGCGTGTGTTTTTATCTGTGCAGCTAGCACTTGCGGGCAAAAACTTGCGATGTTAGAGCCCGTGTTGAAGCAGGAGGAGGAGGAGAGGAGCAGAGTGTAGGCCGAAGCCTAGTTGAACCAATTTCAAAGGAAACCTTTAACCCCCCCCTCAGGTGTTACAAAGTACAAGAGACACACCTTGTGCAGTATTAATGCTGCACAAGTGAAAGGTTGCTCTATTAATTTGTCTACTTGCACACGCTGAATGAAAGACATACACAATTTACCCCATTCTACAGTAAAACTGTAGTGGATGCGTGACTTGGTTTTTTGATGAGACGCAGCACAGGTGTCCAAAACAACGCCTTGGTGCTTGGCGCAGCTTCCTGAGCGTTGTTATTTGCTGTACAGGAGTCTGCGCTCTTGTGTTATCCCTTGGCAATGCCCTGTTAGCGCTGCCCATCTTATGACCTCATTTCATGTTGGCCGGTGCGGTTAACGATGGCCATAAATCCCAGACCCACAGTGGCTTTTCCTAAAGTCACACTGCGGTGCTGGGATTCGTGGCCTTGAGCAGTAAATATTTTGGCCGCTCACACACGTCCTTACACCTGCTTCAGACTGGGCGGCCTCTGCTGATCCCTTCTCGCATGCCGCGGCCATGAGGCTGCACAGTCTGAAGAAGGCGGAAGGAGATGAGTTAAGACAGGCGAAGATATGCACTGCTCGTGCCCATCAATCACACCCTCGCAGTCAAAATAATTAAGACAACGAGGAGCATTTTATTCAGGCAGGGCGGACGAACAGGCGCAAGTAGCCAACCAATGATGTCAGAAGACGGGAAGCGCTACCAAGGGGGGTGCTGCGTATCATTAGAAAGGAAAGTCACACCTCAGGGACAGTGGAATGGTCTCAAAGAGACACATTTTGTACGTGTTGAGTTCCACGTGGGCAAGGAGAAAACGTCAGCCACCTTGTACAAATGCAGCAGTACTGCTGTACAAGGTGGCTGTTATACATAGAAACACCTGGGGGTGGTGGCCAGGCTCCCTTCAATTTCAGTTCATGTGCCTGCGTGGCGTTTGCAGGTCACGTTGCAAGCTACACAGCAGGGGAACAGCTGGCGTTGCTGAACCCCACTGACACATTGACTGGTGTTTTTCTCTGTGCAGATTGCATGTCCGGGCAAAAACTAGCGGTGTTAGAGCCCAGGGTCAGCAGGAGGAGGAGGAGAGGAGCAAAGTGTAGGCCGAAGCCTGCACTGGTGGCAGCTTTTGGTCGGTTGTGCCAGCGTGGCTTGTGCTGGACACGATGCCGGCTACACAGCGGGGGAACAGCTGGCGGTGCTGAACCACACTAACACATTGGCTGGTGTTTTTCTCTGTGCAGCTAGCATGTCCGGGCAGAAACTGGCGTTGTTTGAGCCCAGGGTCAGCAGGAGGAGGAGAGGAGCAAAGTGTAGGCCGAAGCCTGCACTGGTGGCAGCTTTTGTTCTGTTGTGCCAGCGTGGCTTGTGCTGGACACGTTGCCGACTACACAGCAGGGGAACAGCTGGCGGTGCTGAACCCCACTAACACATTGGCTGGTGTTTTTCTCTGTGCAGCTAGCATTTCCGGGCAAAAACTAGCGGTGTTTGAGCCCAGGGTCAGCAGGAGGAGTAGAGGAGCAGAGTGTTGGCCAAAGCCTAGTTGAACCAATTTCAAAGGTTACCTTTAACCCCCCCCTCAGGTGTTGCAAGGTACAAGAGCCACACCTTGAACAGCATTATTGATGCACAAGTCAAAGGTTGCTCTATTTAATTTTGCTCCTTGCACACGCTGAATTAAACACGTACACTATTTAGCCCATTATACTGTCAAACAGTAGTGGAGGCGTGACTACTAGTCTTTTTAAGGAGACGCAGCACAGGTGTACAAATTTACACCTAGGTGCTGTGCGCAGATTCCTTACCGTTGTTATTTCCAGTACAGGAAACTGCGCTCTTGTGTTATCCCTTGGCAATACCCTGTTAGTGCAGGCCGTCTCATGACCTCATTTCATGTTGGCCGGTGCGGTTAACGATGGCCATAAATCCCAGACCCACAGTGGCTTTTCCTAAAGTCACACTGCGGTGCTGGGATTCGTGGCCTTGTGCAGTAAATATGTTCGCCGCTCACACATGTCCTTACACCTGCTTCAGACTGGGCGGCCTCAGCTGATCCCTTATCGCATGCCGCGGCCATGAGGCCGCACAGTCAGAAGAAGGCGGAAGGAGGGGAGTGAAAACAGGGGAACATATGCACTGCTCGTGCCCATCAATCACACCCTCGCAGTCAAAATATATGAGACAACGGGGGGCGTTGTGTCGGGCAGGGGGGACGCACAGGCACAGCCAGCCAACCAATGATGTCAGGAGACGGGCAGCGCTAACAATGGGGGTGCTGCGTGTCATTAAAAAGGAAAGTCACACCTCAGGGACATTGTAATGGTCTGTAATGAGACACATTTTGTACTTGTTGAGTTCCACGTGTGCAAGGAGAAAAAGTCAGCCACCTTGTACAAATGCAGCAGTACTGCTGTACAAGGTGGCTGTTATACATAGAAACACCTGGGGGGGTGGGGGGCAGGCTCCCTTCAATTTCAGTTCATGTGCCTGCGTGGCGTTTGCAGGTCACGTTGCAAGCTACACAGCAGGGGAACAGCTGGCGTTGCTGAACCCCACTGACACATTGACTGGTGTTTTTCTCTGTGCAGATTGCATGTCCGGGCAAAAACTAGCGGTGTTAGAGCCCAGGGTCAGCAGGAGGAGGAGGAGAGGAGCAAAGTGTAGGCCGAAGCCTGCACTGGTGGCAGCTTTTGGTCGGTTGTGCCAGCGTGGCTTGTGCTGGACACGATGCCGGCTACACAGCGGGGGAACAGCTGGCGGTGCTGAACCACACTAACACATTGGCTGGTGTTTTTCTCTGTGCAGCTAGCATGTCCGGGCAGAAACTGGCGTTGTTTGAGCCCAGGGTCAGCAGGAGGAGGAGAGGAGCAAAGTGTAGGCCGAAGCCTGCACTGGTGGCAGCTTTTGTTCTGTTGTGCCAGCGTGGCTTGTGCTGGACACGTTGCCGACTACACAGCAGGGGAACAGCTGGCGGTGCTGAACCCCACTAACACATTGGCTGGTGTTTTTCTCTGTGCAGCTAGCATTTCCGGGCAAAAACTAGCGGTGTTTGAGCCCAGGGTCAGCAGGAGGAGTAGAGGAGCAGAGTGTTGGCCAAAGCCTAGTTGAACCAATTTCAAAGGTTACCTTTAACCCCCCCCTCAGGTGTTGCAAGGTACAAGAGCCACACCTTGAACAGCATTATTGATGCACAAGTCAAAGGTTGCTCTATTTAATTTTGCTCCTTGCACACGCTGAATTAAACACGTACACTATTTAGCCCATTATACTGTCAAACAGTAGTGGAGGCGTGACTACTAGTCTTTTTAAGGAGACGCAGCACAGGTGTACAAATTTACACCTAGGTGCTGTGCGCAGATTCCTTACCGTTGTTATTTCCAGTACAGGAAACTGCGCTCTTGTGTTATCCCTTGGCAATACCCTGTTAGTGCAGGCCGTCTCATGACCTCATTTCATGTTGGCCGGTGCGGTTAACGATGGCCATAAATCCCAGACCCACAGTGGCTTTTCCTAAAGTCACACTGCGGTGCTGGGATTCGTGGCCTTGTGCAGTAAATATGTTCGCCGCTCACACATGTCCTTACACCTGCTTCAGACTGGGCGGCCTCAGCTGATCCCTTATCGCATGCCGCGGCCATGAGGCCGCACAGTCAGAAGAAGGCGGAAGGAGGGGAGTGAAAACAGGGGAACATATGCACTGCTCGTGCCCATCAATCACACCCTCGCAGTCAAAATATATGAGACAACGGGGGGCGTTGTGTCGGGCAGGGGGGACGCACAGGCACAGCCAGCCAACCAATGATGTCAGGAGACGGGCAGCGCTAACAATGGGGGTGCTGCGTGTCATTAAAAAGGAAAGTCACACCTCAGGGACATTGTAATGGTCTGTAATGAGACACATTTTGTACTTGTTGAGTTCCACGTGTGCAAGGAGAAAAAGTCAGCCACCTTGTACAAATGCAGCAGTACTGCTGTACAAGGTGGCTGTTATACATAGAAACACCTGGGGGGGTGGGGGGCAGGCTCCCTTCAATTTCAGTTCATGTGCCTGCGTGGCGTTTGCAGGTCACGTTGCAAGCTACACAGCAGGGGAACAGCTGGCGTTGCTGAACCCCACTGACACATTGACTGGTGTTTTTCTCTGTGCAGATTGCATGTCCGGGCAAAAACTAGCGGTGTTAGAGCCCAGGGTCAGCAGGAGGAGGAGGAGAGGAGCAAAGTGTAGGCCGAAGCCTGCACTGGTGGCAGCTTTTGGTCGGTTGTGCCAGCGTGGCTTGTGCTGGACACGATGCCGGCTACACAGCGGGGGAACAGCTGGCGGTGCTGAACCACACTAACACATTGGCTGGTGTTTTTCTCTGTGCAGCTAGCATGTCCGGGCAGAAACTGGCGTTGTTTGAGCCCAGGGTCAGCAGGAGGAGGAGAGGAGCAAAGTGTAGGCCGAAGCCTGCACTGGTGGCAGCTTTTGTTCTGTTGTGCCAGCGTGGCTTGTGCTGGACACGTTGCCGACTACACAGCAGGGGAACAGCTGGCGGTGCTGAACCCCACTAACACATTGGCTGGTGTTTTTCTCTGTGCAGCTAGCATTTCCGGGCAAAAACTAGCGGTGTTTGAGCCCAGGGTCAGCAGGAGGAGTAGAGGAGCAGAGTGTAGGCCGAAGCCTAGTTGAACCAATTTCAAAGGTTACCTTTAACCCCCCCCTCAGGTGTTGCAAGGTACAAGAGCCACACCTTGAACAGCATTAATGATGCACAAGTCAAAGGTTGCTCTATTTAATTTTGCTCCTTGCACACGCTGAATTAAACACGTACACTATTTAGCCCATTATACTGTCAAACAGTTGTGGAGGCGTGACTTGTCTTTTTAACGAGACGCAGCACAGGTGTCAAAATTTGCACCTAGGTACTGGGCGCAGATTCCTGAGCGTTGTTATTTGCTGTACAGGAGTCTGCGCTATTGTGATCCCTTGGCCATGCGCTGTGAGCGCTTCCTGTCTTCTGACCTCATTTCATGTCGGCCGTTGCGGTTAGCGATGGACATGAATCCCAGACCCACAGTGTGTTTTTAAAAAATCACACTGCGGTGCTGGGATTCGTGCCCTGGTGCACTAAATATGTTTGCCGCTCACACATGTCCTTACACCTGCTTCAGACTGGGCGGCCTCATCTGATCCCTTATCGCCTGCCGCGGCCATGAGGACACCCAGTCTGAAGAAGGCGGAAGGAGATGAGTGAACACAGGCAAACATATGCACTGCACATGCCCATCAATCACACCCTCGCTGTCCAAAAAAATAAGACATCGAGGGCCGTTGTTTCGAGCAGGGGAGATGCACAGGCGCAGCCAGCTAACCAATGATGTCAAAAGACGGGCAGCGCTAACAAGGGTGGTGCTGCGTGTCATTACAAAGGAAAGTCACACCTCAGGGACATTGTAATGGTCTCTAATGAGACACATTTTGTACGTGTTGAGTTCCACGTGGGCAAGGAGAAAAAGTCAGCCACCTCGTACAAATGCAGCAGTACTGCTGTACAAGGTGGCTGATATACATAGAAACACCTGTGGGTGGGGGGCAGGCTCCCTTCAATTTCAGTTCATGTGCCTGCGTGGCGTTTGCAGGTCACGTTGCAAGCTACACAGCAGGGGAACAGCTGGCGTTGCTGAACCCCACTGACACATTGACTGGTGTTTTTCTCTGTGCAGATTGCATGTCCGGGCAAAAACTAGCGGTGTTAGAGCCCAGGGTCAGCAGGAGGAGGAGGAGAGGAGCAAAGTGTAGGCCGAAGCCTGCACTGGTGGCAGCTTTTGGTCGGTTGTGCCAGCGTGGCTTGTGCTGGACACGATGCCGGCTACACAGCGGGGGAACAGCAGGCGGTGCTGAACCCCACTAACACATTGGCTGGTGTTTTTCTCTGTGCAGCTAGCATGTCCGGGCAGAAACTGGCGTTGTTTGAGCCCAGGGTCAGCAGGAGGAGGAGAGGAGCAAAGTGTAGGCCGAAGCCTGCACTGGTGGCAGCTTTTGGTCGGTTGTGCCAGCGTGGCTTGTGCTGGACACGTTGCCGACTACACAGCAGGGGAACAGCTGGCGGTGCTGAACCCCACTAACACATTGGCTGGTGTTTTTCTCTGTGCAGCTAGCATTTCCGGGCAAAAACTAGCGGTGTTTGAGCCCAGGGTCAGCAGGAGGAGGAGAGGAGCAGAGTGTAGGCCGAAGCCTAGTTGAACCAATTTCAAAGGTTACCTTTAACCCCCCCCTCAGGTGTTGCAAGGTACAAGAGCCACACCTTGTGCAGCATTAATGCTGCACAAGTAAAAGGTTGCTCTATTTGTTTTGCTCCTTGCACACGCTGACTAAAACACGTACACTATTTAGCCCATTATACTGTCAAACAGTTGTGGAGGCGTGACTTGTCTTTTTAACGAGACGCAGCACAGGTGTCAAAATTTGCACCTAGGTACTGGGCGCAGATTCCTGAGCGTTGTTATTTGCTGTACAGGAGTCTGCGCTATTGTGATCCCTTGGCCATGCGCTGTGAGCGCTTCCTGTCTTCTGACCTCATTTCATGTCGGCCGTTGCGGTTAGCGATGGACATGAATCCCAGACCCACAGTGTGTTTTCAAAAAATCACACTGCGTGGCTGGGATTCGTGGCCTTGTGCAGTAAATAGGTTTGCCGCTTACACATGTCCTTACACCTGCTCCAGACTGGGCGGCCTCAGCTGATCCCTTATCGCCTACCACGGCCAGGAGGCCGCACAGTCTGAAGAAGGCGGAAGGAGATGAGTTAAGACAGGCGAACATATGCACTGCTCGTGCCCATAAACCACACCCTCGCTGACAAAATAAATATGACAACGAGGGGCGTTGTTTCTAGCAGGGCGGATGCACAGGCGCAGCCAGCTAACCATGATGACAAAAGACGGGAAACGCTACCAAGGGGGGTGCTGCGTATCATTACAAAGGAAAGTCACACCTCAGGGACAGTGGAATGGTCTCAATGAGACACATTTTGTACGTGTTGAGTTCCACGTGGGCAAGGAGAAAAAGTCAGCCACCTTGTACAAATGCAGCAGTACTGCTGTACTAGGTGGCTGTTATACATAGAAACACCTGGGGGGGTGGGGCCAGGTTCCCTTTTAATTTCAGTTCCTGTGCCTGCATGGCGTTTGCAGGTCACGTTGCCGGCTACACAGCAGGGGAACAGCTGGCGTTGCTGAACCCCACTAACACATTGGCTGGTGTTTTTCTCTGTGCAGCTAGCACTTCCGGGCAAAAACTAGCGGTGTTTGAGCCCAGGGTCAGCAGGAGGAGGAGAGGAGCAGAGTGTAGGCCGAAGCCTGCACTGGTGGCAGCTTTTGTTCTGTTGTGCCAGCGTGGCTTGTGCTGGACACGTTGCCGACTACACAGCAGGGGAACAGCTGGCGGTGCTGAACCCCACTGACACATCACCTAGTGTTTTTTTCTGTGTAGACAACACTTCCAGGTGGCAACTGACAGTGTTGAAACCCAGGGAATCAAAGAGGAGCAGAGTGTAGGCCGAAGCCTGCAGTGGAGCAAGTTGAAAGGGAACCTTTAACCCCCCCCCCCCCAGGCATTTGTTGCTGAAAGAGCCATCTTGTACAGCAGTAATACTGCACATGGAAAATGGTGGCTCCGAAAATTATGCTCCTTGCAAACGCTGAAGTACACACTCATATAATGTGTCCCCTCACACCGTCAAACCATCCCGGAAGTGGGACTTTCCTTTGTAATGTGACACAGCACAGCCGTCATTCCAACCCCCTTGGTGCCGGGCACCACCTCCTCAACGTTGTTTGGTTCTGTCACGGAGCCCGCACTGTAATGTTATCCCTTGGCCATGCACAGTTAGCGGTGCCCGTCTTCTGACATCATGTAGGTGTCAGGCTGGCAGTGCCTGTGCGTCCAAGCTGCCCGAGATCCAACCTTGCAGTGTCATCTAATGTAGTCCCACTGCGGGCCAGGGATCCATGGGCATGCGCAGTGCATATCATCGCCTCTCACTCACCTCCTTCCTGCTTCTTCAGACTGTGCGGCGTCACGGCCGTGGCATGCTATTAGGGATCAGCTGACGCCGCCTAGTCTGAAGAAGCGTGAAGAAGGGGAGTGAGAGGCTAGTATATGCACTGCGCATGGCCATGGATACCAGGCCCACTGTGGGATCACATTAGACGACACTGCGAGGTGTGATTTCGGGCAGCGTGGACGCACAGGCGCAGCCAGGACGACAACAAATGATGTCAGAGGACGGGCAGCGCAAACTGTGCATGGCCAAGGGATAACATAACAGCGCAGGGTCCATGACGGAATCAAACAACGCTAAGGAGGCAGCGCACGGTGCCAAGGGGGTAGCAATGACGGCTGTGCTGCGTCACATTACAAAGGAAAGTCCCACCTCCAGGACGGTTGGACGGTGTGAGGGGACACATTACATGAGTGTGTAGTTCAGCGTTTGCAAGGAGCATAATTTCAAGAGCGACCTTTCCCTTGTGCAGTATTAGTGCTGCACATGGTGGCTCTTTCAGTAACAAACGCCTAGGGGGGGGGGGGGGACAGGTCCCCTTACATTTTAGTTGTGCCAGCGTGGCGGTCGCATGACACGTTGCCGGATACACAGCTGGGGATCAGCTGACGTTACTGAACCCCAATAACAGAGGAGCGACTGTTGACTGTGCACACAGCACTTCCAGGCACCAACTGGCGGTGTTAGAGCCCAGGGACAGCAGGAGGAGCAGATTGGAGGTATTGCCGCACACACAGCTGGGGATCAGCTGACGTTACTGAACCCCAATAACAGAGGAGCGACTGTTGACTGTGCACACAGCACTTCCAGGCACCAACTGGCGGTGTTAGAGCCCAGGGACAGCAGGAGGAGCAGATTGGAGGTATTGCCGCACACACAGCTGGGGATCAGCTGACGTTACTGAACCCCAATAACAGAGGAGCGACTGTTGACTGTGCACACAGCACTTCCAGGCACCAACTGGCGGTGTTAGAGCCCAGGGACAGCAGGAGGAGCAGAGGAACAGAGTGTAGGCCGAAGCCTGATTGGAGCAAGTTGAAAGGAAACCTTTAACCCCCCCCCCCCAAGACGTTTGTAGCTGAAAGAGCCATGTTGTGCAGCACTAAGGATGCAAAAGGAAAAGGTTGCTCTTTTAATTATGCTCCTTGCAAACACCGAAGTAAACACTAAAAATGTGTCCCTTTATACCGTTAAACCGTTCCGGAGGTGCGAATTTCCTTCGTAATGGGACACAGCACAGCTGTCATTCCTATCCCCTTGATGCCGTGCGCTGCCTCCTCAGCGTTGTTTTAAGCTGCCACGGAGCCTGCGCTGTTCTGTTAGCCCTTGGCCATGCCCAATTAGCGCTGCCTGTCTTCTGACATAATTTGGTGTCAGGCTGTCAGTGCCTGTGCGTCCACGCTGCTCCAGATCCCACCTCGCAGTCTCATCTAACGTAATCCCACTGCGGGCCTTGGAACCATGGGCATGCACAGTGCATAACCTCGACTCTCACTCCCCTCCTTCCCTCTTCTTCAGACTGTGCGGTGTCACGGCCGTGGCATGCTAGGGATCAGCTGACGGCGCACAGTCTAAAGAAGGCGGAGGGAAATGAGCGAGAGCCCGAGGGGAAGATATGCACTGCGCATGCCCATGGATCCCAGGCCCGCAGTGTGACTCAATCAGAAGACACTGCGAGGCGGGATCTCGGGCACCGCGGCCGCACAGGCGCAGCCAGCCTGACACCAAATTATGTCAGAAGACAGGCAGCGCAAATAGGGCATGCCCAAGGGATAACAGAACAGCGCAGGCTCCGTGACAGCTTAAAACAACGCTGAGGAGGCAGCGCATGGCACCAAGGGGGTAGGAATGACGGCTGTGCTGCGTCACATTACGAAGGAAAGTCCCAGCTCCGGGACGGTATAACGGTATCAGTGAACACATTTTATAAGTGTTAAGTTCTGCGTGTGCAAAGAGCTAAAAAAAAAGAGCTACCTTTTCCTTGTGCAGCATTACTGCTGCACAAGATGGCTCTTTCAGTAACAAACGACGGGGGGGGGGGGGGACAGGTTCCCTTACATTTAGGTTGTTGTGCCAGCGTGGCGGTCGCAGGACACATTGCCGGCTACACAGCTGGGGATCAGCTGACGTTACTGAAACCCAATAACACTGGGTCGTATGTTTTTACTGTGCAGCCTGCACTTCTGAGCCGCAACTGGCGGTGTTGGAGCCCAGGAATAGCAGTTCAGGTGGTAGAAAGATGAACACAGCAGGAGACCTGGATGACACCCAATTACTTAATCAGGCAGAGGAGTGGCAAATTCCTGCGAGATCCAGGCCTGGTTCATTTTCAGGAAAGTAAGCCGGTCAACGTTATCGGAGGATAGTCGCATGCGACGGTCTGTTAGTACACCACCTGCGGCACTAAAGACACGTTCCGATAAGACACTAGCCGCAGGGCAAGCCAGCACCTCCAATGCATACTGGCTTAGCTCTGGCCATGTATCCAGCTTAGAGACCCAAAACTTGAACGGGGAAGAGCCGTCTGGGAGTACAGTAAGAGGGCAAGCCATGTAGTCTGTCACCATCTGACGGAACCGTTGCCTCCTGCTGACTGGAGCCGCCGGTGATGGTGTAGACATTTGGGGCGGGCACACAAAAGTGTGCCAGAGTTGTGCCATACTGGGCTTGCCTTGGGCAGAGGCACTGCTTCTGCTCCCTCTTTGGGCAGAGCCTCCCCCACTGCCTCGACGCACTGAGCTGCTTTGTAAAGCACTAGCAGCACTCCTCTCAGTTGGACAGGAGAAGATGATGGAATTCACCAGTGTGTCGTGGTACTCCCGCAATTTACGCTCCCGGGTCAACGCAGGGATGAGGTTTTGGACGTTGTCCCGGTAGCGAGGATCGAGGAGGGTGAACACCCAATAATCAGGCATGTTGAGAATGTGGTCGATGCGGCGGTCATTTCTCAGGCACTGCAGCATGAAATCCACCATGTGCTGCAGAGTGCCAACCGGCCCAGAAACGCTGTCCCCTGCTTGAGACATGATCTCTGCCCGCTCGTCATCACCCCACCCTCGCTGTACACACTGACCACTGGACAATTGTGTCGCTCCCTCCTCTGGACGGAGCTCTTCCTCCTCCATTGACTCCTCCTCATCCTCCTCACAAATTGGCCCCTGCGTACCCCTTTGTGAGGAACCACGTGGCGCTGACTCTCCAGAAGCTGATGGAAAAGGTGACTCCTCATCCTCCACCTCTTCCACCACATCATCCCTTAACCCTTGCAAAGTTTGCTGAAGCAGGCAGATAAGGGGGACAGTCATGCTGACTAGTGCATCATCTGCACTTGCCATCCGCGTGGAATAATCAAAAGGACGCAAAACCTGGCAGACGTCCTTCATAGTGGCCCACTCTGTGGTTGTGAAGTCTGATCGGCGCTGACTGCGACTTCTTTGCGCCTGATGCAGCTGGTACTCCATAACTGCTTGCTGCTGCTCACACAACCGCTCCAACATATGTAACGTGGAATTCCACCGGGTAGGTAGGTCACATATGATGCGGTGTTCCGGAAGGCGGAATCGGCGCTGCAGAGCAGCAATGCGGGATCTGGCCAAGCTGGAACGCCGCAAGTGAGCACACTCTAGGCGGACCTTGTGCAGCAGGGCATCAAGATCCGGATAGTCCCTCAGAAAACTCTGCACAACCAAATTGAGCACATGTGCCAGACATGGGATGTGAGTGAGGTTGCCAAGGGCCAAAGCTGCCACCAGATTTCGGCCATTGTCACACACTACCATGCCTGGCTGGAGATTCGCTGGCAGTAACCACACATCGCTCTCCTGCTTTATAGCATTCCAGAGCTCCTGCGCTGTGTGGCTTCGATGCCCCAATGAAACTAGTTTCAAGACGGCCTGCTGACGTTTGGCCACGGCTGTGCTCATGTCGGTCATAGGTAAACGTTCACGGGTCCATGTGGGGGTGGACTGTGACGGATCCTGCAGAGAGGAATCAGAGGAACTGGTGTAAGAGGAGGAGTCGATGCGTACAGACTGGATTCCTGCAATCCTTGGAGTGGGCAGGACACGTCCTGCGCCACTCGCACGATCTGTACCTGGCTCAACAACATTAACCCAATGGGCAGTGAGGGAAACATATCGCCCCTGTCCATGCTGACTGGTCCACGCATCGGTGGTGAGGTGGACCTTGCTACTGACGGCGTTCAGTAGCGCATGTTTTATGTTTGCCTCAACATGCCTGTGCAGGGCAGGGACAGCCTGCCTGCTGAAGTAAAAGCGGCTGGGCACCTTGTACTGTGGGACTGCCAATGCCATCAAGTCACGGAAGCTGTCAGTCTCCACCAGCCTGAACGAGAGCATTTCCAGGGACAACAGTTTGGCAATGCCTGCATTCAGAGCCTGTGCTCGGGGGTGGTTGGCCGAGAATGCCCGCCTTTTCTCCCATGCCTGTACTACCGATGGCTGTAGAGTAGACTGGGAGTGTGAGGATGACTGGGAAGGTGGTGCTGTGGGTGGAATTACACAAGGTCTCTGGGAGGAAGCCAAACCAGCTGTGCGTGAGCTGGAGGAAGAGGCAACACGAGCTGAAGAGGTGGTAGCTGCCGCTGTTGGTTGGCCTACATCTTCAGTGTGTTTCTGTAACTCCACCGCGTGCCTGGTCCGCACATGTTTCCACATATTTGTGGTATTGAGGTTGCTGACATTTTTCCCTCTTTTTACTTTATGATGACACAGCTTGCATTTGACAAAACAAATGTCATCTGCAACTGTGTCAAAAAAGGACCAGGCACTGCAAGTCTTGGGAGCGCCCTTTTTGGCTTTGGAAAGAGACAGGCTCCTAACGGGTGCAAAAGTGGAGGCTACAGGCTCCGCAGTCTTCCCCCTCCCTCTCCCTCTTTGGCCCGTAAGAGGAAGCTCTTCCTCTGAGCTGCTCCCACCACCTTCCTGTTCCTCACGCCACGATGGGTCAAGGACCTCATCATCTCCACTACCCTCTGCCACCAACTGCTCCTCCTGGGTAGTCTCAGCAGCACAGTACGCACGAGAAAGCGGCACCTGAGTTTCATCATCAGATGCGTACTGCGCTGTGGTCACCGGAGGCACTGGCCCACCTGCCTCTTCAGAGTCAGAGAGAAAAAGGTGTTGGGCATCACTGCACACTGCCTCTTCTTCCATTTCTCCAATGCTGCTTGGCTGGCCCCCTGTTTCCAAGCCAAGAGATTCAGAGAACAGAAGTAGAGACGGCTCCTGTCCTGGGCTCTCTGACTGCCTGGCCAATTTGGCAGGTGGTGAAGAGACAGATGGCTGCTCTCCAGTGCTCTGTGCCTGAGAGGATGTGGCACTAACTGAAGTCGATGCCGAGGCGTTAGCTGCCATCCACCCGACAACGGCTTCAATTTGGTCTTCACGCAGCAGCGGTGCACGGCGCTCTCCGACAAAGCTGCGCATGAAGGACTGTTCCCTGCTGAAACTGAGTGACGACGAGTCACCGGCGCCCGCAGCAGGCACAGAATCACCACGTCCTCTCCCTGCTCCTCTCCCTGCTCCGCGCCCACGCCCACGTGCCTTACTCCCTGCCCTCTTCATCTTGGTTGACAGATAAAGATAAGCAGAAAAGTACTAAGGCCTTAGTGTGCTTATTCCTGTAATGCTCCTCCTAACAGGTGTAAGAAACACTAATGTTGTAAATTGTGGACTAAACTTTATTATTTTGCAAATGTGGCCTACACAAGTGTAAGTTGTGTTTGGTGAACTTAACCTTTTTTTTGGTGCAGATCGGGCTACAGAGCTAGTTTAAATCACACGGAGACCGTGCAGACAGCCGTAAACGGCGCTGCAAGGCCAAGAAACCCTCCTCTCGGTTATCCTATATAGTGTTTTTCCACTATTTAGCTGGATACGAGTGGAAAGACACTAATAGGAATTTTTTTTTTCAAATTTTAAACTGGCTGCACTATTTGAAAAAAAGGAAATTGTTTTTCAAGGTATGAGGCAGTAACGCACCCTGAGCTGAATCCAACCGGCTATGGCTGCACACAGACTACAGGGCGAGCTGCGCTCACACAGAGACCGTGCAGACAGCCGTAAACGGCGCTGCAAGGCCAAAAAACCCTCCTCTAGGTTATCCTATATAGTGTTTTTCCACTATTTAGCTGGATACGAGTGGAAAGACACTAATAGGAATTTTTTTTTTCAAATTTTAAACAGGCTGCACTATTTGAAAAAAAGGAAAATTTTTCTCAAGGTATGAGCCAGTAACGAACCCTGAGCTGAATCCAACCGGCTATGGCTGCACACAGACTACAGGGCGAGCTGGGCTCACACGGAGACCGTGCAGACAGCCGTAAACGGCGCTGCAAGGCCAAAAAACCCTCCTCTCGGTTATCCTATATAGTGTTTTTCCACTATTTAGCTGGATACGAGTGGAAAGACACTAATAGGAATTTTTTTTTTCAGATTTTAAACAGGCTGCACTATTTGAAAAAAAGGAAAATTTTTCTCAAGGTATGAGCCAGTAACGAACCCTGAGCTGAATCCAACCGGCTATGGCTGCACACAGACTACAGGGCGAGCTGGGCTCACACGGAGACCGTGCAGACAGCCGTAAACGGCGCTGCAAGGCCAAAAAACCCTCCTCTAGGTTATCCTATATAGTGTTTTTCCACTATTTAGCTGGATACGAGTGGAAAGACACTAATAGGAATTTTTTTTTTCAAATTTTAAACAGGCTGCACTATTTGAAAAAAAGGAAAATTTTTCTCAAGGTATGAGCCAGTAACGAACCCTGAGCTGAATCCAACCGGCTATGGCTGCACACAGACTACAGGGCGAGCTGGGCTCACACGGAGACCGTGCAGACAGCCGTAAACGGCGCTGCAAGGCCCAAAAACCCCCCTCTAGGTTATCCTATGTAGTGTTTTTCCACAATAGAGCTGGAGACTGGTGGAAAAACACTAATAGGAAATTTGAGAAAAAATGTGCAGCAGGCTGCACTAAGAGCAAAAAAGAACAACTGTGTGAGGCAGTGTGAACCCCCCCTGAGCTGAATACAACCGGGTATATGGCTGCACACAGACTACAGAGTGAGCTGCACACACACACACACACAGAGACCTTGCAGAACGCTGTTAAAACAGCGCTGCAAGGCAAGAGCAAGGTGAACAGTGAAGAACACACAGCGTTTTGCTAAATTAGCCTTTGGAAAGGAAAATAAAGCAATTAGCTAGCTCGACTGGCCCTCAGTTAGAACACAGCGTCCTGTCCCTAACTGAAATCACAGCAGAGTGAGCGCAAAATGGCGGCAGCGCTTTTTTATAGTGCAGAGTGACATCATTTCAGCAGCCAATCCCAGCCTTGCCAGTACTTACATGCCCACCATGCTAAACAGGATGTGCCCACACTTTCATTCATTCCTCATTGGCTGCTGCGTTCAATTTGAATTCTGGGAACTTCCGATTCCGGTATCCGATACGCGGGAAGTATCGGAATTCAGTATCGGAATTCCGATACCGCAAATATCGGCCGATACCCGATACTTGCGGTATCGGAATGCTCAACACTAGTTATAAAGAAAAATAATTCCAGATTGCAAAATTGCCATTTTTGTGTCACCCCATGACCCAGAAACAAATTCTACAAAAAGCAATCAAAACACAGTGTGTACCCCAAAATGGTACCAATAAAACATACCACTTGGTGACCTCATATAGTTCCATCAATGAAAAAGTAAAATGTTATAAGTTTTGCAAAATGGTGACCCAAACCAACCCAAACCAATTTTTTTAATATTTTTGCAAAGTTTAGGTTTTTTTAAGCCACTGAAATAGTACCCTAATGTCATAATAGTACTGCCTGGAGAATCATATTGCCAGGTCATTTTTACTGCACAATTAATGCCATAAAAAAAAAAATAACTAAAAGCGATTACAGAACTTTTTCACCACCTCCCCAGGATTTTTTTTCTCTTTTCTCAGTACATTATATGGTACAATAAATTATGTTAATCAAAACAATTGACATGACATAGGAAGTCATGCCCCATCAACAGAGCACCCAGGAAGAGATAGATCTTCTCTGTTGACGTGAGGTCAAATATGGCAGCAGAATCGCCCGCAGGAGCGGTTGACCACTCTGAGCTGGCGCTTGGCAGAACAGGCAGGTAGTTAATATTGATCAAGTAGGATGGATTCATTCGAGGTACTCTGGTCCATTGATCTGATCAGTAGTCTATGGCCGCTGGATAGGAAGATCACAAATCTCTTACCTTCTGGGTTCCTTGGTGCTGCTTTTTTTTGCTTGGCTAGCAAAATATTATCATTGTGGTTTGAAGCACAGATGATACCACGCCAGCCTGTAAGATCAAAAGTTTCACTGAATAAAAATAGAAGGAGAAAGACAGCACAATAGGGTTTTATCTAAAGGAAATGAAGGTGTTTAAATAAGGTTATACTAACCTGATTAAGGCTATGTGCACACGTTGCGGATTAGGCTTAGGAATTTCTGGGTCGGATTCTGCCTCTCCTGGAAGAAAATGCACCTGCAGATTTGTTGCGGGTTTTTTGTGCATTTTTGCTGCGTTTTTCTTGCGGATTTGCTGCGTTTTTTACCCCTGCGATTTTCTATAATGGAATGGAATACTTCTTTTAAACCGCAGCGTTTCCGCAGCTGATTTTCCGCAATGTGTGCACAGCTTTTTTTTCTCATTGATTTACATTGTACTGTAAATCAATTGCGGATCTGCAGCGTTTCTGCACCTCAAAAAACGCTGCGGATCCACAGAGAATTTGCAACGTGCGCACATACCCTTAGTTGTGTGACACCAGCAGCGCAGATTATCCGCAAATCCTCTTTATCTGCAAAAGCTACACTGGGGATCCTGGAAAGTAATAGATTTGCAGAGCTCCCATTCATCGGTCAGAGAGCCCCAACCTGGTTCAGGGGCTATCTGGCACTTTTCAGCCTGGGGGGCAATCACAAGGCAGTGGCCCTAGAGTTGCAGTGGCTGTGTTTTTCCATGCTTATCTCTGGCCACTGCATTAAAGTAGCAGAAATAACAGGCCTTAAAAACAGACTGGTATATAGATACTAGATGGTGGCCTGATTCTAACGCATCGGGTATTCTAGAATATGCATGTCCACGTAGTATATTGCACAGCCCACGTAGTATATTGCCCAGCCATGTAGTATATTGCCCAACCACGTAGTATATTGCCCAGCCATGTAGTATATTGCCCAGCCACGTAGTATATTGCCCAGCCACGTAGTATATTGCCCAGCCACGTAGTATATTGCCCAGTGACATAGTATATTGCCCAGTGACGTAGTATATTGCCCAGTCACGTAGTATATTGCCCAGCCACGTAGTATATTGCCCAGCTACGTAGTATATTGCCCAGTCACATAGTATATTGCCCAGTTACGTAGTATATTGCCCAGTGACGTAGTATATTGCCCAGCCACATAGTATATTGCCCAGTCACGTAGTATATTGCCCAGTGACGTAGTATATTGCCCAGCCATGTAGTATATTGCCCAGTCACGTAGTATATTGCCCAGTGACATAGTATATTGCCCAGCCACATAGTATATTGCCCAGTCACATAGTATATTGCCCAGTGACGTAGTATACAGCATGTTGTGCAGCGCCCCGAGTCCTGGTTGTTGCAGTAATGTTATTCTTCCACCAGGGGGAGTAATGTTACGTCTGAGGGCGGTGAAGGAGATCTTCTGTCCAGGTATCACAACCACAATACACACTTCACACTCCAGGCCGCCAAGGGGAGCCATGCTTCTATCAACTAGGGCACTCCTCAAACTTGGGTAAATTTGGTGGGCTGGTTAGTAAGTTAGACAGTCAGCCCCGACCAAGTTTGGCAGGGGCTGGTTGGAGTGAGTTCCAGCCAGCTCCAAACTGCAGCCTGTGGAAGGTGAGGGTACACGGAGCTGCGCCTGCATCCCATGCGGCAGCATACTAAGAAAGGACACGAAATGAAGTGTGTTGCAGTGAGTGAGAAACAAAGTCATAGCAAAAGGAGAAGAATATCAGATGGAGACAAGAAAGAAGCTGGATGCCTCCTTCTGAAGCGCAGTACCAGTAGCCAGAACACCGAGGGAGTAAGGATCTCTATGCTTTACTTCAGAGACTGGCAGGACAGTTGACTCCACGTTGGCTGCCCGACCATATACCCAGGAGGCACGGTGGCAACTTGTGGAGGCCAGGGCGTCTCTAGGGTCCCTGTCATGATAAGGTAATTCAGTACCACAATGGACATTGAGGTCAGAGCACATACAGTGACCTGACAATAACCCAAAAACATAGAACGAGCTCTGAGACGTGGAAACTCTGCTGACCGCAATCCCTAATCCTCTCCAACACACTAAAGGCAGCCGTGGATTGCGCCTAACGCTCCCTATGCAACTCGGCACAGCCTGAGAAACTAGCTAGCCTGAAGATAGAAAATAAGCCTACCTTGCCTCAGAGAAATACCCCAAAGGAAAAGGCAGCCCCCACATATAATGACTGTGAGTAAAGATGAAAAGACAAACGTAGAGATGAAATAGATTTAGCAAATTGAGGCCCGACTTTCTGAACAGAGCGAGGATAGGAAAGGTAACTTTGCGGTCAACACAAAACCCTACAAAAACCACGCAAAGGGGGCAAAAAGACCCTCCGTACCGAACTAACGGCACGGAGGTACACCCTCTGCGTCCCAGAGCTCCCAGCAAGCAGGAAAAAACAAATAGACAAGCTGGACAGAAAAAAACAGCAAACAAAATAGCAAAGCGGAACTTAGCTATGCAGAGCAGCAGGCCACAGGAACGATCCAGGAGGAAACAGGTCCAATACTAGAACATTGACTGGAGGCCAGGATCAAAGCACAAGTTGGAGTTAAATAGAGCAGCACCTAACGACTTCACCACATCACCTGAGGAAGGAAACTCAGAAGCCGCAGTACCACTTTCCTCCACCAACGGAAGCTCACAGAGAGAATCAGCCGAAGTACCACTTGTGACCACAGGAGGGAGCTCTGCCACAGAATTCACAACAGTACCTCCCCCTTGAGGAGGGGTCACCGAACCCTCACCAGAGCCCCCAGGACGACCAGGATGAGCCATATGAAAGGCACGAACAAGATCGGGAGCATGGACATCAGAGGCAAAGACCCAGGAATTATCTTCCTGAGCATAACCCTTCCACTTAACCAGATTCTGGAGTTTCCGTCTTGAAACACGAGAATCCAAAATCTTCTCCACAATATACTCCAACTCCCCCTCCACCAAAACCGGGGCAGGAGGATCAACAGATGGAACCATAGGTGCCACGTATCTCCGCAACAATGACCTATGGAATACGTTATGTATGGAAAAAGAATCTGGAAGGGTCAGCCGAAAAGACACAGGATTAAGAACCTCAGAAATCCTATACGGACCAATGAAACGAGGTTTAAACTTAGGAGAGGAAACCTTCATAGGAATATGACGAGAAGACGGAGCAGACGCTCAATGGGACAGATGAGGGGGGTGATGGTGGGATGGAGCTGCAGAACAATGAAGTAGCAAGCTGGGTGACAGTTAGGAAGCGGGGTAGAGGGAAGAGTGCCAGGGAGGCTAGTCCTGATCTGGAACACCCCAATAAGTTTGCTAAGTTGGCAGATGAGGGGGGTGCCAGTACAGGGGTAGCACTGCTGCAGCCAGGCATGTCCTCTGAAAGCCGGAGGAGTGACTGCTCCAGTAAGGAGGGAAATAGGAGAGCAGGGCAGGCCAGACAGGTGCTGGTAGTGGGGGACTCAATTATTAGGGGAACAGATAGGGCAATCTGTCACAAAGACAGGGATCGTCGAACGGTGTGCTGCCTACCTGGCGCTCGAGTCCGACACATCGCTGATCGGGTGGACAGATTATTGGGAGGGGCTGGTGAGGACCCAGCGGTCATGGTGCACATTGGCACTAATGACAAAGTTAGAGGTAGGTGGAAGGTCCTTAAAGATGATTTCAGGGAATTAGGCTGCAAGCTGAAAGCAAGGTCCTCCAACGTGGTATTTTCCGAAATACTGCCGGTACCACGTGCCACGCCAGAGAGGCAACGGGAGATTAGGGAGGTTAATAAGTGGCTCAAGAATTGGTGTAGGAAAGAGGGGTTTGGGTTCCTGCAGAACTGGGCCGACTTCTCAGTTGGCTACAGGCTCTACGCTAGGGACGGGCTGCACCTCAATGGGGAGGGTGCAGCTGCGCTGGGGGAGAGAATGGCTAGAAGGTTGGAGGAGTGTTTAAACTAGGAATTGGGGGGGAGGGTATTCATTTTATAGGAGGGGAAGATAGTGCAGACAGAGACCTGGGCACAAATAAGGAAGTTGGGGGTGGCGGTGGCATGGGGGTTGGGGTCAGAACAGTTAATAATTTAAGAAATAGAAGTACAGAGAGGAACATAAAGTGCATGTATACTAATGCCAGAAGCCTCGCCAACAAAATGGACGAATTAGAACTAATGTTGTTGGAGCATAATTATGACATGGTGGGGATATCTGAAACGTGGCTGGATGAGAGCCATGACTGGGCTGTTAACTTGCAGGGCTACAGCCTGTTCAGAAATGACCGTACAGATAAGCGAGGGGGAGGGGTGTGTCTATATGTAAAATCATCCTTAAAACCCATCCTGCGCGATAATATAGGTGAATTTAATGAAAATGTAGAATCCCTGTGGGTGGAGATAAGGGGAGGGGGAAAAAATAATAAATTACTGATAGGGGTTTGTTATAAATCTCCAAAAATAATGGAAGCAATGGAGAATATCCTCGTAAAGCAAATAGATGAAGCTGCGACTCAAGGAGAAGTCATTATTATGGGGGACTTCAACTACCCTGAAATAGATTGGGGAATAGAAACCTGCAGTTCCAGCAAAGGTAATCAGTTTTTGACAATTATGAGAGACAATTACCTTTCACAACTGGTTCAGGACCCAACAAGAAGGGGGGCACTGCTAGACCTAATATTAACCAACAGGCCAGACCGCATATCAAATATAAGGGTTGGGGGTCACTTGGGAAATAGCGATCACAAAATAATAAGTTTTCAAGTATCCTTTAAAAAGATGTGTAGTAGAGGGGTTACAAGGACACTAAACTTCAGGAGGGCAAATTTCCAACGGATGAGAGAGGATCTTGGTGCAATTAACTGGGACGATATCCTGAGACACAAAAATACACAAAGAAAATGGGAGACGTTTATTAGCATCCTGGATAGGACCTGTGCACAGTATATACCGTATGGGAATAAACATACTAGAAATAGGAGGAAACCAATATGGCTAAATAGAGCTGTAAGGGGCGCAATAAGTGACAAAAAGAAAGCATTTAGAGAATTAAAGGAAGTAGGTAGTGAGGAGGCATTAAATAAATACAGAAAATTAAATAAATTCTGTAAAAAGCAAATCAAGGCAGCAAAGATTGAGACAGAGAGACTCATTGCCAGAGAGAGTAAAAATAATCCTAAAATATTCTTTAACTACATAAATAGTAAGAAACTAAAAAATGATAGTGTTGGCCCCCTTAAAAATAGTCTGGGTGAGATGGTGGATGAGGATGAGGAAAAAGCCAATATGCTAAATGACTTTTTTTCATCAGTATTTACACAAGAAAATCCCATGGCAGACAAAATGTCTAGTGATAAAAATTCCCAATTAAATGTCACCTGCTTAACCCAGCAGGAAGTGCGGTGGCGTCTAAAAATCACTAAAATTGACAAATCTCCGGGCCCGGATGGGATACACCCTCGAGTACTGCAGGAATTAAGTACAGTCATTGATAGACCATTATTTTTAATCTTTAAAGACTCCATAATAACAGGGTCTGTGCCACAGGACTGGCGTATAGCAAATGTGGTGCCAATATTCAAAAAGGGGACAAAAACTGAACTCGGAAATTATAGGCCAGTAAGCTTAACCTCTACTGTGGGTAAAATACTGGAGGGCATTCTAAGGGATGCTATACTGGAGTATCTGAAGAGGAATAACCTCATGACCCAGTATCAGCACGGGTTTACTAGGGACCGTTCATGTCAGACTAATTTGATCAGTTTCTATGAAGAGGTAAGTTCCAGATTGGACCAAGGGAACCCAGTGGATGTAGTGTATATGGACTTTTCAAAAGCTTTTGATACGGTGCCACACAAAAGGTTGATACATAAAATGAGAATAATGGGGATAGGGGAAAATATGTGCAAGTGGGTTGAGAGCTGGCTCAGGGATAGGAAACAAAGGGTGGTTATTAATGGAGCACACTCGGACTGGGTAGCGGTTAGCAGTGGGGTACCACAGGGGTCAGTATTGGGCCCTCTTCTTTTTAACATATTTATTAATGACCTTGTAGGGGGCATTCAGAGTAGAATTTCAATATTTGCAGATGACACTAAACTCTGCAGGGTAATCAATACAGAGGAGGACAATTTTATATTACAGGATGATTTATGTAAACTAGAAGCTTGGGCTGATAAATGGCAAATGAGCTTTAATGGGGATAAATGTAAGGTCATGCACTTGGGTAGAAGTAATAAGATGTATAATTATGTGCTTAATTCTAAAACTCTGGGCAAAACCGTCAATGAAAAAGACCTGGGTGTATGGGTGGATGACAAACTTAAATTCAGTGGCCATTGTCAGGCAGCTGCTACAAAGGCAAATAAAATAATGGGATGCATTAAAAGAGGCATAGATGCTCATGAGGAGAACATAATTTTACCTCTATACAAGTCACTAGTTCGACCACACTTAGAATACTGTGCACAGTTCTGGTCTCCGGTGTTTAAGAAAGACATAGCTGAACTGGAGCGGGTGCAGAGAAGAGCGACCAAGGTTATTAGAGGACTGGGGGGTCTGCAATACCAAGATAGGTTATTACACTTGGGGCAATTTAGTTTGGAAAAACGAAGACTAAGGGGTGATCTTATTTTAATGTATAAATATATGAGGGGACAGTACAAAGATCTTTCTGATGATCTTTTTAATCATAGACCTGAAACAGGGACAAGGGGGCATCCTCTGCGGTTGGAGGAAAAAAGGTTTAAGCATAATAACAGACGCGGATTCTTTACTGTAAGAGCAGTGAGACTATGGAACTCTCTGCCGTATGATGTTGTAATGAGTGATTCATTGCTTAAATTTAAGAGGGGACTGGATACCTTTCTGGAAAAGTATAATGTTACAGGGTATATACACTAGATTCCTTGATAGGGCATTGATCCAGGGAACTAGTCTGATTGCCGTATGTGGAGTCGGGAAGGAATTTTTTTCCCCAATGTGGAGCTTACTCTTTGCACATGGGGTTTTTTTGCCTTCATCTGGATCAACATGTTAGGTTAGGCTATGGGTTGAACTAGATGGACATATAGTCTTCCTTCAACCTTAATAACTATGTAACTATGTAAGATAACCAAACCAAATCCCCAACACGAAGTCGGGGACCCACACAGCGTCTGCGATTAGCGAAACGTTGAGCCTTCTCCTGGGACAAGGTCAAATTGTCCACTACATGAGTCCAAATCTGCTGCAACCTGTCCACCACAGTATCCACACCAGGACAGTCCGAAGACTCAACCTGCCCTGAAGAGAAACGAGGATGGAACCCAGAGTTGCAGAAAAACGGCGAAACCAAGGTAGCCGAGCTGGCCCGATTATTAAGGGCGAACTCAGCCAAAGGCAAAAAGGACACCCAGTCATCCTGATCAGCAGAAACAAAGCATCTCAGATATGTTTCCAAGGTCTGATTGGTTCGTTCGGTCTGGCCATTAGTCTGAGGATGGAAAGCCGAGGAAATAGACAAGTCAATGCCCATCCTACCACAAAAGGCTCGCCAAAACCTCGAAACAAACTGGGAACCTCTGTCAGAAACGATATTCTCTGGAATGCCATGTAAACGAACCACATGCTGGAAGAACAATGGCACCAAATCAGAGGAGGAAGGTAATTTAGACAAGGGTACTAAATGGACCATCTTAGAGAAGCGATCACAGACCACCCAAATGACTGACAATTTTTGAGAGACGGGAAGATCTGAAATAAAATCCATAGAGATATGTGTCCAAGGCCTCTTCGGGATCGCAAGGGCAAAAGCAACCCACTGGCACGAGAACAGCAGGGCTTAGCCCGAGCACAAATCCCACAGGACTGCACAAAAGTACGCACATCCCGCGACAGAGATGGCCACCAAAAGGATCTAGCCACTAACTCTCTGGTACCAAAGATTCCAGGATGACCAGCCAACACCGAACAATGAACCTCAGAGATAACTTTATTCGTCCACCTATCAGGGACAAACAGTTTCTCCGCTGGGCAACGATCAGGTTTATTAGCCTGAAATTTTTGCAGCACCCGCCGCAAATCAGGGGAGATGGCAGACACAATTACTCCCTCTTTGAGGATACCCGCCGGCTCAGATAAACCCGGAGAGTCCAGCACAAAACTCCTAGACAGAGCATCCGCCTTCACATTTTTAGAGCCCGGAAGGTACGAAATCACAAAGTCAAAACGGGCAAAAAACAGCGACCAACGAGCCTGTCTAGGATTCAACCGCTTGGCAGACTCGAGATAAGTCAAGTTCTTATGATCAGTCAAGACCACCACGCGATGCTTAGCTCCCTCAAGCCAATGACGCCACTCCTCGAATGCCCACTTCATGGCCAGCAACTCTCGATTGCCCACATCATAATTTCGCTCAGCAGGCGAAAACTTCCTGGAAAAGAAGGCGCATGGTTTCATCACCGAGCAATCAGAACTTCTCTGCGACAAAACAGCCCCTGCTCCAATCTCAGAAGCATCAACCTCGACCTGGAACGGAAGCGAAACATCTGGTTGACACAACACAGGGGCAGAAGAAAAGCGACGCTTCAACTCTTGAAAAGCTTCCACAGCAGCAGAAGACCAATTGACCACATCAGCACCCTTCTTGGTCAAATCGGTCAATGGTTTAGCAATACTAGAAAAATTGCAGATGAAGCGACGATAAAAATTAGCAAAGCCCAGGAACTTTTGCAGACTTTTCAGAGATGTCGGCTGAGTCCAATCATGGATGGCTTGGACCTTAACAGGGTCCATCTCGATAGTAGAAGGGGAAAAGATGAACCCCAAAAATGAAACCTTCTGAACACCAAAGAGACACTTTGATCCCTTCACAAACAAAGAATTAGCACGCAGGACCTGAAACACCGTTCTGACCTGCTTCACATGAGACTCCCAATCATCCGAGAAGATCAAAATGTCATCCAAGTACACAATCAGGAATTTATCCAGGTACTCTCGGAAGATGTCATGCATAAAGGACTGAAACACAGATGGAGCATTGGCAAGTCCGAATGGCATTACTAGATACTCAAAATGGCCCTCGGGCGTATTAAATGCAGTTTTCCATTCATCGCCTCGCTTAATACGCACAAGATTATACGCACCACGAATATCTATCTTGGTGAACCAACTAGCCCCCTTAATCCGAGCAAACAAATCAGATAACAACGGCAAAGGGTACTGAAATTTAACCGTGATCCTATTTAGAAGGTGGTAATCTATACAAGGTCTCAGTGAACCATCCTTCTTGGCCACAAAAAAGAACCCTGCTCCTAATGGCGACGATGACGGGCGAATATGCCCCTTCTCCAAGGACTCCTTCACATAACTCCGCATAGCGGCGTGCTCAGGCACAGATAAATTAAACAGTCGACCTTTTGGGAATTTACTACCAGGAATCAAATTGATAGCACAATCACAATCCCTATGCGGAGGTAGGGTATCGGACTTGGGCTCATCAAATACATCCCGGTAATCAGACAAGAACTCTGGAACCTCAGAAGGGGTGGATGACGAAATAGTCAGAAATGGGACATCACCATGTAACCCCTGACAACCCCAGCTGGACACAGACATGGATTTCCAATCTAATACTGGATTATGGACTTGTAGCCATGGCAACCCCAACACGACCACATCATGCAGATTATGCAACACCAGAAAGCGAATAACCTCCTGATGTGCAGGAGCCATGCACATGGTCAGCTGGGTCCAGTACTGAGGCTTATTCTTGGCCAAAGGCGTAGCATCAATTCCTCTCAATGGAATAGGACACTGCAAGGGCTCCAAGAAAAACCCACAACGCCTAGCATACTCCAAGTCCATCAAATTCAGGGCAGCGCCTGAATCCACAAATGCCATGACAGAATACGATGACAAAGAGCAGATCAAGGTAATGGACAGAAGAAATTTTGACTGCACCGTACCAATGGTGGCAGACCTAGTGAACCGCTTAGTGCGCTTAGGACAATCAGAGATAGCATGAGTGGAATCACCACAGTAGAAACACAGCCCATTCAGACGTCTGTGTTCTTGCCGTTCAACTCTGGTCAAAGTCCTATCGCACTGCATAGGCTCAGATTTAAGCTCAGGTAATACCGCCAAATGGTGCACAGATTTACGCTCACGCAAGCGTCGACCGATCTGAATGGCCAAAGACATAGACTCATTCAGACCAGCAGGCATAGGAAATCCCACCATGACATCCTTAAGGGCTTCAGAGAGACCTTTTCTGAAAATAGCTGCGAGCGCACCTTCATTCCATTGAGTGAGTACGGACCACTTTCTAAATTTCTGACAATATACCTCTATCTCATCCTGACCCTGACACAGAGCCAGCAAATTTTTCTCTGCCTGATCCACTGAATTAGGTTCATCGTACAGCAATCCGAGCGCCAGGAAAAATGCATCGATATTACTTAATGCAGGATCTCCTGACGCAAGAGAAAATGCCCAGTCCTGAGGGTCGCCACGTAAAAAAGAAATAATGATCCTAACTTGTTGAACTGGGTCACCAGAGGAGCGAGGTTTCAAAGCCAGAAATAGTTTACAATTATTTTTGAAACTCAGAAATTTAGTTCTATCTCCAAAAAACAAATCAGGAATAGGAATTCTCGGTTCTAACATAGAATTCTGAACCACAAAGTCTTGAATATTTTGTACTCTTGCCGTGAGCTGATCCACACATGAAGACAGACCCTTAATGTCCATCGCTACACCTGTGTACTGAAACACCCAAATGTCTAGGGGAAAAAAAAGGCAAAACACAGTGCAGAGGAAAAAAAATGGTCTAAGAACTTTTTTTTTCCCTCTATTGAGAATCATTAGTACTTTAGGCCTCCAGTACTGTCATGATAAGGTAATTCAGTACCACAATGGACATTGAGGTCAGAGCACATACAGTGACCTGACAATAACCCAAAAACATAGAACGAGCTCTGAGACGTGGAAACTCTGCTGACCGCAATCCCTAATCCTCTCCAACACACTAAAGGCAGCCGTGGATTGCGCCTAACGCTCCCTATGCAACTCGGCACAGCCTGAGAAACTAGCTAGCCTGAAGATAGAAAATAAGCCTACCTTGCCTCAGAGAAATACCCCAAAGGAAAAGGCAGCCCCCACATATAATGACTGTGAGTAAAGATGAAAAGACAAACGTAGAGATGAAATAGATTTAGCAAAGTGAGGCCCGACTTTCTGAACAGAGCGAGGATAGGAAAGGTAACTTTGCGGTCAACACAAAACCCTACAAAAACCACGCAAAGGGGGCAAAAAGACCCTCCGTACCGAACTAACGGCACGGAGGTACACCCTCTGCGTCCCAGAGCTCCCAGCAAGCAGGAAAAAACAAATAGACAAGCTGGACAGAGAAAAACAGCAAACAAAATAGCAAAGCGGAACTTAGCTATGCAGAGCAGCAGGCCACAGGAACGATCCAGGAAGAAACAGGTCCAATACTAGAACATTGACTGGAGGCCAGGATCAAAGCACAAGGTGGAGTTAAATAGAGCAGCACCTAACGACTTCACCACATCACCTGAGGAAGGAAACTCAGAAGCCGCAGTACCACTTTCCTCCACCAACGGAAGCTCACAGAGAGAATCAGCCGAAGTACCACTTGTGACCACAGGAGGGAGCTCTGCCACAGAATTCACAACAGGTCCCTATAAAAAGCCTCAGGCCACCAGTCATACGGGTTTGTCCTATCCGTCAGGGGGACAGAGAGAAAGAGACTTAACACCTACAATAGTTGTGAGGACCTCACCGAGTTGCTCAGCAGGGAGGAACTACAACACTCAGGCGCTAGAGGAAGGCTACTGATTTCCACACTGATTTCCACCTGGATAAGGGGACTCTGGAATTGCCCTCAGACCGGCCAGACTCTGCCTACCCTGTGGTCCCTACCCTGGACTGTGGATGCTGAAGCCTTTAGTAAAGGTAAAGAGACTGCAACCTTGTGTCCTCATTATTCACTGCGCCTTACATCATCCACCATCCACCATCCACACTCTGGAAAGCCCTGGGGACATACTTCACCTGTGGGAAGGTATACCATCCAGCTGCTATAACATTACCCCAGCGGACCCCTAAGCAGTGTCGGTCACCCTGACCGAATACCACAGGTGGCATCACGAACATTATCCCTTTAAAGACATTTCCCCCATTTACAACGGACGTTCCCCTGGGGCCACGGACCGGATCAGCCACCGTGACATCCCCAACGAGAACCAAAGGGCCCGGCTCTGAGTACCCCATTGCCCTACATGGGGGGGCACTCCAATTTTGGCGTCACAAACAGGATCTACTTAAGCCTGAAAATCTGCCTAAGAACTGTGCCAGAAATGTGTTTGAACTGTGAATTGCTTAAAGACTGTGTATTGCCATTTACCGCCAAAATTCCTGCCAAAACCGCTGCCATTGCAGCACCATGTTGCGTGCTGGAGGAGTGGGACATGTCATCGTGGGCGTAGCCTGGAAGAACGGCACGAAAGTGGAGCCAGCCCCTCACAGATACTACTATGTCCGGGAGATATGCCCATCAACGAAAATGGTCTGCCTCCTGGTCTGGGATGGTGGAGGACGAAGAAGGAACCGCCCTCTGGAGGAGGAGGAGCAAGAACTGCTGGACGCATTAGCAGAACCTGGTTGGCAACATGGCGAGCGGAGGTTGCCCGGAAGAGGGGGAGAATACCAGCAACCTCCCAGCCAATGGGAGCAAGACAGAACCCTGCCAGGCTCCGAGTACCCCATTGCCCTACACGGGGGGGGGGCGCTCCAGTAGTATTTTGCACAGCAACATAGTATACAGCACAGAGCCACGTAGTATATTTCCCAGCCACGTAGTATATTGGCCAGTCACGTAGTATATTGCCCAGCTACGTAGTATATTGCCCAGCCACGTATGTCACAGGTTAAAAAATAAAAAATAAACATATATTCACCTTCCGAGGGAGCCCTTGTAGTCATGTCGCCTGTGTGCGGTGCACTCGGCAGCTTCCGGTCCCAGGGTTGGTAGCTCAGGACCCATGATGACGTCGCGGTCACATGACCATGATGTCATGGCAGGTCCTTCTCATGCAGGCGCGCAGGACCTGTGATGAGGTCGCGGTCACATGACCGTGACGTCATGGCAGGTCTTTTTCGCATACCATTCTTGCCACCGGAACCTGCCGCTTGCATGGAGCGGTTACCGGAGCGTCGCGAGGAGCGGGAAAGGTGAGTATATAATGATTTTTTTTTATTTTTAACATTAGATCCTTTTATTATTGACGCTGCATAGGCAGCATCAATAGTAAAAACTTGGTCACACAGGGTTAATAGCGGCGGTAACGGAGTGAGTTACCCGCGGCATAACACGGTCCATTACCACTGGCATTAACCCTGTGTGAGTGGTGACTGCTGGGAGTATGGAGCAGGCGCCGGGCACTGACTGCAGGGGAGTAGGGAGGGAGTAATCAGACTGTGACCGTCGCTGATTGGTCGCGGCAGCCATGACAGGCAGCTGGCGAGACCAATCAGTGACTTGGATTCCATGACAGTATAGTAAATGATAAGCACAGTCCAAGGGTGGAGGTGCCAAAGAAATAGGTGCCCACACCTTGTGATGACTACAGAGTATATACTTGGCACACTCTCGTGAGTCTGACGCAAAAGTGTTTATTATAATACATACAGTATCACAATGTTCCAACGTTCTGGTCAACAGAGGACCTTCATCAGTGTGCTCTATATGAGCAAGATTAGGGGGGAGGGGGTTTATGACCCAGACCCTTAGAGAGAATATTGCATCAAAATCGTAGACTGAGCGGGATATCCTGAAATAAGAGGGCTATAACCAGCCGATCAGGCCATAAATGAGGCTGGAGAAAAGGAGACAGATGCGGTATCTGCCGCGGATCTGCTGGCAATTCAGGATATCCCGCTCAGTCTACGATTTTGATGCAATATTCTCTCTAAGGGTCTGGGTCATAAACCCCCTCCCCCCTAATCTCGCTGATAAGGTCCTGATGAAGGTCCTCTGTTGACTGAAACGTTTGAACATTGTGATACTGTATGTAACCAGTAACCACCGATCGACCAAACCGCTGCATGACCATCTCTACCCTCACCTACTGTATTCTCACCCATCCCTTGTAGATTGTGAGCCTTCGTGGGCAGGGTCCTCATTCCTCCTGTACCAGTTATGACTTGTATTGTTTAAGATTATTGTACTTGTTTTTATTATGTATACCCCTCCTCACATGTAAAGCGCCATGGAATAAATGGCGCTATAACAAATAATAATAATATAATAAACACTTTTGCATCAGACTCACAAGAGTGTGCCAAGTATATACTCTGTTGGATTCCATGACAGACAGAGGCTGCGACCAATGAATATCCGTGACAGAAGGACAGACAGACAGAAAGACGGAAGTGACCCTTAGACAATTATATAGTAGATGGGAACAGAATGGAGCTTGCTGCATAGATATTGGAGCAGGACCAAGCTTACTACAGAGATATGGGAGCAGAACTGAGCTTACTGCAGAGATATGGGAGTAGAACCGAGCTTACTACAGAAATATGGGAGCAGAACCGCGCTTACTGCAGTGATATGGGAGCAGAACTGAGCTTACTACAGAGATAAAGGAGCAGGACCAAGCTTACTACAGAGATATGGGAGCAGAATCGCGCTTACTGCAGTGATATGGGAGCAGAACCGAGCTTACTACAGAGATATGAGAGAAGGACCAAGCTTACTACAGAGATATGGGAGCAGAACCGAGCTTACTACAGACATAAGGGAGCAGAACCAAGCTTAATAAGTCTGCTACATAGAACCAAGCCTGTTACATAGAAACTGGAGTAGAACCGAGATTACGGCATACATACGGTACCATAATCTAGATTACTACATTGGTACAGTACCAGAACCAAGCTTACTGCTTAGATATGTTGCCATAACGGAGCTTACTTACAAATATACATACAACAATACAGCTACACAGTGCCTAGTACTATCACCACTACACAGCGAATACATAATATTATAATATCACCATTACCTCTACGTGAAGCTACACTCTATACAAAGACCAATGATACCGCCATACACCTTTTACTTAAGCTGCTACCAAATTTTAAAAAAAATACTACCTAAAAAGAGCAATATTACAACCTTACAGTAACCGTATATTGGTAGATACAGTACAGTTATATATATAGTAACTTACACATGACATTCTTTCTGATTCGGATCGTTCACTTTTCTATCTAGCCCAGACCGTCATGACAACTTCTCCAGCCAGGACTCCGCTGCACAAATACAACAAAGGTACATTTGACTTCTCACATTTCCAGCGCTGTCTCCATCTATTCCCAACCCACAAAAAACTCCCCACTCAGTGTGGACCACTGACCCAAATATTTAATCAATTGTGTCATTACTAGGATTACTCCCACTTCAAAAAAATTAAAGTGCCCCACAGAAAGTATTAATGTCCCTACTGTGCAAAGAGCTGTATGGTCCTTTGAAGGATATAATATCCCAAGTGCCCCCTTCCAGCAACAAATACCCTTGAGTGTTCACTTAAAGTAACTGCCCCCCCTCCAAAAAAAGAAAAAAGGACCCTTAGTGCTCCTATGAAAACTAATAATGTCCCCATTCATAACAAATAATGTCCTCTGAGCAGCCACATAGCTCTGT
This sequence comes from Ranitomeya imitator, assembly GCF_032444005.1. NCBI lineage: Eukaryota > Metazoa > Chordata > Amphibia > Anura > Dendrobatidae > Ranitomeya > Ranitomeya imitator. Next base: position 497,039,289 of record NC_091287.1, read on the forward strand.
ATATATAGAATGATGGTCCTACAGCCCCCAATACCCGTTTATTATACATTGAGGACCACAAAACTCCCTATATATAGTAAAATGGCTACATAGCCCCCTATATACAATATGATGTCCCCACTGCCTCCTATATATAATAATACAAATCCCAAAATCATATTAATAGTCTGGAAAAAAGAACACAAGTGTGTTTATATATAACCAGACATATCAAATCCGCTCCATGTAATATATATAAAAATACGGAAAGCAATTTAGGATTGCAGTTATGATGTATTCTAAAATGTCGGGGGACTGTTTTTAACTATTGTTTTTCGTTTCTTTATTATCAGTAATCATTTCCATCTATGGCCCGTCTACTGATTGCAATCCCCTTCCCTTTTCCCTGGTCATGTGGATTTAACACTCTGTCATCCCCGCAACTTTTTAAGATATGGATATCCTCTACGGACAGGAACGATCCGTTCTTCAGCTGCACAGTATTAAAGGACTCTTTGCATTTATACACAACTTATAATTGTTTTGTCTTATGTAAGACTATAGTTGCATATGTATGTATTGAGCACTGATTTGTGTATATTGCTGTTTCCTTTTTATTTTGTGCGGCTTTATTGTTATATACGTGTTTTTTGTACGTACTATATTATGTATTAGTGGCAGTGTCTTGTCCGAAATTCGGTGTATTAGTGCTGGCCAATTTAGGCTCCGGCCCCTTTTGACAGACACAGTTGCTGAGGTCCTGTTCCGACAAAAACCCCTGTTGATAGTTGCGTTTTTTTTTTTCTATGTCTTCTTACCCTTGTTCTTCCCCTGGAGGCCATATCAATTGGGCTTTCCCTTATGACAGGCGGAGTTACTGAAGTCCCTTGCCGTACATTACTTCTTTTGGCACCTTTTAGTTACTCCCCTTTGGATGGCCGTGCGCATCGCCTGGTGAATGGACGGCTCCCCCATGTGGGCGGGCATCTATGTGTTCTGTGCGATTGCTCTGGGTTAATCCCCGGGGCATGCGCACTGGGCCCGACGCCGTGCCTCCATGGAGGACCTTCCCATCGCCGGGCGCATGCGCCGCTAGCGCCACCATGATTGGCCGGACAGGGACATGTGACTGGGGTCAGGAAGGTTATCAGCAGGTCCTGGCTGCTCCTTTCCATATCCCCTTGAGGAAGAGGCGTGGCAGAGCCGCGAAACGCGCGTCGGGGTGTTTTCCGGCGAGACCCCTCTCCTCTGTCTCCCCCCTGAGCTGGTAAGCTGATCTATGACCTTTTTTCTAGATTCTATGATCGCCTCCACTGTGATCCGATCTGACCACTGTGTTATTTACTTCTGATCAGGCTTGCCATTTCACTTAGATATAGCACACGTTGTGCTTATATTTCCATCTCCTTTATGTGGTGATTGCTCTGTGTGGGGATTATAGAGGGGTGGGTTTCCTCCCTACTCTTGTTATCTGTTGGAACCTATGCACCTTATATATTACTGATATGTAATTTTTAATGTTTTGTATCAATAAAGAGTTGTTTAGATTATCACCATATGCTCCGGATTCTCCTATTTTTATATGCCTCCTATATATAGTATGAGGCTTTACAGTTTTCTATATATACTATAGCTCCCCACAAATAGTATGTCTCCAAAACCCCCTATATATGGTATGATGGTCCCCTATAGCTCTCTAATTGTGATATTATGCACCTCACAGCTTCCTATATATAGTATGATGATCCTGCATCCCCTCTATATATAGTATCATGTCCCTACAGCCCCCTGTATGGAATATGGTGGCCTCACAGCCCCCATATGATGATCCCATTTCTTTTTTATATACCGTATATACTCGAGTATAAGCCGACCCGAGTATAAGCCGACCCCCCTAATTTTGCCACAAAAAACTGGGAAAACTTATTGACTCGAGTATAAGCCTTGGGTGGAAATGCAGCATTTACCGGTGAATTTCAAAAATAAAAATAGATCATTATTTCCCCATAGCTGTGCCATATAGTTCTCTGCACCGTTCATATTTCCCCATAGCTGTGCCCCATATAGTGCTCTGCACCGTTCATTTTGTCCCATAGCTGTGCCCCGTATAGTGCTCTGCACCGTTCATTTTGTCCCATAGCTGTGCCCCATACTGTGCTCGGCACCGTTCATTATTGCCCCATATCTGTGCCCCATATACAATGCTCTGCACCGTTCATTTTGTCCCATAGCTGTGCCCCATACTGTGCTCGGCACCGTTCATTGTGCCCCATAGCTGTGCCACATAAACAGTGCTCTGCACCGTTCATTGTGCCCCATAGCTGTGCCCCATATACAGTGCTCTGCACCGTTCATTGTGCCCCATAGCTGTGCCCCATATACAGTGCTCTGCACCGTTCATTGTGCCCCATAGCTGTGCCCCATATACAGTGCTCTGCACCGTTCATTGTGCCCCATAGCTGTGCCCCATATACAGTGCTCTGCACTGTTCATTGTGCCCCATAGCTGTGCCCCATATACAGTGCTCTGCACCGTTCATTGTGCCCCATAGCTGTGCCCCATATACAGTGCTCTGCACCGTTCATTGTGCACCATAGCTGTGCCCCATATACAGTGCTCTGCACCGTTCATTGTGCCCCATAGATGCTCCACATAAATCTGTGCCGCTGCTGCTGCTGCAATAAAAAAAAGAAAAACACATACTCACCTCTCTTGCTTGCAGCTCCCAGCGTCCGGACCCGGCGCCTCCATCTTCCCGGCGTCTCTGCTCTGACTGATCAGGCAGAGGGCGCCGCGCACACTATATGTGTCATCGCGCCCTCTGACCTGAACAGTCAGAGCGCAGACGCCGGGAAGATGGAGGCGCCGGGAAGATGGAGCGACGCCCGGTGGCTGGAACGCGGACAGGTGAATATTACATACTTACCTAGTCCCAGCGATCCTAACGCTCCCTCTGCCTGGTCTTCGGTGCCGCAGCCTCTTTCTCTATCAGCGGTCACCGGCACCGCTGATTAGAGAAATGAATACGCGGCTCCACCCCTATGGGAGGTGGAGCCGCCTATTCATTTTTTTAATGAGCGGTTTCACGTGACCGCTGAAGAGGGGAAGACGCTGCAGCACAGAAGACCGTGGGACGGCAGGGGGAGCGTCAGGATCGCCAGGACTAGGTAAGTATGCCTCAGCGCCCTCTCCCCCTCACCCGCCGACCCTGCCACCCACCTTGACTCGAGTATAAGCCGAGAGGGGCACTTTCAGCCCAAAAATTTGGGCTGAAAATCTCGGCTTATACTCGAGTATATATGGTATATATTATATATAGTATGAAGGTATCCCACTGCCCCACATATATAGCATGATGGTCCCCACAGCCCCAAATATATTGTATATATAGTGCGATGGCCCCAGTTGCTCATATATAGTATGATGGCCCCAGTTCTCCCCACATATCTAGTATGTCTGCCCCAGTTATCCTTATATATCTGTTACTGTAAAAGGTGGTACGCAACCTCTTCTGCTGTTTTAGTGCATAAAGCACGTAGAAGAACAAATTTAGTGACATGGTCTTGATAGACGAATATGAACTTGAAATCATTATCACAATTGGATTGCATGTCAATGAGATCGACTTGAGCACGAGAATTCATTTCACTGTGTAGGATGGGTTTCACAAGGCCATTTTTGGTAATCTTCAGTTTTTTCTGGCATGGCTGGCAGAGTCGCAGATAAATAACTATTGACTCCGTTGTGACATTTTTGAACTTACGGTTCACCTTCTTTAGGATCCTGGTCTGCCCTCCGTGGTCGGTACTGATGTGCGCATTATGAATGACGCTAAAGAGTTCTGCACACTGAACGTAATGCAACACGTTCTCATTTTCACACGAGATTGGTGCAATTAACTTTTCATCATTTCCGACGGTCATGATGTCGTACCTCTTCAAACGTCTGTAGTGAATACTCTGTTTAGGTACCGCCACCTTAGCCTCCTTCACTTCTTTCAATATATTCTCGTATTTATCGTCCATGAGATAAAAATTATTATCTCGCTTTTTCTCCACCACTTCATTCAAGAGCTCCGAAAAACGATCTTTCATTTCCTCACTCATGATCTGACAATCAGCTAGTGCCTGTGCAGCTTTGTCAGGCAGTCGGCTATGCAGCTTTGAGCAGTATGTGCAGCTTGCAAAACACTCAGGCAGTCGTCCAGCATGAGGACACAAACAGGAAGTACGCCCATTTACCCACACTGCTTGGCAAGAATCCCATGTTCTTTTGTAATAGGGTTACTCAGCATTGTGTGAAAGACTGTACAACAGCACCACCTACTGGTCTAACACTGCCATTGATGAGTTAGTGATTTTCTTCAGGCAGTGATTGGACTTGAGGAAGGAGCTATATTAGGGAGAGAGGACTGGTGCTGTGCTGACTAGACTGAGCCCAGACAGGGCTGTTGCGCTGTTACCTTCCAGCCTTTTCTCGGAATGCGCTGTCTTCCGATTCCTCTGATCAGAGACTACGGTGCTCGGGTGGAACAGACCGTTCATGGCACCAGCAACTCCGGCTCAGAGCTTATCTGCATATCTTCTGGTTCTACCACATTGGCGCAGCAACGGTAAATCGTGTGAGCGGTGTTAGCGTCCACCTTGCAAGGGGCCCTTGGAAAGACTTTGGACTCTGCACTCTACAGGAAGCTAAGTACAGGACAATTTATACACTACTACACCGGCAGCGTGTGTACTTCTTGTAACTTTTTGTGAGAGGGTGCTGCGGAGAACTGATACCCTAAGATTCATAGGACGTTCTCTTTTGCATATTTTAGTGTGGAGTTAGTGGTTGTATGTTAGCGGGAAGTGGGCACTTTTTGTATGATCGGAACAATAATCATAGGATAGTCAGGATTGACATCTGTATATATAGAACGTACATACGTTACAGGGTAGCAGATACCTTACAGGGTAGCAGATTTTGTTCATTGTTATTACCATATTTTCCCCATTTACTCTTATTACATTTATAAAAACTTTGAACATTGTGTCCTCCATTTCCTCACCAGCAGTGGCTTACACTTTTTATTACACCCTTCTCAGCTACATTTACCAAGAAGCCGTGGTAAATGTGCACATCTTCACATCAGATATTTCTGACTTTTACCAACGCTGTTGAGAAATGTTAACATTTACCAAGATTTCACCGGTAAAAGTCCAATTTTACTTTTCATTTTGAGCTTTTACCGACGGCCTCGGTGAATGTCTAGATTGACCGGTAAATCCTAGGTTTTACCGTCCTTCTGACTTTTACAGTAACATCTATATATATATATACCTATATATATATATATATATATATATATATATATATATATATATATATATATAGTATAATAGCCCGAGTTCTCCCATATAGTAGGATGGCCCAAGTTCTCCCCATGTATGTAGTAAGATGGCCCCAGCTCCTATATATGTGTGTGTATATATATATATATATATACTAGATGGCAGCCCGATTCTAAAGAATCGGGAGTCTAGAATCCATATATACTTTATTTATTCAAATGTAAGAATAATACAATTAATAAATAATAGTAAGAAAGAACAAAAATAATAGGCAGTATATGGAGAAAACACCAAACAAAAGTTCAAAATTGGTGTGAAAATGTCACTGAACCACTTCACAACTAAATATATATAGTTTTGGTAAATGGTATTATCATTTTTTTGACGAAATTCGGCAGGAGCTTGAAGAGCAACGTCACTGGGCCCGCCTCCACGCAGTAGAAACTTGCTGTGAGGTAAAAATTCAAAAATCACACCAAAATGGCGGGCGGAGTGTGTCACAGTACGGCACGTTTCTGATTGGTCGCTCGCAGCAGGCGGCAACCAATCAGACACTGGACACTGTTGACGTCACTTATCTCCGGACATTAGCTCCGGACATTAGCTCCGGACAGGAAGTTGGCACAAATTGCAGGAAGTAGTATTCTAGGCAATTATATATTAGATATATATATAATTGTCTAAGGGTTTTTCTGTCTGTCTGTCTTTTCTGTCTGTCTGTCTGTCTGTCTGTCCTGGAAATCCCGCGTCTCTGATTGGTCGAGGCCGCCAGGCCTCGACCAATCAGCAACAGGCACAGCGAAGATGATGTCATAATGGTTGCCATGGCGACGATGATGTCATAAAGGTTGCCTCGACCAATCAGCGACAGGCACAGCGATGATGTCATAATGGTTGCAATGGCGACGATGATGTCATAAAGGTTGCCTCGACCAATCAGCAACGGGCACAGCGATGATGATGTCATAATGGTTGCCATGGCGACAATGATGTCATAAAGGGTGCCTCGACCAATCAGCGACGGGCACAGTCTGCCGCGAATTCTGGAATCGTCATTGTCCATATACTACGGGGACATGCATAATCTAGAATACCCGATGCGTTAGAATCGGGCCACAATCTAGTATATATATATATATATATATATAGAATGATGGCCTAACTTCGCCATATTAATAAATAATTATGTTTATACTCACCTCATCCTGATTCCCGGCACTGCGGCCTCCATTTTCTCTTCCGACCTGCAGAGCTACATGAGGCAATAATGTCATCCTGTTGCCTGCGTGAGTGGTCTGCAGCTTATGAGACAGACCAGGGCTTCCACTAGGAATTTCGGAGCCCAATACTGGCAAAATTTCCGCAATCCCTTTTGAGACTCTGTCCAGGCTCCACACTAGCTCCGCCTCCACCATCCCACTGCCCACTATTGGAAAAACTCAACTTCTCCACCACATCCTCACCCATCGGATATTAACAGTTCCTATCAAACACCAGATGACATTCATAACCAACAGCTTTTGTTCTGGCCAAAATAATTTTTAAGCTGACAGCGTGACACGGTAGACTCTTTCGGCCAGGCCATACTCTACTCTAAACTATTAAAAATAAATATATTTTTATGTACTTTTCTTTAAGGGAATGAGTGACATACATTTACTTTTTTTAAAACAAACATTAACACCACATACAAGGGACAAATATCGTCACACCATGACCAAACCACATATTACCACCACAGGAATCACCAGTGAAATTATACACCGGAGCTCTGCATAAAGTGTCAGTGTACAGTACAAATAATACAGTGATCACCACTGCCAGTGACATTATACACAGGAGCTCTGTGTATAGCATACAGTGTATAGTGTCAGTGTACCTGTAACACACTGACTCACCAGTGACATCACTAGCTGAAGTCCTTCATCTTTGCTGTTCTTTTTTTATCCAGCATAGACCGCCATCACTTCTTCTAGCCAGGACTCGTCTCTGCATAAAATAACACAGTTACCTAGAGCACGGCTTCCAGAGCACATTCCCCAATTTTTCCCTGTCTTCTACACTACACATCTGAATACAGAGGTGCACCCACAATCAATATATAATTGGTTATTATGCAACCTCATAGATTGTAAGCTTGCAAGCAGGGCCCTCATTCCTTTTGGTATCTGTTGATCTCTGTGTTTATTGTTATGCTTAATGTCCATTGTCTGTTCAAGTCCTCTCTAAAATGTAAAGCGTTGCAGAATATGTTGGTGCTATAGAATTAAAATTATTATTATTATTATTATTATTATTATTACACCATTTCAAATATAAATTATAATCCACCACAGTGCACCCACTAACAATAAATAGCCACTTTCCCCATTTAATATATAAATTAATTAGCACCTGTACTCTTTCCCCCCAATTCATTACCAGTCACTTCATCCTCAATGACCCCACTATGTACCTCCCACTCTAACCCGAACCCCGATTAATTATATTTACATGCTCTTCCCACCCCAATGCATTGTCATGTCTTTCTCTCACACCCTGTATTCATTATCAACTGCTCTACCTCACATTCAATACATCATTTACTCCCCCACCCTCAAAATTCATTATTTGTTCTTCCCCTAAATCATTTGCTCTCACCACCCCCCTTCAATTAAATTGCTGTCCCCGTCCCTCACACTGAATTCATCATTTGCAGTCCCCTGTGCTCTCCTCACTTCATCATTTTCATTCCCCCACTTTAATTTGAAGTCCCGTACTTCATCCATTGCAGTCCCCCATCACTCCCTCACTTCAACTGCAGTGCCCCTTCATCATTTGCAGCCCCCTATCCCCCTTCCATTTCATCATGTGCAGTCCCACTTCAGACACACTTCATCATGTGTAGTCCTCTTCCCCACTTCATCATTTACAGTCTCCCTTACCCATCACTTTATCATGTGCAGTCCCCCTTACTCCCCAGTCCATCATGTGCAGTCCCTCTTAACCCCAATTTATCATGTGCAGTCCCCCTTAACCCCCACTTCATGTGCAGTCCCCTTTACCCCCCACATCATGTGCAGTACCCCTTACCCCTCATTTCATCATGTGCAGCCCCACTCCATTATGTGCAGCCCAACTCCCCCTTCATCATGTGCATTCCCCCTTACCCCCCACTTCATCATGTGCAGTCCCTCTTAACCCCAATTTATCATGTGCAGTCCCCCTTACCCCCCACATCATGTGCAGTCCCCCTTACCCCTCATTTCATCATGTGCAGCCCCACTCCATCATGTGCAGCCCAACTCCCCCTTCATCATGTGCAGTCCCCCTTACTCCCTCCACTTCATCATGTGCAGTCTCCCTTACCCCCACTTCATGTGCAGCCCCAATCCCCCTTCTCATGTGCAATCCCCCTCATCATGTGTGGCCCCACTACATCATGTACAGCCCCACTCCCCCCTCTCCATTATGTGCAGTCTCCTTTAACCCCCAAACTCCATCATGTGCAGCCCCACTACATCATGTATAGCCCCACTCCTCCCACTTCATCATGTGCAGTCTCCTTTAACCCCCAAACTCCATCATATGCCACCCCACTTACCCCCCACTCCATCATGTGCAGTCTCCTTTAACCCCCAAACTCCATCATGTGCAGTCCTCTTTACACCCCCCACTTCATCACTTGCAGTTACCCACCATTGAATTCATTTTATAAAGAAAACAAAAAAGTGTTTCGTACCTACCTCACCAGTCGCTCCCCTGCAGCGCCTCTCTGCTTCCAGCGTCCGGGACATGTCGGCGCAATGACGTCATCGCGCATGCCCGACACCTGACCCAGAAGAACAGAGGACATGGAGGGAGCGGGAGCTGTGCAGCGGTCAAGGTTTTAGATGGCCGTGCACAGCTCCTGGCCCCGATGCAGACGTGTGCGCTGATACTGTGATGCGGCTGTGTCTGCTGCCGGCCATGTCACAGTGCAGCGGACACAGCCATTCACAATTTGCTCTGCGGCTGTAGCCATCAGACGGCTGGCCCTGAACAGCTGCTGGGAGAGCGGCCAGGGGGGCATTTGCCTCTCTGCCATGTGGCCCAGCCAGCCCCTGACCTGGTTGATGGACCGAAGTCCTGCAAATCGATCCACTCAACTATAATCATTTTGCCTCTTTAAAAGCAATGGTAGTGTACATGTAAGGAAGCACACTACCACCACCATAGATCCATATAATTAAATGGATTGGTGATCATCCATGCTCCACTATATGTCTATTCACACCAGAACAGTTGGTCCTCCATCAATCATAAATTCATATATAAATGTTGTTCAGGGGCTAACCCTTAATATCGCTGGATTTACTTAGTGTGCAGTTAATAATAGAAAAGTTTCTGAAATTATATTTCAAAGTTCTTATTTACTGAACTTGAATTTGTGTCTGATGTTGTTGAGTATGATTGACAAAGTTTTACTTGCAATCATTGCTTGGTTGTATAACTTAGAACCTTCATTTAGATTTCTAAAACCACAAGTGAATGCAGAAGAAGGATCACAGTGAAGCTGGATTTTGGTGATCTATGGCATAATAGTTTCTAATTTTCCAGAGGTAGGGATATTACTGATTCCTTATTGCATCTAGAGAAATATTTGCATCATCTGATTTGAATCACTCATTCCAAGTCTCAAAATGGAAAGACCTCATTGTTAATGCCGGTAATATTCAAAAAATTTGGAAATTCAGCTTCGGAAGTTTAGAACTCTATTGGAATTCCCTTTCTTCTAAAATTAAAACTTTTTTAACTAAAAAATGTATGTAACATCACTAACATACCAAAACGACTATCATCGTCTGTTTTACCAGTTGTTATTTTTTTTTTATAGGCCAGTAAACCTGTGGATATTCAGATGGACCTTTCAAGCATTGTGAAATGTGATCATATAATTGTTTGGAAAATCAATCTGTTTGGCACTTGAATTGCCCAAGATCCATTTGCTCCTTTTCTCCGTGAATAAACTTAAAATAGAAGGTAAAAAGTTCATAGCTAGTCAGTCATGTGTCTGAAGCAGCAAAGAATAAGAGCATGAAGACAAAAGCACTACAGAGTTAAGTGTTGAGTGATTTCCACTGACTTTTGCTGCCACCCAGGTCACCCAGAACACCCAGACAGGAATTCCAGAACTACTTATCACAATCACATCTGCTCAGGCTTAGGAAGTAGAATGTTCATCTTTTCAAAGCTCTTGCTATTGCCAGTAGCCAGGATTAGCACACAAAGCATTTGCTGGGAAAGACCAGTCCATTAGTGTTTACTAACAATCACTGATAATATCTAATCACACAGTGAAATTAAGAACACTAGTAAATGAGGTCACTCAAATAATGCCTCACTTAAGTCAAGTCAAATTCTCTTTCCGAAGGTTAGCTTCTCAAGAGCCTGGACTACTCAACTGGTTCTATCATAGTCATAGTGTTTCTACAGTTTATACCACATTGTCACTAATAATTACCAACCCCTCTCAAGTCCTTCCATTCATCTGGGAAGTTTAATTTATTGACTTTAAAAAGTAATATTTACAAAAATTTCTATTTTGTCCAAAGCTTTGCCCTTAATTTCTGATAATTGAAAACAAAACATGAGGCCTATTCTAAATCAAAGTTATCATGAATTAAAATGATTAAATAATGGCTTTGTTTCTCATAACAGACAATCATGATTTGCATTTTACAATTTTAAAATTTAAATAAGGACATTGATTGGTTGCGATTAGAGATGAGCGAACCTTTCAAGGTTCAGTTCAGATGGACAAACGTCCCGATGTTCGCCAAACAGTTCGTCAAACATATCCAAACCCTATTGAATTGAATGGGAGGCAAAATCAAACCTATAGACAACACCTTCAGGGAGACCAAAAAGCTGCCACAATAGCTCAACCCAGGAGAAGATAAAAGGAAAAGTGGCATTAATTGACCCAGAGTACAAATAAGTAAAATTGCGCAGCTTGGATGTATGAGACATGCCTGGAACAGGGCTTGGACCAGCATTTCCAACTTAAACATTGATCAGTAATAGGTGGATGAGTGACAGGTGTAGGCCCGGTGCTCTGAGAGCCCTGCCAAAATCAAGCAACACACATGACCCAAAATGTAGTCCAAACATTTCAAAACATTAGGGGCAGACACAAGAAAAAGTGGCATCAATTGAGGCATAGTCGAAATTTTATAACAGCAGTCAGCCATGGGCCATGTATGAGCCAGGATCTGGGCCTGCATTCACAGCTTTTAATTGAAGTTAAAATTAAGAGGTGGTGTGGGAGCAGTGTACACCTGCTGTGCTGGGAGCCCTGATACCTCATGCAACAGCTCATACTGCTTTTCTGCTCAGCCACACTCAGGTGTCAAAAACATCGGTTTTGTAGATTAATATTGGTAGAAAAATTTAAGGATAGTAACACAGGTAACAGTAACACTGAAAGTAAGTGCAGGCCTGCCCTGTGTCATCAGTGTGACACATACCGGCCCCTGGGAATCAGCGGTACTGTTTGCACTGTTCCCCGGCGCTGGGTGCTGAAGTAAAGACAGCTCACATCATGGAACCCTGCTTGGGCTGCGATCAGTGCTAGGAGGAGACAGTGTTGAGGGTTGTATTAAACTGTTAACAGCAAGAGCAACCAGTGACTGATTGGAGTATTCACCAGCTGCCAGGTATCCTATAACTAAATTAATAATAATAAAAAAAGACATAGGCCATCCAACTGACAGTTGTGGGCTGCAACCCTCAGCTGCCAGCGAGGCTGGTTATTAAGAATAGAGGGGTCCCCATGCCATATTTTTTAATTATTTAAGTAACTATACTGTGACTATATAGCCTACCATACAGAAGAGACACTGAACAGCGTGTGCTACCGCTGCTCAGTATCTCGCAGTGAACTCTTATGACCTTGTAAGGAGGAAGACCAGGCTGTCGGTACCTGAGTAATGCTGGGTCCGGAACTGTCGAGGCTGCGTCCAGTGTTGCCGGGGGGAGAAAGAATGGGGAGCCAAACAAGACCTATGACCTGGTGAGAGGGGGACTGGCGGAACAGGAGATATAGCGGGAAGCGTGGGAAAAGAACAGAGGGAGAGGAAGCAGGTATGTACTGCACTCTGTGAGGAGAGAGAGGGTGTGTAGCTGAGAGCCGGCAGAGGTTACATGAGGGCCCCGTGGAACCAATGAGTGTGCAGAGCTTCAGGCGTTCAGACAGACAGTGTGCGGTGCTCACATTGAGAAGCGAGTGCCAGGTGCAGGATTGTGAGGTGTATTCCCCCTTGCTGACAGGCGTGCAGCAGAGCATGCCCCAGGTAGAGACTTCCACGGCATTACCTACTTCAGCTCTACAGATTAATGGACAAAGGGCTCAATGTGTAAAACCACTGACTGCCCATTGACGCCAGAAGCTGGATCGCGTGTTGGCGGGTTATGCCTGAGGATGCCGTACTGGCTGTTGCTGGTATTTCAACTCTCATCAGACTGCATGTGATTGAGGAACCGAGAAGTCACGATAAGTGAAGTTATTGTTGTTAACCCTTGCTCTGCATTCCCTGTGTTACTGCATCCCTGAACCTGCTTACAACCTGACTGACGTCACCGCGAGCGTGATAAAGTTCAAAGGTGACAATTCAAAGACATTAACCCCCCAAATATCACACCACTTGCCATCGTACCAGGAAAAGAGGGAGCAGTGAGGCTAAGTGCCAGATTTGGCTCATTTTATGGATGCGGTGGCAAGTTGGGTTTCTTATTTGTGGGGTTGATGTCAAGTTTGTATTGTCCGGTGACATCAAGCCCACGGCTTCGTAATAGAAAGGCATCTATAAGATGCATATTCATTACCAATGCTTTAGTTATATTGTAAATAAACACACAGCCAGAATAAAGTTCTTTATTTGAAATAAAAACAAAACACACTTTTCCTTTTTTATTTAAAAATAACAAACACAGTTTTACTCACCTAGCTTCCATTCCATTGAAGCCCTCATCTCCTGAAATAAAACAAAAATAAAAAATAACCATATCCTTCAATGTGGTCACCACTGCTCACTGATGCTACACTCACAACAGCTCATTCTTCAGCGGTTCTCAGCCTGGACTGTTGCATCTTGGCACCGTCCAGGTTGAAAACTGTCTATCCCCAGACATGAATTACGGCGCGGAACAGAACGTCGCACAGGTGAGAGATATTGCTGTTTTTTATTTTATTTTGTTGTTTTCTTACCGGAGACCATGACTTCAGTCGAATGGGTGATGATGTGAATATGGTTTAATTTAGATTCGTTAAAGGAGTATGTCAATCTTTCAATTACAGGCTTTTATTCTAGGGATGTTTGCATTTTTATGCAATATGACTATGGTGTTAGTAATGGGGGCATCTTATAGACACCTCTACATTACTAATCTCTGTTTTTCATGTCACCTGACAATACAAAGGTGACATCAACCCCTCAACTATTACCCCACTTGCTACCGCACCAGGGCAAGTGGGAATAGCTGGGCAAAGCACCAGAATCTAATAGATGCACTTTTTTGGGGTGGCTGCGGGCTGCTATTTTTAGGCTTGGAGGGGTAATATTCATGGCCTCTTCCCAGCTTGAGAATACCAACCCCCATCTGTCTGCGTTAGCTTGGCTAGTTGTTGAAAAAGGGGGGACAAATCTCTGCATAGTCCTCCACTGCTTCTGCCTGCTCCACCTCCTCTAGAGCCTCCACCTATGCCCTCAAGGTCTCCCTTGATGAGGTACGCATTCCAACAGTGCAGAGAGAATCCCCCCACCTCCGTACTGTGCAGCCAGGGCTCATTGCAATCAGGCAGTGTTTAAATTAATATGCCTTGGAGATTGCAGTCACACAGCTCAAGAATTGTGGACAGCTATCGAGGCTGACTTTGAGCAGTGGCTGTCTCCACTGAACCTGGAGGCAGGGAAGGAATGTGCGAAAACGGAGCGAACCTGGTGGTGGCCCTACGCCTGGGCAACTTCACATACGTGCCTTGCATGGCTCACGTCCTCAACCTGATGGTACAGCAATTTCTCCACCACTATCCCGCCTGGATGAGCTGCTGTAAAAAGCAAGGTCGGAGTGTGCTCACTTCTGCCGTATGCACACTGTAGGTAATTGACTTGCATTGCTACAGAGGTCTTTCAGGCTACCAGTTAACCAGTTTGTATGCAATGTGCCTACATGGTGGAATTCCACTCTGCACATGTTGCACTGACTGTGACAGCAGTGACGAACCCTGGTGCAGTATGTCATTTTGCATAGCCAATGCAGTATGGATGTGGTGCAAATCACGCTTGCGGAGTGGGCACAGATGAAGGACCTCTGCACCCTTCTGCACAGTTTTGAAATGGCAACTAGGATGGTTAGTGCTGACAATGCCATCCTCAGCATCACTATTCCAGTCATCTATGTGCTGCAGCAAACTTTGATTAGTCTGCGGGAGGAAGTGGTGGTCCCAGAGGATGAGGAGGAAGCAGAGGAGGATGTGGAAGGTATAACAATATCTCTATGTTCCGGACTGTCGTAGCACAGGCATGTTCCATGGGAAAATGGATTACAGTGATCGAGAGGAGATAAGGGTAACAAACTGTTAGTGAAGGTGCAGCATCCAAGGAGCAAATGGAGGAGGATGAGGAAGAAGAGATGATGGGCGCACAGCAGTCAGGAAGAAGATCAAGAGAATAACAACTCCCTCTCTGTTGTGCGTGCTTGGAGGGAGGGGACGGAGGAAGTAAGCTTGAGTGTTATGCCACCACTAACACACATGGACTTTGACCTTATAGAAGCGCCCGCCACATGAGCGCCTTCTTGCTGCACTATCTGCATCATGATGCCCATATTGTTAGGATTAGAAATAGTGCTGACGATTGGGCTGCCATTCTGTTAGATCCACGGCACAAGAGTAAATTTTGCTAGCGCGCATGCTGGCGTGTGAAAACATGCTTGTACACAATCTTCAGAGTGGTTTTCCCCAAGACAGCAGTGAGGCACACAGTGTGCATCGGAGTTATAGACTTCCAATCCTGGGAACGTTGAGTCGTCAATGCAAAAACATTAGTAGCAGCAGTGGAAGTAGCTGAAAATTTTCTGTGAGTCGTTTCACCTATTTTTTTTTAGATCAGTCCATGCACCAGCAGAATGATGTGAGAGTGAGTGAGGAAAGAATGGTTGTAGATGACGAGGAAAAAGCTAACATATTAAACACCTTCTTCTCCACGGTATTCACGGTGGAAAATGAAATGCTAGGTGAAATCCCAAGAAACAATGAAAACCCTATATTAAGGGTCACCAATCTAACCCAAGAAGAGGTGCGAAACCGGCTAAATAAGATTAAAATAGATAAATCTCCGGGTCCGGATGGCATACACCCACGAGTACTAAGAGAACTAAGTAATGTAATAGATAAACCATTATTTCTTATTTTTAGTGACTCTATAGCGACAGGGTCTGTTCCGCAGGACTGGCGCATAGCAAATGTGGTGCCAATATTCAAAAAGGGCTCTAAAAGTGAACCTGGAAATTATAGGCCAGTAAGTCTAACCTCTATTGTTGGTAAAATATTTGAAGGGTTTCTGAGGGATGTTATTCTGGATTATCTCAATGAGAATAACTGTTTAATTCCATATCAGCATGGGTTTATGAGAAATCGCTCCTGTCAAACCAATCTAATCAGTTTTTATGAAGAGGTAAGCTATAGACTGGACCAAGGTGAGTCATTGGACGTGGTATATCTCGATTTTTCCAAAGCGTTTGATACCGTGCCGCACAAGAGGTTGGTACACAAAATGAGAATGCTTGGTCTGGGGGAAATTGTGTGTAAATGGGTTAGTAACTGGCTAAGTGATAGAAAGCAGAGGGTGGTTATAAATGGTATAGTCTCTAACTGGGTCGCTGTGACCAGTGGGGTACCGCAGGGGTCAGTATTGGGACCTGTTCTCTTCAACATATTCATTAATGATCTGGTAGAAGGTTTACACAGTAAAATATCGATATTTGCAGATGATACAAAACTATGTAAAGCAGTTAATACAAGAGAAGATAGTATTCTGCTACAGATGGATCTGGATAAGTTGGAAACTTGGGCTGAAAGGTGGCAGATGAGGTTTAACAATGATAAATGTAAGGTTATACACATGGGAAGAGGGAATCAATATCACCATTACACACTGAACGGGAAACCACTGGGTAAATCTGACAGGGAGAAGGACTTGGGGATCCTAGTTAATGATAAACTTACCTGGAGCAGCCAGTGCCAGGCAGCAGCTGCCAAGGCAAACAGGATCATGGGGTGCATTAAAAGAGGTCTGGATACACATGATGAGAGCATTATACTGCCTCTGTACAAATCCCTAGTTAGACCGCACATGGAGTACTGTGTCCAGTTTTGGGCACCGGTGCTCAGGAAGGATATAATGGAACTAGAGAGAGTACAAAGGAGGGCAACAAAATTAATAAAGGGGATGGGAGAACTACAATACCCAGATAGATTAGCGAAATTAGGATTATTTAGTCTAGAAAAAAGACGACTGAGGGGCGATCTAATAACCATGTATAAGTATATAAGGGGACAATACAAATATCTCGCTGAGGATCTGTTTATACCAAGGAAGGTGACGGGCACCAGGGGGCATTCTTTGCGTCTGGAGGAGAGAAGGTTTTTCCACCAACATAGAAGAGGATTCTTTACTGTTAGGGCAGTGAGAATCTGGAATTGCTTGCCTGAGGAGGTGGTGATGGCGAACTCAGTCGAGGGGTTCAAGAGAGGCCTGGATGTCTTCCTGGAGCAGAACAATATTGTATCATACAATTATTAGGTTCTGTAGAAGGACGTAGAGCTGGGTATTTATTATGATGGAATATAGGCTGAACTGGATGGACAAATGTCTTTTTTCGGCCTTACTAACTATGTTACTATGTATGTTACTAATGGAGTACAAGTCTGAACAACTGGAGAGAATGATGCAGGAGTATCTCAAGCTCAATATCAATGCCATTGGGGGGTTTGGACTAGAGATAAGTGAATATTTCAATGTTTGGTTCAGATTACAACCGCCGATTTTTCAATATTTGCTGATTTATTTATCAAATATTTGTCAACATAGCTGAACGCCATTGGAGTCAATGGAAGCAAAACTAAATATACAGAATACCTTCAAATGGGCCCAAAAGCTGCCAAAACACATCAAATTAGGGGCAGACACCAGAAAAATGGCCTCAATTCACCCATAGTACAAATTTTAGAATGGCACGGCAGCAATCAGCAATGCATGAGGTATCAGGGTCTGGGCCAGCATTTACGGCTTTGAATTGAACTTCAAATTAAGACGAGATGGGTGAGGCATCAGTGCAGACCTGCTTTGCTGGGAGCCCAGATACCATATGCAACAACTCAAGCTGCTTTTCTGCTCAGCCACACTCAGGTGGCACAAATATCAGTTTCAAAGACTACCATTGTGAGAAAAATGTAAGGATAGTAAAACGGGCAGTTGACTCAAAGGTAGTGGAGGCCTGTCGGTCATGGATGCTTATTGCTAGAGGCAACACACACGAAGGAGACTCAACCACAAATCTTCAAATTTTAAATAATTAAATAATTAGGGGTAAATACGATCAAAGTGGCATCAATTTCACAAGAGTAGAAATAAAATAATGGGGAGCTACATCTCTTCCACTACAGCCAACCCAGCCACTGGAGACCCAATCAGGATTTTTCAAATTTAAAAAAATTAGGGCCTGACACCACCAAAGTGGCATCAAATTCACGAGACTAGAAATAGTATGATAGGGACCGACACATATTTCACTACAGCCAACCCAACAGATGGAGAACAACCAGGACTGTTCACATTTCCACAAATAAGTGTTAACATCTGCAGCAGCAACAGCAGGCACAGAAACCCTACCAAACATATCACAGACTGCAATTACGCGAGATCAATGTAGCACACTAAAAACTAGAACATCGCCTAGTCTGTACAGTCTGCAATTGAAGTACAAAAGTCCTTGGAGATCCATGAATTGTTCAGCTTGATGAAAGTTAGGCAGTCTACACTTTCAAGTGACAGCTGGCTGCACTTATACGTCAAGACACCACCAGCAGTGCTCAAGACATGTTCTGAGAGAACGCTGGCTGCCGGGCATGATAAAACCTCCAAGGCGTGAGAGGCAAGCTCAGGCCACTCATCAATTTTTGAAGACCAAAATGTGAAAGGGTCCAAAACCTCCCTGACGGTATTGATATTGATTTCTAGATACTCCTGCACCATCCTCTCCAGTTGTTCACCACATGTCAGATTTTGGACTCTGTTGTGCTGATGCATGAGCTGGTCTAAAAAATGTGTCAAAGGACTCACAGAAATTGCTTCTGAAAACTACTGCTGCTGCTGGGCTGCCAATGTTTTGGCATTGACGAATGATGTGCTGGAGGTTGGAAGTCTAGAGCTGCGATGCACACTGTGTGCCTCAGTGCTATCTTGGGGGAAACTTCTCTTAATGTTGTGTAAAAGTGTTTTTCGATACTCCAGCATTTGCGGTCCCTTTCCAGAGCGGGAAACATCTGAGTAAATTTTGACTTATCACAGGGATCTAACATGTTGCAAATAGTGCAGTAAGAAGGCACTCATATGTCGGGCTCTTCCATGAAGTCCAAGCCCATAATATATTGGTGGCTGTGTAACACTGATGCTTGTTTCTTCCATCCGCCAACCACCGACAACAGAGGATGGATGACAGGGGATGATTATCCTCTTTATCTCCTGACAGTTGCTTGCCCATCACCTCTTCCACCTCCATTTGTTTCTCGGTTCTTGCATCTTCACTAAGAGTTTGCCTGTTATCAACAGCCCCCTTGATTGCAGTAATCCACCCTCCCTTGTCACCCGCCTGTGTGATGATAGTCTGGAACTTAAAGACAATGTTATCCCTTCCGCATCCTCCTGTGCTTCCTTCTCTTCCTCTGGAACCACCACCTCCTCCTGCAAGCTATTCAAATTCTGCTCCAGCATATAGATGACCAGAATAGTGATGCTAATGACAGCGGCATCAGTGCTTACCATCTTAGTAGCCATTTTGAAACTGTGCAGTAGGGTGTAGAGGTCCTTAATCTGTGCCCACCCCGTAAATGTCATATGCACCACTTCCGTACTGCATTGGCCCTGGCTATACGAAAATACATACTGTGTTAGGGCTCATTGCGGCTGCCACAGTCGCTGCAACATGTGCAGAGTGGAATTCCACCATGTCGGCACATCGCACATCAATTTATTTTGACTGGCATGGACCAAGACCTCTGTATTAATGTAAGTTAATGACCTGAGGGGTGTGAACGGCGGATGTGAGCACACAGCTTCCATGCTTTCTGCAGCAGCTCACCCAGGCCAGGATAGTGGCAGAGAAAACACTGTATCACCAGCTTGAGGATGTGAGCCATGCAAGGCACATGTGTGAGCTTATTGGATATGGCTTTGCCTAGATGCAGGTTCAGTGGAGACCGCAATTGATCAAACTCAGGCTGGAGAGCTGTCCACCATTCTTTAGTTGTATTACTGCGAACTCCAAGATATATAAATTTTAACATTCATTGATTGGGGTGAGCCCTGACTGTGCAGTATGGAGATGGTGGAGATTCATTCTGCACTTTTGGAACGAATGTCTCATTAAGGCAGAGGTTGAGGATGCTGATGTAGACCCTAGAGGAGGCAAAAGAGGAGGCAGAAGCAGTTGAGGAATTGTGAAATACAGATGTTTGTCCTTCAAGCCTTGGGGATTCCAACACTTGTGGAGCAGCCTCCTCCCCACCTGCCCCCACAGCCACCAAAGTCACCAGTCAGCAAGATGTAAAGCCATTGGCCATGCTTACTCGTCCAAGGGTTTATGGTGAAATGACCCCAGGCAGGCATAGATTTAGGAATGGGTGATGCTGTCTGTAACATGTTGGTGTAGGGCAGGCACAGCTTTCTTAGAGAATTCATGACAACTGGGTAACTGGTACTGGGGAACTGTGATGGCAATCAGCTTTTGGAAACAAACTGTAGCTACCATGCAGAAAGGCAGCATTTCCGTGGCCAACAGATTGGAGATTGTGGAGTTCAACCTCTTAGTTTTGTCATGTGTAGGAAGAAGCAATCTTTTACGTGACCAAAACTGCGGGACTGAGGGCTCGCTGCTGAGAGAGGGTGGAAAATGGTGAACAGGACAAACTCCTGGACCGTGAGTGAGGTGCAGGCGGAAATGTTATGGTGGATTGATAAAGTTGTGGTGTGCTCGTTCTCTGAGATCGGTCAAAAACAGCAGGCATGTCCACTTCCATTACAGCTGACAGCGTGCTCTCACTCAGCCTGATTGGAGCGGGTAAATAAACAGTGGTTCTGCGGTTGGAGACCTGCGTGGCAATACTTGGCACAGTAACAGAGGAGGAGGAAGAAGCAGCAGATGCTGTTAATGGGGCGGCTGATGGTTGTTGAGGTCCGCTGGTCCGCATTTTATCACAGTAGGATTGCCAAAGTAATGCATGTTGATTGTGCATGTAAATGTTCATGCATTTAGTAGTCAAATTATTGCATTTTTTAACTCTACTCAGTTTTTTTTGCAAAGCTAGCATATAACCTGAGTTGACTCATCCTTTGCAGTGTCAAAAAAAGCCTAGACTATGCAACCATTGCCACCCCTGCAAGCCGCAGACCCACGAATGCTGCTGGTCACAGCCACAGTTGGCTGACTATGTGCAATGTAACTTCCTCGTCTTCCGCCTCCTCAGAGGACATACTAAGCTGCGTGCCTCTGTGTTCATGCCAAGTGAGATCTACAACCTCATTAATAATATTGTCTGTGTTATCACATTCCTTGCCCTGAGATTCACACTCCTCCTCTTCTTGCCCTGACAGCACAGTACAGTTCGCATGAGCCTCAGATATCTGAGTTTCATCAGGATCACCTCCCCCCGGAGGACGAGTCAGGATTTTGCTTGGACCCTACTTTGTCCTGCATAGGAACCAAGCTTAAAAATTTGGGGGCATCAGTGCAAATAATTTCCTCCTCTTGACTCTGTGAATCATTGGAGTACACTTCTGATGTCCATGGCATAGAATGTGTGAACAGCTCTGCAGACTCACCAATCTGTGGTTCACTACAGTCAGTTCGGCAGTTGGAGAGCTGTAATGTGGGGGAAGCAAGGGTAATTGGGGTATCACCTCTGTGGACAGTACTGTGTGTAATGTTGAGGTGAAAGAGAAGGAAAGGCCACTTGAAGCTGTGCTTGCCATCCACTCACGCGCATGCTCTTTCTGGCCCTCAACAACAAGGCGTACCACTGTGCAGCAGCCAAGGAAGAGTAGTGCTGTAGCCTGTTCAGTAACAGAAGTTGTCAGTTGTGTTGTATAGGACGTGACAATGTTGATTCACTAGTGCTTTCAAAAACATTACCGCCTACCCCATGTGTGCCATGAAAACCAAGCCTAATCCCTCTTCCACCATGACCTCACTTTTCTCAGTCATGTTGCTTAGGAGCACAGCATTGGCAACAAAAAAATTAGATTTTTTACTCTGCACACAGCTGAATTTCAACGGCACTAAATGACAAGGTGAAATATGGCGTGCTGAATTGAATTAGTCACAGAATAAAACTATTGTTTCAGTGTGGGTGAGGCCTGTATTACAATGAAGACATGCTCAAAAAATTATAAAAATCCCCTACTGTATCACGTTAATAACAGAAGAAAGAATTGTTTCAGTGTGGATGAGGCCTGTATAACAAGAAGATATGCTCTAAACAAGTTCACACTGAGATCTCCCTATTGTATCATGTTAGTAACAGATGAAATTATTGTTTGAGTGTGGATGAGGCCTGTATAACAAAGAAGATATGCTCCAAACAATTATAAAAATGAGATCTCCCCTAGTGTACTGTCATGATCCCAATGGCAGGGGATCACAAAAAGGACAAGCACAGATACAAACAAGCTCTAGGGCGATGGAACCTGAGCTGACCGCGACCCTGAACCTAACACACAAATAAAAGTAGCCGGGGAACGTGCCTACGATGATCCTAGACGTCTCGCTCCAGCCGAAGATCTAACTTCCCCTATCAGAAGAAACACAGACCTCTCTTGCCTCCAGAGAAATACCCCACAGCAAATAGCAGCCCCCCACATATAATGACGGTGAAATGAGAGGAAAGCACATTCGTAGTATGAAAACAGTTTCAGCAAAATGAGGCCCGCTAAAGCTAGATAGCAGAGGATACAAAAGTGAACTGCGCGATCAGCGAAAAACCCTTCAAAAAACCATCCTGAAATTACTTGAACTCATGTGACAACTCATGGTACATGAAAAGCAATTTCAGCCCACTAGAGCAACCAGCAGCAGAGAATCACATATCTGCAGGCTGGACTAACAACCAAATTAAGCAAAACACAAAACAGGAAAATCCAAACTTAGCTTGTCCAGAAGGTTCTAGGAGCAGGGAGCAGAGGTAACAAGACACACTGGATACATTGATAACCGGCGAGGAAATGCCAGCAAAGCCAGGTTAAATAGGAAACTCCCAAATGCTGATGGAACAGGTGGAACCCAGAAACCCAGGAAAGACAAGTCACCCAGTACCATCAGTAACCACCAGAGGGAGCCCAAAAACAGAACTCACAACAGTACCCCCCCCCTTGAGGAGGGGTCACCGAACCCTCACGAGAACCACCAGGGCGACCAGGATGAGCCCTATGAAAAGCGCGAACCAAATCATCAGCATGAACATCCGAGGCAACCACCCAAGAATTATCCTCCTGACCATAACCCTTCCACTTGACCAAATACTGGAGTTTCCGTCTGGAAACACGAGAATCCAAGATCTTCTCCACAACATACTCCAATTCTCCCTCCACCAGCACTGGAGCAGGAGGCTCAAGAGAAGGAACAACAGGTACCTCATACTTCCGCAACAACGACCGATGAAACACATTATGAATAGCAAACGATGCCGGGAGATCCAAACGAAACGACACAGGGTTAAGAATTTCCAAGATCCTATAGGGACCGATGAACCGAGGCTTGAACTTAGGAGAAGAGACCTTCATAGGAACAAAACGAGAAGACAACCACACCAAGTCACCAACAAGAAGTCGAGGACCCACGCGGCGACGGCGATTAGCAAACTGCTGAGCCTTCTCCTGGGACAACTTCAAATTGTCCACCACATGACTCCAAATCCGATGCAACCTATCCACCACCATGTCCACTCCAGGACAATCAGAAGGTTCCACCTGACCAGAGGAAAAACGAGGATGAAACCCCGAATTACAAAAGAAAGGAGAAACCAAGGTAGCAGAACTAGCCCGATTATTAAGCGCAAACTCGGCCAGCGGCAAAAAGGTAACCCAGTCATCCTGATCAGCAGAAACAAAACACCTTAAATAAGTTTCCAAGGTCTGATTAGTTCGTTCAGTCTGGCCATTCGTCTGAGGATGGAATGCAGACGAAAAGGACAAATCAATGCCCATCTTAGCACAGAAAGTCCGCCAAAATCTAGACACAAACTGGGATCCCCTGTCAGAAACGATGTTCTCAGGAATCCCATGCAAACGAACCACATTCTGAAAAAACAGAGGGACCAACTCAGAGGAGGAAGGCAACTTAGGCAAGGGTACCAGATGAACCATTTTAGAAAAGCGATCACACACAACCCAGATGACGGACATTTTTTGAGAGACAGGGAGATCCGAAATAAAGTCCATGGAAATGTGCGTCCAAGGCCTCTTCGGGATAGGCAAAGGTGACAACAATCCACTGGCCCGAGAACAGCAAGGCTTAGCCCAAGCACAAACCTCACAAGACTGCACAAAAGAACGCACATCCCTCGACAAGGAAGGCCACCAAAAAGACCTGGCCACCAAGTCTCTAGTACCAAATATTCCAGGATGACCTGCCAACGCAGAAGAATGGACCTCGGAGATGACTCTACTGGTCCAATTATCCGGAACAAACAGTCTCTCAGGCGGACAACGATCAGGTTTAGCCACCTGAAACTCCTGCAAAGCACGTCGCAAGTCTGGGGAGACAGCAGACAAAATCACCCCATCCCTAAGGATACCAGAGGGCTCAGAATTTCCAAGGGAGTCAGGCACAAAACTCCTAGAAAGAGCATCCGCCTTACATTCTTTGAACCTGGCAGGTATGAAACCACAAAATTGAAACGAGAGAAAAACAGTGACCAACGAGCCTGTCTAGGATTCAGACGCCTGGCAGACTCAAGGTAAATCAAATTTTTGTGATCAGTCAAGACCACCACACGATGTCTAGCACCCTCTAGCCAATGACGCCACTCCTCAAATGCCCACTTCATGGCCAAAAGTTCCCGATTACCAACATCATAATTCCGCTCAGCCGGCGAAAACTTTCTAGAAAAAAACGCGCATGGCTTCATCACTGAGCCATCGGAGCTTCTCTGTGACAAAACCGCCCCCGCTCCAATCTCGGAAGCATCAACCTCAACCTGAAAAGGGAGCGAAACATCTGGCTGACGCAACACAGGAGCAGAAGAAAACCGGCGCTTAAGTTCCTGAAAAGCCTCCACAGCCGCAGGAGACCAATTAGCAACATCAGCACCCTTCTTAGTCAAATCCGTCAAAGGCTTAACAACACTAGAAAAATTAGTTATAAAACGACGATAGAAATTAGCAAAGCCCAAGAACTTCTGTAGACTCTTAAGAGATGTAGGCTGCGTCCAGTCACAAATAGCCTGAACCTTGACGGGATCCATCTCAATAGTAGAAGGGGAAAAAATATACCCCAAGAAAGAAATCTTCTGGACTCCAAAGAGACACTTTGAGCCTTTTACAAACACGGAATTGGCCCGCAGGACCTGAAACACCTTCCTGACCTGCTGAACATGAGACTCCCAGTCATCAGAAAAAAACAAAATATCATCCAAATACACAATCATAAATTTATCCAGATATTCACGGAAAATATCGTGCATAAAGGACTGGAAGACTGAAGGAGCATTAGAAAGTCCAAAAGGCATTACCAAATACTCAAAATGGCCCTCAGGCGTATTAAATGCGGTTTTCCACTCATCACCTTGCTTTATTCGTATAAGATTATACGCACCCCGAAGATCAATCTTAGTGAACCATTTAGCCCCCTTAATGCGAGCAAACAAATCAGTCAACAATGGCAAAGGATACTGATATTTTACGGTAATCTTATTCAAAAGACGATAATCTATACAAGGCCTCAAGGAACCATCTTTCTTGGCCACGAAAAAAAAACCTGCTCCCAAAGGGGACAAAGATGGACGGATATGTCCCTTTTCCAAGGACTCCTTAACATAATCCCGCATAGCAGTATGCTCTGGCACTGACAGATTGAACAAACGACCTTTAGGAAATTTACTGCCCGGAATTAAATTTATAGCACAATCGCAATCCCTGTGAGGAGGAAGCGAACTGAGCTTAGGCTCCTCAAAAACATCCCGATAGTCAGACAAAAACACAGGAATCTCAGAAGGAGTAGATGAAGCGATAGAAATCGGAGGTGCATCATCATGAACCCCCTGACAACCCCAGCTTAACACAGACACTGATTTCCAGTCAAGGACTGGATTATGAGTTTGTAACCATGGCAGACCAAGTACTAGAACATCATGCAAATTATACAGTACCAGGAAGCGAATCACCTCCTGATGAACGGGAGTCATACGCATGGTCACTTGTGTCCAGTACTGAGGTTTATTCATAGCCAAAGGTGTAGAGTCAATTCCCTTCAAAGGAATAGGGACTTCCAGAGGCTCCAGACTAAACCCACAGCGATTGGCAAATGACCAATCCATAAGACTCAGGGCAGCGCCTGAATCCACATAGGCATCGACGGAAATGGATGATAATGAACAAATCAGAGTCACAGACAGAATGAACTTAGACTGTAAAGTACTAATGGCAACAGACTTATCAACCTTTTTTGTGCGTTTAGAGCATGCTGATATAACATGAGCTGAATCACCACAATAAAAGCACAACCCTTTTTTCCGCCTATACTTTTGCCGTTCACTTCTGGACTGAATTCTATCACATTGCATTATCTCAGGTGACGGTTCAGACGACACCGCCAAATGATGCACAGGTTTGCGCTCCCGTAAACGCCGATCAATCTGAACAGCCATAGTCATAGACTCATTCAGACCAGCAGGCGCAGGGAACCCCACCATAACATCTTTAATGGCCTCAGAAAGGCCATCTCTAAACTTTGCAGCCAGAGCGCACTCATTCCACTGAGTAAGTACCGACCACTTCCGAAATTTTTGACAATAAATTTCTGCTTCATCTTGCCCCTGAGAGAGGGCCAACAAAGCTTTTTCAGCCTGAATCTCTTGGTTAGGTTCCTCATAGAGCAAACCCAATGCCAGAAAAAACGCATCTGCATTAAGCAACGCAGGGTCCCCTGGTGCCAATGCAAATGCCCAATCCTGAGGGTCACCCCGCAGGAAAGATATAATTATCTTGACTTGCTGAGCAGGGTCTCCAGAGGAGCGAGATTTCAAAGAAAGAAACAACTTGCAATTGTTCCTAAAATTCAGAAAACGAGATCTATCTCCAGAAAAAAACTCTGGGACAGGAATTCTAGGTTCAGACATAGGAGCATGTACAACAAAATCCTGTATATTTTGAACCTTAGTGGCAAGATTATTCAGGCTGGAAGCCAAACTCTGGACGTCCATGATAAACAGCTGAGATCAGAGCCATTCAAAGATTAAGAGGAGGAGGAAGTAGCCAGGCTGCAATAAGGCTAGGCAGCAAACTCTGAGGGGAAAAAAAAAAAAAAAACAACTTCCTCAGACTACTTATCCTCCTACTTCAGCCAATACAATTAACACTTTGTGTCCGGTTATACTGTCATGATCCCAATGGCAGGGGATCACAAAAAGGACAAGCACAGATACAAACAAGCTCTAGGGCGATGGAACCTGAGCTGACCGTGACCCTGAACCTAACACACAAATAAAAGTAGCCGGGGAACGTGCCTACGATGATCCTAGACGTCTCGCTCCAGCCGAAGATCTAACTTCCCCTATCAGAAGAAACACAGACCTCTCTTGCCTCCAGAGAAATACCCCACAGCAAATAGCAGCCCCCCACATATAATGACGGTGAAATGAGAGGAAAGCACATACGTAGTATGAAAACAGTTTCAGCAAAATGAGGCCCGCTAAAGCTAGATAGCAGAGGATACAAAAGTGAACTGCGCGATCAGCGAAAAACCCTTCAAAAAACCATCCTGAAATTACTTGAACTCATGTGACAACTCATGGTACATGAAAAGCAATTTCAGCCCACTAGAGCAACCAGCAGCAGAGAATCACATATCTGCAGGCTGGACTAACAACCAAATTAAGCAAAACACAAAACAGGAAAATCCAAACTTAGCTTGTCCAGAAGGTTCTAGGAGCAGGGAGCAGAGGTAACAAGACACACTGGATACATTGATAACCGGCGAGGAAATGCCAGCAAAGCCAGGTTAAATAGGAAACTCCCAAATGCTGATGGAACAGGTGGAACCCAGAAACCCAGGAAAGACAAGTCACACAGTACCATCAGTAACCACCAAAGGGAGCCCAAAAACAGAACTCACAACAGTGTACCACTTTAGTCACAGAATAAAGAATTGTTTCTGTGTGGATGAGGCCCATATACAGGGCTGCCACTTGGAATTTTGGGGCCTCATACTGGCAAACTTTTCAGGGCCACCTTGAGACTCCACCCAGGCTCCAGCCCTCGAACCGTCCAGAGTCCCATCGCCCTCTCTTGGAAAAACTCAACTTCTGCACCACATCCTCACCAATCACACATTCACAGTTTCCATCAACACATATATAGCCAGCAGCTTTTGTTTTGGCCAAAATATTTTTGAATGTGCCACCATGACAAGGGAGACTCTTTTGGCTGGGCCGTACTCTACTGTAGCTTACTAAACATTTGTTAACATATCCAATACAATTTAGGTATATTTTTTTATTTTTCAATTTTTAAAATGACCAATAATATCACAAGGGACAAATACCACCACACCATTACCAGACCACATATTACCATCACATAGTGACCGAATAATACCACATGCAAGGATCAAATACCACCGCACCATGACCAAATCACATATTATTACAACCACATGGTGACCAATAATATCACATACAAGGAACAAATACCATGACGCCATGACCAGACCACATGTTACCACCACATATTGACCGAATAATGCCACATACAAGGAACAAATACCACCACATTATGGCCAGACCACATACAGTATAACCTCCACAGTAAATGAATAATAGCACATACAAGGAACAAATACCACCATACTATGACCAGATTGCATATTACCACCATGTCAAGCTTGCGCAGTGCAGTATAACAAAGACAGAAGGCAGAAGCGAGTCCAAATACACGTCGATTCAAAAACCAGAGCATCAAACCAACTAACAGGGAAACACTGGGAAAGGACAGACTGAGGGAGTCAACAAACACGGGGCAAGTCAGGGATCACAGCCGGACAAATCAAGATCTTCCAGAGTCAGGTACACACGCCGAAGGCAGAACTATAGCTGACACCACCAGCAGGATGCATTGGAGCTAAATAGCAAACCTGAACCCAGAACGAGGCAGAGCAAAGTTAACCCTTGACATGATCTGCCTGGAAAAAGGGCAGACAGGACAAAAACCCCGGAAGGGATCATGACACACCATATTGCGACCGAATGCTACAATACTAATCATTGATAAAAAAAAACACAACACTAATGCCATTATACACAGGAGATCTGTACTTAGTATACAGTGTCTGTGTACAGATAATACAGTGATCACTGGTGACATTATACACAGGAGCTCTGTATACATTGTCCGTGTACAGGTAATACAGTGATCATCAGTGACATTATACACAGGAGCTGTGTATATAGTCTCAGTGTACAGGTAATACAGGGATCACCAGTGACATTATACACAGGAGCTCTGTAGAGCATAGAAGATATGCTCCAAACAATTTCAAACTGAGATCTCCCATAAAGTATCATGTTAGTAACAGAAGAAAGTTTTTTTTGTGTGGATGAGGCCTGTATAGAATAGAAGATATGCTCCAAACTATTTCAAACTCTGATCTTGCCTGCTGTATCATGTTTGTCACAGAAAAATTTTTTTTTTACTGTGCAACAGCTGTGCAGAAAGATGAATTTCACCGCCACTAAATGACAAGGTGAGATATGGCGTGCTGAATCACGTTAGCAACTGCAAAAAATATTTTTGTTACTGTGCAACAGCTTTGCAAACAGAACAATTTCACCGCCACTAAGGGTATGTGTCCACGTTCAGGATTGCATCAGGATTTGGTCAGGATTTTTCATCAGGATTTGTAAGCCAAAACCAGGAGTGGGTGATAGATGCAAAAGTGGAGCATATGTTTATATTATACTTTTCCTCTAATTGTTCCACTCCTGGTTTTGGCTTACAAATACTGATGAAAAATCCTGACCAAATCCTGATGCAATCCTGAACGTGGACACATACCCTAAAGGACAAGGTTAGATATGGTATGCTGAATCAGGTTTAGCAACAAAAAAAATAGTTTTTTTTTACTCTGCAACAGCTGTGCAGAAAAATGACCGCCACAAAATGCCAAGGTGAGATATGATGTGCTGAATCACGTTAGCAACTGCAAAAAATATTTTTTTTTACTGTGCAACTGCTCTGCACACAGAACAAATTCACCATCACTAAATCATGAGGTGAGATATGGCATGCTGAATCACATAAACAACTGCAAAAATATTTTTTACTGTGCAACATCTCTGCACACAGAACAATTTCACCGCCAAGGTTAGATATGGCGGGCTGTATCACGTTTATCAGCTGAAAAAATAAGATTCTGAAAGGTCTACTTGTGCATGAAGCCCAATAGAAGCAGTGCACAACAAACTTCTATGAAATGTGCCATGCTGTCTTTGTCTGTGGACCTCACTAAAGGTACCGTCACACTAAGTGACGCTGCAGCGATACCGACAACATTCCGGATCGCTGCAGCGTCGCTGTTTGGTCACTGGAGAGCTGTCACACAGACAGCTCTCCAGCGACCAACGATCCCGAGGTCCCCGGTAATCAGGGTAAACATCGGGTTACTAAGCGCAGGGCCGCGCTTAGTAACCCAATGTTTACCCTGGTTACCAGCGTAAAAGTAAAAAAAACAAACGCTTCATACTTACCTTCCGCTGTCTGTCCCCGGCGCTGTGCTTCTCTGTACTGGCTGTGAGCACAGCGGCCGGAAAGCAGAGCGGTGACGTCACCGCTCTGCTTTCCGGCCGCTGTGCTCACAGTGAGTGCAGGAAAGCACAGCGCCGGGGACAGACAGCGGAAGGTAAGTATGAAGCGTTTGGTTTTTTTACTTTTAGGATGGTAACCAGGGTAAACATCGGGTTACTAAGCGCGGCCCTGCGCTTAGTAACCCGATGTTTACCCTGGTTACCAGCGAAGACATCGCTGAATCGGCGTCACACACGCCGATTCAGCGATGTCAGCAGGAAGTCCAGCGACGAAATAAAGTGCTGGACTTTCTGCAGCGACCAACGACATCACAGCAGGATTCTGATCGCTGCTGTGTGTCAAACTGAACGATATCGCTAGCCAGGACGCTGCAACGTCACGGATCGCTAGCGATATCGTTTAGTGTGACGGTACCTTAAAGGTACAAAAAAAATCTGCTGGAAGGTCGATTTCACAGCCACACAGGACACTAGTTATCTAAACTATCTGACTTAGAAACAACTGCCTAGCTTATTAGCTAAAATCTATCAGAACCCAGGCACTCACTAAAAAATGGAGCTAAAACATGTTATTCGCTCTTTATATAGAGAGGGACATGTGATTTCAGCAGCCAATGACATAAGCCGTTGTGTCTGGACATTTTGTATGTTTCCTGTGCCTTGATTGGCTAGTCGCAATGCGCACACATAAAGTTAGAAAAAAATTTACAAGCATGCTGCTCCTCTCAACCCTCCCCTCCCCCACGCTCATCATACTTTACCACTATCCAACCAAAGTGCTAAAAATGCTTTTATGGCAAATATTTTCCCACACTTTTACCAAATGTTACAGATTTTGACAGATTTTATGAAAATTTGCTTGTGTTTCCAATCCAATCCAAATTTGCTATATTCGTGCCGAATTTATATTTGGCGATCGTCTTTCGAACACATTCGCTCATCCCTAGTGATCATGCTGCCCTCGCTACAAATTTTTTAAATGTCGAACATTATTATTATCATATATATATATATATATATATATATATATATTCACACATAGATATATATATATCCCTCAGGGGTAAATGTTTATCAGTTCATACACTTAAGGTACCGTCACACTAAGCGACGCTGCAGCGATACCGACAACGATCCGGATCGCTGCAGCGTCGCTGTTTGGTCGCTGGAGAGCTGTCACACAGACAGCTCTCCAGCGACCAACTATGCCGGTAACCAGGGTAAACATCGGGTTACTAAGCGCAGGGCCGCGCTTAGTAACCCGATGTTTACCCTGCTTACCATTGTAAAAGTAAAAAAAACAACCACTACATACTTACCTACCGCTGTCTGTCCCCAGCGCTCTGCTTCTCTGCCCTGTGTAAGCCCAGCGGCCGGAAAGCAGAGCGGTGACATCACCGCTCTGCTTTCCGGCTGCCCGGCGCTCACAGCCAGAGCAGAGAAGCAGAGCGCCGGGGACAGACAGCGGTAGGTAAGTATGTAGTGGTTGTTTTTTTTACTTTAACGATGGTAACCAGGGTAACCATCGGGTTACTAAGCGCGGCCCTGCGCTTAGTAACCCGATGTTTACCCTAGTTACCAGCGAAGACATCGCTGAATCGGCGTCACACACGCCGATTCAGCAATGTCAGCGGGAGAGCCAGCGACGAAATAAAGTCCTGGCCTTTCTGCCCCGACCAGCGATATCACAGGAGGGGCCTGATCGCTGCTGCCTGTCACACTGGACGATATCGCTAGCCAGGATGCTGCAACGTCACGGATCGCTAGCGATATCGTCCAGTGTGACGGTACCTTTAGTGATTGGCATTAAAAGTCTGGGATACCCACTCCTTCATAATGGAAAAAATAAATTTCTTAGGCCCTCCACCACGTCTCTTCAAAGTGGTAGTGGAGTGCCTCCTTCTAATTTTTGGCATCCCTTGCACTTAGTGGATATGCTTTACTAGTGTAGGTGACCCATTCATTAGTAATGGGAAAAAATGCTTTTCAGTGGATCCATCTTCTAGTTGAGGGAAAAAAAATTGAAACCAAAAGAGACGATTGGTTCTACTAGTATATCATTCAGTGTTGTGAGCTGTCAGGTCACACAGGGAGTTCTCACACTGCATACAGGATTTCACAACTGGGACAGGAGAGTTTGTACAGTAAGTACAGAAGATCCTGGTCTCCTCCATAGCAGGCTGAGTAGATGTGAAACGCTCCACTATACTCTCCAGCAGGGTTGATGAAATAACAGTCCTTGATGCTGCTACATTAAACTGATTGCTTTTTTCAGGACTATTTCAAATAAATTCTATTCTGTTATAATAATAATGCTCTTACCTGTAATTTGTCTATGGTAAAGTGTTGCAGTAGGTATAGTGTATAGCAGGCATCTAGTCAGGGAATTGCCTTATAAATTGTAAGCCTTGCTGCTGACTTTTTCCGTACACTCATTGACCGATTCATGTTTTTTATGTTCATCTGTACTCAAAAATTCATCAAAGCAGGCAAAATTAAATGATTTAATGTGCCCATTCCAAGTTTCTCTGTAGCTTCTGTATGTAAGAGGTAGTGGTTGGAGACACTTTACGGTACTGAAACTGGAATTACTTCTGAACTCTACATTGCTTTGTTTCCACCTACACTGTGTGCAGAATCATTAGGCAAGTTGTATTTTGATCACATGATACTTTTATACATGCTGTCCTACCCCAAGCTTTTCAGGCTTGAGAGCCAACTACCAATTAAGTAAATCAAGTGATGTGCATCTCTGTAATGAGGAGGGGTGTTGTCTAATGACATAAAAACCATATATAAGGTGTGCTTAATTTTTAGGCAACTTCCTTTCCTTTGTCAAAATGGGTCAGAAGAGAGATTTGACAGGCTCTGAAAAGTCCAAAATTGTGAGATTTCTTGCAGAGGGATGCAGTAGTCTTGAAATTGCCAAACTTTTGAAGTGTGATCACTGAACAATCAAGCGCTTCATGGCAAATAGCCAACAGGGTCGCAAGAAGCGTGTTGGGCAAAAAAGGCGCAAAATAACTGCCCATGAATTGAGGAAAATCAAGAGTGAAGCTGCTAAGATGCCATTTGCCACCAGTTTTGCCATATTTCAGAGCTCCAACGTTGCTGGAGTAACAAAAAGCACAAGGTGTTCGATACTCAGGGACATGGCCAAGGTAAGGAAGGCTGAAAAACGACCACCTTTGAACCAGAAACATAAGATAAAACATCAAGACTGGGCCAAGAAATATCTTAAGACTGACTTTTCAAAGGTTTTATGGACTGATGAAATGAGAGTGACTCTTGATGGGCCAGATGGATGGGCCAGAGGTTGGATCAGTAAAGGGCAGAGATATCCACTCCGACTCAGACGCCAGCAAGGTGGAGGTGGGATACTGGTATGGGCTGGTATCATCGAAGATGAACTTATGGGACCTTTTCGGGTTGAAGATGGAGTCAAGCTCAACTCCCAGACCTACTGCCAGTTTCTGGAAGACAACTTCTTCAAGCAATGGTACAGGAAGAAGTCAGTATCATTAAAGAAAAACATGATTTTCATGCAGGACAATGCTCCATCACATGCCTCCAACTACTCCACAGCATGGCTGGCCAGTAAAGGTCTCAAAGAAGAAAAAATCATGACATGGCCCCCTTATTCACCTGATGTGAACCCCATAGAGAACCTGTGTTCCTTCATAAAATGTGAGCTGTACAGTGAGGGAAAACAGTCCACCTCTCGGAATAGTGTCTGGGAGGCTGTGGTGGCTGCTGCACGCAATGTTGATTGTAAATAGATCAAGCAACTGACAGAATATATGGATGGAAGGCCGTTGAGTGTCCGAAAGAAAGGTGGCTATATTGGTCACTAATTTGTTTGGGGGGGTTGTTTTTGCATGTCAGAAATGTTTATTTCTAAATTTTGTGCAGTTATATTGGTTTATCTGGTGAAAATAAACAAGTGAGATGGGAATATATTTGGTTTTTACTAAGTTGCCTAATAATTCTGCACAGTAATAGTTACCTGCACAAACAGATATCCTCCTAAGATAGCCAAATCTTAAAAAACCCCACCCCAACATCTAAAAATATTAAGCTTTGATATTTATGGGTTGATTGAGAACATAGTTGTTCATCAATAATAAAAATAATCCTCTAAAATACAACTTGCCTAATAATTCTGCACACAGTGTATTTCTGGGTGCTTCTTGAAATATGCTTGGAGTTATTGTACTGCTGGAAGACCCATGACCTGGGATGCAAACCCAGTTTCTGATCCCAGACATTACATTGCGACTCAAAATTCTTTGGGAATCTTCACATTTCGTGATACCTAGCACACAGTCAAGGCACCCAGGGCCAAAGTCAGCAAAATAACCCCAAAATATCTTTGAACTAGGGTTGAGCGACTTTTACTTTTATAGGATCGGGTCGGGTTTCACGAAACCCGACTTTTTCAAAAGTCGGGTCGAGTGAAATCGGCCGATCCTATAAAAAAGTCGGGGTCGGCCGAAACTCGAAACCCAATGCAGTGCATTGGGTTTCCAATGGTTCCCAGGGTCTGAAGGAGAGGAAACTCTCCTTCAGGCCCTGCGATCCATATTTAAGTGTAAAATAAAGAATTAAAATAAAAAATATCGCTATACTCACCCTCGGACGCGCCCTGGTACTAACCGGGAACCTTCCTTCCTTCGAATCAGCGCTTGCAGGACCTTGCGGTGACGTCGCGGCTTGTGATTGGTCATGCGACCGCCCATGTGACCGCTCGCGCGACCAATCACAAGCCGCGACGTCACCGCAAGGTCCTGCAAGCGCTGATTCTTAGGAAGGAAGGCTGCCGGAAAGAAGCAGGGCGCATCTGAGGGTGAGTATATTCCTATTAGGTATATACTCACCCTCGGACGCGCCCTGCTTCTTTCCGGCAGCCTTCCTTCCTAAGAATCAGCGCTTGCAGGACCTTGCGGTGACGTCGCCGCCCATGTGACCGCTCGCACGACCAATCACAAGCCGCGACGTCACCGCAACGTCACCGCAAGGTCCTGCAAGCGCTGATTCGAAGGAAGAAAGGCTGCCGATTAGTACCAGGGCGCGTCAGAGGGTGAGTATAGCGATATTTTTTATGTTAATTCTTTATTTTACACTTAAATATGGATTCTGATACCGATTTCCGATATTGCAAACATATCGGAACTCGGGATCGGAATTCCGATACCAGATTCAGAAGATCGCCGACTTCATGGCCGACCCCACACAGGGGTCGGGTCGGATTTCATGAAACCCGACTTTGCCAAAAGTCGGCGACTTCTGAAAATGGCCGACACGTTTCGCTCAACCCTACTTTGAACCTCCACCTCCACACTTGACTGTAATTACTGTGTTCTTTTATTTGAAGGCCTCATTCCATTTACACTAAACAGTAGAATGATGTGCTTTACCTAAAAACCCTATCTTGTTCTCATCTGTCCACAAGATACCTGTTGGCCCTCTAACAATGGAAAGGTCTGCCTGATGGTGCCCCTACAAAAAGTGATGGCCGGCTGATGGCCCTGCAAAAAAAAAAAAGACTTTCATTATGTCTGATCATGTCTCACACACCGCATTGCCAGCTAAAATTATACAATTACATTTCCTGTTTAATTTTTTCTTAACATTGAAAGCAACGCAAATGTGCAAAAACACAGCAAAAACTGTTAGGGTTGGCGGAACACACCGAATTTATATATATGAGACAGTAGGTGCGTCCGCAACCCGGGGTCCACCGTGCAGATCACAGCTACCTAATAGAGTCAACAGTGGTCATGCAGTCAGAACAGCACACAAGCAACTCCTCTCTGGTGGAGCCAGAATTCTAATGGCTATACGCCAGCCCTGAATCCACATACACAAAACCTAAGCCTTACATTTTAGCGCTGAACTATCTGATTCTAATGGCACAGGCACACCATCTCATGTTTATTAGGGCATCCCAACAGATTTTGAGCTGTAGGATTGGGTACGTTGAATACATGCACACTCTGCTGAAATGAGATAGAGTTTGAAAAAAGAGAACTTGTCCGATGTCATTTCCACACTACTGAAGCATCACAGAGCTGGCTAACGTCATTTTTCATGGTCATGTGGGCTTTCCCATAATGATTATGGCTTTAATCATCAACATTAAGAGAAATAAACACTTGAAATAGATCACTCTGATTTTAATGACTTTATATAATGTATGAGTTTCACTTTTTGTATTGAAGAACTGAAATAAATTAACTTTTTGATGCTATTCTAATTTTGTGAGCTGCACCTGTAACTCTTCAAATGGTTTATTTAAAAAAACACATGTTTCATAAACTGGTCCAAAATAAAGTAAACATACTCAGGTTTGCTTACATAATGAAACAAAAACAGCACTCACTACAGTCCATACAACTGCAGGGTCTGCCCGCTCAGGAACAAGGTTCAGCTCTGTTTAACTTGAGCACAGCTCTGGAGGTTTGCTGACCTTCATGCACATAGAACACTGAGTGAGTCCAGAGGCTCTACCTTTACCTCCTGGACCACACCTTGGTGTGAAGACATGGTGGACAGCCGTCCCACCCAGCTCTTTAGTTGTTCACAAAAACCCGACCCTGTCATGAGTCTATGATTCTATGGCTGATTAACGCCTCTCAGCACATAGCATGCTGGAGCTTGCTTATGGGTTCATATCACTGAAGCTAACAACCTCATTAAAACATATCTCACCACCAGAATTTTACCAGTGACCCTCTTGCATATTTCTCCCCTTTGCCCAAAACCAGGAAGTTTGGCACCTTTTGACACAAGATAGGGAAGCCTCGACAGGGCATTTGCATTACATTGTAGCATCAATCGCCCTTTTGATGACCAAGCATTCTTTTCCCATGATGGCATAATTCCTTTCTCAGGAGATGAGCTTCTTACTTATGTACATGATTGGATGTTTCTACCCATTTATTTCCTGTGACAACACGGCTCCAAACCCGACTTTTAAAGCATCCGTCTGGACCACAAACTCATTCTTGAAGTCTGGTGCAACCAAGACCAGCAGTTTACACAGGGCTATCTTGAACTCCTGGAAAGCTGTCTCCACTTCAGAAGTCCACTTGACCATCGATGACTTTGTGCCGCTATCATGGTAAGTCATGGGTGCTGCTATCATGGTGAAATTCGGAATAAACCGCCAATAGTATACCACAATTCTCAGAAACACCCTCACCTGTTTCTTGGAGATTAGTTGCGACCAATTTTAGATCGCCTAAACTTTGTTCTCCTGCAGCTGTATTTAGCCCCCAACAACAATATAGCTTAAGTATTTGGCCTTCTCCTTCCCATGGTGCATTTCATCTAGTTTATTGTAAACCCCACCTCCTTCAGCACATCCAGTCCCGCCTGGACCTTCTGCAAATGACTTCTCCAATGCGGGCTGATGATAATATTGTTTAGGTAAGCTTTGGCATATTTCTTGTGAGGAGCTAGGACCCTGTCCATGGCCCTCTGGAAGGAGGATGGGGCTTCCTTGCAGCCCAAACGGCATCTTAGTCTATTGGAAGCAACCGTCAGGTGTAGAAAAGGCAGTCTTGTCTTTGGTCGTTTGGGACATGGGAATTTGCCAGTACCCTTTTATTAGATCAATGGTGGTGATGTACCTTGCTGACCCTAGCCTCTCAATGAGCTCATCAACCTGGGGCATTGGATACACATCAACCTTGGATACCTCATTCAGCTTACGATAATCATTACTAAAGTGCCATTCTCCATCTGGCTTCAGCACAAGGCCAATGGGACTAGACCAGCCACTCTTTGACTCCTCGATGACTCCCAGGCTCAACATTCTCCTCACCGCTTTTGAAATCACATCACAGCAATCTTGAGGGATTAGATATGGCTTAAGGTTTACCCGCACGTGTACATCTTGGCAACTATGACAACATGAAAACAGGTCTCGGTTTTGCAGGTACAGTTCTCAAAACTGTTGTTTCTGGGTTGGTGATAGTGTCTCTGCTACTGTGACATCCTCAACATTGGCTCCGGGATTGACCCCCAAGGTACAGAGTTTCCACTGGCTCCCTATCTCACCATGGCTTGAACAGGTTGATGTGGTAGACTTGGTAGGATTCTCTTCTCCCTGGCTGGTGGGCCTTATAGTTAACTTGGCCCACAGCTCCTGAGCAACACCGTTTAGAACAGTGACATTATCAAACCTCCCTTTTAGAGTAAGGACCTTCAGTTGAGCGGTCACAAATTTCTTCCCAGAAGCACCCGACTCAGGGATTCCAGCCTCATGAGTCACTGTCTCATCATTTTTGCCAGCAAGCACACATAGGGAGAACCCATCCGTCTCCGACTACAATAGGGGTTTTTTAAGGTCAAACCTGCTCTTATCTGAGTAACTTGGCACTCTTCCCTTCCACCATGAATTCCAGAATAAGGTAAAGTCCCGCCCTATCATGAATGTATCAGGTCCTTGCTCACTCCAACATCATGGGCCACAGTTTGTTTCTATAGTCACCCTGGAAACAGGGTAGTTCTTAACATCCCCGTGAACACAGCAGGTGCAAACCATCCTTCCAGGGATCAACTGGTGGGGAAGTGTACCAGGGTCACCAAACTCCCTGCTTCAAAGAGTCCAAACACCAGTACTCCATGAATTGTCATGGGAAATGCCTGCGCCACCCCTGGGATTATAGTCCACACTGCATGCTGGATAGGCGTAAGACCAACCGTGCCTCCGTAGGCTGCAGTCCATCTGTTCGTTGGACATGGTACAAAGGGCATATATGTGCTCAGGACCCTAACACCTAAACAAATTAAGTCCTTTACAGCGGGCTATGGTAACCTGTCAGCGGGCCTTTCAACACCTCAATTTGTGGCTCTAGTACCCTTTTTTTGAGAATGAGGCTACTTTTGGATAACCCCAGTATGGGGATGCGATGACACCTGTCTTTCCTAATGACTTCTCGACCACCTGGTAGTTGTTCACTAGGCCAACCAGCTCATCTACAATTTAAGGTTCTCCCTGGGCAACCCAGGTCTGCACCGATCTCGGAAGGAAGTGAATAAATCTGTCCATACCCACTTCAGGATAAGAAGTAACAAGTTGAACATTTGGGAGTGGGTGTGTTTATTGCCAAAATACGCCCAGTTGTGGACCCATTGTACCCTGACAGACAGTTATTACTCATAGTCCCAAAATTTCTATCTTCAGTTTGGCATGCTTCTTTGTGCCCTGTAAGGAGAGGTCATAATAAGCCTGTTGGGGCTCGCCAGTTAGATAGGGCATCAGCACCTCTGCCCACTGCTCCGGCGGCAGTGTTTCCTGCTCTCCAGACCTTTCGAATATAGTCAAAAATTCCATAACATTGACCCTGGGGGTTATCTTTATCATGGCACCTCTTACAGCCTTACGGACATGTGAGTCATCACCTGAACTTGGGGGTGGAGTGGTTACCCTGCCACGGACTGCATTTGCAAAGGAGTTCCATCTGCCGGGTGAGCAGCTCCTGTTGCAATCGCTGTAACTGATTTTGCTGGAGCTGCTGTTGCTGGAGCTGTTGCACCAACAGTGTAGTCATTTCCTGTTGTGGTAGCTGCTGTTGTTGCTGGGCTTGCTGCTGCTGTTGGACTTGGATAAGGTGCTTGATCAGCTCCTCTATTTTGTCAGACCGCTCTTCTATTCTTGTAGCTGCCTTCACCCACGACATGCAGTTTGTCAACAGCCATCACATGAGCTTCCTGGGGATCTTGCCTGATTCTACCACCAAATGTGGTAGATCGGCTCACTTGGCTGCTTAATGAGGAAGTCAGAATAATGCTTTTCATTTAACTCTACAACTAGTTTATTAAAAACACAAATGCTTCATAAACCAGTCCAAAATAAAGTAAACATACTCAGTCTTGCTGGCATAACAAAACAAAAACAGCAATCACCACAGTCTGTATAACTGCAGGGTCTGCCCGCTCAGAAACAGGGTTCAGCTCTGTTTAACTTGAGCACAGCTCTGGAGGTCTGTTCACCTTCCTGGACCACACCCTAGGAAGGAGATATGGTGAACAGCAGTCCAGCCCAAGTCTTTAGCTGTTCACAAAAACCTGGCCCTGTCATGGCCAAATAACCTGTCTCAGCACATAGCATGCTGGATCATGCTTCCTGATTCTTATCACTGAAGCTAACAACCTCAGTGAAACATATCTCCCCTCCAGTATTTTACCAGTGACACTCTTACAAAGGGTAAATAAGTAAAGACTTAATCTAGAGCACAATAGTCTGCAGTTATGACCAATATTTTTGACTTTGAATTGGTTCCTGGGGGCATAATTTATTCTTGTTTAAAGGGTTGGCCTTAAAGCCAATGTCATTTTCCTTCTAAATCTATTTAATGCCATAATCTAAACCATTTTCTAATATGCTTGCTTAAAAATGTCCTATACTTCCCTAACTACACAATCTACCTGCTTTTCTATTTATTTTTTTCACTTCCTTTTTGATGACACTTTGAGAATCCCCAGTGCATGGTGGGATACTCAAACGAAACGTCATCAAGGGACTGCGGTCACTGCAGCATCCTCTGCTCCATTTTTAAGTATCATCAGTGCTGCTCGTTTCAGGAGCTAGGCTAGTCCCTGGGCTATGTGCACTGTGCATAATGACAGCATGCTTTGTTTTTTGCTCAGGTCAGCAGTAAGGAGTCGGCAACAGACTGCAGAATACCCAGCGCGCAAAGACCAGTGACATCACTTGCAGTTGCGGCGCTGGATTCAGCACTCTGAGTATTCTGACACCGAGCTCTCTTCCTGACTCGTTACTGCTGATCTGAGCCGGTAACAGAGAGCGTGCTGTCATTTTGGGGACTAGCCCAGCACCTGAAATAAGCATCACTGATAACTCTTCATTTGGAGAAGGAGGCAAAAGCTGCAGCAGTGACCGCAACCTCTTCCCTCAATGTCCTGGAATTGTCAAACGAAGCATCATCAAAAAGGAACCAGGAGAAACTAGAAAAGCAGTTAGATAGCGTAGGTAGAGAATGGCAAGGAATTTTTATTGCAAGTATATTATTATTATTATTATTATTATACATTTTTATAGCGCCATTTATTCCATAGCGCTTTATATGTGAATACGGGGCAAATATAGACAAATACATTAAACATGAGCAGATAACAGGCACACGGGTACATAAGGAGGGAGGACCCTGCCCGCGAGTGCTCACAGTCTGCAGGGGATGGGTGATGAAACATTCGGAGTGGGTAGGGCAGGTTGTGCGGCGGTTCAGTAAGTTCAGGATCACTGCAGGCTGTAGGCTTGTCGGAAGAGGTAGGTCTTCAGGTTCTTTTTGAAGGTTTCTATGGTAGTCGAGAGTCTGATGTGTTGGGGTAGAGAGTTCCAGAGTATGGGGGAAGCACGGGAGAAGTCTTGGATGCGGTTGTGGGAAGAAGAGATGAGAGGGGAGTTGAGAAGGAGGTCTTGAGAGGATCGGAGGTTGCGTGTAGGTAGGTACCGGGAGACCATGTCACAGATATATTAGAAAACAGTTTAGATTATGTCACTAATTATGGATTTAGGAGGAAAATGATTTTGGCCTTTAAACAATCTGATTGACAAGTCTTGTGCTATTATTGCTGCATTGTTCCTACAGAAACCATTACTTCAGTTGTTTCCAATAAAAAAAAAAACCCTGAAGCATTGACCGGAAAAACCTTAACCAAAAGTTGTCATCACGTTTGTCTAAGCTTATTAATAAACTAAAGATCTGATAGAAAGGTAATGACATTTTAATACGGGGTAAATCAATGAAGCTGACTCCATAACATGACATTCTTGCATTTTCCTGTTTGGCCGCATTGAAAATTCAGATGTGAAAGAAAGGAATTGGAAGCAGAAGGTTTGGCGAAACGTCAACATCTTGTCCAGCAACTTAGTATGTGTGTATTTTATTAACACGTGGCTAATGGCACCTCGAGCTTCAACATATCATCCAAATTAAGGAGGAGAGAGAAAGAGACCCCCTTGAAGAAAGTCAGCAATATGTGAGGTCACCCCAGCGTCTTGGGGTGCCATGGTGTGAAATTCACACTACACGTTGCTGTTCCCGGCTCCGTGTTGAAAATGACCTCCCCAGCGGTGCTGTCATCTTTAATAAAAGTGTGTGAACCGCTCCTCCAGCTGTTGACTACAGATTGTTTTTTCTATATATTGCTGCGTTTGTTCCAAGCGAAATTCCCGTGCCTTAAATATATTTACTCAAGACTACAATTGCCTGACATCTGCATTAGGATGGCTGATTTTTCGTACTATTTTTTGCACTTAAACGACATGTATCCATCTAGCCAAACATGACATTTAAGTACCAACATATGGAACAGAAGGTTTTATGGGAATAAATTATATCTGACACGCCGAGCACATGCAATATAATGCCTTCTTTATCCCCCAGCCTTGCACAAGAGATTTCCAACTTCTGTGCTCTTCGGTGAGCGAGTGTATCTTATTATGAGGAACAGATGCTGGATCACTAATATAATTGTACTCATAAGACTGTTTTAGGTGATTATGGGCAGGTATAATAAACTACATGGGATGAGGGCAACATGTTACAGCTGTCCGTGACAGTAAATAACTTAATATATATATATTACATTTATTTTCATTTCTTGACTTGCGGCCCGATTTATAGCCCAACTGCGAAAGATTAATGAGTAAGAACATTATCTGTCAGAGAAGAAGATTTGACATCTATAATTTTTTTTTTTATATAAAAAATGAGATGGAGAATCTTTTAGCCCGTTTGTGCCATCTAGTGGTGTCGTAGAGAAAAAGCAAAAAATATTCAACTAATCTGTATCGCAAATGTTTTTGGAAAAATAATTTTGCGAAATCCGTTCCTTAAATCTGACTATAGAGCCTTCTACTTACATTTTTATCGGCTTATCTACCGGTGTTAAAATAACTGAACCATGCAAACGTGCAGAAATCCAAAAACTCTGAGGGTGTAAGGCCGGCTTCACACTCAGCGTATGAAAATACGGTCCGTATATTACGGCCGTAATACGCTGAAATGTCCCGAAAATTGTGGTCCGTAGCTCCTCCGTAGGCAGGGTGTGTCAGCGTTTTTTGCGCATGGCATCCTCCGTATGTAATCCGTATGGCATCCGTACTGCGTGGTTTTCTCGCAGGCTTGCAAAACCAACATACCGCTATAGAAGTGATCCATGTGTCCCAAAAAGAAAAAAAAAAAAAAAAATATATATATATATATATATATGTATATATATATGTCAGTAGCGAGAAATACGCAGCGCTGTTAGAGAGAAAAGCCGGCAATTCAGTGCGGTGTACAGTAAAATCACACTGACAGCTTACAGTAGAATAGGTAGAATAAATGTGTACACATAGAATAGGTATATATATATATGTCAGTGAG
This sequence comes from Ranitomeya imitator, assembly GCF_032444005.1. NCBI lineage: Eukaryota > Metazoa > Chordata > Amphibia > Anura > Dendrobatidae > Ranitomeya > Ranitomeya imitator. The sequence continues at coordinate 497,083,316 of NC_091287.1, forward strand.
ACACATATATGTATATATATTAATATTTTTTCCAGCGCTATACAGCTTGAAAGCCGGTAATTCAATTACCGGCTTTTTCCTTCTCCTTCCTAAAACCCGACATGATTTGAGACATGGTTTACATACAGTAAACCATGTCTTCTCTCCATTTTTTTTGCAGATTCCACACTACTAATGTCAGTAGAGTGTATCTGCAAAATTTGGCCGTTCTAGCTCCCAGGCTTTCTAGGTAATTTCCCACGATCTATGAACATCCAGCAGAGGGCGCCTCACCGCAAATGAAGCTAAATATAGCTCATTGATCTATATTTAGACTCATTCCCCGGGGTTTTGCAGCGAGGAGTAGCATTGCATTAGCAAAGCTCCTTGCTGCAAAATGTTTTAACCCCTTCAGAAGGATTTACATCGTTGGACGTTACAGATCTGCGGAGGGTAAGTATATTGTTGGTTTATTATGTTATTTCTTTCACAGAACGAGGGTCTTCAGTGACTGGATTGGGCGTAGAATAAAATACTCAAACAACCATTGTTTTTATTTCATTAAAATAATTTTAAATAATGTGTTTGTGTTTTATTTAACCCTTTACTACAATTGGATTAATAATGGATAGGTGTCATAATTGACGCCTCTCCATTATTAATTAGGCTTAATGTCACCTTACAATAGCAAGGTGGCATTAACCCTTCATTACCCCATATCCCACCGCTACACGGGAATGGGAAGAGAGTGGCCAAGTGCCAGAATAGGCGCATCTTCCAGATGTGCCTTTTCTGGGGTGGCTGGGGGCAGATGTTTTTAGCCAGGGGGGGGCCAATAACCGTGGACCCTCTCCAGGCTATTAATATCTGCCCTCAGTCACTGGCTTTACTACTCTGGCGGAGAAAATTGCGCGGGAGCCCACGCCAATTTTTTCCGCCATTTAACCCTTTATTTTAAGAGCTAGAACGGCCAAATTTTGCAGATACACTCTACTGACATTAGTAGTGTGGAATCTGCAAAAAAAATGGAGAGAAGACATGGTTTACTGTATGTAAACCATGTCTCAAATCATGTCGGGTTTTAGGAAGGAGAAGGAAAAAGCCGGTAATTGAATTACCGGCTTTCAAGCTGTATAGCGCTGGAAAAAATATTAATATATATACATATATGTGTCTCACTGACATATATATATATACCTATTCTATGTGTACACATTTATTCTACCTATTCTACTGTAAGCTGTCAGTGTGATTTTACTGTACACCGCACTGAATTGCCGGCTTTTCTCTCTAACAGCGCTGCGTATTTCTCGCAAGTCACACTGCTTGTCCGTGTGTAATCCGTATTTTTCACTCTTCCATAGACTTTCATTGGCGTATTTCTTGCGCAGTACGGTGACAAATGCAGCATGCTGCGATTTTGTACGGCCGTAGAAAGCCGTATAATACTGATCAGTAAAATACGGCAGATAGGAGCAGAGGCATAGAGAATAATTGTGCCGTATTTTTTGCGAGTTTTACGGACGTAGTTTCTGCGCTCTTACGTCCGTAAAACTCGCAAGTGTGAAGCCGGCCTAAGAATCAATAACTATGTATATGATGGATAAAAAGGGACTACATTTTTAGAGAAAAATGCTTTACTAAATGCATAATGACCAGTTATAGAAAAGCATTTTCTAATATAACTTCCCTATATGTTCATAAAAGTTTATAACATCCTTGTTTATGATGTCTTATCTAGGGATAGAAATTACATTTTCTTTCAGCCAACAGAAGCAAACAATAAATGTTCCTTCAGAAAATCTTAAACAGTGACAAAACTATATATATATATAGATACAGTATATATATTTCCCATAAGGGATGGGGGCAGTGTTCTGGAATCACTGCGTTGAGAAACACGTGATGGTGTCTCCGCGGTGTTGGATGTTTTGGTCTCCCCGAGGCCAATCATCTGTGCCTTTATAGCCTTTTTACTAGGCACTGCTCCTAATAGCCAGATTCCTACTCCACACTGATGAGGGGCAAAAACCCCGAAACAGCTGTCTGTGGATGGATACCATGCTTGGCATAGGTGGCTTTCCTTCATAGGATGCTGCCTGCCCTTCCCGTGGTTGTTCCTTCCCGGGGAAAGGCCTGGCTATTCACTGCTTGCGTCGAGAAACACGTGATGGTGTCTCCGCAGCTTCTTTACATGCATCTGCATATTTCCCATAAGGGATGGGGGCAGTGTTCTGGAATCACTGCGTTGAGAAACACGTGATGGTGTCTCCGCGGTGTTGGATGTTTTGGTCTCCCCGAGGCCAATCATCTGTGCCTTTATAGCCTTTTTACTAGGCACTGCTCCTAATAGCCAGATTCCTACTCCACACTGATGAGGGGCAAAAACCCCGAAACAGCTGTCTGTGGATGGATACCATGCTTGGCATAGGTGGCTTTCCTTCATAGGATGCTGCCCTTCCCGTGGTTGTTCCTTTCCGGGGAAAGGCCTGGCTATTCACTGCTTGCGTCGAGAAACACGTGATGGTGTCTCCGCAGCTTCTTTACATGCATCTGCATATTTCCCATAAGGGATGGGGGCAGTGTTCTGGAATCACTGCGTTGAGAAACACGTGATGGTGTCTCCGCGGTGTTGGATGTTTTGGTCTCCCCGAGGCCAATCATCTGTGCCTTCACAGCAGAAACTGGCAGACAGCTGGATTTCAAGTCACCTGTCCACCATAAACACCTAAAGAGACAGTAACACATAGAGCCCGGGTTGTGATAGAGATCCTGTAAAAAGGCTTGAGTTACCTGTCATGCAGGTTAGTGTCCTACCTAAAGGGGGACAGAGAGAAAACATGAGGACCTTGTGAGAGGCCTAAGGCAGCAAGGGACTACAACACAGCGCTAGAAGGAAGGCTTCCAACCCCACCTGGTTAGGAGGATTCCCAACTCGCTTCCAAGCCGGCCGGACCACACCTGCACCCTTGATCTGGTACCCTGTACTGTGGCTGCCTGAATTCTACAGTAAAAAGGTAAAGAGACTGCAACCCTGTGTCCTCTGTTTCTTGCTACACCATCTACCATCTTTATCTATACACGGGAGCTCTGGGGACCCAGCTTCACCTGTGGGAAGCTCTACCATCCCTGCTGCTACAAAATCACCCCCGAAGACCCCTTTAAGCAGTGTCAGTCACCTCTGACCAAATACCACAGGTGGCGTCACAAACAAACTTTATTTCCCATTTCAAGATTCCGTGGATTGATGCATTAGGATGCCTGAAGGCGCCCCCCTGCCAGCTGTGCCTGGGACAAATCCACTTCCTACCCCCTTAGATACGCCACTTCCATCCATCACTATCTCAGAGCTGCCTTTATCAGACATACTAGATCTGGTTTGTAACTGAGCTAAGGCATTTTTTTCAGATTTTGACAAGTTGGATATCATAAAGGAAAAAAAAATTCACATCTGCTCATCAATTCCAAGCAATTAAGTAATCATACAAGACACAGTGCACGGACTGAAACCATGGGCCGGTCCCTAGGTGAAAGCAGAAATGTAAATGTAAAGAACAACAGGATGCAGCAACCTTCATGATAAACTTCATTTATTAACCTGCTCTTAAAATAAAAAAAAAAGAGGATAAAAATAGAAGCACTTGTCCTACGCGTTTTGAGCCCTAATGCCATCCATCAATACCACAGAACTCACCTTATTGTGCATTTAATTAACTACATCAGATCTGGTTCATAACCGATCTAAGGCATTTTGTTCAGATTTTGACAGGTTGGTTTCATAAAACATTTTTCGGAGCGTCTTGTAGTCTTCTAAGATCTTTTGCAATGTTCTCCTGAATTCTGTCCATAGAGGATATTCTCATTTATACTGGAAAAAAAAGTGAATATTTTTAGTTTGAAATACAGCAATAATTTGCTCATGCTGTTTGGACGTTTCATGTGGGTCAAGGCCCAAGACACCAATGAGAACAATTTCTTCATTAAAGTCCAGCTCCTTAAAAATGTCAATGTCATGTGTTGGTGTATTGAAGCTGGCATGTGTTTCACCTTCCCAATAGCTTTGTGTTAAATCTTTGACGAATTACCGTAGTTAATGTCTCTTATTACAGAAAACAAAACATTCAGTTTGTTATGAGTGGGTGCAAAGTTTATTCCTCAGGATGGGAGACTATGTTCCTCTTTTGTAAGCTGAGTGGGAGACAGAATAATCACATCAAACGTTAAAGTCAATTGCGGCTTTTCATACAATTATAATATACTAGATGGCAGCCCGATTCTAAAGAATCGGGAGTCTAGAATCCATATATACTTTATTTATTCAAATGTAAGAATAATACAATTAATAAATAATAGTAAGAAAGAACAAAAATAATAGGCAGTATATGGAGAAAACACCAAACAAAAGTTCAAAATTGGTGTGAAAATGTCACTGAACCACTTCACAACTAAATATATATAGTTTTGGTAAATGGTATTATCATTTTTTTGACGAAATTCGGCAGGAGCTTGAAGAGCAACGTCACTGGGCCCGCCTCCACGCAGTAGAAACTTGCTGTGAGGTAAAACTTCAAAAATCACACCAAAATGGCGGGCGGAGTGTGTCACAGTACGGCACGTTTCTGATTGGTCGCTCGCAGCAGGCGGCAACCAATCAGACACTGGACACTGTTGACGTCACTTATCTCCGGACATTAGCTCCGGACATTAGCTCCGGACATTAGCTCCGGACATTAGCTCCGGACATTAGCTCCGGACATTAGCTCCGGACATTATCTCCGCACATTAGCTCCGGACATTAGCTCCGGACATTAGCTCCGGACAAAGCCACGGAAGTTGGCACAAATTGCAGGAAGTAGTATTCTAGGCAATTAATCTCCGGACATTAGCTCCGGACATTAGCTCCGGACATTAGCTCCGGACAAAGCCACGGAAGTTGGCACAAATTGCAGGAAGTAGTATTCTAGGCAATTATATATTAGATTATAATAAGGGACATTACATTTGTGGGGGAATAACTTCTCCTCAAAGCCACGACACAAGCAGCTGTGGTGCTGATCAGCTGGCACGATCCAGGAAGCCGGGTTCCCTGTGCAGCTTATTTGACAAGCGTTATAGCTTGCCAAATAAGAGGGAACCCGAACAAATTCACTCAACTCTACTCATCTCTAGTCCTGCATTATAATCTTCGTGGATAAAGAGTGAGTAGACTCAGATATACCTGCACAGGTGTATGCATACTGGCACGCATTTATCTAGATATATGGATATAACATTAAGTTTTATATTATATAATATTTAGATATTTTTAACATCTTTATTTTGAAAAAATATATTTTGCATCTACTGTATATATGTGTGGTCAGAGCACATTACGCAGTTTGTTGAAACTTTAGTCACAGATTATCCTCCCTTAAAAAGTCAGGCCTAAAAAGGACAAGTATAAAAACTTAATTCCAGCTCAGCCAGTTGCTCTATGCTCATTATCATGAGTCATGAGTAAGACTGCCTAGTGCAGTCAAAATGTGTCGACTGGGTCATGTCGACAATGTAAATTCTTCTTTTGTATGCACCATATTTTCTTTTAAAAAAGAGAAAGAAAAGGAAAATCCAGTCCTGTTGAGCAGGACTCCAATTTTTTCTATTTTCCTAAAAAGGACAAGTATTGCCTATCCAAAAGATAGATAATAATTGTTCAACCAAAGAGGACCAAGTAGGACACTAGAACAGGGGTCGTGATTCCTCATTTCTCTTCAATCCAACTACAGTGAGGAGCAATGTGAAAGAAGCAGTGGTCACACTTCAGCGTTGCCCCTCCATTCATTGACTGCATTGCCGAGTATAGATCTCAACTGTTTCCTTCAAGAGCCCAACTCTAGTCAATGGGGAAAGCCCCAGCAGTAGGATAGGTTTGGCGTCTTGGTGGTTGGGTGATAAATGTCCTTTGTGGGACAACTTATTTAACCTCTGAAAATCAGATGTCTTTAATGACGAAAAAGTAATTTTTCATCAATCAACATTTACCGAAATAAGAAACAGAATTGTAATAATATGTCCCATGTGACGATGAAATATGCGTGTTCCGACTATTCAGACATGACCAAGCCACAAGAAAGAGAACCTTCATTAGTAAACAGTTATGAATATGCAGTTCACTTTCAGGCTGTTTCTAGTTAACCCACAATATTTCCACTCTATGATTTTCCACTTTGTCAGTAAATTATATGTGAACAAATAACTCCCTCTGGGCCGCTCAGTTTCTGTCTCTTACTTTGAAACTTTCAACACAAATGCAGAAGATGGGAGAAGGGGAAATGACTTGTGAACAGATGCAGAGGCATTGCAATGATTTTGTTTGTGAGAAACCTCCTGAGATTAGTGCTTGTCCACAACTATTTTTGAACATTTTTCGACAGACGCTGGGTCTTTAATACCATTAGCTTCACGCTTCTCCTGGGGTAAACTGACACCTTTTTTTGGCAAGTGCTGACAGCTTTGAAAAAACTTTGTGAATGGAAGGAAATTATCTGAATATAAATACAGAATTTTTTTGGGAAAGAAAAAAAATACATAATATTAGGTGCCTGATATGTGTATATATGACATGTATTTCTGCAGCATCACATGCATTAATGCATTGCAAAGCACTGACTTTCATAAATGGGGGCCGTACTTTGATGGTTCATGCAGGGCAACAGTGGTTGTCTCATCATCAAAATAGGTAAAATTGCAAAATATTCTTAAAAATTTGAGATTTTTAATTTTATTGTTTATTGCTCATGCAGCGCCCCAGAGACCTGGTCGTTGCAGTATGGCACTCTGCCGCTAAGGGGAGTGGCGGTACGTCTGATGGCACTAAGGAGTTCTCCTGACCAGGTATCACCAGAACACATTACACTTCACACTCCGGCCACTAGGGGGAGAAAAAGGCTTTATTTATTGGGCCACTCCTCACATTGGTAAAACTAGGGGCTGGGGAGGAAGTAAGTCAGAAGCTGACTGGGTTGGATTCAGGCAACATCCCGTGGAAGGGGGTGTTGCAGGGAGAAGGCACAGGGGAATCCCTGTCAGGCGTGGGAACCTGGCAGGTGCCTAGCGAACAGAACAGAACATAATGGAACCGCGCCTGCACACCCTGCCACGGTATCCAGGAGAGAGACACGAAGGGAAGGATATTGTGGAACAGTGTAAACGAGATCAAGCACAAAGGAGAGCCAGTAGGAGTCGTGCCAAGAGACAGAGGCAACATCTTACTGAGGCGCATAGTCGGTGGCCGGAACACCGCAGAAGTAACTGACTTCAGGCCTTACTTCAAACTCCGCCGGACAGTTAATTATAGGTTGGCTGTCTTTCTTACTACACCTACGAAGACATAGGGGGCAACGCGTGGAGAGGGGAGTCTCTAGGGTCCCGGAAGAGCTCCGAGCCTTCCCGTCATACGGGTGGCGTCCTAGCCATAACATACCTGGGGGACGTTAGAAACTAGTAACATCTGGAACCAAAGAACGAGAGAGCTGTAGAGAACGAACGAACGAGAACAGCAGTTGTGAGGACTATTCCGAATGCTCAGCAGGGTAGGACTACAACACACAGGCGCTAGTGGTAGGCAACGATTTCCATCTGCAAAGGAAACTCTGGATGTGCCCATCGGACCAGCCGGTCTCAGAGAGCCCTGTTAAACGTACTCTGGAGTGAGGATCCTGAAGCCTTCAGTAAAGAGGTAAAGAGACTGCAACCTTGTGTCCTCATTATTGACTGCGTTTTACACCATCGCCATCCACCTACACCACTGGGAAGCCCTGGGGACATACTTCACCTGTGGGAAGGTATACCATCCAGCTGCCATTCCATCACCCCAGCGGACCCCATAGCAGCATCGGTCACCCTGACCGAACACCACAGGTGGCATCACGAACCCCTGACAGACTATACCCCCTTTACTGTACGCCCCTTAGCAGGGTCACGGACCGGGTCTAGCCACCGTGACAGCCTCAGCACCGAACCAGAGAGGCCCAGTACCGAGAACTCGTGGCCCTGTGTCTGGGGGCGCTCCAACTTGGCGTCATGAACAGGATCCTACTTAAGCCTGAGAGGCAGGTCATGTGTGCCTTGGAACTGTGATTGAAATGTGTTTGGACTGTGATTTATTGCAAAGACTGTATATTGCTATCTGCCGCGAGATTCCCACCAAAACCGCCACCATTGCGTGCCACGAGGAGCGCAGGAGAAGAAGAGGGGCGTGGAAGTGGGCGTGGACAAGCTGAAAAATGCGAACGACAATGGCCGGCCAGTCTAAATATTTCTGTGCCTTGAGGACGTGTCCGTCAGCGGCCGAGATCCGCCTCCTGATCCTCAGTGGAGGGCGGAGGCAAAGAAAACGAAACCGCCCACGAAGGAGAGCGGGAAAAGGACAAGGAGGGAGAAGAAGTGAACCACATGGGAGACGTCCTGGCCAGCCGACCGGGATCGGAGCGTGGGGTCGGAGCCGAGGACTCCCCCAGCTACCCAGAGAGATACCGCGGCCAGGCGTCGCCTGTGAGCCCCGACTTCCTGCAGGCTGAAGTGGACGAGCTCGGCGATCGACTCCGGTGGACGCAGCTGAGCACTGAGGCCGGGTGGAAGGAGACCATTATCAGGGGCCTCACCAGACGTCTGTCGGCAGCCTTGTGTGGTCCGGAGTGAGAAAAAAGTTCCAGCGCTCCGAAGCCAGAAAGCAAGGCCCTGCCGGAAAGCGAGATACTGCAAACAGAGATGACAATGCCACAGCGCAAGGCCCTGCAGTCAGCATTCCAGATCCCAGCGGAGACGGAGCAAGCCGGCATCGGAGGGAACGCATCTGAAGCAGGAACGAAGAACGACCCTGCCCCAGTGACAGAAGACCTACTGATAAGCTCTGTAGCAGCACCACCTGCTGCCATGACTAAGACTAACTCTGAACTGACAAATCCTGATACTACTACCACAGTGGGCATTATTGCCGCTACTGAACCTACTACCAAAATTGACATTCGAACCCAGACGATACCTGAAAAACTGATTAGTGACATTGATACCGCATCGGATGAGAGGTCGAACACAGATCTTTCCAGGCCGGGAAGTGTTCACTACCAACGGATGCCTTGCAATCTAACGCCGAGGAAATAAACCTCGGAAGCCCGCAAATGTAAACTGCTTCCTTAAACCCGTCCAGGGTTAACTCCTAGGGATCCCTTTGTTTACCCGGGATCCCTATTGTTTATAGTTCTTTTTTCTATTTTTACACAAGTTCATCATTGTTTTCAAAGACTGCCGGATCATGAACAGTGAATGATTCAAAACTGTTTTTGTATATAGTTTGCACCTTCTTAAAGGTGCTCCCTACTGGTTTTACAAGTGAAAGAAGACTTTGCGAAGATAATGCTTCCGGACATGACGCAGAAGGTCTTGCTTTCAGTGGACTTGCAGACAGAGAGAATCTGCATTACTTTCTAGAGACTTGGGTCCCTCTTAAAGGGAATGTTACATGATTGCTTAATAAAAGTTGAAACGTTAATAATGTTGAAGGTTAATAAAGTTTGATAATGCTAATAAAGGTTGAGGACAGGAAAGCTTGAAGTGAACCCATAGGGGTTAAAGAGAGAGTCCTCCTGAGAGATGTAGAAAGATGGTCGGCACAATGACAGTAGGCCCAGCCAAGGAGCTAGGCGGTCCTGCATTGGTGAAGTTTGAACGGAAAGAAAGTTGAATTGTTGTTATAGTATTTTATAGTAGGCCTTTAGTGGGTTCAGCTTATACGCCCTTAAAGGAAAAGTTAAATCAGAGTTTGCACTTAGTAGAATACCCGGCTGGGTACTGAGAGTAATTTATAGTCGAAATGTTATTTAAAAATATTTAATCCTGTTTTTGTTTGTAACGTTCAAGTGTCCTTACCTCCCATAAAGGGAAGCACCTTTTCTATTTACTTATTCTAAGCATTTCAAAAATTTTGTATGTCTTTTGCTGTATTATATTGTTGTTCTTCTTCCCAGTCCAGGAGTACTGGATTTAACCGGGGGGGAGTGCAGCGCCCCAGAGACCTGGTCGTTGCAGTATGGCACTCTGCCGCTAAGGGGAGTGGCGGTACGTCTGATGGCACTAAGGAGTTCTCCTGACCAGGTATCACCAGAACACATTACACTTCACACTCCGGCCACTAGGGGGAGAAAAAGACTTTATTTATTGGGCCACTCCTCACATTGGTAAAACTAGGGGCTGGGGAGGAAGTTAGTCAGAAGCTGACTGGGTTGGATTCAGGCAACATCCCGTGGAAGGGGGTGTTGCAGGGAGAAGGCACAGGGGAATCCCTGTCAGGCGTGGGAACCTGGCAGGTGCCTAGCGAAGAGAACAGAACGTAATGGAACCGCGCCTGCACACCCTGCCACGGTATCCAGGAGAGAGACACGAGGGGAAGGATATTGTGGAACAGTGTAAACGAGATCAAGCACAAAGGAGAGCCAGTAGGAGTCGTGCCGAGAGACAGAGGCAACATCTTACTGAGGCGCATAGTCTGTGGCCGGAACACCGCAGAAGTAACTGACTTCAGGCCTTACTTCAAACTCCGCCGGACAGTTAATTATAGGTTGGCTGTCTTTCTTACTACACCTACGAAGACATAGGGGGCAACGCGTGGAGAGGGGCGTCTCTAGGGTCCCGGAAGAGCTCTGAGCCTTCCCGTCATACGGGTGGCGTCCTAGCCATAACATACCTGGGGGACGTTAGAAACTAGTAACATCTGGAACCAAAGAATGAGAGAGCTGTAGAGAACGAACGAACGAGAACAGCAGTTGTGAGGACTATTCCGAATGCTCAGCAGGGTAGGACTACAACACACAGGCGCTAGTGGTAGGCAACGATTTCCATCTGCAAAGGAAACTCTGGATGTGCCCATCGGACCAGCCGGTCTCAGAGAGCCCTGTTAAACGTACTCTGGAGTGAGGATCCTGAAGCCTTCAGTAATGAGGTAAAGAGACTGCAACCTTGTGTCCTCATTATTGACTGCGTTTTACACCATCGCCATCCACCTACACCACTGGGAAGCCCTGGGGACATACTTCACCTGTGGGAAGGTATACCATCCAGCTGCCATTCCATCACCCCAGCGGACCCCATAGCAGCATCGGTCACCCTGACCGAACACCACAGGTGGCATCACGAACCCCTGACAGACTATACCCCCTTTACTGTACGCCCCTTAGCAGGGTCACGGACCGGGTCTAGCCACCGTGACAGCCTCAGCACCGAACCAGAGAGGCCCGGTACCGAGAACTCGTGGCCCTGTGTCTGGGGGCGCTCCAACTTGGCGTCATGAACAGGATCCTACTTAAGCCTGAGAAGCAGGTCATGTGTGCCTTGGAACTGTGATTGAAACGTGTTTGGACTGTGATTTATTGCAAAGACTGTATATTGCTATCTGCCGCGAGATTCCCACCAAAACCGCCACCATTGCGTGCCACGAGGAGCGCAGGAGAAGAAGAGGGGCGTGGAAGTGGGCGTGGACAAGCTGAAGAATGCGAACAACAATGGCCGGCCAGTCTAAATATTTCTGTGCCTTGAGGACGTGTCCGTCAGCGGCCGAGATCCGCCTCCTGATCCTCAGTGGAGGGCGGAGGCAAAGAAAACGAAACCGCCCACGAAGGAGAGCGGGAAAAGGACAAGGAGGGAGAAGAAGTGAACCACATGGGAGACGTCCTGGCCAGCCGACCGGGATCGGAGCGTGGGGTCGGAGCCGAGGACTCCCCCAGCTACCCAGAGAGATACCGCGGCCAGGCGTCGCCTGTGAGCCCCGACTTCCTGCAGGCTGAAGTGAACGAGCTCGGCGATCGACTCCGGTGGACGCAGCTGAGCACTGAGGCCGGGTGGAAGGAGACCGTTATCAGGGGCCTCACCAGACGTCTGTCGGCAGCCTTGTGTGGTCCGGAGTGAGAAAAAAGTTCCAGCGCTCCGAAGCCAGAAAGCAAGGCCCTGCCGGAAAGCGAGATACTGCAAACAAAGATGACAATGCCACAGCGCAAGGCCCTGCAGTCAGCATTCCAGATCCCAGCGGAGACGGAGCAAGCCGGCATCGGAGGGAACGCATCTGAAGCAGGTACGAAGAACGACCCTGCCCCAGTGACAGAAGACCTACTGATAAGCTCTGTAGCAGCACCACCTGCTGCCATGACTAAGGGTACCGTCACACTATACGATTTACCTACGATCACGACCAGCGATATGACCTGGCCGTGATCGTAGGTAAATCGTAGTGTGGTCGCTGGGGAGCTGTCACACAGACAGCTCTCCAGCGACCAACGATGCCGAGGTCCCTGGGTAACCAGGGTAAACATCGGGTAACTAAGCGCAGGGCCGCGCTTAGTTACCCGATGTTTACCCTGGTTACAAGCGTTAAACTAAAAAAAAGCAAACAGCACATACTTACATTCTGGTGTCCGTCAGGTCCCTTGCCGTCTGCTTCCCGCACTCACTGACTGCCGGCCGTAAAGTGAAAGTGAAAGCACAGCCGCTGTGCTCTGCTTTCACTTTACGGCCGGCAGTCACAGTGCGGGAAGCAGACGGCAAGGGACCTGACGGACACCAGAATGTAAGTATGTGCTGTTTGTTTTTTTTTAGTTTAACGCTTGTAACCAGGGTAAACATCGGGTAACTAAGCGCGGTCCTGCGCTTAGTTACCCGATGTTTACCCTGGTTACAAGCGAACGCATCGCTGGATCGCATCGCTAGATCGCTAGATCGGTGTCACACACACCGATCTAGCGATGACAGCGGGAGATCCAGCGATGAAAGAAAGTTCTAAACGATCTGCTACGACGTACGATTCTCAGCAGGATCCATGATCGCTGCTGCGTGTCAGACACAGCGATATCGTAACGATATCGCTGGAACGTCACGAATCGTACCGTCGTAGCGATCGAAATGTTATAGTGTGATGGTACCCTAAGACTAACTCTGAACTGACAAATCCTGATACTACTACCACAGTGGGCATTATTGCCGCTACTGAACCTACTACCAAAATTGACATTCGAACCCAGACGATACCTGAAAAACTGATTAGTGACATTGATACCGCATCGGATGAGAGGTCGAACACAGATCTTTCCAGGCCGGGAAGTGTTCACTACCAACGGATGCCTTGCAATCTAACGCCGAGGAAATAAACCTCGGAAGCCCACAAATGTAAATAGTTAACTGTTTCAAACTGCTTCCTTAAACCCGTCCAGGGTTAACTCCTAGGGATCCCTTTGTTTACCCGGGATCCCTATTGTTTATAGTTCTTTTTTCTATTTTTACACAAGTTCATCATTGTTTTCAAAGACTGCCGGATCATGAACAGTGAATGATTCAAAACTGTTTTTGTATATAGTTTGCACCTTCTTAAAGGTGCTCCCTACTGGTTTTACAAGTGAAAGAAGACTTTGCGAAGATAATGCTTCCGGACATGACGCAGAAGGTCTTGCTTTCAGTGGACTTGCAGACAGAGAGAATCTGCATTACTTTCTAGAGACTTGGGTCCCTCTTAAAGGGAATGTTACATGATTGTTTAATAAAAGTTGAAACGTTAATAATGTTGAAGGTTAATAAAGTTTGATAATGCTAATAAAGGTTGAGGACAGGAAAGCTTGAAGTGAACCCGTAGGGGTTAGAGAGAGAGTCCTCCTGAGAGATGTAGAAAGATGGTCGGCACAATGACAGTAGGCCCAGCCAAGGAGCTAGGCGGTCCTGCATTGGTGAAGTTTGAACGGAAAGAAAGTTGAATTGTTGTTATAGTATTTTATAGTAGGCCTTTAGTGGGTTCAGCTTATACGCCCTTAATGGAAAAGTTAAATCAGAGTTTGCACTTAGTAGAATACCCGGCTGGGTACTGAGAGTTATTTATAGTCGAAATGTTATTTAAAAATATTTAATCCTGTTTTTGTTTGTAACGTTCAAGTGTCCTTACCTCCCATAAAGGGAAGCACCTTTTCTATTTACTTATTCTAAGCATTTCAAAAATTTTGTATGTCTTTTGCTGTATTATATTGTTGTTCTTCTTCCCAGTCCAGGAGTACTGGATTTAACCGGGGGGGAGTGCAGCGCCCCAGAGACCTGGTCGTTGCAGTATGGCACTCTGCCGCTAAGGGGAGTGGCGGTACGTCTGATGGCACTAAGGAGTTCTCCTGACCAGGTATCACCAGAACACATTACACTTCACACTCCGGCCACTAGGGGGAGAAAAAGGCTTTATTTATTGGGCCACTCCTCACATTGGTAAAACTAGGGGCTGGGGAGGAAGTTAGTCAGAAGCTGACTGGGTTGGATTCAGGCAACATCCCGTGGAAGGGGGTGTTGCAGGGAGAAGGCACAGGGGAATCCCTGTCAGGCGTGGGAACCTGGCAGGTGCGTAGCGAACAGAACAGAACGTAATGGAACCGCGCCTGCACACCCTGCCACGGTATCCAGGAGAGAGACACGAAGGGAAGGATATTGTGGAACAGTGTAAACGAGATCAAGCACAAAGGAGAGCCAGTAGGAGTCGTGCCGAGAGACAGAGGCAACATCTTACTGAGGCGCATAGTCTGTGGCCGGAACACCGCAGAAGTAACTGACTTCAGGCCTTACTTCAAACTCCGCCGGACAGTTAATTATAGGTTGGCTGTCTTTCTTACTACACCTACGAAGACATAGGGGGCAACGCGTGGAGAGGGGCGTCTCTAGGGTCCCGGAAGAGCTCTGAGCCTTCCCGTCATACGGGTGGCGTCCTAGCCATAACATACCTGGGGGACGTTAGAAACTAGTAACATCTGGAACCAAAGAACGAGAGAGCTGTAGAGAACGAACGAACGAGAACAGCAGTTGTGAGGACTATTCCGAATGCTCAGCAGGGTAGGACTACAACACACAGGCGCTAGTGGTAGGCAACGATTTCCATCTGCAAAGGAAACTCTGGATGTGCCCATCGGACCAGCCGGTCTCAGAGAGCCCTGTTAAACGTACTCTGGAGTGAGGATCCTGAAGCCTTCAGTAATGAGGTAAAGAGACTGCAACCTTGTGTCCTCATTATTGACTGCGTTTTACACCATCGCCATCCACCTACACCACTGGGAAGCCCTGGGGACATACTTCACCTGTGGGAAGGTATACCATCCAGCTGCCATTCCATCACCCCAGCGGACCCCATAGCAGCATCGGTCACCCTGACCGAACACCACAGGTGGCATCACGAACCCCTGACAGACTATACCCCCTTTACTGTACGCCCCTTAGCAGGGTCACGGACCGGGTCTAGCCACCGTGACAGCCTCAGCACCGAACCAGAGAGGCCCGGTACCGAGAACTCGTGGCCCTGTGTCTGGGGGCGCTCCAACTTGGCGTCATGAACAGGATCCTACTTAAGCCTGAGAAGCAGGTCATGTGTGCCTTGGAACTGTGATTGAAACGTGTTTGGACTGTGATTTATTGCAAAGACTGTATATTGCTATCTGCCGCGAGATTCCCACCAAAACCGCCACCATTGCGTGCCACGAGGAGCGCAGGAGAAGAAGAGGGGCGTGGAAGTGGGCGTGGACAAGCTGAAGAATGCGAACAACAATGGCCGGCCAGTCTAAATATTTCTGTGCCTTGAGGACGTGTCCGTCAGCGGCCGAGATCCGCCTCCTGATCCTCAGTGGAGGGCGGAGGCAAAGAAAACGAAACCGCCCACGAAGGAGAGCGGGAAAAGGACAAGGAGGGAGAAGAAGTGAACCACATGGGAGACGTCCTGGCCAGCCGACCGGGATCGGAGCGTGGGGTCGGAGCCGAGGACTCCCCCAGCTACCCAGAGAGATACCGCGGCCAGGCGTCGCCTGTGAGCCCCGACTTCCTGCAGGCTGAAGTGGACGAGCTCGGCGATCGACTCCGGTGGACGCAGCTGAGCACTGAGGCCGGGTGGAAGGAGACCGTTATCAGGGGCCTCACCAGACGTCTGTCGGCAGCCTTGTGTGGTCCGGAGTGAGAAAAAAGTTCCAGCGCTCCGAAGCCAGAAAGCAAGGCCCTGCCGGAAAGCGAGATACTGCAAACAAAGATGACAATGCCACAGCGCAAGGCCCTGCAGTCAGCATTCCAGATCCCAGCGGAGACGGAGCAAGCCGGCATCGGAGGGAACGCATCTGAAGCAGGTACGAAGAACGACCCTGCCCCAGTGACAGAAGACCTACTGATAAGCTCTGTAGCAGCACCACCTGCTGCCATGACTAAGGGTACCGTCACACTATACGATTTACCTACGATCACGACCAGCGATATGACCTGGCCGTGATCGTAGGTAAATCGTAGTGTGGTCGCTGGGGAGCTGTCACACAGACAGCTCTCCAGCGACCAACGATGCCGAGGTCCCTGGGTAACCAGGGTAAACATCGGGTAACTAAGCGCAGGGCCGCGCTTAGTTACCCGATGTTTACCCTGGTTACAAGCGTTAAACTAAAAAAAAGCAAACAGCACATACTTACATTCTGGTGTCCGTCAGGTCCCTTGCCGTCTGCTTCCCGCACTCACTGACTGCCGGCCGTAAAGTGAAAGTGAAAGCACAGCCGCTGTGCTCTGCTTTCACTTTACGGCCGGCAGTCACAGTGCGGGAAGCAGACGGCAAGGGACCTGACGGACACCAGAATGTAAGTATGTGCTGTTTGTTTTTTTTTAGTTTAACGCTTGTAACCAGGGTAAACATCGGGTAACTAAGCGCGGTCCTGCGCTTAGTTACCCGATGTTTACCCTGGTTACAAGCGAACGCATCGCTGGATCGCATCGCTAGATCGCTAGATCGGTGTCACACACACCGATCTAGCGATGACAGCGGGAGATCCAGCGATGAAAGAAAGTTCTAAACGATCTGCTACGACGTACGATTCTCAGCAGGATCCATGATCGCTGCTGCGTGTCAGACACAGCGATATCGTAACGATATCGCTGGAACGTCACGAATCGTACCGTCGTAGCGATCGAAATGTTATAGTGTGATGGTACCCTAAGACTAACTCTGAACTGACAAATCCTGATACTACTACCACAGTGGGCATTATTGCCGCTACTGAACCTACTACCAAAATTGACATTCGAACCCAGACGATACCTGAAAAACTGATTAGTGACATTGATACCGCATCGGATGAGAGGTCGAACACAGATCTTTCCAGGCCGGGAAGTGTTCACTACCAACGGATGCCTTGCAATCTAACGCCGAGGAAATAAACCTCGGAAGCCCACAAATGTAAATAGTTAACTGTTTCAAACTGCTTCCTTAAACCCGTCCAGGGTTAACTCCTAGGGATCCCTTTGTTTACCCGGGATCCCTATTGTTTATAGTTCTTTTTTCTATTTTTACACAAGTTCATCATTGTTTTCAAAGACTGCCGGATCATGAACAGTGAATGATTCAAAACTGTTTTTGTATATAGTTTGCACCTTCTTAAAGGTGCTCCCTACTGGTTTTACAAGTGAAAGAAGACTTTGCGAAGATAATGCTTCCGGACATGACGCAGAAGGTCTTGCTTTCAGTGGACTTGCAGACAGAGAGAATCTGCATTACTTTCTAGAGACTTGGGTCCCTCTTAAAGGGAATGTTACATGATTGTTTAATAAAAGTTGAAACGTTAATAATGTTGAAGGTTAATAAAGTTTGATAATGCTAATAAAGGTTGAGGACAGGAAAGCTTGAAGTGAACCCGTAGGGGTTAGAGAGAGAGTCCTCCTGAGAGATGTAGAAAGATGGTCGGCACAATGACAGTAGGCCCAGCCAAGGAGCTAGGCGGTCCTGCATTGGTGAAGTTTGAACGGAAAGAAAGTTGAATTGTTGTTATAGTATTTTATAGTAGGCCTTTAGTGGGTTCAGCTTATACGCCCTTAATGGAAAAGTTAAATCAGAGTTTGCACTTAGTAGAATACCCGGCTGGGTACTGAGAGTTATTTATAGTCGAAATGTTATTTAAAAATATTTAATCCTGTTTTTGTTTGTAACGTTCAAGTGTCCTTACCTCCCATAAAGGGAATCACCTTTTCTATTTACTTATTCTAAGCATTTCAAAAATTTTGTATGTCTTTTGCTGTATTATATTGTTGTTCTTCTTCCCAGTCCAGGAGTACTGGATTTAACCGGGGGGGAGTGCAGCGCCCCAGAGACCTGGTCGTTGCAGTATGGCACTCTGCCGCTAAGGGGAGTGGCGGTACGTCTGATGGCACTAAGGAGTTCTCCTGACCAGGTATCACCAGAACACATTACACTTCACACTCCGGCCACTAGGGGGAGAAAAAGGCTTTATTTATTGGGCCACTCCTCACATTGGTAAAACTAGGGGCTGGGGAGGAAGTTAGTCAGAAGCTGACTGGGTTGGATTCAGGCAACATCCCGTGGAAGGGGGTGTTGCAGGGAGAAGGCACAGGGGAATCCCTGTCAGGCGTGGGAACCTGGCAGGTGCGTAGCGAACAGAACAGAACGTAATGGAACCGCGCCTGCACACCCTGCCACGGTATCCAGGAGAGAGACACGAAGGGAAGGATATTGTGGAACAGTGTAAACGAGATCAAGCACAAAGGAGAGCCAGTAGGAGTCGTGCCGAGAGACAGAGGCAACATCTTACTGAGGCGCATAGTCTGTGGCCGGAACACCGCAGAAGTAACTGACTTCAGGCCTTACTTCAAACTCCGCCGGACAGTTAATTATAGGTTGGCTGTCTTTCTTACTACACCTACGAAGACATAGGGGGCAACGCGTGGAGAGGGGCGTCTCTAGGGTCCCGGAAGAGCTCTGAGCCTTCCCGTCATACGGGTGGCGTCCTAGCCATAACATACCTGGGGGACGTTAGAAACTAGTAACATCTGGAACCAAAGAACGAGAGAGCTGTAGAGAACGAACGAACGAGAACAGCAGTTGTGAGGACTATTCCGAATGCTCAGCAGGGTAGGACTACAACACACAGGCGCTAGTGGTAGGCAACGATTTCCATCTGCAAAGGAAACTCTGGATGTGCCCATCGGACCAGCCGGTCTCAGAGAGCCCTGTTAAACGTACTCTGGAGTGAGGATCCTGAAGCCTTCAGTAAAGAGGTAAAGAGACTGCAACCTTGTGTCCTCATTATTGACTGCGTTTTACACCATCGCCATCCACCTACACCACTGGGAAGCCCTGGGGACATACTTCACCTGTGGGAAGGTATACCATCCAGCTGCCATTCCATCACCCCAGCGGACCCCATAGCAGCATCGGTCACCCTGACCGAACACCACAGGTGGCATCACGAACCCCTGACAGACTATACCCCCTTTACTGTACGCCCCTTAGCAGGGTCACGGACCGGGTCTAGCCACCGTGACAGCCTCAGCACCGAACCAGAGAGGCCCGGTACCGAGAACTCGTGGCCCTGTGTCTGGGGGCGCTCCAACTTGGCGTCATGAACAGGATCCTACTTAAGCCTGAGAAGCAGGTCATGTGTGCCTTGGAACTGTGATTGAAACGTGTTTGGACTGTGATTTATTGCAAAGACTGTATATTGCTATCTGCCGCGAGATTCCCACCAAAACCGCCACCATTGCGTGCCACGAGGAGCGCAGGAGAAGAAGAGGGGCGTGGAAGTGGGCGTGGACAAGCTGAAGAATGCGAACGACAATGGCCGGCCAGTCTAAATATTTCTGTGCCTTGAGGACGTGTCCGTCAGCGGCCGAGATCCGCCTCCTGATCCTCAGTGGAGGGCGGAGGCAAAGAAAACGAAACCGCCCACGAAGGAGAGCGGGAAAAGGACAAGGAGGGAGAAGAAGTGAACCACATGGGAGACGTCCTGGCCAGCCGACCGGGATCGGAGCGTGGGGTCGGAGCCGAGGACTCCCCCAGCTACCCAGAGAGATACCGCGGCCAGGCGTCGCCTGTGAGCCCCGACTTCCTGCAGGCTGAAGTGGACGAGCTCGGCGATCGACTCCGGTGGACGCAGCTGAGCACTGAGGCCGGGTGGAAGGAGACCATTATCAGGGGCCTCACCAGACGTCTGTCGGCAGCCTTGTGTGGTCCGGAGTGAGAAAAAAGTTCCAGCGCTCCGAAGCCAGAAAGCCACGCCCTGCCGGAAAGCGAGATACTGCAAACAAAGATGACAATGCCACAGCGCAAGGCCCTGCAGTCAGCATTCCAGATCCCAGCGGAGACGGAGCAAGCCGGCATCGGAGGGAACGCATCTGAAGCAGGTACGAAGAACGACCCTGCCCCAGTGACAGAAGACCTACTGATAAGCTCTGTAGCAGCACCACCTGCTGCCATGACTAAGGGTACCGTCACACTATACGATTTACCTACGATCACGACCAGCGATATGACCTGGCCGTGATCGTAGGTAAATCGTAGTGTGGTCGCTGGGGAGCTGTCACACAGACAGCTCTCCAGCGACCAACGATGCCGAGGTCCCTGGGTAACCAGGGTAAACATCGGGTAACTAAGCGCAGGGCCGCGCTTAGTTACCCGATGTTTACCCTGGTTACAAGCGTTAAACTAAAAAAAGCAAACAGCACATACTTACATTCTGGTGTCCGTCAGGTCCCTTGCCGTCTGCTTCCCGTACTCACTGACTGCCGGCCGTAAAGTGAAAGTGAAAGCACAGCCGCTGTGCTCTGCTTTCACTTTACGGCCGGCAGTCACAGTGCGGGAAGCAGACGGCAAGGGACCTGACGGACACCAGAATGTAAGTATGTGCTGTTTGTTTTTTTTTAGTTTAACGCTTGTAACCAGGGTAAACATCGGGTAACTAAGCGCGGTCCTGCGCTTAGTTACCCGATGTTTACCCTGGTTACAAGCGAACGCATCGCTGGATCGCATCGCTAGATCGCTAGATCGGTGTCACACACACCGATCTAGCGATGACAGCGGGAGATCCAGCGATGAAAGAAAGTTCTAAACGATCTGCTACGACGTACGATTCTCAGCAGGATCCATGATCGCTGCTGCGTGTCAGACACAGCGATATCGTAACGATATCGCTGGAACGTCACGAATCGTACCGTCGTAGCGATCGAAATGTTATAGTGTGATGGTACCCTAAGACTAACTCTGAACTGACAAATCCTGATACTACTACCACAGTGGGCATTATTGCCGCTACTGAACCTACTACCAAAATTGACATTCGAACCCAGACGATACCTGAAAAACTGATTAGTGACATTGATACCGCATCGGATGAGAGGTCGAACACAGATCTTTCCAGGCCGGGAAGTGTTCACTACCAACGGATGCCTTGCAATCTAACGCCGAGGAAATAAACCTCGGAAGCCCACAAATGTAAATAGTTAACTGTTTCAAACTGCTTCCTTAAACCCGTCCAGGGTTAACTCCTAGGGATCCCTTTGTTTACCCGGGATCCCTATTGTTTATAGTTCTTTTTTCTATTTTTACACAAGTTCATCATTGTTTTCAAAGACTGCCGGATCATGAACAGTGAATGATTCAAAACTGTTTTTGTATATAGTTTGCACCTTCTTAAAGGTGCTCCCTACTGGTTTTACAAGTGAAAGAAGACTTTGCGAAGATAATGCTTCCGGACATGACGCAGAAGGTCTTGCTTTCAGTGGACTTGCAGACAGAGAGAATCTGCATTACTTTCTAGAGACTTGGGTCCCTCTTAAAGGGAATGTTACATGATTGCTTAATAAAAGTTGAAACGTTAATAATGTTGAAGGTTAATAAAGTTTGATAATGCTAATAAAGGTTGAGGACAGGAAAGCTTGAAGTGAACCCGTAGGGGTTAAAGAGAGAGTCCTCCTGAGAGATGTAGAAAGATGGTCGGCACAATGACAGTAGGCCCAGCCAAGGAGCTAGGCGGTCCTGCATTGGTGAAGTTTGAACGGAAAGAAAGTTGAATTGTTGTTATAGTATTTTATAGTAGGCCTTTAGTGGGTTCAGCTTATACGCCCTTAAAGGAAAAGTTAAATCAGAGTTTGCACTTAGTAGAATACCTGGCTGGGTACTGAGAGTTATTTATAGTCGAAATGTTATTTAAAAATATTTAATCCTGTTTTTGTTTGTAACATTCAAGTGTCCTTACCTCCCATAAGGGGAAGCACCTTTTCTATTTACTTATTCTAAGCATTTCAAAAATTTTGTATGTCTTTTGCTGTATTATATTGTTGTTCTTCTTCCCAGTCCAGGAGTACTGGATTTAACCGGGGGGGAGTGCAGCGCCCCAGAGACCTGGTCGTTGCAGTATGGCACTCTGCCGCTAAGGGGAGTGGCGGTACGTCTGATGGCACTAAGGAGTTCTCCTGACCAGGTATCACCAGAACACATTACACTTCACACTCCGGCCACTAGGGGGAGAAAAAGGCTTTATTTATTGGGCCACTCCTCACATTGGTAAAACTAGGGGCTGGGGAGGAAGTTAGTCAGAAGCTGACTGGGTTGGATTCAGGCAACATCCCGTGGAAGGGGGTGTTGCAGGGAGAAGGCACAGGGGAATCCCTGTCAGGCGTGGGAACCTGGCAGGTGCCTAGCGAACAGAACAGAACGTAATGGAACCGCGCCTGCACACCCTGCCACGGTATCCAGGAGAGAGACACGAGGGGAAGGATATTGTGGAACAGTGTAAACGAGATCAAGCACAAAGGAGAGCCAGTAGGAGTCGTGCCGAGAGACAGAGGCAACATCTTACTGAGGCGCATAGTCTGTGGCCGGAACACCGCAGAAGTAACTGACTTCAGGCCTTACTTCAAACTCCGCCGGACAGCTAATTATAGGTTGGCTGTCTTTCTTACTACACCTACGAAGACATAGGGGGCAACGCGTGGAGAGGGGCGTCTCTAGGGTCCCGGAAGAGCTCTGAGCCTTCCCGTCATACGGGTGGCGTCCTAGCCATAACATACCTGGGGGACGTTAGAAACTAGTAACATCTGGAACCAAAGAACGAGAGAGCTGTAGAGAACGAACGAACGAGAACACCAGTTGTGAGGACTATTCCGAATGCTCAGCAGGGTAGGACTACAACACACAGGCGCTAGTGGTAGGCAACGATTTCCATCTGCAAAGGAAACTCTGGATGTGCCCATCGGACCAGCCGGTCTCAGAGAGCCCTATTAAACGTACTCTGGAGTGAGGATCCTGAAGCCTTCAGTAAAGAGGTAAAGAGACTGCAACCTTGTGTCCTCATTATTGACTGCGTTTTACACCATCGCCATCCACCTACACCACTGGGAAGCCCTGGGGACATACTTCACCTGTGGGAAGGTATACCATCCAGCTGCCATTCCATCACCCCAGCGGACCCCATAGCAGCATCGGTCACCCTGACCGAACACCACAGGTGGCATCACGAACCCCTGACAGACTATACCCCCTTTACTGTACGCCCCTTAGCAGGGTCACGGACCGGGTCTAGCCACCGTGACAGCCTCAGCACCGAACCAGAGAGGCCCAGTACCGAGAACTCGTGGCCCTGTGTCTGGGGGCGCTCCAACTTGGCGTCATGAACAGGATCCTACTTAAGCCTGAGAGGCAGGTCATGTGTGCCTTGGAACTGTGATTGAAATGTGTTTGGACTGTGATTTATTGCAAAGACTGTATATTGCTATCTGCCGCGAGATTCCCACCAAAACCGCCACCATTGCGTGCCACGAGGAGCGCAGGAGAAGAAGAGGGGCGTGGAAGTGGGCGTGGACAAGCTGAAGAATGCGAACGACAATGGCCGGCCAGTCTAAATATTTCTGTGCCTTGAGGACGTGTCCGTCAGCGGCCGAGATCCGCCTCCTGATCCTCAGTGGAGGGCGGAGGCAAAGAAAACGAAACCGCCCACGAAGGAGAGCGGGAAAAGGACAAGGAGGGAGAAGAAGTGAACCACATGGGAGACGTCCTGGCCAGCCGACCGGGATCGGAGCGTGGGGTCGGAGCCGAGGACTCCCCCAGCTACCCAGAGAGATACCGCGGCCAGGCGTCGCCTGTGAGCCCCGACTTCCTGCAGGCTGAAGTGGACGAGCTCGGCGATCGACTCCGGTGGACGCAGCTGAGCACTGAGGCCGGGTGGAAGGAGACCGTTATCAGGGGCCTCACCAGACGTCTGTCGGCAGCCTTGTGTGGTCCGGAGTGAGAAAAAAGTTCCAGCGCTCCGAAGCCAGAAAGCAAGGCCCTGCCGGAAAGCGAGATACTGCAAACAAAGATGACAATGCCACAGCGCAAGGCCCTGCAGTCAGCATTCCAGATCCCAGCGGAGACGGAGCAAGCCGGCATCGGAGGGAACGCATCTGAAGCAGGTACGAAGAACGACCCTGCCCCAGTGACAGAAGACCTACTGATAAGCTCTGTAGCAGCACCACCTGCTGCCATGACTAAGGGTACCGTCACACTATACGATTTACCTACGATCACGACCAGCGATATGACCTGGCCGTGATCATAGGTAAATCGTAGTGTGGTCGCTGGGGAGCTGTCACACAGACAGCTCTCCAGCGACCAACGATGCCGAGGTCCCTGGGTAACCAGGGTAAACATCGGGTAACTAAGCGCAGGGCCGCGCTTAGTTACCCGATGTTTACCCTGGTTACAAGCGTTAAACTAAAAAAAAGCAAACAGCACATACTTACATTCTGGTGTCCGTCAGGTCCCTTGCCGTCTGCTTCCCGCACTCACTGACTGCCGGCCGTAAAGTGAAAGTGAAAGCACAGCCGCTGTGCTCTGCTTTAACTTTACGGCCGGCAGTCACAGTGCGGGAAGCAGACGGCAAGGGACCTGACGGACACCAGAATGTAAGTATGTGCTGTTTGTTTTTTTTTAGTTTAACGCTTGTAACCAGGGTAAACATCGGGTAACTAAGCGCGGTCCTGCGCTTAGTTACCCGATGTTTACCCTGGTTACAAGCGAACGCATCGCTGGATCGCATCGCTAGATCGCTAGATCGGTGTCACACACACCGATCTAGCGATGACAGCGGGAGATCCAGAGATGAAAGAAAGTTCTAAACGATCTGCTACGACGTACGATTCTCAGCAGGATCCATGATCGCTGCTGCGTGTCAGACACAGCGATATCGTAACGATATCGCTGGAACGTCACGAATCGTACCGTCGTAGCGATCGAAATGTTATAGTGTGATGGTACCCTAAGACTAACTCTGAACTGACAAATCCTGATACTACTACCACAGTGGGCATTATTGCCGCTACTGAACCTACTACCAAAATTGACATTCGAACCCAGACGATACCTGAAAAACTGATTAGTGACATTGATACCGCATCGGATGAGAGGTCGAACACAGATCTTTCCAGGCCGGGAAGTGTTCACTACCAACGGATGCCTTGCAATCTAACGCCGAGGAAATAAACCTCGGAAGCCCACAAATGTAAATAGTTAACTGTTTCAAACTGCTTCCTTAAACCCGTCCAGGGTTAACTCCTAGGGATCCCTTTGTTTACCCGGGATCCCTATTGTTTATAGTTCTTTTTTCTATTTTTACACAAGTTCATCATTGTTTTCAAAGACTGCCGGATCATGAACAGTGAATGATTCAAAACTGTTTTTGTATATAGTTTGCACCTTCTTAAAGGTGCTCCCTACTGGTTTTACAAGTGAAAGAAGACTTTGCGAAGATAATGCTTCCGGACATGACGCAGAAGGTCTTGCTTTCAGTGGACTTGCAGACAGAGAGAATCTGCATTACTTTCTAGAGACTTGGGTCCCTCTTAAAGGGAATGTTACATGATTGCTTAATAAAAGTTGAAACGTTAATAATGTTGAAGGTTAATAAAGTTTGATAATGCTAATAAAGGTTGAGGACAGGAAAGCTTGAAGTGAACCCGTAGGGGTTAAAGAGAGAGTCCTCCTGAGAGATGTAGAAAGATGGTCGGCACAATGACAGTAGGCCCAGCCAAGGAGCTAGGCGGTCCTGCATTGGTGAAGTTTGAACGGAAAGAAAGTTGAATTGTTGTTATAGTATTTTATAGTAGGCCTTTAGTGGGTTCAGCTTATACGCCCTTAAAAGAAAAGTTAAATCAGAGTTTGCACTTAGTAGAATACCCGGCTGGGTACTGAGAGTTATTTATAGTCGAAATGTTATTTAAAAATATTTAATCCTGTTTTTGTTTGTAACGTTCAAGTGTCCTTACCTCCCATAAAGGGAAGCACCTTTTCTATTTACTTATTCTAAGCATTTCAAAAATTTTGTATGTCTTTTGCTGTATTATATTGTTGTTCTTCTTCCCAGTCCAGGAGTACAGGATTTAACTGGGGGGGAGTGCAGCGCCCCAGAGACCTGGTCGTTGCAGTATGGCACTCTGCCGCTAAGGGGAGTGGCGGTACGTCTGATGGCACTAAGGAGTTCTCCTGACCAGGTATCACCAGAACACATTACACTTCACACTCCGGCCACTAGGGGGAGAAAAAGGCTTTATTTATTGGGCCACTCCTCACATTAGTAAAACTAGGGGCTGGGGAGGAAGTTAGTCAGAAGCTGACTGGGTTGGATTCAGGCAACATCCCGTGGAAGGGGGTGTTGCAGGGAGAAGGCACAGGGGAATCCCTGTCAGGCGTGGGAACCTGGCAGGTGCCTAGCGAACAGAACAGAACGTAATGGAACCGCGCCTGCACACCCTGCCACGGTATCCAGGAGAGAGACACAAGGGGAAGGATATTGTGGAACAGTGTAAACGAGATCAAGCACAAAGGAGAGCCAGTAGGAGTCGTGCCGAGAGACAGAGGCAACATCTTACTGAGGCGCATAGTCTGTGGCCGGAACACCGCAGAAGTAACTGACTTCAGGCCTTACTTCAAACTCCGCCGGACAGTTAATTATAGGTTGGCTGTCTTTCTTACTACACCTACGAAGACATAGGGGGCAACGCGTGGAGAGGGGCGTCTCTAGGGTCCCGGAAGAGCTCTGAGCCTTCCCGTCATACGGGTGGCGTCCTAGCCATAACATACCTGGGGGACGTTAGAAACTAGTAACATCTGGAACCAAAGAACGAGAGAGCTGTAGAGAACGAACGAACGAGAACAGCAGTTGTGAGGACTATTCCGAATGCTCAGCAGGGTAGGACTACAACACACAGGCGCTAGTGGTAGGCAACGATTTCCATCTGCAAAGGAAACTCTGGATGTGCCCATCGGACCAGCCGGTCTCAGAGAGCCCTGTTAAACGTACTCTGGAGTGAGGATCCTGAAGCCTTCAGTAATGAGGTAAAGAGACTGCAACCTTGTGTCCTCATTATTGACTGCGTTTTACACCATCGCCATCCACCTACACCACTGGGAAGCCCTGGGGACATACTTCACCTGTGGGAAGGTATACCATCCAGCTGCCATTCCATCACCCCAGCGGACCCCATAGCAGCATCGGTCACCCTGACCGAACACCACAGGTGGCATCACGAACCCCTGACAGACTATACCCCCTTTACTGTACGCCCCTTAGCAGGGTCACGGACCGGGTCTAGCCACCGTGACAGCCTCAGCACCGAACCAGAGAGGCCCGGTACCGAGAACTCGTGGCCCTGTGTCTGGGGGCGCTCCAACTTGGCGTCATGAACAGGATCCTACTTAAGCCTGAGAAGCAGGTCATGTGTGCCTTGGAACTGTGATTGAAACGTGTTTGGACTGTGATTTATTGCAAAGACTGTATATTGCTATCTGCCGCGAGATTCCCACCAAAACCGCCACCATTGCGTGCCACGAGGAGCGCAGGAGAAGAAGAGGGGCGTGGAAGTGGGCGTGGACAAGCTGAAGAATGCGAACGACAATGGCCGGCCAGTCTAAATATTTCTGTGCCTTGAGGACGTGTCCGTCAGCGGCCGAGATCCGCCTCCTGATCCTCAGTGGAGGGCGGAGGCAAAGAAAACGAAACCGCCCACGAAGGAGAGCGGGAAAAGGACAAGGAGGGAGAAGAAGTGAACCACATGGCAGACGTCCTGGCCAGCCGACCGGGATCGGAGCGTGGGGTCGGAGCCGAGGACTCCCCCAGCTACCCAGAGAGATACCGCGGCCAGGCGTCGCCTGTGAGCCCCGACTTCCTGCAGGCTGAAGTGGACGAGCTCGGCGATCGACTCCGGTGGACGCAGCTGAGCACTGAGGCCGGGTGGAAGGAGACCGTTATCAGGGGCCTCACCAGACGTCTGTCGGCAGCCTTGTGTGGTCCGGAGTGAGAAAAAAGTTCCAGCGCTCCGAAGCCAGAAAGCAAGGCCCTGCCGGAAAGCGAGATACTGCAAACAAAGATGACAATGCCACAGCGCAAGGCCCTGCAGTCAGCATTCCAGATCCCAGCGGAGACGGAGCAAGCCGGCATCGGAGGGAACGCATCTGAAGCAGGTACGAAGAACGACCCTGCCCCAGTGACAGAAGACCTACTGATAAGCTCTGTAGCAGCACCACCTGCTGCCATGACTAAGGGTACCGTCACACTATACGATTTACCTACGATCACGACCAGCGATATGACCTGGCCGTGATCATAGGTAAATCGTAGTGTGGTCGCTGGGGAGCTGTCACACAGACAGCTCTCCAGCGACCAACGATGCCGAGGTCCCTGGGTAACCAGGGTAAACATCGGGTAACTAAGCGCAGGGCCGCGCTTAGTTACCCGATGTTTACCCTGGTTACAAGCGAACGCATCGCTGGATCGCATCGCTAGATCGCTAGATCGGTGTCACACACACCAATCTAGCGATGACAGCGGGAGATCCAGCGATGAAAGAAAGTTCTAAACGATCTGCTACGACGTACGATTCTCAGCAGGATCCCTGATCGCTGCTGCGTGTCAGACACAGCGATATCGTAACGATATCGCTGGAACGTCACGAATCGTACCGTCGTAGCGATCGAAATGTTATAGTGTGATGGTACCCTAAGACTAACTCTGAACTGACAAATCCTGATACTACTACCACAGTGGGCATTATTGCCGCTACTGAACCTACTACCAAAATTGACATTCGAACCCAGACGATACCTGAAAAACTGATTAGTGACATTGATACCGCATCGGATGAGAGGTCGAACACAGATCTTTCCAGGCCGGGAAGTGTTCACTACCAATGGATGCCTTGCAATCTAACGCCGAGGAAATAAACCTCGGAAGCCCACAAATGTAAATAGTTAACTGTTTCAAACTGCTTCCTTAAACCCGTCCAGGGTTAACTCCTAGGGATCCATTTGTTTACCCGGGATCACTATTGTTTATAGTTCTTTTTTCTATTTTTACACAAGTTCATCATTGTTTTCAAAGACTGCCGGATCATGAACAGTGAATGATTCAAAACTGTTTTTGTATATAGTTTGCACCTTCTTAAAGGTGCTCCCTACTGGTTTTACAAGTGAAAGAAGACTTTGCAAAGATAATGCTTCCGGACATGACGCAGAAGGTCTTGCTTTCAGTGGACTTGCAGACAGAGAGAATCTGCATTACTTTCTAGAGACTTGGGTCCCTCTTAAAGGGAATGTTACATGATTGCTTAACAAAAGTTGAAACGTTAATAATGTTGAAGGTTAATAAAGTTTGATAATGCTAATAAAGGTTGAGGACAGGAAAACTTGAAGTGAACCCGTAGGGGTTAGAGAGAGAGTCCTCCTGAGAGATGTAGAAAGATGGTCGGCACAATGACAGGAGGCCCAGCCAAGGAGCTAGGCGGTCCTGCATTGGTGAAGTTTGAACGGAAAGAAAGTTGAATTGTTGTTATAGTATTTTATAGTAGGCCTTTAGTGGGTTCAGCTTATACGCCCTTAAAGGAAAAGTTAAATCAGAGTTTGCACTTAGTAGAATACCCGGCTGGGTACTGAGAGTTATTTATAGTCGAAATGTTATTTAAAAATATTTAATCCTGTTTTTGTTTGTAACGTTCAAGTGTCCTTACCTCCCATAAAGGGAAGCACCTTTTCTATTTACTTATTCTAAGCATTTCAAAAATTTTGTATGTCTTTTGCTGTATTATATTGTTGTTCTTCTTCCCAGTCCAGGAGTACTGGATTTAACCGGGGGGGAGTGCAGCGCCCCAGAGACCTGGTCGTTGCAGTATGGCACTCTGCCGCTAAGGGGAGTGGCGGTACGTCTGATGGCACTAAGGAGTTCTCCTGACCAGGTATCACCAGAACACATTACACTTCACATTCCGGCCACTAGGGGGAGAAAAAGGCTTTATTTATTGGGCCACTCCTCACATTGGTAAAACTAGGGGCTGGGGAGGAAGTTAGTCAGAAGCTGACTGGGTTGGATTCAGGCAACATCCCGTGGCAGGGGGTGTTGCAGGGAGAAGGCACAGGGGGGTCCCTGTCAGGCGTGGGAACCTGGCAGGTGCCTAGCGAACAGAACAGAACGTAACAGAACCGCGCCTGCACACCCTGCCGCGGTATCCAGGAGAGAGACACGAAGGGAAGGATATTGTGGAACAGTGTAAACGAGATCAAGCACAAAGGAGAGCCAGTAGCAGTCGTGCCGAGAGACAGAGGCAACATCTTACTGAGGCGCGTAGTCGGTGGCCGGAACACCGCAGGAGTAACTGACTTTAGGACATACTTCACCTGTGGGAAGGTATACCATCCAGCTGCCATTCCATCACCCCAGCGGACCCCATAGCAGCATCGGTCACCCTGACTGAACACCACAGGTGGCATCACGAACCCCTGACAGACTAAACCCCCTTTACTGGACACCCCTTAGCAGGGTCACGGACCGGGTTTAGCCACTGTGACAGCCTCAGCACCGAACCAGAGAGGCCCGGTACCGAGAACTCATGGCCCTGTGTCTGGGGGCGCTCCACTCATGTTACCTGTCAGCACTGCAGCCAATCAGTAGTGGCCTGTCTTCAAGGCAAGAAGTCCAGCGCTTACAAACTCGTTCCAATACAGTTTGTAAGAACTGCTCTGAAAACAACTGGATTCCTGGATCCAACCAGCTTCTATGCCTCTACACTCCTCCGATGCTGCCGAGCCAGAGCTTGCATCAGGGAGCACAGAGCTCGGGCCTGCTGTGTAGCCATGTCACTGATTTAAACTTTCAGTCTTTCAGTCAATCATGTGCACACAATTTTCCAGCAAGCAGAAAGCCGGGAGGTTAGGGACAGCTGAAGACAAGATGAGAAAACTCCCTTAAGGCTATGTGCACACGTTCAGGATTTCTTGCAGAAAATTCCTGAGAATTCCGGACATTTTCTGCAAGAAATCCGCAAGAAAACCGAATGCGTTTTTGCCGCGATTTTGCAGCGGTTTTGACGCGTTTTTGCCGCGATTTTTTCCGGACACTTCCCAATGCATTTTGGAGTGGGAAATCCGCAAAAAAAACGGGAAATTAATGAACATGCTGCGTTTTTTGCCGCGATGCATTTTTTTCGCGGAAAAAAACGCATCATGTGCACAAAACATGCGGAATTCATTCTAAATGATGGGATGCTTATTGTATGCGGTTTTTTGGCGGTTTTATAGCGTTTTTATCGGGAAAAACCGCGAAAAAAACGCAACGTGTGCACACAGCCTAAGAGTATTTGCACTCATCTTTTTCAGGTGGGTTCAGTCTGGAAACCTCCTGAATAAGCACAAAAAAAATGCAAAAAGAATGAACTTAGTGCATCATTGTTAAACCAACAGTACACATATTCCGTCTTTTGTTACTTCTTTTAACTGTTGCAGGCTTCAAAAGCCATGAAGCAGCAAAAAGAGGTGACTAGTCCGTTCATTTGGCAGCTTCCACTAGTATGTTATATACAGAATTTTAAAAAAATGTCTACGGCAAAGCCACTGTAAAGGGCATCCACAGGGTCATCTGAAAAAACTCTTTAGGGAAACACGGATCGATATTAGATATATATTCGAAAAAAACACTTTGACAGTGAAGGTGATCAATGAGTGGAACAGGCTGCCATAAGAGGTGGTGAGTTCTCCTTCAATGGAAGTCTTCAAACAGAGGCTGGACAGATATCTGTCTGAGATGGTTTAGTGAATCCTGTATTGAGCAGGGGGTTGTACACGATAACTCTGGAGGTTCCTTCTTACTCTAACATTCTTTGATTCTATGATCTTCTGCTTCAAAAAAAATTGTGGGTATGCCAGTGTCTAAAAGATTCCATGTGCACATACCCAAAAATGGTTTTACAAACTAAGACTGATTTTCCCATGAACAAAGTTAATTTTAATCAGTAGATCTTGGAATAAAAACAAGTTCCACAATTGGATGTTTTAAAATGTTCTAAATACTATTTTGCTCCTTCCTCCCATGCCCAGGAGATGTGGTATGATCAGTCCACATTCCAGCAGGGTCAGACACAGCCATTACACAGTACACAACAGGGGCACATTTTTAAGATTATCTTTTTGGAAGTGCATTGAACAGCAAGGTGGATTGCTGTTGAGGGGAAAAAGAAAAAAATTTATCTTTAAATCTTCAGCTTAGCGAGTGTGAACGAGCTGAGTGTGACCTGAGCGTAAGTGTGAATGACGGTAAGTGTGACTTGTGATTCAGTGATTTTGGATTCAGGGATTTTCCAAGGGAGGAATTACTAAATTGCTGTCTGTATTTTTTTAATACTTTGCATTTATTTTTTATTTAACTTTTCTGTCTGGTGCAATCCCCAATAGGAAATGTGCCATACTACTGTTAATGCCATCCAGTGCACATCTTGCCACATGTATGCAGTCCTAGAGCAGCCGGTCGAGGGTGCATACTGCTGTGCGAGATGTGAGCACATTGTGCATTTGGAAGCCCAGATTCTGAATCTAAATGTGTAGCTGGCAACACTGAGAGCCATTGACAATATGCAAAGGAGTCTTCTGCTCACTGAGCAGATGCTCAATGAGATAAATGAGGGGGGGGTGGTAGGATGGAGCTGCAGGATATTGAAACAGCAAGCTGGGTGACAGAAGGCCGGGTAGAGGGAAGAGTGCCAGGGAGGCTAGTCCTGATCTGGCACACCCCAATAACTTTGCTAAGTTGGCAGATGAGGGGGGTGCCATTACAGTGGTAGCACTGCTGCAGCCAGGCATATCCTCTGAAAGCCGGAGGAGTGACTGCTACAGTAAGGAGGGAAATAGGAGAGCAGGGCAGGCCAGACAGGTGCTGGTAATGGGGGACTCAATTATTAGGGAAACAGATAGGACAATCTGTCACAAAGACAGGGATCGTCGAACTGTTTGATGAGAAAGAGAGGGGGCACCACAGATTCCAAGGGATCCAACCAGGTCTATATGATATGAACCATTTAAAAAAAGAAGAGAAAGAAATAGACCAATAATCGGGGATCACCGGAGGCACGGATCAGGTAAAAAAAAGGCAAATTTTATTCAAAAGTGTATAAACGGACACAGAAAACCACATAGAGCACACATTAAAAACATTTAAAACATTGGTCATCCATGTGACCTATACATGGTACACTTAGGCCCAAAATGGAGCCATCCCCCTGTATGAGCCAACTCCCCAGTATCAATAGATGACACATATAAAGAAAATCCTAACTATTACCGAGTGTGATGTCTATTTGAACAGCACCTTATTTTATCATGCAAAAAATATTGAAGATATTGATTAAAGAGAGCTAAATGGTAAGTACACATATAGTCATATAGCTAGCACATTCAGCATGTGTCACAATGACTTGTAAGGAGATCCACATTGCCTAGATGCACCATGTTATAGTGAAGGCAATATCCATGGTGCAAACAAAAAAAAAAAAAAATGAGTCATCTAGACATGAACCCCAATTGCCATAGAAATAAATAAAGATACATATAGAGATGTAGATAACCAGCCCAGCTGAGGGCACAATCAGGTTCAAAGACTTAAGGTACCTTCACACATAACGATATTGTTAACGATATCGTTGCTTTTTGTGACGTAGCAACGATATCGTTAATAAAATCGTTATGTGTGACAGCGACCAACGATCAGGCCCCTGCTGGGAGATCGTTGGTCGCTGAAGAAAGTCCAGAACTTTATTTCGTCGCTGGACTCCCTGCTGACATCGCTGGATCGGCGTGTGTGACACCGATCCAGCGGTGTCTTCACTGGTAACCAGGGTAAACATCGGGTAACTAAGCGCAGGGCCGCACGTAGTAACCCGATGTTTACCCTGGTTACCTTCCTAAAAGTAAAAAAAAACAAACAGTACATACTTACCTAACGCTGTCTGTCCTCCAGCGCTGTGCTCTGCACTCCTCCTGTACTGGCTGTGAGCGCCGGTCAGCCGGAAAGCAGAGTGGTGACGTCACCGCTCTGCTTTCCGGCCGCTGTGCTCACAGCCAGTACAGGAGGAGTGCAGAGCACAGCGCTGGAGGACAGACAGCGGTAGGTAAGTATGTACTGTTTGTATTTTTTACTTTTAGGATGGTAACCAGGGTAAACATCGGGTTACTACGTGCGGCCCTGCGCTTAGTTACCCGATGTTTACCCTGGTTACCGGCATCGTTGGTCGCTGGAGAGCGGTCTGTGTGACAGCTCTCCAGCGACCAAATAGCGACGCTGCAGCGATCCGGATTGTTGTCGGTATCGCTGCAGCGTCGCTTAATGTGAAGGGGCCTTAATATATCTATTAGCAGAGTAAGTACGAGACTCAATGTGCCAAAGCTGCAGAGACTCCCATGCTGAAGAGGCATACACACAGTTACCAGAGCCTCTGGGGCTAGATGACCAAAGCTCAATCACGGCATATAAAGTGAAGCCAAGGGCTGCTGGACACACACGGGACCACCTGGGGAGTGGAGACAGGGGGATCGTCAAACTGTGTGCTGCCTACCTGGCGCTCGAGTCCGACACATCGCTGATCAGGCTGACAGACTACTGGGAGGGGCTGGTGAGGACCCAGTGGTCATGGTGTACATTGGCACAAATGACAAAGTTAGAGGTAGGTGGAAGGTCCTTAAAGATGATTTCAGGGAAAGCAAGGACCTCCAACATGGTATTTTCCGAAATACTGCCTGTACCACGTGCCATGCCAGAGAGGCAATGGGAGATTAGGGAGGTTAATAAGTGGCTCAAGAATTGGTGTAGGAAGGAGGGGTTTGGGTTCCTACAGAACTGGGCCGACTTCTCAGTTGGCTACAGGCTCTACGCTAGGGACGGGCTGCACCTCAATGGGGAAGGTGCAGCTGTGCTGGGGGAGAAAATGGCAAGAAGGTTGGAGGAGTGTTTAAACTAGGGATTGGGGGGAGGGTATTCATTTTATAGGAGGGGAAGATAGTGCAGATAGAGACTTGGGCACAAATAAGGAAGTTGGGGTGGCGGTATCATGGGGGGTGGGGTAAGATCAATTAATAATGTGATAATATAGGTGAATCAAATGAAAATGTAGAGTCCCTGTGGGTGGAGATAAGGGGAGGGGGAAAAATAATAAATTACTGATAGGGGTTTGTTATAAGTCTCCAAAAATAATGGAAGCAACAGAGAATATCCTCATAAAGCAAATAGATGAAGCTGCGACTCAAAGAGAAATCATTATTATGGGGGACTTCAACTACCCTGAAATAGATTGGGGAATGGAAACCTGCAGTTCCAGCAAAGGTAATCAGTTTTTGACAACTATGAGAGACAATTACCTTTCACAACTGGTTCAGGACCCAACATGAAGGGGGGCACTGCTAGACCTAATATTAACCAACAGGCCAGACCGCATATCAAATATAAGGGTTGGGGGTCTCTTGGGGAATAGTGATCACAAAATAATAA
The DNA here is from genome assembly GCF_032444005.1 of Ranitomeya imitator. Lineage (NCBI taxonomy): Eukaryota > Metazoa > Chordata > Amphibia > Anura > Dendrobatidae > Ranitomeya > Ranitomeya imitator. The sequence continues at coordinate 497,118,910 of NC_091287.1, forward strand.
GTTTTCATGTATCCTTTAATAAGATGTGTAGTAGAGGGGTTGCAAGGACACTAAACTTCAGGAGGGCAAATTCCCAACGGATGAGAGATGATCTTGGTGCAATTTACTGGGACGATATCCTGAGACATAAAAATACACGAAGAAAATGGGAGACGTTTATTAGCATCCTGGATAGGACCTGTGCACAGTATATACCATATGGGAATAAACATACTAGAAATAGGAGGAAACCAATATGGCTAAATAGAGCTGTAAGGGGCGCAATAAGTGACAAAAAGAAAGCATTTAAAGAATTAAAGGAAGTAGGTAGTGAGGAGGCATTAAATAAATACAAAAAATTAAATAAATTCTGTAAAAAGCAAATCAAGGCAGCAAAGATTGAGACAGAGAGACTCATTGCCAGAGAGAGTAAAAATAATCCTAAAATACTCTTTAACTACATAAATAGTAAGAAACTAAAAAATGATAGTGTTGGCCCCCTTAAAAATAGTCTGGGTGAAATGGTGGATGAGGATGAGGAAAAAGCCAATATGCTAAATGACTTTTTTTCATTAGTATTTACACAAGAAAATTCCATGGCAGACAATATGATCAGTGATAACAAAAATTCCCCATTAAATGTCACCTGCTTAACCCAGCAGGAAGAACGGCGGCATCAAAAAATCACTAAAATTGACAAATCTCCGGGCCCAGATGGGATACACCCCCGAGTACTGCAGGAATTAAGTACAGTCATTGATAGACCATTATTTTTAATCTTTAAAGATTCCATAATAACAGGGTCTGTACCACAGGACTGGCGTATAGCAAATGTGCTGCCAATATTCAAAAAGGGGACAAAAACTGAACTCAGAAATTATAGGCCAGTAAGCTTAACCTCTACTGTGGGTAAAATCCTGGAGGGCATTCTAAGGGATGCTATACTGGAGTATCTGAAGAGGAATAACCTCATGACCCAGTATCCGCACGGGTTTACTAGGGACCTTTCCTGTCAGACTAATCTGATCAATTTCTATGAAGAGGTAAGTTTCGGACTGGACCAAGGCAACGCAGTGGATGTAGTGTATTTTCAAAAGCTTTTGATACGGTTCCACACAAAAGGTTGATACATAAAATGAGAATAATGGTCATAGGGGAAAATATGTGTAAGTGGGTTAAGAACTGGCTCAGGGATAGGAAACAAAGGGTGGTTATTAATGGAGCACACTCGGACTGGGTCCCCGTTAGCAGTGGGGTACCACAGGGGTCAGTGTTGGGCCCTCTTGTATTTCACATATTTATTAATGACCTTGTGGGGGGCATACAGAGCAGAATTTCAATATTTGCAGATGACACTAAACTCTGCAGGGTAATCAATACAGGGGAGGACAATTTTATATTACAAGATGATTTATGTAAACTAGAAGCTTGGTCTGATAAATGGCAAATGAGCTTTAATGCGGATAAATGTAAGGTCATGCACTTGGGTAGAAGTAATAAGAAGTATAACTATGTGCTTAATTCTAAAACTCTGGGCAAAACGTCAATGAAAAAGACCTGGGTGTATGGGTGGATGACAAACTCACATTTAGTGGCCAGTGTCAGGCAGCTGCTACAAAGGCAAATAAAATAATGGGATGCATTAAAAGAGGCATAGATGCTCATGAGGAGAACATAATTTTACCTCTATACAAATGACTAGTTCGACCACACTTAAAATACTGTGCACAGTTCTGGTCTCCGGTGTATAAGAAAGACATAGCTGAACTAGAGCCGGTGCAGAGAAGAGCGACCAAGGTTATTAGAGGACTGGGGGGTCTGCAATACCAAGATAGGTTATACACTTGGGGCTATTTAGTTTGGAAAAACGAAGGCTAAGGGGTGATCTTATGTTAACGTATAAATATATGAGGGGACAGTACAAAGACCTTTCTGGTGATCTTATTAATCATAGACCTGAGACACGGACACGGGGGCATCCTCTACGTCTGGAGGAAAGAAGGTTTAAGCATAATAACAGACGTGGGTTCTTTACTGTAAGAGCAGTGAGACTATGGAACTCTCTGCCATATGATGTTGTAATGAGTGATTCATTACTTAAATTTAAGAGGGGACTGGATGCCTTTCTTGAAAAGTTTAATATCACAGGTTATATACACTAGATTCCTTGATAGGGCGTTGATCCAGGGAACTAGTCTGATTGCTGTATGTGGAGTCGGGAAGGAATTTTTTTCCCCAATGTGGAGCTTACTCTTTGCCACATGGTTTTTTTTTGCCTTCCTCTGGATCAACATGTTAGGGCATGTTAGGTTAGGCTATGGGTTGAACTAGATGGACTTAAAGTCTTCCTTCAACCTTAACCCCTTCCCGACCTGTGACACAGCGTATGCGTCATGAAAGTCGGTGCCAATCCGACCTGTGACGCATATGCTGTGTCACAGAATGATCGCGTCCCTGCAGATCCGGTGAAAGGGTTAACTCCCATTTCACCCGATCTGCAGGGACAGGGGGAGTGGTAGTTTAGCCCAGGGGGGGTGGCTTCACCCCCCCCCCCCCCCCGTGGCTACGATCGCTCTGATTGGCTGTTGAAAGTGAAACTGCAAATCAGAGCGATTTGTAATATTTCACCTATTATAACTGGTGAAATATTACAATCCAGCCATGGCTGATGCTACAATATCATCGGCCATGGCTGGAAATATTGATGTGCCCCCACCCCACCCCACCAATCGCCCCCCCAGCCCTCCAATCTGTCCTTTACGCTGCTCCGCTCCCCTCCGTCCTCCTGCCCGCTCCCCCCGTGCTCTTTTCCGCTCCCCCCGTGCTCCAATCACCCCCCGTGCTCCAACCACCCCCCCTGCACTCCGATCCACCCCCCTTGCAGTCCGATCCACCCCCCCTGCAGTCCGATCCACCCCCCGATAAAACCTATCGCAGTGATCAAAATAAATAAAATACTGAATGACCCCCCCCTTTTGTCACCCCCATAGGTAGGGACAATAATAAAATAAAGATTTTTTTTTTTTCTTCCACTAAGATTGGGGTAAGAATTAGGGTTAGGGTTAGGGTTAGGGGTAGGGTTAGGGGTAGGGTTAGGGGTAGGGGTAGGGTTAGGGGTAGGGTTAGGGGTAGGGTTAGGGGTAGGGGTAGGGTTAGGGGTAGGGTTAGGGGTAGGGGTAGGGTTAGGGTTTCAGTATGTGCACACGTATTCTGGTCCTCTGCGGATTTTTCCGCTGCGGATTTGATAAATCCGCAGTGCTAAACCACTGCGGATTTATGGCAGATTTACTGCGGTTTTTCTGCGCATTTCACTGCGGATTTACAACTGCGATTTTCTATTGTAGCAGTTGTAAAACAGCTGCGGAATCCGCAGAAAGAAGCGACGTGCTGCGGAATGTAAACCGCTGCGTTTCCGTGCAGTTTTTCTGCAGCATGTGTACAGCGATTTTTGTTTTCCATAGGTTTACATTGAACTGTAAACTCATGGGAAGCTGCTGCGGATCCGCAGCGTTTTCCGCAGCGTGTGCACATACCTTTAGAATTAGGCCATGTGCACACGGTGCGGATTTGGCTGCGGATCCGCAGCAGTGTTCCATCAGGTTTATAGTACCAAGTATACCTATGGAAAACCAAATCCGCTGTGCCCATGGTGCGGAAAATACCACGCGGAAACGCTGCGTTGTATTTTCCGCAGCATGTCAATTCTTTGTGCGGATTCCGCAGCATTTTACACCTGTTCCTCAATAGGAATCCGCAGGTGAAATCCGCACAAAAAACACTGGAAATCCACAGTAAATCCGCAGGTAAAACGCAGTGCCTTTTACCCGCGGATTTTTCAAAAATGATGCTGAAAAATCTCACACGAATCCGCAATGTGGGCACATAGCCTTAGGGTTAGGGTTGGGTTGGAATTAGGGTTGTGGTTAGGGGTGTGTTGGGGTTAGGGTTGTGGTTAGGGGTGTGTTGGGGTTAGGGTTGTGATTAGGGTTATGGCTACAGTTGGGATTAGGGTTAGGGGTGTGGGAAGGTTAGTGTTGGAGGTAGAATTGAGGGGTTTCCACTGTTTAGGCACATCAGGGGTCTCCAAACGCAACATGGCGCCACCATTGATTCCAGCCAATCTTGTATTCAAAAAGTCAAATGGTGCTCCCTCACTTCCGAGCCCCGACGTGTGCCCAAACAGTGGTTTACCCCCACATATGGGGTACCAGCATACTCTCACGACACATCTAGATAAGTTCCTTTTGGGGTCTAGTTTCCAAAATGGGGTCACTTGTGGGGGGTTTCTAGCCACATCAAGGGCTCTGCAAACGCAACGTGACGCCCGCAGAGCATTCCATTAAACATCACTACTTCACTTCCGAGCCCCAACGTGTGCCCAAACAGTGGTTTACCCCCACATATGGGGTATCACCGTACTCAGGAGAAACTGGACAACAACTTTTGGGGTCAAATTTCTCCTGTTACCCTTGGGAAAATAAAAAATTGCAGGCTAAAAGATCATTTTTGAGAAAATAATTTTTTATTATATTTTCATGGCTCTGCGTTATAAACTTCTGTGAAGCACTTGGGGGTTCAAAGTCCTCACCACACATCTAGATTAGTTCCTTTGGGGGTCTAGTTTCCAAAATGGGGTCATTTGTGGGGGATCTCCAATGTTTAGGCATACAAGGGCTCTCCAAACGTGACATGGTGTCCGCTAATGATTGGAGCTAATTTTCCATTTTAAAAGCCAAATGGCGTGCCTTCCCTTCCGAGCCCTGCCGTGCGCCCAAACAGTGGTTTACCCCCACATATGGGGTATCAGCGTACTCAGGACAAGCTGGACAATAACATTTGGGGTCCAATTTCTCCTAATACCCTTGGCAAAATAGGAAATTCCAGGCTAAAAAATAATTTTTGAGGAAAGAAAAGTTATTTTTTATTTTCTTGGCTCTGCATTATAAACTTCTGTGAAGCACCTGGGGGTTTAAAGTGCTCAATATGCATCTAGATAAGTTCCTTCGGGGGTCTAGTGTCCAAAATCGGGTCACTTGTGGGGGAGCTCCAATGTTTAGGCACACAGGGGCTCTCCAAACGCGACATGGTGTCCGCTAACAATTGGAGCTAATTTTCCATTCAAAAAGTCAAATGGCGCGCCTTCCCTTCCGAGCCCTGCCGTGTGCCCAAACAGTGGTTTACCCCCACATATGAGGTATCAGCGTACTCGGGAGAAATTGCCCAACAAATTTTAGGATCCATTTTATCCTATTGCCCATGTGAAAATGAAAAAATTGAGGCGAAAAGAAATTTTTTGTGAAAAAAAAGTACTTTTTCATTTTTACAGATCAATTTGTGAAGCACCTGAGGGTTTAAAGTGCTCACTAGGCATCTAGATAAGTTCCTTGGGGGGGTCTAGTTTCCAAAATGGGGTCACTTGTGGGGGAGTGCCAATGTTTAGGCACACAGGGTCTCTCCAAACGCGACATGGTGTCCGCTAACGATGGAGATAATTTTTCATTCAAAAAGTCAAATGGCGCTCCTTCCCTTCCGAGCCTTACCATGTGCCCAAACAGTGGTTTACCCCCACATGTGAGGTATCAGTGTACTCAGGAGAAATTGCCCAACAAATGTTAGGATCCATTTTATCCTGTTACCCATGTGAAAATGAAAAAAATGAGGCTAAAAATTTTTTTGTGAAAAAAAAGTACTTTTTCATTTTTACGGATCAATTTGTGAAGCACCTGGGGGTTCAAAGTGCTCACTATGCATCTAGATAAGTTCCTTGGGGTGTCTAGTTTCCAAAATGGGGTCACTTGTGGGGGAGCTCCAATTTTTAGGCACACGGTGGCTCTCCAAACGTGACATGGTGTCCGCTAAAGAGTGGAGCCAATTTTTCATTCAAAAAGTCAAATGGCGCTCCTTCCCTTCCAAGCCCTGCCGTGCGCCCAAACAGTGGTTTACCCCCACATATGAGGTATCAGCGTACTCAGGACAAATTGGACAACAACTTTCGTGGTTCAGTTTCTACTTTTACCATTGTGAAATCAAAGAAATTGTTGCTAAAAGATAATTTTTGTGACTAAAAAGTTAAATGTTCATTTTTTCCTTCCATGTTGCTTCTGCTGCTGTGAAGCACCTGAAGGGTTAATAAACTTCTTGAATGTGGTTTTGTGCACCTTGAGGGGTGCAGTTTTTAGAATGGTGTCACTTTTGGGGATTTTCAGCCATATAGACCCCGTAAACTGACTTCAAATGTGAGGTGGTCCCTAAAAAAAATGGTTTTGTAAATTTTGTTGTAAAAATAAGAAATCGCTGGTCAAATTTTAACCCTTATAACTTACTAGCAAAAAAAAAATTTGTTTCCAAAATTGTGCTGATGTAAAGTATACATGTGGGAAATGTTATTTATTAACTATTTTGTGTCACATAACTCTCTGGTTTAACAGAATAAAAATTCAAAATGTGAAAATTGCGAAATTTTCAAAATTTTCGCCAAATTTCCGTTTTTATCACAAATAAACGCATAATTTATTGACCTAAATTTACCACTAACATGAAGCCCAATATGTCACAAAAAAACAATCTAAGAACCACTAGGATCCGTTGAAGCGTTCCTGAGTTATTACCTCATAAAGGGACACTGGTCAGAATTGCAAAAAACGGCAAGGTCTTTAAGGTCAAAATAGGCTGGGTCATGAAGGGGTTAATAACTATGTTACTATGTTACTAATACAGGAAAAAAAACATTTTTAAACTCATCCAATTGTGAAACTTATTTTTATTCCAAGATCTAGTGCTTAAAAAGTACTTTGTTCATTTTTCCACAGAATAGTTGATATGTTGCTAATCAATGGTGGTCCTAGGCTAGGGCTCCAACTAGTAACGTGAACTAGAACCATAAGGTCCTTTACTGAATGGTGCAGTGGATCAGCATGTGCATCGCTTCATTTTACCTCTTTGGGACTGATGAAGGTAGCTGACTACAGTTCTTTCCTTTATCCATCAGTAACAAAGACTTTATGTGATGCAGTATTGAAGACTGTATGAGATTTATCACTAAGGGCATAACAATGACAGTCACAGAGGTTGCAAGGATGCCCATTCATCTGAAATGTATTGTGACACAGAGAACTATCGTCTCCTTGCACTGCAATACACGCCATCGACCAATCAGAGGTCGGTTGCTAATGTTGACACGTCCATCACGGGTGGCACATGGCAGTGATGTCTTGCACCACCTTTGGCGGGCATGCCGTAGTTACCTGCTGGTCTCTGAGCAGGCAATGAAAGAGGTCACATCTTGTCTAAGGAGTGGGGGAAGGTAAGAAGAATTGTTTATTTCTTTTTACATGTATTGGAGAAGAGCGGCAGAACAGGAGACAGTATTACTGGAAGGAACCAAACAAAGCGGACTTTATTACTGGATGGAGCGCAGGGCGGGGGACATTATTACTAAAAGGGCCCAGGATGGAAAACAATGTCCTTTATCTTGGACCTCTTCCAGGTATAATGTCCCCCATCATGGGCCCCTTCCAGGTATAATCTTTTCCATCCTGGGCCTGTATACCAAGTAGGGGCCATGGATAAAGGACATTATTACATGGGGGCAAAAACATATGTCTTTATAGGATCAAGAACTCTACGAGGGTCCATACATTTGACCAACAAGAAGATTCAATTTTGTATTGAGGCCCATCGAACTCTAGTTTCTCCATTGCTTATGAACTATCTTGTAGCTATTTATAATCTTGTTCCATCCTATTTAACTGAATTTCTGCTTGTAAAATGATGAATATCACTAATAATGTTATTAGGTTACTACTATTTGTTGTAAGTTACCATATTTAATGCAATGGTGTTTTTTTATAGATAAAAGTAGGAGTTATTCTGTCTAAAATGATAAAATAAATTTCTCAATATACTTACTTTTACAATTCTTTAATATTTTTGTCCCCATCTATTTATACTGATGTGTGATCACCATACACAGTAACGTGTGATCCATAGTGATGTCACTAGATCAGGCAGTTCACGTCATCCAACATGAACGTTAGCATGTTAAACTATACCCAGAAATGGAATCCAATGTGCATCAACAATGGACCATTTAAGAATGTTTTCTGTTTAAAATACCCCATTATATGGTCTGAAATATGGAGCTTTAGAGAGTTTATATGTATTTTGAGGTCTTCATTGCCAACACATGAGCAAGAGAACTAAATGTATGAAGGATCTTTCTTATCCTTGAAACACTCAACTGATACTATATCAAGATTAAGTGGAGTTGGGTTAATTAGTGATGAAACAGTTACCAGACCCAGGAATTTACCCAGCATTACTGTCATAGTCTTTTGTTCCTGATGACCAACAAGGCAGTTTCCACAATACTATGGTGTTATAAACCTTCCTTCTACTTTGCTCAAAGGTCTTGTTACAACTTGCATTTAGTTGGATTTTGTAAGGATCTTAGTGATAAAAGCTGGCTGGAATATCCCCTTAAGTACAATAGAACATATTCCATTTCCATTGGAGAGTCTCATTATAGTCAATAATTAAGCAATTAGGGTAGTGCTCATTGTTGTTGGTTTCACTCACCTGTGTTGTGTCTTTGTCCTCCAGGCGTGATTAATCTAATTATCTTGTACTTGTCTTGTTTCACTAATGTATACACTCCCAATTACAAAGAAGTGTGCATCAAAGTGTAGATGGTAGAGATAAGCAAATAAATTTGAGTGGAATTGAATTTTACTCGAATTTTACAACAATATGGATTTCTAATTATTTGTTCTGTCATTTTTCTGAACCATCATCAAAATAGTTTTTAAAATACTCATCTTGCTGCTCACCACTCCAGCCCCTCCGCTCTTCACCGTCAACCTTTCGGTCTTTACCACGTCTTCTGATCCCAACCGCTCACGCTGAAATCTTCATGTTCTGCACATTCACACGCAATTTCACATCATGTAAACTAACCCACGTGAACAGTAGAAAACGTACATAACCAAATTTGACGAGCACGTATATCTTTCCTTAATAAAGTAACGCTTTCCAGTGTGGTGAAGATGGAAAAAATTCCCGCTTAGAATGTTGCTACAACACGCAGAACCCAGAAAGGGAGTGTTAAATGAGGTCTGTATGGACACTTTCGAGGTTCCAAAATCAGATTTAACCAACCTGTCCTTCAATTTGCGACCCCGTAGTAGGGGCTGAGATTTGAAGGGCAAAATGTCGAGATAAAGGAGATTCTCCTATTTGACTGTTTAGGACATGTACCCCTTCAAAGGTCCTCACATTAAAGTCCTAATTCTCTGTTTATATTTACACATTTCAACAACCGGATACCCCCTAGATCTAAATTTCTGACATATCCTCCGATTCACCCTCTCTTCATATTAAACTATTCTTCTAACCCTAATAAGCTGACTCCAAGGAAGAGAATTACTCATCCTGTGTGTGTGATTACTATCAAAATGCAGAAGACTGCAGAATATTTTACAAAAAGATCAGTGCTCAAATTAATATTATCTTTATACACTAGATTATTCGTAAACTGAAACTCAACCGTAGAAAAGGTCAATCAGAACTGTAGCTCCAGAAACACATGATTGATCTCACTCTGAAAGGCAAGAAGTTCATCAATATCACCCTCCAATAGTAGAAAAATGTATCGATATAGAGCCATCAGCCTCGAACATGGCAAAAAGTCCTTGATAAAGGCCTACAATAGGTAGAAACGTTGTTCAAGTTTATGGTGGAATAAACTTAATTTTTGATTGAACACCGTATATTGGACGTTGTATATCTGCATGTATACTTGACTATTTCAAAGTAGGTTCCTTGGAGAATTTAACCGTGCGTTCTCCAACATGAGTTCTGCAAGCTACCTGTTCTTTAGATATCAGAAATTGATGGATTACAGGAGATTAGGAAGAATCACTCAAAACTAGTTTAGAAAGTAAAACAACGAATGAACCATTTTTACCAACTAAAATCCTTGTTTTAAGACACAGTGATATATATCTATCTTGATCTTCTCTTGAAGTATCCACTGAAAGATTTTCGATAAGAAGTTAGATTAGAGTAAAAAGTATGTTTATCAAAAAAAGTCATACTTATATTTAATGTGTGTAATAGTTTATAAAATTATGCATTATACAAACGCAGGGTATTATGTGTGTGTGAAAATATTTGGGCTGGATTAACGCATTTTCCTCCCAAAAAAGTAACCGAAAAGTGATGCTGCTATGTAAACGGTAATTCTTCGTTGGAAGTACTTTCATCAGACTTCACGTATTTCAACAGAAATTACCATTAGAGTCCTTTCAAAGGCATGCCTGTGGTTTCCACTAACTCCTTGTTACACAACCATTCTCTACTAATGTAAACCACTGACTGTGTGATAGAGGACACCGGCTAAAAAATGTAAACAGATGCATTAGGGATATCTTAAGTAATGCTTTCTCTCATGTGATTACAACTCATGTCTCTCGAAAACAAAAATCAAAGTAGACTCTGATAATCATCAGCCGTAAACTATGTGGCAAATGTCATGTTAAAGACAAATGGGAAATCAGCTTAGACCAAAGGGATCTTGACACAAATGGGGTATCTGATATACAACCTGTAGATCATTCTACAGTGTGTAACTATGTCATGCTATAGCAAAAATTGTAGAAAAAAGTGGGCACTCACCATCTGCTAATATTCAGTCTTTATTGTGCCACATGGCAAATGCAGAAATAGCAGGGAGAAACGTGATATAAAAAGACGACGATCGTTTCGCGCTGCTGCGCTTCCTCGGGTCTTGCGCAGCAGCGCGAAACGATCGTCGTCTTTTTATATCACGTTTCTCCCTGCTATTTCTGCATTTGCCATGTGGCACAATAAAGACTGAATATTAGCAGATGGTGAGTGCCCACTTTTCTCTACAATTTTTGCTATTTCATGGATTATATTTCTGTGGCAGCACCCAAGTTCTGCAAGTGGCATATACGCTGGATATCTGACACACACATGTACAGGTGTTTTCACTAGTGGTTGGTGCGGCAATCTGTTTTTCTTTTTGCTTTGAACTATATCATGCTATACTTATTATATTGGTCCACAATTCTTGCCCCAGAATGTGTACAATTATTTAGAAGGTAACTGCGCTCCACCCTCCCATGCATAGGCATAGCCACCATCAATAAGGGCTCGTGCACATGACTGTATTTTCAGTCAGATCGCAGTTGGACCAATGTTATTCTAACGGGCCATGCACATGTCTGATTTTCTCTCAGACCGAGTCTGTCCGAAAATAAAATCATAGTATGCCTGAGTTGCATCCAATATTCAGATCGCACTCAGCCTTGCAAGTCACTGAGTCCAAGGGAAAAAAATCACATGGCATCGATTGTCTTCACAGATGAATATTGTAACGACCGTTATGCCGGTCGCTGCTCGAGAACAGAATACGGCGCTGCTATGAATGACTCAGAGCACAATATGATATTAAACCAACTTTTCTTTATAACTTGTGCAAAAAATGACAGAATTTTCTCTCCCAACACAATATGGGCCACAACAGCCACAACTCACAGAATACAAGTTATGCAGCCTGAGAGACCCCAAGTGCCAGCTTCACAGACAGGAATCAGACTACCCCACAACTATACCACTCCCTCCCTTATGTGTAACGGGCCTACACGGGGTTATACTGTGCCTGTGACACGTGGTCCTCTCAGAAATACAATCTTACACCCACCTCCCGCCTAATTTGCAATAGATCACGGGTACCCGTTTTTTCCCAACATATATATATATATATACATACCTCCCAACTTTTGAAGATGGGAAAGAGGGACAAAGTTTGCAGCGCGCAACGCACGCCGCGGCAAATTTTAGGCCACGCTTCTGACCACACCCATTCATAATTAGTCACACCCATATCAATGTCCCAACCACACCCATTTAGCACTGCTGATCACACTATTTCATATACAATAATTATAAACCAAAAAATATGGTCACACAGTGCTCCATACTGTATAATGGCCACACATGATGCTCAATGCTATATAATGGCCACACATGATGCTCCATGCTGTATAATGACTCCACATGATGCTCCATACTGTATAATGGCCCCACAATGCTCCATACTGTATAATGACCGCACATGATGCTCCATACTGTATAATGGCCACACATGATGCTCCATACTGTATAATGGCCACACATGATGCTTTGTACTGTATAATGGCCACACATGATGCTCCATACTGTATAATGGCCCCACAATGCTCCATACTGTATAATGACCGCACATGATGCTCCATACTGTATAATGGCCACACATGATGCTCCATACTGTATAATGGCCACACATGATGCTCCATACCGTATAATGACCGCACATGATGCTCCATACTGTATAATGACCGCACATGATGCTCCATACTGTATAATGACCGCACATGATGCTCCATACTGTATAATGACCACAGATGATGCTCCATACTGTATAATGGCTGGACATGATGCTCCATACTGTACAATGGCTGCACATGATGTACCATACTGTTTAATGACCGCACTTGATGCTCCATACTGTATAATGACCGCACATGATGCTCCATACTGTATATTGGCTGCACATGATGCTCCATACTGTATAATGACCGCACATGATGCTCCATACTGTAAATGACCGCACGTGATGCTCCATACCATATAATGACCGCACATGATGCTCCAAACTGTATAATGACTGCACATGATGCTCCATACTCTATAATGACTGCACATGATGCTCTATACTGTATAATGACTGCACATGATGCTCCATACTGTATATTGGCTGCACATGATGCTCCATACTGCATAATGGCCCCACATGATGCTCCATACTGTATAATGACCCCACATGATGCTCCATACTGTATAATGACCGCACATGATGCTCCATACTGTATAATGACCGCACATGATGCTCCATACTGTATAATGGCTGCACATGATGCTCCATACTGTACAATGGCTGCACATGATGCTCCATACAGTTTAATGACTGCACATGATGCTCCATACTGTATAATGACCGCACATGATGCTCCATACTGTATAATGGCCCCACATGATGCTCCATACTGTATAATAACTGCACATGATGCTCCATACTGTATAATGGCACAGATGATTAGCCTCGGGGAGACCAAAACATCCAACACCGCGGAGACACCATCACGTGTTTCTCAACGCAGTGATCACTGCGTTGAGAAACACGTGATGGTGTCTCCGCGGTGTTGGATGTTTTGGTCTCCCCGAGGCCAATCATCTGTGCCTTTATAGCCTTTTTACTAGGCACTGCTCCTAATAGCCAGATTCCTACTCCACACTGATGAGGGGCAAAAACCCCGAAACAGCTGTCTGTGGATGGATACCATGCTTGGCATAGGTGGCTTTCCTTCATAGGATGCTGCCCTTCCCGTGGTTGTTCCTTCCCGGGGAAAGGCCTGGCTATTCACTGCTTGCGTCGAGAAACACGTGATGGTGTCTCCGCAGCTTCTTTACATCCATACTGTATAATGACTGCACATGATGCTCCATACTGTATAATGACTGCACATGATGCTCCATACTGTATATTGGCCGCACATGATACTTCGTACCGCATAATGGCCACACATAGCTACTCCCACACACGCGGCTGCGCTCCGTACACTTTGAACACACGGCTCTGCTCCGTACACACGCGCTCAGCACCATACACCTCGTACACACGTGGCTCCGCTCCGTACACCTCGTACACACGCGGCTCTGCTCCGTACACCTCGTACACATTTAGCTCCGCTCCATACACCTCATACACACACGGCTCCGCTCCATACACCTCATACACACACGGTTCTGCTCCATACACCTCGTACACATTCAGCTCCGCTCCATACACCTCGTACACATTCAGCTCTGCTCTGTACACCTCGCACACACATGGCTCCAGCTCCATACACCTCGCACACACACGGCTCCGCTCCGTACACCTCATACACACAAGGCTCCGCTCCATACACCTCGCACACACGGCTCCGCTCCATACACCTCATACACACACGGCTCCACTCAATACACCTCATACACACACAGCTCCGCTCCGTACACCTCGTACACACACGGCTCCACTCCGTACACTTCGTACAGACACGGCTCCGCTCCGTACACCTCATACACACACGACTCCGCTCCGTACACCTCGTACACACATGGCTCTGCTACATCCACACTGTACACCTCCTGACCCCACACAAGGCATTATTTATGTCATCCAGCTACTTTATATTATTGTATCCACACAACGAAATTATTTGGTGTAAAACGTAAACCATAAAAAAAATATACTAAAGTAAAACCTCAAACAAAAATAGCTTTTTTTCTCTATTTGAGTGGCAAACAAAACATTATATAAATTAGGCATTAATTTGTATGGACTCCAAGACAGCATTAAAAAACCTTTTAGCAATTTTTGTGGCATAAAACTAGCTTGATACAGCCACATCAGTGAAAAACAAACACAAAAATTATGGTACCGGAAAAGAGGAAAGTCAAAAATGTAAAAAAAAAAAATTGGCTCGTCATTAAAATCCATTCAGACCTGATCACTAAGTGGTTAACTTAAAAGAAGTGGGTATCTTAATAATGACCAGAGGACAATGATAATTTCCTTTTATCGTACATGTGTTGACTTCTGAACTCCAGAAAACAGGTCTGTCAGAAATATGAAACAGTGAAAAAGTGTATTACAGAATGGCTGCAAACAGAATGAAACTTACTACATGTCTGATATTAAAGAAATTATACTATAGAAAACGCAGATGAGACACTACCATCAATCAATTAGATAAAATAATAGACAAGTAAGGGCTGCATAACTAAACACTAACCTCTGTAGGTGATAAAAAGCTGTGCACTATTCTAAAAGTCATAGAAACTATACAAACAAAATATGTGAGTGATTCTTATAAAACACAATTGTCCGTGACTTCTACAGGTCTCATTGACAATTGGATTAATTATTGGAATACAGAGCAGTGATGGATCGAGGAAAACAAGTGAAGACACAGAAGATCTTTCTATTCCTTGAACACTGCTGATGGTATCATTGAAGAGTGGTGCACCATGGATACTTGGGGTCCATGGTAACTTCTTATTACTCCTGACCAAGTTTATAGTAAAGATACAGATATGGACACTCATTTGTCTACTAATTTCATGAAGAACTCGAATTTCTCAAATTTTTCATTCAGGCACACACAGCATAAGGCCGGCCTCACACTAGCGAGTCTTATGGACGTAAGAGAGGTGCTGAAAATACGGATTGCATACGGTACAATGCTTCTCTATGCCCCTGCTCCTATCAGCCGTATTTTACTGATCCGTATTATACGGTCTTCTACGGCCGTATAAAATCGCAGCATGCTGTGTTTGTCACCGTATTGCGCAAAAAATCCGCCAATGAAAGTCTATGGGGGCCAGAAAAATACGGATTACACACGGACCAGCAGTGTGACTTGCGAGAAATACGCAGCGGTGTTAGAGAGAAAAGCCGGTAATTCAGTGCGGTGTACAGTAAAATCACACTGACAGCTTACAATAGAATAGATAGAATAAATGTCTACACATAGAATAGGTATATATATATATATATTTGTCATTGAGACACATATATGTATATATATTAATATTTAATACAGCGCTAGATAGCTTTAAAGCCGGTAATTCAATTGCCGGCTTTTGCTATCTCTTTCCTAAACCCGACATGATATGAGACATGGTTTACTGTTATGACCTGGTGGTTAGGAGCACCTGGAAAGACCTGATGGTTAAACTCACACAGGACAAGCTCTGGGAAGTGGTAGCTCTGCCGACCGCAACCCCTAATCCTATCACACAACTAGAAATAGCCGTGGAGCGTACCTAACACGACCTAGACGCCTCTTCACAGCCTAAGAGCTAATTAGCCCTAAAGATAGAAAATAAAGCCTACCTTGCCTCAGTGAAATTCCCCAAAGGAAAAGGCAGCCCCCCACATATATTGACTGTGAGATAAGATGAAAGTCACAAACACAGAAATGAAACAGGTTTTAGCAAAGGGAGGCCAGACTTACTAAACAGACTGAGGATAGGAAAGGTATCTTTGCGGTCAGCACAAAACCCTACAAAAAGACCACGCAGAGTGTGCAAAAAGACCTCCGCACCGACTCACGGTGCGGAGGTGCCACTCTGCATCCCAGAGCTTCCAGCTAGCAGGGCAAGATCATGATAGCCAGCTGGACAAGGAAACAATGAACAAATAAATAACTAGCAGGAACTTAGCTTCTGCTGGAGTAGACAGGTCACCAGAAAGATCCAAGAGCGAACTGAACCAGTACAAGAACATTGACAGCTGGCATGGAGTAACGATCTGAGTGGAGTTAAATAGAACAGCCAGCCAAAGAATAAACTACGTCACCTGTGGAAGGAACCTCAGAAGCAGCAGCTCCACTCACAGCCACCAGAGGGAGTCCATGGACAGAACTCGCCGAAGTACCATTCATGACCACAGGAGTGTTATGAAAGGCAATTCAGTACTACAATGGACATAGCGGTCAGAGCACATACAGTGATCTGACAATAACCCAAAATCATAGAACGAGCTCTGAGACGTGGGAACTCTGCAGACCGCAATCCCTAATCCTCTCCAAACAACACTAGAGGCAGCCGTGGATTGCGCCTAACTCTGCCTATGCAACTCGGCACAGCCTGAGAAACTAACTAGCCTGAAGATAGAAAATAAGCCTACCTTGCCTCAGAGAAATACCCCAAAGGAAAAGGCAGCCCCCACATATAATGACTGTGAGTTAAGATGAAAAGACAAACGTAGAGATGAAATAGATTCAGCAAAGTGAGGCCCGACTTTCTTAACAGATCGAGGATAGAAAAGGTAACTTTGCGGTCTACACAAAACCCTAAAGAAATCCATGCAAAGGGGGCAAAAAGACCCTCCGTACTGAACTAACGGCACGGAGGTACACCCTTTGCGTCCCAGAGCTTCCAGCAACAAATTAGACAAGCTGGACAGAAAAAATAGCAAACAAATAGCAAAGAAGAACTTAGCTATGCAGAGCAGCAGGCCACAGGAATGATCCAGGGAAAAGCAAGTCCAACACTGGAACATTGACAGGAAGCCAGGATCAAAGCATTAGGTGGAGTTAAGTAGAGAAGCACCTAACGACCTCACCAGATCACCTGAGGGAGGAAACTCAGAAGCCGCAGTACCACTTCCCTCCACCAACAGAAGCTCACAGAGAGAATCAGCCGAAGTACCACTTGTGACCACAGGAGGGAGCTCTGCCACAGAATTCACAACAGTACCCCCCCCTTGAGGAGGGGTCACCGAACCCTCACCAGAGCCCCCAGGCCGACCAGGATGAGCCACATGAAAGGCACGAACAAGATCGGGAGCATGGACATCAGAGGCAAAAACCCAGGAATTATCTTCCTGAGCATAACCCTTCCATTTAACCAGATACTGGAGTTTCCGTCTAGAAACACGAGAATCCAAAATCTTCTCCACAATATACTCCAATTCCCCCTCCACCAAAACTGGGGCAGGAGGATCAACAGATGGAACCACAGGTGCCACGTATCTCCGCAACAATGACCTATGGAATACGTTATGTATGGAAAAAGAATCTGGAAGGGTCAGACGAAAAGACACAGGATTAAGAACCTCAGAAATCCTATGCGGACCAATGAAACGAGGTTTAAACTTAGGAGAGGAAACCTTCATAGGAATATGACGAGAAGATAACCAAACCAGATCCCCAACACGAAGTCGGGGACCCACACGGCGTCTGCGATTAGCGAAACGTTGAGCCTTCTCCTGGGACAAGGTCAAATTGTCCACTACATGAGTCCAAATCTGCTGCAACCTGTCCACCACAGTATCCACACCAGGACAGTCCGAAGACTCAACCTGTCCTGAAGAGAAACGAGGATGGAACCCAGAATTGCAGAAAAATGGCGAAACCAAGGTAGCCGAGCTGGCCCGATTATTAAGGGCGAACTCAAAAGGTAACACCCAGTCTGTCATGATTCCAATGGCAGGGAATCACAAAAGGACAAGCACCAATGAGCTCTAGGGTGATGGAACCTGAGCTGACCGCGACCCTAAACCTGAACACACAAATAACAATAGCCGGGGAACGTGCCTACGTTGATCCTAGACGTCTCGCACCAGCCGAAGATCTAACTTCCCCTATTAGAAGAAACACAGACCTCTCTTGCCTCCAGAGAAATACCCCACAGAAATAGCAGCCCCCCACATATAATGACGGTGAAATGAGAGGAAGGCACATACACAGTATGAAATCAGATTCAGCAAAATGAGGCCCGCTAAAACTAGATAGCAGAGGATACAAAAGTAAACTGCGCGGTCAGCAAAAAACCCTTCAAAAAACCATCCTGTAATTACTTGAACTCATGTTCCAACTCATGGAACATGAGGAGCAATTACAGCCCGCTAGAGCAACCAGCAGCAAAGAAACACTTATCTGCAAGCTGGACAAGACAAAAATAAATCAAAACGTGGAACAAGAAAATCAAAAACTTAGCTTGTCCTGAAGATTACTGAAGCCAGAAGCTGAGGTAACAAAACACTCTGATAACCTTGATAGCCGGCGGGGAAATGACAAGAAAGCCCGGTTAAATAGGAAACTCCCAAATCCTAATAGAACAGGTGGACACCAGAGACAGCAGAACACAAATCACCCAGTACCATCAGTAACCACCAGAGGGAGCCCAAAAACAGAACTCACAACAGTACCCCCCCCCTTGAGGAGGGGTCACCGAACCCTCACGAGAACCACCAGGGCGACCAGGATGAGCCCTATGAAAAGCGCGGACCAAATCATCAGCATGAACATCAGAGGCAACCACCCAAGAATTATCCTCCTGACCATAACCCTTCCACTTGACCAAATATTGGAGTTTCCGTCTGTAAACACGAGAATCCAAGATCTTCTCCACAACATACTCCAATTCTCCCTCCACCAGCACCGGAGCAGGAGGCTCAGGCGAAGGAACAACAGGTACCTCATACCTCCGCAACAACGACCGATGGAACACATTATGAATAGCAAACGATGCCGGGAGATCCAAACGAAACGACACAGGGTTAAGAATTTCCAAGATCCTATAAGGACCGATGAACCGAGGCTTGAACTTAGGAGAAGAGACCTTCATAGGAACAAAACGAGAAGACAACCACACCAAGTCCCCAACACGAAGTCGAGGACCCAGGCGGCGACGGCGATTTGCAAACTGCTGAGCCTTCTCCTGGGACAACTTCAAATTGTCCACCACATGACTCCAAATCTGATGCAACCTATCCACCACCATGTCCACTCCAGGACAATCAGAAGGCTCCACCTGACCAGAGGAAAAACGAGGATGAAACCCCGAATTACAAAAGAAAGGAGAAACCAAGGTAGCAGAACTAGCCAGATTATTAAGGGCAAACTCGGCCAGCGGCAAAAAGGTAACCCAGTCATCCTGATCAGCAGAAACAAAACACCTCAAATAAGTTTCCAAGGTCTGATTAGTTCGCTCCATCTGGCCATTCGTCTGAGGGTGGAATGCAGACGAAAAGGACAAATCAATGCCCATCTTAGCACAGAACGTCCGCCAAAATCTAGACACAAACTGGGATCCCCTGTCAGAAACGATGTTCTCCGGAATCCCATGCAAACGAACCACGTTCTGGAAAAACAGAGGGACCAACTCAGAGGACTCAGAAGGCAACTTAGGCAAGGGTACAAGATGAACCATTTTAGAAAAGCGGTCACACACAACCCAGATGACGGACATTTTTTGAGAGACAGGGAGATCCGAAATAAAGTCCATGGAAATGTGCGTCCAAGGCCTCTTCGGGATAGGCAAAGGTGACAACAATCCACTGGCTCGAGAACAGCAAGGCTTAGCCCGAGCACAAACCTCACAAGACTGCACAAAAGAACGCACATCCCTAGACAAGGAAGGCCACCAAAAAAACCTGGCCACCAAGTCTCTAGTACCAAATATTCCAGGATGACCTGCCAACGCAGAAGAATGGACCTCAGAGATGACTCTACTGGTCCAGCTATCCGGAACAAACAGTCTCTCAGGCGGACAACGATCAGGTTTACCCGCCTGAAACTCCTGCAAAGCACGTCACAAGTCTGGGAAGACGGCCGACAAAATCACCCCATCCCTAAGGATACCAGTGGGCTCAGAATTTCCAGGGGAGTCAGGCACAAAACTCCTAGAAAGAGCATCCGCCTTCACATTCTTTGAACCTGGCAGGTATGAAACCACAAAATTGAAACGAGAGAAAAACAGTGACCAACGAGCCTGTCTAGGATTCAGACGCCTGGCAGACTCAAGGTAAATCAGATTTTTGTGATCAGTCAAGACCACCACACAATGTCTAGCACCCTCCAGCCAATGACGCCACTCCTCAAATGCCCACTTCATGGCCAAAAGTTCCCGATTACCCACATCATAATTCCGCTCAGCGGGCGAAAATTTTCTAGAAAAGAACGCACATGGCTTCATCACCGAGCAATCGGAGCTTCTCTGTGACAAAACCGCCCCCGCTCCAATCTCGGAAGCATCAACCTCAGCTTGGAAAGGAAGCGAAACATCAGGCTGACGCAACACAGGAGCAGAAGAAAACCGGCGTTTAAGTTCCTGAAAGGCCTCCACAGCCGCAGGAGACCAATCAGCAACATCAGCACCCTTCTTAGTCAAATCCGTCAAAGGCTTAACAACACTAGAAAAATTAGTTATAAAACGACGATAGAAATTAGCAAAGCCCAAGAACTTCTGCAAACTCTTAAGAGATGCAGGCTGCGTCCAGTCACAAATAGCCCGAACCTTGACGGGTTCCATCTCAATAGTAGAAGGGGAAAAAATATACCCCAAGAAAGAAATCTTCTGGACTCCAAAGAGACACTTTGAGCCCTTTACAAACAAGGAATTAGCCCGCAGGACCTGAAACACCTTCCTGACCTGCTGAACATGAGACTCCCAGTCATCAGAAAAAAACAAAATATCATCCAAATACACAATCATAAATTTATCCAGATATTCACGGAAAATATCGTGCATAAAGGACTGGAAGACTGAAGGAGCATTAGAAAGTCCGAAAGGCATTACCAAATACTCAAAATGGCCCTCAGGCGTATTAAATGCGGTTTTCCACTCATCACCTTGCTTTATTCGTATAAGATTATACGCACCCCGGAGATCAATTTTAGTGAACCATTTAGCCCCCTTAATGCGAGCAAACAAATCAGTCAACAATGGCAAAGGATGACGATAATCTATACAAGGTTTCAAGGACCCATCTTTCTTGGCCACGAAAAAAAAACCTGCTCCCAAAGGGGACGAAGATGGACGGATATGTCCCTTTTCCAAGGACTCCTTAACATAATCCCGCATAGCAGTATGCTCTGGCACTGACAGATTGAACAAACGACCTTTAGGAAATTTACTACCAGGAATTAAATCTATAGCACAATCGCAATCCCTGTGAGGAGGAAGCGAACTGAGCTTAGGCTCCTCAAAAACATCCCGATAATCCGACAAAAATACAGGAACCTCAGAAGGAGTAGATGAAGCGATAGAAATCGGAGGTGCATCATCATGAACCCCCTGACATCCCCAGCTTAACACAGACATTGTTTTCCAGTCAAGGACTGGATTATGAGTTTGTAACCATGGCAGACCAAGTACTAGAACATCATGTAAATTATACAACACCAGGAAGCGAATCACCTCGTGATGAACGGGAGTCATACGCATGGTCACTTGTGTCCAGTACTGAGGTTTATTCATAGCTAAAGGTGTAGAGTCAATTCCCTTCAAAGGAATAGGGACTTCCAGAGGCTCAAGACTAAACCCACATCGCTTGGCAAATGACCAATCCATAAGACTCAGGGCAGCGCCTGAATCTACATAGGCATCGACGGAAATGGATGATAATGAGCAAATCAGAGTCACAGACAGAATGAACTTAGACTGTAACGTACTAATGGCAACAGACTTATCAACCTTTTTTGTGCATTTAGAGCATGCTGATATAACATGAGCTGAATCACCACAATAAAAGCACAACCCATTTTTCCGCCTATAGTTTTGCCGTTCACTTCTAGACTGAACTCTATCACATTGCATTGTCTCAAGTGCCTGTTCAGAAGACACCGCCAAATGGTGCACAGGTTTGCGCTCCCGTAAACGCCGATCAATCTGAATAGCCATAGTCATAGACTCATTCAGACCCGTAGGCGCAGGGAACCCCACCATAACATCTTTAATGGCCTCAGAAAGGCCATCTCTGAACTTTGCAGCCAGGGCGCACTCATTCCACTGAGTAAGCACTGACCATTTCCGAAATATTTGACAATATATTTCTGCTTCATCTTGCCCCTGAGAGAGAGCTAATAAAGCTTTTTCAGCCTGAATCTCTTGGTTAGGTTCCTCATAGAGCAAACCCAATGCCAGAAAAAACGCATCCACATTAAGCAACGCAGGATCCCCTGGTGCCAATGCAAATGCCCAATTTTGAGGGTCACCCCGCAGGAAAGATATAATAATCTTAACCTGCTGAGCAGGGTCTCCAGAAGAGCGAGATTTCAAAGAAAGGAACAGCTTGCAATTGTTCCTAAAATTCAGAAAACTAGATCTATCTCCAGCAAAGAACTCTGGAATAGGAATTCTAGGTTCAGACATAGGAGCATGTACAACAAAATCTTGTATATTTTGAACCTTAGCAGCAAGATTATTCAAGCTGGAAGCTAAACTCTGGACGTCCATGATAAACAGCTAAGGTCAGAGCCATTCAAGGATTAAAAGGAGGAAAAAAAAAAAAATCAGCCAGGCTGCAATTAGGGCTAGGCAGCAACCTCAGAGGAGAAAAAAAAAAAAAAAAAACTTCCTCAGACTACTTTTCCTCCTACTTCAGCCCAAACATTTTGGGCCGGCTATACTGTCATGATTCCAATGGCAGGGAATCACAAAAGGACAAGCACCAACGAGCTCTAGGGTGATGGAACCTGAGCTGACCGCGACCCTAAACCTGAACACACAAATAACAATAGCCGGGGAACGTGCCTACGTTGATCCTAGACGTCTCGCACCAGCCGAAGATCTAATTTCCCCTATTAGAGGAAACACAGACCTCTCTTGCCTCCAGAGAAATACCCCACAGAAATAGCAGCCCCCCACATATAATGACGGTGAAATGAGAGGAAGGCACATACACAGTATGAAATCAGATTCAGCAAAATGAGGCCCGCTAAAACTAGATAGCAGAGGATACAAAAGTAAACTGCGCGGTCAGCAAAAAACCCTTCAAAAAACCATCCTGTAATTACTTGAACTCATGTTCCAACTCATGGAACATGAGGAGCAATTACAGCCCGCTAGAGCAACCAGCAGCAAAGAAACAATTATCTGCAAGCTGGACAAGACAAAAATAAATCAAAACGTGGAACAAGAAAATCAAAAACTTAGCTTGTCCTGAAGATTACTGAAGCCAGAAGCTGAGGTAACAAAACACTCTGATAACCTTGATAGCCGGCGGGGAAATGACAAGAAAGCCCGGTTAAATAGGAAACTCCCAAATCCTAATAGAACAGGTGGACACCAGAGACAGCAGAACACAAATCACCTAGTACCATCAGTAACCACCAGAGGGAGCCCAAAAACAGAACTCACAACACCAGTCATCCTGATCGGCAGAAACAAAGCATCTCAGATATGTTTCCAAGGTCTGATTGGTTCGTTCGGTCTGGCCATTAGTCTGAGGATGGAAAGCCGAGGAAAAAGACAAGTCAATGCCCATCCTACCAAAAAAGGCTCGCCAAAACCTTGAAACAAACTGGGAACCTCTGTCAGAAACGATATTCTCTGGAATGCCATGTAAACGAACCACATGCTGGAAGAACAATGGCACCAAATCAGAGGAGGAAGGCAATTTAGACAAGGGTACCAGATGGACCATCTTAGAAAAGCGATCACAGACCACCCAAATGACTGACATCTTTTGAGAAACGGGAAGATCAGAAATAAAATCCATAGAGATATGTGTCCAAGGCCTCTTCGGGACCGGCAAGGGCAAAAGTAACCCACTGGCACGAGAACAGCAGGGCTTAGCCCGAGCACAAATCCCACAGGACTGCACAAAAACACGCACATCCCGCGACAGAGACGGCCACCAAAAGGATCTAGCCACCAACTCTCTGGTACCAAAGATTCCAGGATGACCAGCCAACACCGAACAATGAACCTCAGAGATAACTTTCTGGGTCCACCTATCAGGGACAAACAGTCTCTCCGCTGGACAACGATCAGGTTTATTAGCCTGAAATTTTTGCAGCACCCGCCGCAAATCAGGGGAGATGGCAGACACAATTACTCCTTCCTTGAGGATACCCGCCGGCTCAGACAAACCCGGAGAGTCGGGCACAAAACTCCTAGACAGAGCATCCGCCTTCACATTTTTAGAGCCCCGATGGTACGAAATCACAAAGTCAAAACGGGCAAAAAACAGCGACCAACGAGCCTGTCTAGGATTCAACCGCTTAGCAGACTCAAGATAAGTCAAGTTCTTATGATCAGTCAATACCACCACGCGATGCTTAGCTCCTTCAAGCCAATGACGCCACTCCTCGAATGCCCACTTCATGGCCAGCAACTCTCGGTTGCCCACATCATAATTTCGCTCAGCAGGCGAAAACTGCCTGGAAAAAAAAGCGCATGGTTTCATCACTGAGCAATCAGAACCTCTCTGCGACAAAACAGCCCCTGCTCCAATCTCAGAAGCATCAACCTCGACCTGGAACGGAAGAGAAACATCTGGTTGACACAACACAGGGGCAGAAGAAAAACAACGCTTCAAGTCTTGAAAAGCTTCCACAGCAGCAGAAGACCAATTGACCAAATCAGCACCCTTCTTGGTCAAATCGGTCAATGGTTTGGCAATACTAGAAAAAGCAAAGCCCAGGAACTTTTGCCGACTTTTCAGAGATGTCGGCTGAGTCCAATCATGGATGGCTTGGACCTTAACAGGATCCATCTCGATAGTAGAAGGGGAAAAGATGAACCCCAAAAATGAAACCTTCTGCACACCAAAGAGACACTTTGATCCCTTCACAAACAAAGAATTAGCACGCAGGGCCTGAAAAACTGTTCTGACCTGCTTCACATGAGTCTCCCAATCATCCGAGAAGATCAGAATGTCATCCAAGTATACAATCAGGAATTTATCCAGGTACTCTCGGAAGATGTCATGCATAAAGGACTGAAACACTGATGGAGCATTGGCAAGTCCGAATGGCATCACTAGATACTCAAAATGACCCTCGGGCGTATTAAATGCAGTTTTCCATTCATCTCCTCGCCTGATTCGCACCAGATTATACGCACCACGAAGATCTATCTTGGTGAACGAACTAGCCCCCTTAATCCGAGCAAACAAATCAGATAACAATGGCAAGGGGTACTGAAATTTAACCGTGATCTTATTTAGAAGGCGGTAATCTATACAAGGTCTCAGCGAACCATCCTTCTTGGCTACAAAAAAGAACCCTGCTCCTAATGGTGACGATGACGGGCGAATATGCCCCTTCTCCAGGGATTCCTTCACATAACTGCGCATAGCGGCGTGCTCAGGCACGGATAAATTAAACAGTCGACCTTTTGGGAATTTACTACCAGGAATCAAATTGATAGCACAATCACAATCCCTATGCGGAGGTAGGGCATCGGACTTAGGCTCATCAAATACATCCCGGTAATCAGACAAGAACTCTGGAACCTCAGAAGGGGTGGATGACGAAATTGACAGAAATGGAACATCACCATGTACCCCCTGACAACCCCAGCTGGACACCGACATGGATTTCCAATCTAATACTGGATTATGGGCTTGTAGCCATGGCAACCCCAACACGACCACATCATGCAGATTATGCAACACCAGAAAGCGAATAACCTCCTGATGTGCAGGAGCCATGCACATGGTCAGCTGGGTCCAGTATTGAGGCTTATTCTTGGCCAAAGGCGTGGCATCAATTCCTCTCAATGGAATAGGACACTGCAAGGGCTCTAAGAGAAACCCACAACGCTTAGCATACTCCAAGTCCATCAAATTCAGGGCAGCGCCTGAATCCACAAATGCCATGACAGAATACGATGACAAAGAGCAGATCAAGGTAAAGGACAGAAGAAATTTTGACTGTACCGTACCAATGGTGGCAGACCTAGCGAACCGCTTAGTGCGCTTAGGACAATCAGAGATAGCATGAGTGGAATCACCACAGTAGAAACACAGCCCATTCAGACGTCTGTGTTCTTGCCGTTTAACTCTGGTCAAAGTCCTATCGCACTGCATAGGCTCAGGTTTAAGCTCAGGTAATACCGCCAAATGGTGCACAGATTTACGCTCACGCAAGCGTCGACCGATCTGAATGGCCAAAGACATAGACTCATTCAAACCAGCAGGCTTAGGAAATCCCACCATGACATCCTTAAGGGCTTCAGAGAGACCCTTTCTGAACATAGCTGCCAGTGCAGATTCATTCCATTGAGTGAGCACGGACCACTTTCTAAATTTCTGACAATATACCTCTATCTGATCCTGACCCTGACAAAGAGCCAGCAAATTTTTCTCTGCCTGATCCACTGAATTAGGTTCATCGTACAGCAATCCGAGCGCCAGGAAAAACGCATCGATATTACTCAATGCAGGATCTCCTGGCGCAAGAGAAAATGCCCAGTCCTGAGGGTCGCCGCGCAAAAAAGAAATAACAATCAAAGCCTGTTGAACTGGATCACCAGAGGAGCGAGGTTTCAAGGCCAGAAATAATTTACAATTATTTTTGAAACTCAGAAACTTAGTTTTATCTCCAAAAAACAAATCAGGAATAGGAATTCTTGGTTCCAACATAGCTTTCTGATCAATAGTGTCTTGAATCTTTTGTACTCTTGCCGAGAGCTGATCCACAAATGAAGACAGACTTCTAATGTCCATCGCTACACCTGTGTACTGAACCACCCAAATGTCTAGGGGAAAAAAAAGGCAAAACACAGTGCAAAGAAAAAAAAATGGTCTTAGAACTTCTTTTTTCCCTCTATTGAGAATCATTAGTACTTTGGGCTTCCTGTACTGTTGTTCCTGTGTTATGAAAGGCAATTCAGTACTACAATGGACATAGCGGTCAGAGCACATACAGTGATCTGACAATAACCCAAAATCATAGAACGAGCTCTGAGACGTGGGAACTCTGCAGACCGCAATCCCTAATCCTCTCCAAACAACACTAGAGGCAGCCGTGGATTGCGCCTAACTCTGCCTATGCAACTCGGCACAGCCTGAGAAACTAACTAGCCTGAAGATAGAAAATAAGCCTACCTTGCCTCAGAGAAATACCCCATAGGAAAAGGCAGCCCCCACATATAATGACTGTGAGTTAAGCTGAAAAGACAAACGTAGAGATGAAATAGATTCAGCAAAGTGAGGCCCGACTTTCTTAACAGATCGAGGATAGAAAAGGTAACTTTGCGGTCTACGCAAAACCCTAAAGAAATCCACGCAAAGGGGGCAAAAAGACCCTCCGTACCGAACTAACGGCACGGAGGTACACCCTTTGCGTCCCAGAGCTTCCAGCAACAAATTAGACAAGCTGGACAGAAAAAATAGCAAACAAATAGCAAAGAAGAACTTAGCTATGCAGAGCAGCAGGCCACAGGAATGATCCAGGGAAAAGCAAGTCCAACACTGGAACATTGACAGGAAGCCAGGATCAAAGCATTAGGTGGAGTTAAGTAGAGAAGCACCTAACGACCTCACCAGATCACCTGAGGGAGGAAACTCAGAAGCCGCAGTACCACTTCCCTCCACCAACAGAAGCTCACAGAGAGAATCAGCCGAAGTACCACTTGTGACCACAGGAGGGAGCTCTGCCACAGAATTCACAACACAGGAGGGAGTTCGATAACAGAATTCACAACAGTACCCCCCCCCCCTTGAGGAGGGGTCACCGAACCCTCACCAGAGCCCCCAGGCCGATCAGGACGAGCCAAATGAAAGGCACGAACTAGATCGGCAGCATGAACATCAGAGGCAAAACCCAGGAATTATCTTCCTGACCATAACCCTTCCACTTGACCAGGTACTGGAGTTTCCGTCTCGAAATACGAGAATCCAAAATCTTCTTCACCACATACTCCAACTCCCCCTCGACCAACACCGGGGCAGGAGGATCAACGGAGGGAACCATAGGCGCCACGTATCTCCGCAATAACGACCTATGGAACACATTATGGATGGCAAAAGAAGCTGGAAGGGCCAAACAAAATGACACAGGATTGAGAACTTCAGAAATCTTATACGGACCAATGAAACGAGGCTTAAACTTAGGAGAGGAAACCCTCATAGGAACATGACGAGACGACAACCAAACCAAATCCCCAACACGAAGTCGGGGACCAACACAGCGCCGGCGGTTAGCGAAACGTTGAGCCTTCTCCTGGGACAATGTCAAATTGTCCACCACATGGGTCCAAATCTGCTGCAACCTGTCCACCACCGTATCCACACCAGGACAGTCCGAAGGCTCAACCTGCCCTGAAGAGAAACGAGGATGGAAACCAGAATTACAGAAAAAAGGCGAAACCGAAGTAGCCGAGCTGGCCCGATTATTAAGGGCGAACTCAGCCAAAGGCAAGAAGGACACCCAATCATCCTGATCAGCAGAAACAAAGCATCTCAGATATGTTTCCAAAGTCTGATTAGTTCATTCGGTTTGGCCATTTGTCTGAGAATGGAAAGCCGAAGAAAAAGACAAATCAATGCCCATCTTAGCACAAAAGGACCGCCAAAACCTCAAAACAAACTGGGAACCTCTGTCCGAGACGATGTTCTCTGGAATGCCATGCAAACGAACCACATGCTGGAAAAACAATGGCACCAAATCAGAGGAGGAAGGCAATTTAGACAAGGGTACCAAATGGACCATCTTAGAGAAGCGATCACAAACCACCCAAATGACCGACATCCTTTGAGAGACAGGGAGATCTGAAATAAAATCCATGGAAATATGCGTCCAGGGCCTCTTCGGGACTGGCAAGGGCAAAAGCAACCCACTGGCACGAGAACAGCAGGGCTTAGCCTGAGCACAAGTCCCACAGGAGTGCACAAAAGAACGCACATCCCGTGACAAAGAAGGCCACCAAAAGGATCTAGCCACCAAATCTCTAGTACCAAAGATTCCAGGATGACCTGCCAACACCGAACAATGAACCTCAGAAATAACCCTACTAGTCCATCTATCAGGGACAAACAGTTTCTCCGCTGGACAACGGTCAGGTCTATCAGCCTAAAACTTCTGCAGCACGCGCCGCAAATCAGGGAAGATGGTAGACAAAATTACCCCCTCTTTGAGAATACCCGCCGGCTCAGGAACACCCGGAGAGTCAGGCACAAAACTCCTTGACAGGGCATCAGCCTTCACATTCTTAGAGCCTGGAAGGTACGAAACCACAAAATCAAAACGGGAGAAAAACAGCGACCATCGAGCCTGTCTAGGATTCAACCATTTGGCAGACTCGAGATAAGTCAAATTCTTGTGATCCGTCAAGACCACCACGTGATGCTTTGCTCCTTCAAGCCAATGTCACCACTCCTCGAATGCCCACTTCATGACCAACAACTCTCGATTGCCAACATCATAATTGCGCTCAGCAGGCGAGAATTTTCTAGAAAAGAAGGCACATGGTTTCATCACCGAGCCATCAGAACTTCTTTGCGACAAAACAGCCCCTGCTCCAATCTCAGAAGCATCAACCTCGACCTGAAACGGGAGCGAAACATCTGGCTGGCACAACACAGGGGCAGAAGAAAAACGACGCTTCAACTCCTGAAAAGCCTCTACAGCCGCAGAGGACCAATTGACCACATCAGCACCTTTCTTGGTCAAATCAGTCAACGGTTTAGCAACACTAGAAAAATTAGCGATGAAGCGACGGTAAAAATTAGCAAAGCCCAGGAACTTCTGCAGGCTCTTCACAGATGTTGGCTGAGTCCAATCATAAATGGCCTGAACTTTAACAGGGTTGATCTCGATAGTAGAAAGGGAAAAAATGAAACCCAAAAATGAAACCTTTTGAACCCCAAAGAGACATTTCGACCCCTTCACAAACAAGGAATTCGCACGAAGGACCTGGAACACCATTCTGACCTGCTTCACATGAGACTCCCAATCATCCAAAAAGACCAAAATATCATCCAAATATACAATCATGAATCTATCCAGGTACTCTCGGAAGA
Organism: Ranitomeya imitator; assembly: GCF_032444005.1. Classification (NCBI taxonomy): domain Eukaryota; kingdom Metazoa; phylum Chordata; class Amphibia; order Anura; family Dendrobatidae; genus Ranitomeya; species Ranitomeya imitator. The sequence continues at coordinate 497,149,259 of NC_091287.1, forward strand.
TGTCATGCATAAAGGACTGAAACACAGATGGAACATTAGAAAGCCCGAATGGCATAACCAGGTACTCAAAATGGCCCTCGGGCGTATTAAATGCTGTTTTCCATTCATCGCCCTGTTTAATTCGCACAAGATTATACGCCCCTCGAAGATCTATCTTGGTGAACCAACTAGCCCCCTTAATCCGAGCAAACAAATCCGACAGCAGCGGCAAAGGGTACAGAAATTTGACTGTGATCTTATTAAGAAGGCGGTAATCAATCCAAGGTCGCAAAGAGCCATCCTTCTTGGCCACAAAAAAGAACCCTGCTCCCAACGGTGATGACGACGGGCGAATATGACCTTTCTCCAAGGATTCCTTTATATAACTGCGCATAGCAGCGTGCTCTGGCACAGATAAATTAAACAGTCGGCCCTTAGGAAACTTACTACCAGGAATCAAATTAATAGCACAATCGCAATCCCTATGAGGAGGTAAGGCACCGGATTTGGGCTCTTCAAATACATCCCGGTAATCTGACAAAAACTCAGGGACTTCAGAAGGAGTGGAAGGTGAAATTGACAGCAATGGAACATCACCATGTACCCCCTGACAACCCCAGCCGGACACAGACATAGATTTCCAATCCAATACTGGATTATGGACCTGTAGCCATGGCAACCCCAAAACGACCACATCATGCAGATTATGCAACACCAAAAAGCGAATATCCTCCTGATGTGCAGGAGCCATGCACATGGTCAATTGAGTCCAGTACTGAGGCTTATTCTTGGCCAAAGGCGTAGCATCAATTCCTCTCAATGGAATAGGATACTGCAAGGGCTCCAAGAAAAAACCACAGCGCCTGGCAAACTCCAAGTCCATCAAATTCAGGGCAGCGCCTGAATCCACAAATGCCATAACAGAATAGGACGACAGAGAGCAAATCAGAGTAACGGACAAAAGAAATTTAGACTGTACCGTACTAATGGTGGCAGACCTAGCGAATCGCTTAGTGCGCTTAGGACAATCGGAGATAGCATGAGTGGAATCACCACAGTAAAAACACAGCCCATTCCGACGTCTGTGTTCTTGCCGTTCAGCTCTAGTCAAAGTCCTATCACACTGCATAGGCTCAGGCCTATGCTCAGAGAATACCGCCAAATGGTGCACAGCTTTGCGCTCACGCAAGCGCCGATCGATCTGAATGGCCAAGGACATAGACTCATTCAGACCAGCAGGTGTGGGAAATCCCACCATGACATCCTTAAGGGCTTCAGAAAGACCCTTTCTGAAAATTGCCGCCAGGGCACACTCATTCCACTGAGTAAGCACAGACCACTTTCTAAACTTCTGACAGTACACCTCCGCTTCATCCTGACCCTGACACAAAGCCAGCAAGATTTTTTCTGCCTGATCCACTGAATTTGGTTCATCATAAAGCAATCCAAGCGCCAGAAAAAACGCATCAATATCACGCAATGCCGGATCTCCTGGCGCAAGGGAAAATGCCCAGTCTTGAGGGTCACCACGCAACAAAGAAATAATGATTTTTACTTGTTGAACGGGGTCACCAGAGGAGCGGGGTTTCAAAGCTAGAAACAGTTTACAATTATGTTTGAAATTCAGGAAATTAGATCTATCCCCAGAAAACAAATCAGGAATTGGAATTCTAGGCTCTAACATCGGATTCTGAACCACAAAATCTTGATTGTTTTGTACCGTTGCAGTGAGATGATCCACACAAGAGGACAGACCTTGAATGTCCATATCTACACCTGTGTCCTGAACCACCCAGGGGCTTAGGGGAAAAGAAAGACAAAAAACACTGCAGAGAAAAAAAAATGGTCTCAGAACTTCTCTTATCCCTCTATTGAGATGCATTAATACTTTGGGCCAGCTGTACTGTTATGACCTGGTGGCTAGGAGCACCCAGAACGACCTGATGGTTAAACTCACACAGGACAAGCTCTGGGAAGTGGGAGCTCTGCCGACCGCAACCCCTAATCCTATCACACAACTAGAAATAGCCGTGGAGTGTACCTAACACGACCTAGACGCCTCTTCACAGCCTAAGAGCTAACTAGCCCTAAAGATAGAAAATAAAGCCTACCTTGCCTCAGAGAAATTCTCCAAAGGAAAAGGCAGCCCCCCACATATATTGACTGTGAGATAAGATGAAAGTCACAAACACAGAAATGAAACAGGTTTTAGAAAAGGGAGGCCAGACTTACTAAACAGACTGAGGATAGGAAAAATATCTTTGCGGTCAGCACAAAACCCTGCAAAAAGACCTCTGCACCGACTCACGGTGCAGAGGTGCCACTCTGCATCCCAGAGCTTCCAGCTAGCAGGGCAAGATCATGATAGCCAGCTGGACAAGGAAACAATGAACAAATAAATAACTAGCAGGAACTTAGCTTCTGCTGGAGTAGACAGGTCACCAGAAAGATCCAAGAGCGAACTGAACCAGTACAAGAACATTGACAGCTGGCATGGAGTAACGATCTGAGTGGAGTTAAATAGAACAGCCAGCCAAAGAATAAACTACGTCACCTGTGGAAGGAACCTCAGAAGCAGCAGCTCCACTCACAGCCACCAGAGGGAGTCCATGGACAGAACTCGCCGAAGTACCATTCATGACCACAGGAGGGAGTTCGATAACAGAATTCACAACAGTTTACATACAGTAAACCATCTCATATCCCCATTTTTTTTTGCATATTCCACACTACTAATGTTAGTAGTGTGTATGTGCACAATTTGGGCGCTCTAGCTATTAAATTAAAGGGTTAAATGGCAGAAAAAATTGGCGTGGGCTTCCGCACAATTTTCTCCGCCAGAGTTGTAAAGCCAGTGACTGACGGCAGATATTAATAGCCTGGAGAGGGTCCATGGTTATTGGCAACCCCCTGGCTAAAAACATCTGCCCCCAGCCACCCCAGAACAGGCACATCTGGAAGATGCGCCTATTCTGGCACTTGGCCACTCTCTTCCCATTCCCGTGTAGCAGTGGGATATGGGGTAATGAAGGTGACATTAAGTCAGATTAATAATGGAGAGGCATCAATTATGACACCTATCCATTATTAATCCAATTGTATGAAATGGTTAAAAAAACACACACACATTATTAAAAATTATTTTAATGAAATAAACACACAGGTTGTTTTAATATTTTATTGTTCTCTCAATCCACCTGAAGACCCTCGCTCTGTAACAAATAAAAAATAATAAACCAACAATATACATACCTTCCGTTGATCTGTAACGTCCCACGATGTAAATCCATCTGAAGGGGTTAAAATATTTTATAGGCTGGAGCTCTGCTATAATGCAGCTGTGCTCGTGCCTGTAAAACCCCGGGGAATGAAGGTAATGTAGGTCAATGACCTATAGTTACCTTCAGTTGCGGTGATGCGCCCTCTGCAGAGATGGTTTTACATCGTGGGACGTTACAGATCAACGGAAGGTATGTATATTGTTGGTTTATTATTTTTTATTTGTTACAGAGCGAGGGTCTTCAGGTGGATTGAGAGAACAATAAAATATTAAAACAACCTGTGTGTTTATTTCATTAAAATAATTTTTAATAATGTGTGTGTGTTTTTTTAACCATTTCATACAATTGGATTAATAATGGATAGGTGTCATAATTGACGCCTCTCCATTATTAATCTGGCTTAAATTACAATAGCAAGGTGACATTAACCTTTCATTACCCCATATCCCACCGCTACATGGGAATGGGAAGAGAGTGGCAAAGTGCCAGAATAGGCGCATCTTCCAGATGTGCCTTTTCTGGGGTGGCTGGGGGCAGATGTTTTTAGCCAGGGGGGTGCCAATAACCATGGACCCTCTCCAGGCTATTAATATCTGCCGTCAGTCACTGGCTTTACTACTCTGGCGGAGAAAATTGCGCGGGAGCCCACGCCAATTTTTCCCGCCATTTAACCTTTTAATTTAATAGCTAGGGCGCCCAAATTTTGCACATACACACTACTAACATTAGTAGTGTGGAATATGCAAAAAAAATGGGGATATGAGATGGTTTACTGTATGCAAACCATGTCTCATATCATGTCGGGTTTAGGAAGGAGATAGGAAAAGCCGGCAATTGAATTACCGGCTTAAAAGCTATCTCGCGCTGGATGAAATATTAATATATATATATATATATATATGTGTCTACTGACATATATATATATATATATATATATATATATATATATAGACTGTATATAAGTTTTTATGATTTTTTGAGCCCATGGATCCATTGTATATCCATATGTCGGTTTTGCAAGCCTGTGAGAAAAACACTCAGTATGGATGCCATACGGATTACATACGGAGGATGCCATGCGCAAAATACGCTGACCCACCCTGCCTACGGAGGAGATACGGACCACTATTTTGGGGACTTTTCTGCGTACTACGGACGTAATTTACGGACCGTATTTTTATACGCTGAGTGGGAGGCCGGCCTAAGGCTATGTGCACACCTTGCGGATTTGCTGCGGATCCGCAGTGTTTTTTTCCGTGCAGAAACGCTATAGATTCGCAAGTGATTTACAGTACAATGTAAATCAATGGAAAAAAAAATGCTGTGCTAATGATGTGGGAAATTCCTCACGGAAAATTCAGCGGATTAAAAGAAGGACCATGTCAATTCTTTGTGCGGATCTGCAGCGTTTCTGCACCCATTCCATAATAGAAATCTGCAGGGGTAAAAAAATCATGAAATCCATACAAAATCCGCAGTAAATCCGCAACAAAAACGCACAAAATCTGCAAAAAACAGCGCAGATTTTGACCTGCGTTTTCTGCCAAGAGATGCAGAATCCGCACAGAAAATTCCACAGGCAAATCCGCAATGTGTGCACATACCTAAACGTGCCCAACAGTAGAGCAAACATTTTTTTCAAAGCTGGTCTTCATGTACCAGTTACGTTGCTATATCATTTCTCAAAAGGAAAGGTAGGGGTAGGCATACTGAGGTGCTTGAACAGTTGTAAGCCCTTCAAAATTTTCTGTATGGCCGGCGTCACACTCAGCGTAAGACAATACTGTCCGTATATTACGGCCGTAATACACTGAAAAGTCCCCAAAATAGTGGTCCGTAGCTCCTCCGTAGGCAGGGTGTATCAGCGTATTTTGCGCATGGCATCCTCCGTATGTAATCCGTATGGCATCCGTACTGCGTGTTTTTCTCGCAGGCTTGCAAAACCGACATACGGCTATACAAGGGATCCATGTGTAAAAAAAAAAAACATATATACTGTATATATATATATATATACAGTGGGGCAAAAAAGTATTTAGTCAGTCAGCAATAGTGCAAGTTCCACCACTTAAAAAGATGAGAGGCGTCTGTAATTTACATCATAGGTAGACCTCAACTATGGGAGACAAACTGAGAAAAAAAAATCCAGAAAATCACATTGTCTGTTTTTTTAACATTTTATTTGCATATTATGGTGGAAAATAAGTATTTGGTCAGAAACAAACAATCAAGATTTCTGGCTCTCACAGACCTGTAACTTCTTCTTTAAGAGTCTCCTCTTTCCTCCACTCATTACCTGTAGTAATGGCACCTGTTTAAACTTGTTATCAGTACAAAAAGACACCTGTGCACACCCTCAAACAGTCTGACTCCAAACTCCACTATGGTGAAGACCAAAGAGCTGTCAAAGGACACCAGAAACAAAATTGTAGCCCTGCACCAAGCTGGGAAGACTGAATCTGCAATAGCCAACCAGCTTGGAGTGAAGAAATCAACAGTGGGAGCAATAATTAGAAAATGGAAGACATACAAGACCACTGATAATCTCCCTCGATCTGGGGCTCCATGCAAAATCCCACCCCGTGGGGTCAGAATGATCACAAGAACGGTGAGCAAAAATCCCAGAACCACGCGGGGGGACCTAGTGAATGAACTGCAGAGAGCTGGGACCAATGTAACAAGGCCTACCATAAGTAACACACTACGCCACCATGGACTCAGATCCTGCAGTGCCAGACGTGTCCCACTGCTTAAGCCAGTACATGTCCGGGCCCGTCTGAAGTTTGCTAGAGAGCATTTGGATGATCCAGAGGAGTTTTGGGAGAATGTCCTATGGTCTGATGAAACCAAACTGGAACTGTTTGGTAGAAACACATCTTGTCGTGTTTGGAGGAAAAAGAATACTGAGTTGCATCCATCAAACACCATACCTACTGTAAAGCATGGTGGTGGAAACATCATGCTTTGGGGCTGTTTCTCTGCAAAGGGGTCAGGACGACTGATCCGGGTACATGAAAGAATGAATGGGGCCATGTATCGTGAGATTTTGAGTGCAAACCTCCTTCCATCAGCAAGGGCAATGAAGATGAAACGTGGCTGGGTCTTTCAACATGACAATGATCCAAAGCACACCGCCAGGGCAACGAAGGAGTGGCTTCGTAAGAAGCATTTCAAGATCCTGGAGTAGCCTAGCCAGTCTCCAGATCTCAACCCTATAGAAAACCTTTGGAGGGAGTTGAAAGTCCGTGTTGCCAAGCGAAAAGCCAAAAACATCACTGCTCTAGAGGAGATCTGCATGGAGGAATGGGCCAACATACCAACAACAGTGTGTGGCAACCTTGTGAAGACTTACAGAAAACGTTTGACCTCTGTCATTGCCAACAAAGGATATATTACAAAGTATTGAGATGAAATTTTGTTTCTGACCAAATACTTATTTTCCACCATAATATGCAAATAAAATGTTAAAAAAACAGACAATGTGATTTTCTGGATTTTTTTTTCTCAGTTTGTCTCCCATAGTTGAGATCTACCTATGATGTAAATTACAGACGCCTCTCATCTTTTTAAGTGGTGGAACTTGCACTATTGCTGACTGACTAAATACTTTTTTGCCCCACTGTATATATATATCAGTGGACACATATATGTATATATATTATTACTTCATACAGCGCTAGATAGCTTTAAAGCCGGTAATTCAATTACCGGCTTTTGCTATCTCCTTACTAAACCCGACATGATATGAGACATGGTTTACATACAGTAAACCATCTCATATCCCCTTTTTTTTGCATATTCCACACTACTAATGTTAGTAGTGTGTATATGCAAAATGTGGCCGTTCTAGCTATTAAATTAACCCCTTCATGACCCAGCCTATTTTGACCTTAAAGACCTTGCAGTTTTTTGCAATTCTGACCAGTGTCCCTTTATGAGGTAATAACTCAGGAACGCTTCAATGGATCCTAGCGGTTCTGAGACTGTTTTTTCGTGACATATTGGGCTTCATGTTAATGGTAAATTTAGGTCAATAAATTCTGTGTTTATTTGTGATAAAAACGGAAATTTGGCGAAAATCTTGAAAATTTCGCAATTTTCACATTTTGAATTTTTATTCTGTTAAACCAGAAAGTTATGTGACACAAAATAGTTAATAAATAACATTTCCCACATGTATACTTTACATCAGCACAATTTTGGAAACAAAATTTTTTTTTGCTAGGAAGTTATAAGGGTTAAAATTTGACCAGCGATTTCTCATTTTTACAACAAAATTTACAAAACCATTTTTTTTAGGGTCCACCTCACATTTGAAGTCAGTTTGAGGGGTCTATATGGCTGAAAATACCCAAAAGTGACACCATTCTAAAAAATGCACCCCTCAAGGTACTCAAAACCACATTCAAGAAGTTTATTAACCCTTCAGGTACTTCACAGCAGCAGAAGCAACATGGAAGGAAAAAATGAACATTTAACTTTTTAGTCACAAAAATTATTTTTTAGCAACAATTTTTTTATTTTCCCAATGGTAAAAGGAGAAACTGAACCACGAAAGTTGTTGTCCAATTTGTCCTGAGTACACTGATACCTCATATGTTGGGGTAAACCACTGTTTGGGCGCACGGCAGGGCTTGGAAGGAAAGGAGCGCCATTTGACTTTTTGAATGAAAAATTGGCTCCACTCTTTAGCGGACACCATGTCACGTTTGGAGAGCCCCCGTGTGCCTAAAAATTGGAGCTCCCCCACACGTGACCCCATTTTGGAAACTAGACGCCCTAAGGAACTTATCTAGATGCATAGTGAGCACTTTGAACCCCCAGGTGCTTCACAAATTGATCCGTAAAAATGAAAAAGTACTTTTTTTTCACAAAAAAATTCTTTTAGCCTCAATTTTTTCATTTTCACATGGGCAACAGGATAAAATAGATCCTAAAATTTGTTGGGCAATTTCTCCTGAGTATACCGATACCTCACATGTGGGGGTAAATTACTGTTTGGGCACATGGTAAGGCTTGGAAGGGAAGGAGCGCCATTTGACTTTTTGAATGAAAAATTATCTCCATCGTTAGCGGACACCATGTCGCGTTTGTAGAACCCCTGTGTGCCTAAACATTGGAGCTCCCCCACAAGTGACCCCATTTTGGAAACTAGACCCCCCAAGGAACTTATCTAGATGCCTAGTGAGCACTTTAAACCCTCAGGTGCTTCACAAATTGATCTGTAAAAATGAAAAAGTACTTTTTTTTCACAAAAAAATGATTTCGCCTCAATTTTTTCATTTTCACATGTGCAATAGGATAAAATGGATCATAAAATGTGTTGGGCAATTTCTCCCGAGTACGCCGATACCTCATATGTGGGGGTAAACCACTGTTTGGGCACACGGCAGGGCTCGGAAGGGAAGGCGCGCCATTTGACTTTTTGAATGGAAAATTAGCTCCAATTGTTAGCGGACACCATGTCGCGTTTGGAGAGCCCCTGTGTGCCTAAACATTGGAGCTCCCCCACAAGTGACCCCATTTTGGAAACTAGACCCCCAAAGGAACTTATCTAGATGCATATTGAGCACTTTAAACCCCCAGGTGCTTCACAGAAGTTTATAACGCAGAGCCATGAAAATAAAAAATAATTTTTCTTTCCTCAAAAATGATTTTTTAGCCTGGAATTTCCTATTTTGCCAAGGGTAATAGGAGAAATTGGCACCAAATATTCTTGTCCAGTTTGTCCTGAGTACGCTGATACCCCATGTGTGGGGGTAAACCACTGTTTGGGCGCACTGCAGGGCTTGGAAGGGAAGGCACGCCATTTGGCTTTTTAAATGGAAAATTAGCTCCAATCATTAGCGGACACCATGTCACGTTTGGAGAGCCCCTGTATGCCTAAACATTGGAGATCCCCCACAAATGACCCCATTTTGGAAACTAGACCCCCAAAGGAACTAATCTAGATGTGTGGTGAGGACTTTGAACCCCCAAGTGCTTCACAAAAGTTTATAACGCAGAGCCATGAAAAAAAAAAAATTATTTTCTCAAAAATGATCTTTTAGCCTGCAATTTTTTATTTTCCCAAGGGTAACAGGAGAAATTTCACCCCAAAAGTTGTTGTCCAGTTTCTCCTGAGTACGCTGATACCCCATATGTGGGGGTAAACCACTGTTTGGGCACACGCCGGGGCTCGGAAGTGAAGTAGTGACGTTTTGAAATGCAGACTTTGATGGAATGCTCTGCGGGCGTCACGTTGCGTTTGCAGAGCCCCTGATGTGGCTAAACAGTGGAAACCCCCCACAAGTGACCCCATTTTGGAAACTAGACCCCAAAAGGAACTTATCTAGATGTGTGGTGAGCACTTTGAACCCCCAAGTGCTTCACAGAAGTTTATAATGCAGAGCCGTGAAAATAATAAATACGTTTTCTTTCCTCAAAAATAATTATTTAGCCCAGAATTTTTTATTTTCCCAAGGGTTACAGGAGAAATTGGACCCCAAAAGTTATTGTCCAGTTTTTCCTGAGTACGCTGATACCCCATGTGTGGGGGTAAACCACTGTTTGGGCACACGTCGGGGCTCAGAAGGGAAGTAGTGACTTTTGAAATGCAGACTTTGATGGAATGGTCTGGGGGCGTCACGTTGCGTTTGCAGATCCCCTGGTGTGCCTAAACAGTAGAAACCCCCCAAAAGTGACCCCATTTTGGAAACTAGACCCCCCAAGGAACTTATCTAGATATGTGGTGAGCACTTTGAACCCCCAAGTGCTTCACAGACGTTTGCAACGCAGAGCCGTGAAAATAAAAAATTATTTTTCTTTCTTCAAAAATGATGTTTTAGCAAGCATTTTTTTATTTTCACAAGGGTAACAGGAGAAATTGGACCCCAGTAATTGTTGCGTAGTTTATCCTGAGTATGCTGGTACCCCATATGTGGGGGTAAACCGCTGTTTGGGCACACGTCGGGGCTCGGAAGTGAGGGAGCAGCAATTGACTTTTTGAATACAAGATTGGCTGGAATCAATGGTGGCGCCATGTTGCGTTTGGAGACCCCTGATGTGCCTAAACAGTGGAAACCCCTCAATTCTACCTCCAACGCTAACCCCAACACACCCCTAACCCTAATCCCAACTGTAGCCGTAACCCTAATCACAACCCTAACCACAACCCTAACCCTAAGGCTATGTGCCCACGTTGCGGATTCGTGTGAGATTTTTCAGCATCATTTTTTAAAAATCCGCGGGTAAAAGGCACTGCGTTTTACCTGCGGATTTTCCGCGGATTTCCAGTGTTTTTTGTGCGGATTTCACCTGCGGATTCCTATTGAGGAACAGGTGTAAAACGCTGCGGAATCCGCACAAAGAATTGACATGCTGCGGAAAATACAACGCAGCGTCTCCGCGCGGTATTTTCCGCACCATGGGCACAGCGGATTTGGTTTTCCATAGGTTTACATGGTACTGTAAACCTGATGGAACACTGCTGCGAATCCGCAGCGGCCAATCCGCACCGTGTGCACATAGCCCAATTCTAAAGGTATGTGCACACGCTGCGGAAAACGCTGCAGATCCGCAGCAGTTTCCCATGAGTTTACAGTTCAATGTAAACCTATGGGAAACAAAAATCGCTGTACACATGCTGCAGAAAAACTGCACGGAAACGCAGCGGTTTACATTCCGCAGCATGTCGCTTCTTTCTGCGGATTCCGCAGCGGTTTTACAACTGCTCCAATAGAAAAATCGCAGTTGTAAAACCGCAGTGAAAGGCGCAGAAAAAACGCGGTAAATCTGCGATAAATCCACAGCGGTTTAGCACTGCGGATTTATCAAATCCGCAGCGGAAAAATCCGCAGAGGACCAGAATACGTGTGCACATACCGAAACCCTAACCCTAGCCCTAACCCTAGCCCTAACCCTACCCCTACCCCTACCCCTACCCCTAACCCTACCCCTAACCCTAACCCTACCCCTAACCCTACCCCTATCCCTAACCCTACCCCTAACCCTACCCCTAACCCTACCCCTAACCCTATCCCTACCCCTAACCCTACCTCTAACCCTAACCCTACCCCTACCCCTAACCCTACCCCTATTCTAACATTAGTGGAAAAAAAAAATTCTTTATTTTTTTTTTGTCCCTACCTATGGGGGTGACAAAGGGGGGGGGGGTGATTTTTTATTTTTTTATTTTGATCACTGAGATATAATCTATCTCAGTGATCAAAATGCACTTTTAACGAATCTGCCAGCCGGCAGATTCGGCGGGCGCACTGCGCATGCGCCCGCCATTTTGGAAGATGGCGGCGCCCAGGGAGAAGACGGACGGACCCCGGCAGGACTGGTAAGTATGATGGGGTGGGGGGGAGCACGGGGGGGGGATCGGAGCACGGGGGTGGTGGATCGGAACGCGGGAGGTGTGGAACGGAGCACTGGGGGGGTGGAACGGAGCATGGGGGGTGGAAAGGAGCACGGGGGGGTGGAACGGAGCACGGGGGGTGGATCGGAGTGCAGGGGGGGTGATTGGAGCACGGGGGGGTGATTGGAGCACGGGGGTGAGCAGACAAGAGCACGGGGGGGAGCGGAGCACAGGACGGAGGGGAGCAGGGCAGTGTACCCGGCAGATCGGAGGGCTGGGGGGGCGATCGGTGGGGTGGGGTGGGGTGGGGGCACATTAGTATTTCCAGCCATGGCCGATGATATTGCAGCATCGGCCATGGCTGGATTGTAATATTTCACCCGTTATAATGGGTGAAATATTACAAATCGCTCTGATTGGCAGTTTCACTTTCAACAGCCAATCAGAGCGATCGTAGCCACGGGGGGGTGAAGCCACCCCCCCTGGGCTAAACTACCACTCCCCCTGTCTCTGCAGATCGGGTGAAATGGGAGTTAACCCTTTCACCCGGCCTGCAGGGATGCGATCTTTCCATGACGCCACATAGGCGTCATGGGTCGGATTGGCACCGACTTTCATGACGCCTACGTGCGTCATGGGTCGGGAAGGGGTTAAGGGGTTAAATGGCGGAAAAAATTGGCGTGGGCTCCCACGCAATTTTCTCCGCCAGAGTAGTAAAGCCAGTGACTGAGGGCAGATATTAATAGCCTGGAGAGGGTCCATGATTATTGCCCCCCCTGGCTAAAAACATCTGCCCCCAGCCACCCCAGAAAAGGCACATCTGGAAGATGCGCCTTTTCTGGCACTTGGCCACTCTCTTCCCATTCCCGTGTAGAGGTGGGATATGGGGTAATGAAGGGTTAATGCTTCCTTGCTATTGTAAGGTGGCATTAAGCTAAATTAATAATGGAGAGGCGTCAATTATGACACCTATCCATTATTAATCCAATACTAGTAAAGGGTTAAAAAAAAACACAAACACATTATTAAAAATTATTTTAATGAAATAAAAACAAAGGTTGTTGTAATAATTTATTCTACGCTCAATCCATCTGAAGACCCTCGCTCTGTAACAAACAAAAAATAATAAACCAACAATATACATACCTTCCGAAGATCTGTAACGTCCCACGATGTAAATCCATCTGAAGGGGTTAAAATATTTTGCAGCCAGGAGCTCTGTTAATGCAGCGGTGCTCGTGGCTGCAAAACCCCGGGGAATGAAGGTAAAGTAGGTCAATGACCTATATTTACCTTCATTTGCGGTGAGGCGCCCTCTGCTGGTTGTTCCTGGAGCGTGGGAACTTTCCTAGAAGGCTCCCAGGCTCGAGTTCATATGAGGACAACCAGCAGGGGGCGCATCACCGCGAATGAAGGTAAATATAGGTCATTGACCTACTTTACCTTCATTCCCCGGGGTTTTGCAGCCACAAGCACCGCTGCATTAACAGAGCTCCTGGCTGCAAAATATTTTAACCCCTTCAGATGGATTTACATCGTGGGACGTTACAGATCAACGGAAGGTATGTATATTGTTGGTTTATTATTTTTTGTTTGTTACAGAGTGAGGGTCTTCAGATGGATTGAGCGTAGAATACATTATTACAACAACCTTTGTTTTTATTTCATTAAAATAATTTTTAATAATGTGTTTGTGGTTTTTTAACCCCTTTACTAGTATTGGATTAATAATGGATAGGTGTCATAATTGACGCCTCTCCATTATTAATTTGGCTTTATGTCACCTTACAATAGCAAGGTGGCATTAACCCTTCATTACCCCATATCCCACCGCTACACGGGAATGGGAAGAGAGTGGCCAAGTGCCAGAATAGGCGCATCTTCCAGATGTGCCTTTTCTGGGGTGGCTGGGGGCAGATGTTTTTAGCCGAAGGGGGCCAATAATCATGGACCCTTTCCAGGCTATTAATATCTGCCCTCAGTCACTGGCTTTACTACTCTGGCGGAGAAAATTGCGCGGGAGCCCACGCCAATTTTTTCCGCCATTTAACCCTTTAATTTTATAGCTAGAACGGCCAAATTTTGCATATACACACTACTAACATTAGTAGTGTGGAATATGCAAAAAAAAGGGGGATATTACATGGTTTACTGTATGTAAACCATGTCTCATATCATGTCGAGTTTAGGAAGGAGATAGCAAAAGCCGGCAATTGAATTACCGGCTTTAAAGCTATCTAGCGCTGTATGAAGTAATAATATATATACATATATGTGTCTCACTGACATATATATATATATATATATACCTATTCTATGTGTACACATTTATTCTACCTATTCTACTGTAAGCTGTCAGTGTGATTTTACTGTACACCGCACTGAATTGCCGGCTTTTCTCTCTAACACCGCTGCGTATTTCTCGCAAGTCACACTGCTGGTCCGTGTGTAATCCGTATTTTTCTGGCTTCCATAGACTTTCATTGGCGTTTTTTTTTTAGCAATACGGTGACAAATGCAGCATGCTGCGATTTTCTACGGCCGTAGAAAGCCGTATAATACTGATCAGTAAAATACGGCAGATAGGAGCAGGGGCATAGAGAATAATTGGGACGTTTGTTAGGCGTGTTTTACGGACGTATTTTATGCGCTCATACGTCCGTAAAACTCGCTAGTGTGACGCCGGCCTATTTCTGCAAAAATTTTACCTAAAACTACAGCATATTTTCACACAAGTCCTAAAAGTAAAGAGAACCAACTCAAACAAACTGGTCAAAAATATTAGAGATTGCCATTTTATAAATAAGAAAAATCTTCCCATATCATATGTTTGTGAGTGGACATAGTATGTGAAGCTTTGCTTTCACTATCTGGTGTGGATCATGTTGTGCTGCAATAATTGAATCTAAATGTTTTTAGTAATTGCTGATTACTATTGGTTCTGCAGATCGGCTTACAATAATTATTGGCCATTTTTCACTACAAAACAACTTTGACTCTTATGTTGGTGGGTTTTCTCCCATGAACTGCTCCCTTCAGGTACTTCCACAACATTACTATAGAATTAACAACAAGACTTTGACTTGACCATTCCAAAACTTTAACTTTACCTTTGAGATTCAGCTCATGGATAGATGTCCTGACTACTGATGATGAGCAAAAGTGCTCGGATAAGGTGTTATCCGAGCATGCTGGTGTACTAACCGAGTGCCTTCGGCATGCTCAAAAAATATGTAAACAGGCAATTCCTGCTTGTGTTACGGCTATCAAACAGCCATGAGACATGCAACCACTGGGCCTAGAACATATTTTTCGATCAAGCCGAAGTCACTCGGTTAGCAGACAAGGTTGCTCGGATAACACCTTATCCAAGCACCTTCGCTCATCACTAGTCCTGACATTTTTCATTAGAATTTATTTGCTGGTATCATTTAGAATTCATTGTTCTATTAATGATGGCAAGCCACACTGGCCCAAATCCAGCATAACAGACCCAAACCATGATAGTACCACCATCGTTTTTCAAAGATTATATGAGCTTTTTATGCTATAATACTGTTTTTTTTCTTTCCCTGAACATAACACTTATCATTTAAATAAAAATCTCTATCTTAGTCTCAGTTGACCATAAACATTGTTCCGATAGACTTCTGGCTTGTTTGGGTCATCTTTAGAAAACTGCAGATGGGCAGAAAAGTTTTTGCTGTGGCTTTCTCCTTGTAGTCATTATTTTTCAGTGTCCTCCTGATGGTGGACTTATGAACATTAACATTAGCTAATGTGAGAGGCCTTTAGATGCTTTGAGGTTACCTTGGGTTCCTTTGTGATCTCGCAGAATACTATACTCCTTGCTATTGAAGTGATCTTTGTTGGTCTATCACACCTAGTGAGGGTAATATTCATCTTGAATTGACCACAATCTGTCTGAATGGATTGGTGGAGTCCATACTCTTTAGAGATGGTTTTGTAACATTTTCCAGCGTGATGAGCATCAACAAACCATCTTCTAAGGTGCTCAGAAATCTCCTTTGTTTGTGTCATGATACACTTCCACAGATGCATTGTGACAATTAGACTTTGATACATCTCTGTTCTTTAAATAAAATAGGTCACCCACTCACCCATAATTGTCATCCTATTTATTGAAAACACTAGATTCTAAATTCACCTTAAAATTATCTGCTAAAGTTATATTAAAAGTTCACATATTTTAGCCACTCCCAGACATGTGGTATTGAGTCATCTTCATTAAAAAAAAAATGACAAAAACTCTTTTTTTTTGTACTCATTTGTTTGATTTGGTTCCCTTTATCTACTTTTAAGACTTGGATTAAAAAATCTGATGTTGTTTTAAGTCATATTTAAGCAGAAATATGGAAAATTCTGAAGGTTTCACAAACTTTCAAGCACTACTGTATCTATATAAAGGCCATTAGTTCTTCACGTCTAGGCAGCGTAGTCGCAGACACTCTCCATATCCAGATCTCCAGCTTTTTTTAACATTTCAAGAAATCAATTTAAGAAAAATGATAGCGATGTAAATCTTAAAATTATTTATTACATTTATTGAGGTTGGGCAATTGTGTGAAATAGGTTTTTTTCTACTATTTTGCGTGGATTATATACATTGCACATTTTAGAGGCAATTCCCTGCAAAACTATGAAAGTGACTTGAGTGGTTAAAAGGACTAATACCAAAAAAAAAGCAATTCCAAGTGGAAATAAAGTACAATAAAACATAAAATTCCGGTTTGGTCATTTATGAAGGGATTAAGAAAAGTCATAAATGCCACATACCTATTAAAGTTACACATGCTGGTATTACCAATTCTGATCAAGGTTTGTTGTATATATTACCTCCCTTTATATCCTGCTCATACAAGATTAGTTTAAAAAGAAAACTAATACACTTATAAAGTGTGACATCACTAAGAGCTGTCATCTCTCAAGTTTTGGTCTCAAATCTATATACAGAATAAATTGAAAAATGACGCCTTATCTCTAATAAAATATGCTCTGCTTTATAATAAATCTACCTGTTAAGGTATTATTATTATTCTTTATTTATATAGCACCATTGATTCCATGGTGCTGTACATGAGAAGGGGTTACATACAAATATGTTCACACAGTGCTTTTCTTTTCAGTGTTTTTTTCCGCATGAAAAACACACTGTTGGCAGGAAAAACACTATATACATTATGCATGTTTTTATGCATTTTTTGTAAATACATTTTGGATGTTTTTTATGCATTCAGTTGAATTGGTAAAAAACCACTGAAAGAATTGACATGCTGCGATATGAAAAAAAATGTATTGCTGCTCAAAAAAATGCAAGAAAAACAATGCACCTTGTGAAAGAGATTTTAGAAAAATCTCAATTATTCTGCCATCATTGTAAAACATTTTTTTCCGCACAGAAAAAATATGCAGCAAAAACACAAAGTGAGAACAAGCCATTATTGTTACTTTCATATTTATCACATTAAAACTATTTTCAACAATTCAAACCCCAGTCACGGTCACTCTTATTTGATACCCCAGTTATTGCACCTCCTATTTATATTTATCTCATATCTAATACATTAAGTTTAAAAATATAAAGTTTAAATCTTTCCCCGTTGACCACTTTTTCTATAAAAAAAATTTTTTTTAGAAACTTGTAACTTGCAAGACTCGGCCCATTACAATTTTTTGCTTGAATTAACCATCTAGGAAATTAGGTCTCCTAGTAGAGATAAGTGGATCTTTTAAAATTCTTATTTGTCTCCAGAATTTTCCCCCTAAAATTTAATTGTATGAAACCCAATAGTAAGAAGCTTGTAATTGCTCATAAAATACACGTGTGAAAGAGAGAGAGAAAACTGCTGACCTTAAGAGCTTACACTCTACAGGAGAGAGAACCCCTCTGACCATAACAGCTTACACTCTACAGGAGAGAGAGGACCCCGCTGACCATAAGAGCTTACACTCTACAGGAGAGAGAGGACCCCGCTGACCATAAGAGCTTACACTCTACAGGAGAGAGAGAACCCCTCTGACCATAAGAGCTTACACTCTACAGGAGAGAGAGGACCCCTCTGACCATAAGAGCTTACACTCTACAGGAGAGAGAGAACCCCTCTGACCATAAGAGCTTACACTCTACAGGAGAGAGAGGACCCCGCTGACCTTAAGAGCTTACACTATACAGGAGAGAGAACCCCCCTGACCATATGAGCTTACACTCTACAGGAGAGAGAGGACCCCGCTGACCATAAGAGCTTACACTCTACAGGAGAGAGAGGACCCCACTGACCATAAGAGCTTACACTCTACAGGAGAGAGAGGACCTCACTGACCATAAGAGCTTACACTCTACAGGAGAGAGAGGACCCCACTGACCATAAGAGCTTATACTCTCCAGGAGAGAGAGAGGACCCCGCTGACCATAAGAGCTTACACTCTACAGGAGAGAGTGAGAGGACCCTGCTGACCATAAGAGCTTATACTCTCCAGGAGAGAGAGAGGACCCAGCTGACCATAAGAGCTTACACTCTACAGGAGAGAGAACCCCTCTGACCATAAGAGCTTACACTCTACAGGAGAGAGGACCCCGCTGACCATAAGAGCTTACACTCTACAGGAGAGAGGACCCCGCTGACCATAAGAGCTTACACTCTACAGGAGAGAGGACCCCGCTGACCATAAGAGCTTACACTCTACAGGAGAGAGAACCCCTCTGACCATAAGAGCTTACACTCTACAGGAGAGAGAGGATCCGACTGACCATAAGAGCTTACACTCTACAGGAGAGAGAGGATCCGACTGACCATAAGAGCTTACACTCTATAGGAGAGAGAGAGGATCCGACTGACCATAAGAGCTTACACTCTACAGGAGAGAGAGAGGATCCGACTGACCATAAGAGCTTACACTCTGCAGGAGAAAGAGAGAACCCTGCTGACTATAAGAGCTTACAGTCTACAGAAGAGAGCGAGGACCCCGGTGACCATAACAGCTTGCACTCTACAGCAAAGAGAGTCCTACCCAGTGACTCTGGAAATGAAATACGACTTTGATGTGGAAACTGTGTTCCAATGAGAATTGCTGATCTGTGATGGCCGAGGCATTCACCATCACTGTACAAGGTATGATAATCCGCTAGATAGCTGGAGGGCCTTACGGGGAATCTGAGTGGCTATGAGATAAGAAATTAGCCTGCTTGCTGATGCTTCATCAGTGTAGGAAATGGTGCTTTTTTGTGTGTGTAAAACGCAAATCAAAGCTCAAAATGTTTGTATTCATGTGACACTGGGAATTTCAGGAAATTCGAATTGAACTTGATTGTCTGCCGATCTGTTAATCACTAGTCGTTAATCGCTAGGTAATTTATGACCATATCCCCCTCTTAAATTGGTGACATAGTGGCAAGTATGACAGCCATTTTAGCTCAACCAGGATTGCTCAGTGTTTTTCTGAATTACTCTTTCTAGCTAAGCTGTGAGTAACAACTTCCAGAATAACATAAATGGGAATGATGTGTGAATCGGGACATTAGTGAAGCTAGTTGTAATGGTGAATCACCAGAATTTCACATTTAACATGCACAAAGATAGCATCGAGAGACTATTTTGATAGAATTTGAACATTTTCACAAACAAAACCAATTCCAGGAACACACTAATAAAGGCTGGCACTGTCTTGGAAATTAGGCACAGATGGCAGCAATGTGATCTGTGGCTGTTAGGTAGTCACACTCCTTTCCATGTTGGAGAATATTAACATCTATTTCCAATTCTAAATGAGTCATGCTTGTTTCAACACATTGTCAGTACAATTAAATCTGTAGACTTTGCCAAAAACATAGATTTGTGTGAGATTTGTGAGTGGTGATCGTTGTGGACAATGTTTGCCAAAATTTGTTTACACCATCGTCGGCAGTCATTAATTATATTAACCTCTATTGTTCATAAAAGCCCCAAGGAAAAGCAAAAGAAAAACAAGTAAAACACTACAAACAATAAATCTGGATCTGATTACTATTTGCTTTTAGTCCTCGTTTGGTTAAAACATGATGCATAGGGAAAAATATGATGTGACCCAACCACTAGAGTAACATTATACCAGCTTGATGCTTGCATTGCTGTCGTAAGGGTTTTGTATAATCTTGTAATTCATGTAAATACATAGAAGCGAAACAAATACTCAGAACCTCCTGTAAAAAACAACCGTTTAGAATGAAAGAGTAAATAGAAGAGGGAGGAAAAGGGAGATGCAGCTGCAGATTTTCACTTAATATTTTAGTAAATCTACAAGAATGGGAGCCGTAAGAGAAAACATGATTTCCTAAGAGTATAAATGGACAAATCGATTCATAATAAATTAAATTAATTATAAATGGATTCTGTATATGGCTGGGATCGGGTTAAAAAAAATTAAAAATTATACTCCCCCGTCCAAGGTCTGCCGCCACTCTCACTTTGGATAGGTCTTCTTTTGGTCTTCTATTCAGTCTGGATCTTCCAGTACTACCTAATCTTTATGTGGAGCGTACCACGCATCAATGACATGGGTCATTCCTCTCGTGACTACGTGTTGCCTAGTTAACTAATCAGCGATGGAAAATCTGGACCGAAGAGCATACCAGAGAGAAGATAGAAAAACAAAGACCAACCAAAGCAAGCGGAAAACCTTACAGGAAGTTGTAGACACCATATAGATGAGGGTTGGGCTTAGAACCGGTGAGTATAATTTTTTTCGCTATGGACTCAACTGGTGAGGTAGATCCTCCAAGCCAAAAATCCAGGTGGGCACTTGGGCCACAGGCATCAGTCTGATATAGGTAGTAGTGGTACTGTTGACCACAGGCAGACAGGAGACCTGGAACTGGTAGCAGACATCCTGGAAGCCGCAGGCAGACAGGAGACCTGGAACCGGTAGCAATCGGTAGCAGAGGTTCTTTAAGCCTCATGTGGACAGTAAACAGGGAACAGTTAGCACAGTTTTTGGAAACCAAAGGCGTACAGAAGACTGAGAACAGGTAGCACTGGTCTTAGAGGCTGCAGGCGGGCAGGATACCAGGAAGCTGGTAGCAGAGGTTTTGGAGGCTGGGAACAAGTATTTGAAACACAGACAAGCTTAGTGTCTTATTACCAAGACAAAGGCAGAGGATTAAATGGGAAAACAACTGGATACTTGCAAAACCCGACATGGAACACAAGAGAGTTTAGCGGACAGAGAGCAAAACCTTGACCTGGGAACAGGTGTGTAACATTTTTATGCCTTTTGAACCCCTTGCAAACTTCCATTTAAAAAAAAAATTGGAGAACATAGGAGTATTTTTGGTTAAAAAAGTATTTTATTGTTAACATCTCATATTAAAAACTACAGTGACAGCACTGCATATTAGTCCATTTATTATGATTTAGGGTCTGTTGAGAGCTCAAAGGAAAATAATTGTCTTTTCATGTTATTCGGAATCTGCTCGTCTCACCTCAATGCACATAGTACAGCGCTTATATCACACGAGGAACAGTCTTTCTCTCAATGAAAATATACAGGTGACACACTTAGGCTTTTTTGCAATGGTAGGTTCAATTTACAGTTGAATACAATTAATTAACTAGTGCTTGTTCATCGCTTCTTTCTTTTACAAGGGCAATGTGAAAAATTCCAGAATTGATTTTGCTCTATTCGTTCCTGTTAAATGGTGCTTATGGCAGTTTTACACTGTACCTAGTGGATGATTAAAGGGATAGCTGTTGTATAACAAGTAGTTGGGATAATTTCATAGGAAATTAACTGGACAGGAGTTGTCTGTCTTTGTATGATGAGTCCACGTTCACATATTCACGATTTGTCAGCCAAAATCATGAGTGGAACAATCAGAGTAAAAGTATAAGGCCACGTTCACACTATCAGTATTTGGTCAGTATTTTACATCAGTATTTGTAAGCCAAAACCAGGAGTGGATCAAAAATGCAGAAGTGGTGACATGTTTCCATTATACTTTTCCTCTGATTGTTCCTCACCTTGTTTTGGCTTACCAATACTGGAGTGAAACACTGACCAAATACTGAACGTGTGAACGTAACCTGACATTCAAATACTGATGAAGCAAAACAGATATTTGACTTTTATCATATTTCATAGTTAGATATAAATGCAGGTTTTATTTGTAGTCCTCTTGTAAAAGACACAGGGGCCACATAAAAATATCACCACATTTCAAAAGGTAAAAAGACAAGAAGTCAAAACTCAGAAGAAGTATTTAAAAATTAAAATGTACAGTAAAATTATTAATCAAGTACCGTAAGTAAAAATTGCACTGAAAAGTCAATCATTTTTTTCTTTACATACCGTACATTTTATTTTATTTATCTGAGAATTTTAACCTTGTATTTTAGATTTTGATTTTGAATTCTTATTTTTTATTGCTTCAGGTTTCTGATTTCTTACCTCAACATTTTATTTTAGATGTCCTCCAAAGAAAATCACAGAGATTAATAGGAAATTAAACAGAGTAAAATCGCGTAACAGTCCTTTATGCTACTGACATTAGAATAAGTTGGTAGAAATGCCCATATATAATAGATAAATCTCAGCCAAACCAGCTGATGTCAGCAGTCATAGATTCTTACTTTCTATCGTGTATGATGGGATGTCCCAAGCAGAGTGTGCATGTTTATGCTGTATGTGAAGATAGCTGCCGGCAAAATGAGCATTCTAACGACAGCTTTCTAGGGTGTATGGCCTCCTTGACCAATAAGAGTATGCAAACTGAGATGTGAATAATACACATGTAGACAAAATTGTTGGCCCCCTTTTGTTAGAGTTCTCTTATACTGGCATATAACACGGCCGAGTGCTAGCCGATGTTTTGTCAGGTAGCTCTCAACCAATGTTATACTATGGGGCAGTGCACTTATCTTCTCATGCTGTATCGCAATCGCAGCATGAGCCTGCTACGAGTACAGCCGATGATTGGATCACGTGCACCCATAAACGTCTATGGGTGCATGTGAAACATTCAACCGCACTCAGATACACAAGACACAGAACACAATGGAGAAGATGGAGAAATTACGTTCTTGATCTTCTCCGCAACAGTGCTGCAATTCTCTCATGCGAGTGAACTGGAATACACTCAGATGACACTCGGCTCAAACTCTGAGTCAAGGTGAAAAAAATAAACCTTCACAAAGCTCCATTGAGCACAATTTTTTTTGTTTTATTTCGCGATGAACGAGAACTAAACTGCTTGAATGCTCGTTTCAAGTAGCAAGTATAAAGGAAGTAAATGAAAAATCTGAGCATTTTTCCTGCAGACCTTACAAGGAGGTCTGGGGAGCAGTAAAAATGTTGATATTTATGCAAAAACTGCTGAATGGAAGGAGAACAGCATGGGGAAGACCCTTGGAAGTTTCTCTCACTCCCAGATCGCTGCTGAGAACAATGATGCCACACTTTTACTCCATTTTAAGGACTGACAATAAAACACTCAAAATCGACGAGAAATTTGAGTTTACAGGAAAAAAAATGTAAAGAAAAATTATTTTCTATATATTGACTTGTATTTAAGACAAAATTTAAAAAAAATAATAATTTAAGTAAACCAAAATTGATTTTTTTATTAAAAATTTGAAATTTCAGTGTAATTTATGAAGGAAGCAAGAGCTGTCAAAAATGTGGTGGGCAGGGACTCAGATACACCCTGTAATAGACATAAAGTAAATTGTCATGTAGTAATACTCCTAGACTGACAAAGGCTATGCACTAAGTGCAAAACCTGACAAAAATTACAAGCAGGGTCATCCATAAATCCTTGAAGGCACCAACTATAGTACATCATCCAAATGTTGTGAACAAAGTATAGTTGTGGTACTCCTACACTTATAAAAGTTCTGCACACTACAAATTCTGACAAAAACGATAAGCAGGGTCATCCATACACCCTTGAAGGCACCAACTGTAGTACCTAATTCAAATATTGTGAACAAAGTGTAGTTGTGGTACTCCTACACTCAAAGGCTCTGCACGCAGTGCAATGCCAGAAAGAAATTATACACAGGCTCATCCATCGACCCTTGAAAGCAACAACAAGAGGGCCTCATTAAAATATTAAGAAAGTGTAGATGTTGTGCTCCTACACTCATAAAGGCTCTGAACAAAGTGCTATGCCATGAAAAAATTATGAGAAGGGTAAGACAGTCATCCATAGACCCTTGAAGTCAACATCTGGAGTTGATGCACTCCTACACACATACAGTTTTGTCACAAAGTGCAAAGTCAGGACAAAATTATCCAGTTATCCATAGACCCTTGAAGGCAACAACTGGCAGGCCTCATTCAAACATTGAAAATTAATAACACTTTATGTGCTGCTGTCATCTGGTAGTGTGGAAAAGTTGGGGCTAATCCAAGCTTTGTTCATTTTTATCAGAGTGAGCCATTACTCTTTTTTGGCCAAAATGAATGTAAAGCGAGGGTCACTGGAAAGGCTGCAGTACATATTGTTTTCCATATGTGCCAAGGTCCCTACAGTCAACACTTCCCTGCCTCCACCATGATGACTACTCTCCATCTCTTCCTTCTCCTCCATCTCTTCATCCTCATTCTCCTCCTCAGCCCATTAACATAGGAGAGATGGGACAAAGCTTGTGTGGGTATTAGCCTCTGTTGATCAATCAGTTCTTGTTCCTCTTCCTCATCCTCCTCAGTCTTCACATCCTGATTTTTACCCAGTCTGTGCTGAGCAGATGAGATGAGGCTGGTTAGTATCTCCCTGTAAAATGTATTCCTTCATCTCTACCTGGTCTGCATGCAAAGCATCATGTTTAATTATCAGCAGCAACTGTTTAAGTAGGCACAGAAGAATAACAAGAAACGTGTTAAACTGTATGGATGAACAATTGAATTCATAAAATTTTTTGGAAGGGTATTTGGGAGTCTTATATACCACCTAAATGTAACAAGAATCGTGTTAAACTGTATGGATGACTAGTTGAATCCATTAAAAAAAATTAACTTTTTTGGAGTATTATATACCACTGAAATTTAACTAGTTGAATTCAGACACATTTTTCAATGTTTTTTTTAAGTATTATGTACCCCTGAAATGTAACAGAAAGCATTTAATAATCTATGAATGACTAATTAAATACAGACAAATTTTTCGACACTATTTTGTAGTATTATAAAAAACTGAGAGTTAACAGAAAACACCTAATACTGTATGGATGACTAAATTAATCCAGACATATTTTTCACGGCATTTTCTGAGTTTTACATACCACCAAAATTCAACAGAAAGCACCTAATATTGTATGGATGAGTAATTGAATTCTGACTATATTTTCAATGCTTTTTTGCAGTGTTATATACCACCCTAATATCACAGAAAGCATATAATACTCCATGTATAATTGATTGAATACAGAAACATTTTTACAACACTTTTTTTAGTGTTATATACCACAGAAATGTCACAAAAAGCACCCAATACTCTATGGACGACTAATTGAATAGTGACAAATTTTTAAATGCTTTTTTTAGAGTCTTATATACCACAGAAATTTAGCAAAAACCCCTAGTACACTATGGATGACTAATTGAATCCAGATAAATTTTTTAAAAGCATTTTAATCCTATATACTACCAAATGTAACAGTAAGCACCTAATACCTTATGGATGACTAATTTAATCTATACAAATTTTTCACTGCTTTTTTGCAGTGTTATACAGTACAGACCAAAAATTTGGACACACCTTCTCATTTAAAGATTTTTCTGTATTTTCATGACTAGGTATGGGTATTTATGGCTGGGTATTTATGCACGCCACTTTCAAGAGTTAGGACACCCCCCCGGAAGAAGCTGGGCAAAACGCACGTCGGGGCGGGAGGTTCTCTAGATCCCACGAGTGGCACTATCTGGATCTTTAGCAGTAATCAGGTAAAATTACATCTCCTACTTTCACTCTTATTCGGATACTTAATATGATTATTCGCTTGTACTATCCCTGATGGGATTTATATTTGAGAAGTATATTGTTGTGAATTCCGTTCTCGGGCTCCCTCCGGTGGTTGGAAATGGCACTTTTGTGAGTTCTGCTCTTGGGCTCCCTCCGGTGGTTTTAAGTGGTATGGCTGCTCCTTGGATTTAGTAGTCTGCAGCTTATTTCACTGATTACTTTTCTGCTCTACTATTTATGCCTTGCTTTTCCTTTAGCCAGTGCCTCTTGTCAATGTTCCTGGTTGGATTCACATCTCTTTTTGGATTTCCCTGTTATCCTGATCAGCTCAGCAAAGATAAGTTTTGGCCTTGCTCTTTCTGTCCACTTGTTGTGGACTTCAATGTTCAGCACTTTCTATGTTTTTGTCCAGCTTTTCAGTTAAGCTGGAAGCTCTGGGAAGCAGATTTACCCTCCACACCTTTAGTCAGGTGTGGAGATTTTGTAAACTCTGTGTGGATTTTTCTAGTTGTTTTTTACTGACCGCACAGCACTCTGTTCTATTCTTTCTGTCTAGCTAGACTGGCCTCCTTTGCTACAATCTGGTTTTTCATTCTATGTATGTCATTTCCCTCTCCACTCACAGCCATTATTTGTGGGGGGCTGTCTGTCCTTTGGGGATTTTCTCTGAGGCAAGATAGCTTTTCTGCTTCTGTCTTTAGGGGTAGTTAGAACTTCGGCTGTGATGAGGTGTCTAGGGAGCGTTAGGAACATCCCACGGCTACTGCTAGTTGTGTGTTATGTTTAGGAACTGCGGTCAGTATAGTTACCACCTCCCTCTGAGCTTGTCCCATGTTGCTCTTAAACCACCAGATCATTACACAGATCATAACAGTACAAGAGGCCAAAAATGAATGCATATCAAAAGAAGGAAAAGAAGTTCTGAGCCATTTTTTTTTCTGCACTCTGTTTTGCCTTTTTTTTCCTCTTGATCTCTGGGTGGTTCTGGATTTTGACGCTGGCATGGATGTGCAGGGTTTATTTTCCCGTGTCGATCAACTTGCTGCAAGAGTACAGAGTATCCAAGATTATGTTGTCCAGACTCCGGCTTTAGAGCCTAAAATTCCTACTCCTGATTTGTTTTTTGGGGACAGATCCAAGTTTTTGAACTTTAAAAATAACTGCAAACTGTTTTTTGCTTTGAAACCCCGTTCCTCTGGTGATCCCACCCAACAGGTTAAGATTGTCATATCTCTGCTGCATGGTGACCCTCAGGATTGGGCATTTTCCCTAGAATCTGGGGATCCAGCCTTGCTTAATGTTGATACGTTTTTTCAGGCATTGGGGTTACTGTACGATGAACCTAATTCGGTGGAGCATGCTGAGAAAACCTTGTTGGCCCTGTGCCAGGGTCATGAAGCGGCAGAATCTTATTGCCAGAAATTTAGAAAATGGTGTGTGCTGACTAAGTGGAATGAGGATGCTTTGGCGGCAATTTTCAGAAAGGGCCTGTCTGAATCTGTTAAAGATGTTATGGTGGGGTTCCCTACGCCTGCTGGTTTGAGTGAATCTATGTCTCTAGCCATACAGATTGATCGGCGTCTGCGCGAGCGCAAAGCTGTGCACCATATGGCAGTGTCCTCTGAGCAGAATCCTGAGCCTATGCAATGTGATAGGATTTTGACTAGAGCAGAACGGCAGGAATTCAGATGTCAGAATAGGCTGTGTTTTTACTGTGGTGATTCTGCGCATGTTATTTCTGATTGCCCTAAGCGTACTAAGAGGGTTGCTAGGTCTGTTACTATCAGTACTGTACAGCCTAAATTTCTCTTATCTGTGACCCTGATTTGCTCATTATCGTCCTTTTCTGTCATGGCATTTGTGGATTCAGGTGCTGCCCTGAACTTAATGGACTTGGAATTCGCCAGGCGCTGTGGTTTTTCCTTGCAGCCTTTGCAGAGCCCTATTCCTTTGAGGGGCATTAATGCTACACCATTGGCAAAGGGTAAACCTCAGTACTGGACACAGCTGACCATGTACATGACTCCTGCACATCAGGAAGATTGCCGTTTTTGGTATTGCATAACTTGCATGATGTTGTTGTGCTGGGTTTTCCATGGTTACAGGAACATAATCCGGTGCTCGATTGGAAAACTATGTCTGTGACTAGTTGGGGTTGTCAAGGGGTACATAGTGACGTTCCTTTGATGTCAATTTCCTCTTCCCCCTCTTCTGAGGTCCCTGAGTTTTTGTCGGATTTCCAGGATGTATTTGATGAGCCCAAGTCCAGTTCCCTTCCTCCTCATAGGGACTGTGATTGTGCTATTGAATTGATTCCTGGCTGCAAGTTCCCTAAAGGCCGACTTTTCAATCTGTCTGTGCCAGAGCATGCCGCCATGCGGAATTATGTTAAGGAGTCTTTGGAGAAGGGGCATATTCGGCCGTCTTCGTCACCATTAGGAGCGGGTTTCTTTTTTGTTGCTAAGAAGGATGGCTCTTTGAGACCCTGTATAGATTATCGTCTTCTTAATAAGATCACGTCAAGTTCCAATACCCCTTGCCTTTGCTTTCTGATTTGTTTGCTCGGATTAGGGGGGCTAGTTGGTTTACTAAGATTGACCTTCGAGGGGCATATAATCTTATTCGTATCAAACAAGGTGACGAATGGAAGACTGCATTTAATACGCCCGAGGGCCATTTTGAATATCTGGTGATGCCTTTCGGGCTTTCTAATGCTCCTTCTGTATTTCAGTCCTTCATGCATGATATTTTCCGCAATTACCTTGATAAATTCATGATTGTGTATCTGGATGATATTTTGGTTTTTTCCGATGATTGGGAGTCTCATGTGAAGCAGGTCAGGATGGTATTTCAGATCCTTTGTGATAATGCTTTGTTTGTGAAAGGGTCTAAGTGCCTATTCGGAGTTCAGAAGGTCTCTTTTTTGGGTTTTATTTTCTCTCCCTCGTCTATGGAAATGGATCCTGTCAAGGTCCAAGCCATTCATGACTGGATTCAACCCACATTCCTATCGCCGCTTCATTGCCAACTTTTCCAGTGTGGTTAAGCCTCTTACTGATTTGACGAAGAAAGGTGCTGATGTGACGAATTGGTCCTCTGTGGCTGTTGAGGCCTTTCAGGAGCTTAAACGCCGATTTACTTCTGCCCCTGTGTTGCGTCAGCCGGATGTTTCTCTTCCTTTTCAGGTTGAGGTTGACGCTTCTGAGATTGGGGCAGGGGCCGTTTTGTCTCAGAGGAATTCTGATGGTTCTTTGATGAAACCGTGTGCTTTTTTTTCCAGAAAGTTTTCGCCTGCGGAGCGCAATTATGACGTCGGCAATCGTGAGTTGTTGGCTATGAAGTGGGCATTTGAGGAGTGGTGACATTGGCTTGAGGGAGCCAAACACCGCGTTGTGGTCTTGACTGATCATAAGAATCTGATTTACCTCGAGTCGGCCAAGCGGCTGAACCCTAGACAGGCTCGATGGTCTCTGTTTTTCTCCCGTTTTGATTTTGTGGTCTCGTATCTTCCGGGATCTAAGAATGTTAAGGCTGATGCTCTCTCTAGGAGTTTTTTGCCTGATTCTCCTGGAGTCCTTGAGCCGGTTGGCATTCTTAAGGATGGGGTGATTCTTTCTGCTATCTCCCCTGATTTGCGGCGGGTGCTTCAGGAATTCCAGGCCAATTGTTAGGACTGGCGGAACGCACCAAGTAAGATGATATAGATGCGTTCGCAGTCCGGGGTCCACCGTGCAGGCGAAACCCGCTGCTAGTGAATGACAGACTATATGGCGGTGCTAAAAGTATAAACACGTGGGTTAAGCCTCACCCAACGTGAAGAAAGCGATCCTGTTAAGTCACAGGACCGCGGTACCGCACATAGAGCGCGAGCAAGTAGTCAGCGAACTTAACCCCGAAAGGGATTGAAGTCCGATTAGACCCTTGCTGGCACAACACCGCAACTGGGTGTGTAATGAACCTTATTAGTAATAAATGAGCACAAGAGTGCGTGCGATGCCGCACTGACGGACGCCACTAACCACCCAGGCTTGGGTATGGAAAGCGCAAGGCAAGCGCACGGCGCCGTACTGGCAGGCACAGCTAAAGGACGCTGTGATGTGTGAAACATACATATGGATAGTCGGGCGCTAGAGAGCTACCATCATCCGCGAGCAGTCAACAACTCTAGGGAGCGATACTTAGGAGCTTTCATCCATCGACATACATCCATCTACACACACACATAATAATTGTACACTAGCGCATGGCCGTGCGGTCATGCGCAGTTTATATAGTTGCAGGACAGGAAGTGGCCACAAAAACTTTGCCCTTCCAAGACCTGCCAAGAGGACCAATGGAATGCGCTGCAGAGCCTGAGCACATGACCCTCGATCTCCAACGGGAGATCTTGCCGTGGGCATGCTCAGTGTGCGCAAATAAGGACTTAGTCCCAGAGAAGTCCGCTCGTTGCTGACCAGCACTGACTTTAATGGCAGGAGCTGAAGAAGCAGCAGTAACTCTCTGCACAGAGCGAGACCGAGCAAGACGCTGGGACCGACGTCCCTGCTGAGCAGACTCCACTGCGGCTGGATAGGAATGGGAGACCGCAGCGGAGACGGCCCGAGATTCCCCCTGTGCAGAAGTGGGAACTCGAGACCTAACATTACCCCCCCTCCTAGGGCCCCCTCCTCCTTGGGCCTCGCTACGCTCGAAGGCAGCAATGAGCTGTGGGGCCCGAATGTTTTCAGCAGGTTCCCATGACCTGTCCTCTGGGCCATGACCCTTCCAATCCACCAAATAGAACTTTTTGCCGCGTACCACCTTGCACCCCAAAATAGCTTTCACCTCATAATCGTCCGTACACGAACCCGATGTCCCGGCAGATGACTCGGAAAACCGGGACATGTATACGGGTTTCAAGAGGGATACGTGAAAGGTGTCGGTGATACCCAAGCGTGGAGGAAGAGCCAGACGGTAGACCACGGGATTAACCTGTTCGAGAACTTTGAAGGGACCCAAGTAGCGAGGAGCAAACTTAGTGGACTCAACTCGCAGCCTGATGTTACGGGCGGAGAGCCACACCAAGTCGCCAGGGGCAAAGGTCGGAGCGGGGCGCCGATGAACATCGGCGGAGGACCTCATTCTCTCCTTGGAGGCCCGAATGGCATCCTGCGTGCGATCCCAAATGTCCCGTGCCTCCACAGCCCAGTCTGCCACCCTGGAGTCAGCGGAAGACACAGGCATGGGCACAGGAACACGCGGATGCTGGCCATAATTTAAGAGGAATGGAGTCTGACCGGTGGAGTTGGCTACGGCATCATTAAGTGCAAACTCTGCCCACGGTAGCAAGGATGCCCAGTCATCCTGCCTGGCAGAAACAAAATGTCGCAGATATGTGACCAAGGTCTGGTTGGCCCTTTCAACCAACCCATTCGTCTCTGGATGATATGCCGAAGAGAGATTTAACTCAATACTGAGTAGACGACAAAGCTCTCTCCAGAATCGAGACGCAAACTGGGGACCCCGGTCACTAACAATTTTGTCTGGCATACCGTGTAGGCGAAAGATATGCTTGATAAACAAGACAGCCAACGCCCGTGCAGATGGTAGCCGTGGAAGAGGCACCAAATGCACCATTTTGGAAAAATGGTCAGTGATCACCCAGATAATGGTGCAGTTACGAGACTTGGGTAAGCCCACCACAATGTCCATCCCGACCATCTCCCAGGGCCTGTCCGCCATGGGCAGAGGATACAGCAAACCAGCTGGCCGTTGCCGAGGAGTCTTGTTCCTGGCGCAAGAGACACACGCCCGAACATACTCCGCGACATCACGGGCCATATGCGGCCACCAGTATGTCCTCGCCAGTAGCTCAGATGTCCTTTTAGTACCAAAATGTCCACCCACCCTGGACGAGTGCGCCCAAGAAAGAACCTCCGGTCGCAAACTGGATGGAACAAAAGTCTTGCCCGGGGGCACAGACTCCAGCGAAACCGGAGCCACAGTTCTCAAGCTCTCGGTGGGGACAATAAGCCGAGGCTCCTCCTCCTCCTCCGCAGATGACACAACGGAGCGAGAGAGAGCGTCGGCCCGAATGTTCTTCTCCCCAGAAAGGAAATGGAGGGTGAAATGAAACCGGGAGAAGAACAAGGACCATCTGGCCTGGCGAGAATTCAACCGCTGAACTGTCTGCAGGTATACCAAATTTTTATGGTCTGTGAAGACTTGGAAGGGAAAACGTGCTCCCTCCAAGAGATGTCTCCACTCTGAGAAAGCCAACTTCATGGCTAGCAACTCCCTGTCCCCGATGGAATAATTCCTCTCTGCTGGTGCGAAGGTCTTGGAGAAAAAGAAGCATGGATGCTTCCGACCTTGAGCATCCTTTTGGAAGAGGACTGCTCCAGCACCAACAGAAGAGGCATCCACCTCCATGATAAATGGCTTATCAACATCGGGGCGATGTAGAATGGGAGCGCTAGCGAAGTGTGACTTTATAGAGATAAAGGCCTTGGAGACCTCCTCAGACCACAATTTGGGATTCGCCCCCTTTTTGGTGAGGGCAACCAAGGGAGCTACCAAAGTTGAGAAGTGCGGGATGAACTGGCGATAATAATTGATGAATCCCATAAAGCGCTGCACCGCTTTAAGAGAATGGGGTTCCTGCCAGTCCATCACAGCCTGTAGTTTGGCAGGATCCATAGCCAATCCCTGGGCTGAGATGATGTAGCCTAGGAAAGGTAAGGACTCCTGCTCAAACATACACTTCTCCAACTTGGCATAGAGAGAGTTTGCCCGTAGGAGGTCGAAGACTTTGCTAACATCTCTCCGGTGGGAGTCAATATCTGGAGAGTAGATGAGAATATCATCCAGATAGACTACGACCGAGGTGGAAAGCATATCCCGGAAGATATCGTTCACAAAGTCTTGGAAAACGGCTGGGGCATTACAGAGCCCGAAGGGCATCACCAGATATTCATAGTGCCCATCCCTGGTGTTAAACGCCGTCTTCCATTCATCCCCCTCACGGATGCGAATCAGGTTGTAAGCACCCCGCAGATCTAATTTAGTAAATACCCTTGTTCCCCGAAGCCTATCGAATAGCTCGGATATCAGAGGCAAAGGGTACTTATTCTTAACGGTGATGGCGTTAAGACCCCTGTAGTCTATGCATGGACGCAATTCCCCATTCTTCTTCTGCACGAAGAAGAACCCTGCCCCAGCAGGTGACACTGACTTCCTGATGAACCCTCTTGCCAGATTTTCCTGGATGTACTGTGACATTGCCTCCGTCTCCGGGAGAGACAGCGGATAGACTCTACCCCAGGGAGGCTCAGCACCAGGCAAGAGGTCAATAGGACAGTCATAGGGGCGATGGGGCGGAAGGGTCTCCGCCGCCTTTTTGGAGAACACGTCTGCATAAGACCAATACTGCTTGGGGAGAGAGGATAGATCTGCGGGTACCTCTGTTGTAGCCACCTGAACGCACTCCCTCTGACACCTACCCCCACAAGATTCACCCCATCCCAGAATTCTGCCAGAGGACCACTCGATATGAGGAGAGTGGTACCTTAGCCAAGGTATTCCCAACAGGATCTCATCAATTCCCTCTGGAATGACGAGCAGAGAAATAATCTCCTGATGAGATGGCGACATGGACAGAGTAAAAGGGATGGTCTGGTGTGTTATCTGTGAGGGCAGTGTCGACCCATTCACCACTCGTACCGTTACAGGTTGAGCTAGCATAACCAGGGGTATTGCGTGACGTTGGGCGAAGGCAGAAGACATAAAATTGCCCTCCGCCCCAGAATCCACGCAGAGCTCTACTGAGTGGGAGAATGAGCCTATAGTAATTGTCCCCTTAAAGTACAATTTAGAGGCAAACGTCGCCGTGTCTAGTGTACCTCCACCTACGACCACTAGACGCTGACGTTTCCTCGACCGCTGAGGACATCTGGTGGCTAGATGCCCTGACTGCTGGCAAACATGACAGACCCTGAGTGCACAAGCGGTCCGGGACTTAGATCCCGCTTGTGACCCTTCTCTGGCCTCATGTGACTCAGGAACCAGGACCGGAGATTCCAGAGGTTTGGCGAAAGTAGGAGCCAGCCGAAACCTCTGCCTACACTGGGCTCGCTCTAACCTCCGCTCGTTAAAACGGAGATCAATTCGAGTGGAGACTGTTATTAACTCCTCCAGTGTGGTAGGAATCTCCCTAGTGGCCAGAGCGTCCTTTACGTGGTCAGCCAAGCCCCTCCAAAACATGGGGATAAGAGCTTTATCCGACCATTCCAGCTCAGATGCTAAAGTGCGGAATTGGACGGCAAAATGACTGACCAAGGACTCACCCTGAGTTAATGCCAGCAGTTGGAGCGCAGTATCATGGGTGACTTGAGGTCCTAAAAAGACCTGTTTCAGAGTGCTCAAAAACAGCGGAGCACTCTGCACCACATGATCGCCACGCTCCCACAGCGGCGTAGCCCATTCCAACACCTTGTCCGACAATAGAGATACAATAAATCCCACCTTAGCCCGCTCTGTGGGGAAGCGTGCAGCCAGGAGCTCAAGATGAATAGAGCACTGACTCACAAATCCCCTACAAAATTTGCTATCACCAGAAATTTTTTCTGGCAGCGGGAGGCGAGAAAATGTCGGAACAGGGGTGGCAATGGACAAAATTGCTGCAGCCACGCTGGCAGCCTGTACAGCAACTGCGGTCACATCCACAGCTGAGGTTGCGCTCTCGAGAGCCGCCAACCTACCCTCCAGCTGCTGGATATACCGGAAGGATTGCTGTTTGTCTGTCATCACTAGCCAGACCCTGGCGCTAGTGTAATGTTAGGACTGGCGGAACGCACCAAGTAAGATGATATAGATGCGTTCGCAGTCCGGGGTCCACCGTGCAGGCGAAACCCGCTGCTAGTGAATGACAGACTATATGGCGGTACTAAAAGTATAAACACGTGGGTTAAGCCTCACCCAACGTGAAGAAAGCGATCCTGTTAAGTCACAGGATCGCGGTACCGCACATAGAGCGCGAGCAAGTAGTCAGCGAACTTAACCCCAAAAGGGATTGAAGTCCGATTAGACCCTTGCTGGCACAACACCGCAACTGGGTGTGTAATGAACCTTATTAGTAATAAATGAGCACAAGAGTGCGTGCGATGCCGCACTGACGGACGCCACTAACCACCCAGGCTTGGGTATGGAAAGCGCAAGGCAAGCGCACGGCGCCGTACTGGCAGGCACAGCTAAAGGACGCTGTGATGTGTGTAACATACAGATGGATAGTCGGGCGCTAGAGAGCTACCATCATCCGCGAGCAGTCAACAACTCTAGGGAGGGATACTTAGGAGCTTTCATCCATCGACATACATTGTACACTAGCGCATGGCCGTGCGGTCATGCGCAGTTTATATAGTTGCAGGACAGGAAGTGGCCACAGAAACTTTGCCCTTCCAAGACCTGCCAAGAGGACCAATGGAATGCGCTGCAGAGCCTGAGCACATGACCCTCGATCTCCAACGGGAGATCTTGCCCTGGGCATGCTCAGTGTGCGCAAATAAGGACTTAGTCCCAGAGAAGTCCGCTCGTTGCTGACCAGCACTGACTTTAATGGCAGGAGCTGAAGAAGCAGCAGTAACTCTCTGCACAGAGCGAGACCGAGCAAGACGCTGGGACCGACGTCCCTGTTGAGCAGACTCCACTGCAGCTGGATAGGAATGGGAGACCGCAGCGGAGACGGCCCGAGATTCCCCCTGTGCAGAAGTGGGAACTCGAGACCTAACACCGATAAACCTGACCGCTGTCCAGTGGGGAAGCTGTTTGTTCCTGATAGATGGACAAGTAAGGTAATTTCGGAGGTCCATTGTTCAGTGTTGGCTGGCCATCCTGGGATTTTTGGTACCAGAGATTTGGTTGCTAGGTCCTTTTGGTGGCCTTCCTTGTCGTGGGATGTGCGTGCTTTTGTGCAGTCCTGTGGGACGTGCGCCCGGGCCAAGCCTTGCTGTTCCCGCTCTAGTGGGTTGCTTTTGCCTTTGCCGATTCCTGAGAGGCCCTGGACGCATATTTCCATGGATTTTATTTCAGATCTTCCCGTTTCCCAGAAGATGTCTGTTATCTGGGTGGTTTGTGACTGGTTCTCTAAAATGGTCCATCTGGTACCTTTGCCTAAGTTGCCTTCCTCCTCAGATTTGGTTCCATTGTTTTTTCAGCATGTGGTTCGTTTGCATGGCATTCCGGAGAATACTGTGTCTGACAGAGGGTCTCAGTTTGTCTCTAGGTTTTGGCGGGCCTTTTGTGCTAGGATTGGCATTGATTTATCTTTTTCTTCGGCGTTTCATCCTCAGACTAATAACCAAACTGAGCGAACTAATCAGACCTTGGAAACCTATTTGAGATGCTTTGTGTCTGCTGATCAGGATGATTGGGTGGCTTTCTTGCCGTTGGCCGAGTTTGCCCTTAATAATAGGGCTAGTTCGGCTACTTTGGTTTCACCTTTCTTTTGTAATTTTGGTTTTCATCCTCGTTTTTCTTCGGGGCAGGTTGAGCCTTCTGATTGTCCTGGTGTGGACTCTGTGGTGGACAGGTTACAGCAGATTTGGACTCATGTGGTAGACAATTTGACGTTGTCTCAGGAAAAGGCTCAACGTTTTGCTAACCGCCGTCGGTGTGTTGGTCCCCGGCTTCGTGTGGGGGATTTGGTTTGGTTGTCTTCTCGTCATGTTCCTATGAAGGTTTCCTCCCCTAAGTTTAAGCCTCAGTTTATTGGTCCTTATAAGATTTCTGAAATTATCAATCCGGTGACTTTTCGTTTGGCCCTTCCAGCCTCTTTTGCCATTCATAATGTTTTCCATAAATCTTTGTTGCGGAGATATGTGGTGCCCGTTGTTCCCTCTGTTGATCCTCCTGCCCCGGTGTTGGTTGGGGGAGAGTTGGAATATGAGGTTGAGAAAATTTTAGATTCTCGTTTTTCGAGGCAGAGGCTTCAGTATCTTGTCAAGTTGAAGGGTTATGGCCAGGAGGATAATTCTTGGGTTTTTGCCTCCGATGTCCATGCCGCCGATTTGGTTCGTGCTTTTCACTTGGCTCGTCCTGATCGGCCTGGGGGCTCTGGTGAGGGTCCGGTGACCCCTCCTTAAGGGGGGGGTACTGTTGTGAATTCCGTTCTCGGGCTCCCTCCGGTGGTTGGAAATGGCACTTTTGTGAGTTCTGCTCTTGGGCTCCCTCCGGTGGTTTTAAGTGGTATGGCTGCTCCTTGGATTTAGTAGTCTGCAGCTGATTTCACTGATTACTTTTCTGCTCTACTATTTATGCCTGGCTTTTCCTTTAGCCAGTGCCTCTTGTCAATGTTCCTGGTTGGATTCACATCTCTTTTTGGATTTCCCTGTTATCCTGATCAGCTCAGCAAAGATAAGTTTTGGCCTTGCTCTTTCTGTCCACTTGTTGTGGACTTCAATGTTCAGCACTTTCTATGTTTTTGTCCAGCTTGTCAGTATGGATCTTTTCAGTTAAGCTGGAAGCTCTGGGAAGCAGATTTACCCTCCACACCTTTAGTCAGGTGTGGAGATTTTGTAAACTCTGTGTGGATTTTTCTAGTTGTTTTTTACTGACCGCACAGCACTCTGTTCTATTCTTTCTGTCTAGCTAGACTGGCCTCCTTTGCTACAATCTGGTTTTTCATTCTATGTATGTCATTTCTCTCTCCACTCACAGCCATTATTTGTGGGGGGCTGTCTGTCCTTTGGGGATTTTCTCTGAGGCAAGATAGCTTTTCTGCTTCTGTCTTTAGGGGTAGTTAGATCTTTGGCTGTGACGAGGTGTCTAGGGAGCGTTAGGAACATCCCACGGCTACTGCTAGTTGTGTGTTAGGTTTAGGAACTGCGGTCAGTATAGTTACCACCTCCCTCTGAGCTTGTCCCATGTTGCTCTTAAACCACCAGATCATTACACAGATCATAACAGTATATGTAGTGAGGCATGTATATGCACCTTGCAGGAGATTTATGCTTTATCTACTATACTATTATAGCCTCACCTCAAAATCTCTATAGAAAAGATATATTTATGGAAGTTGGTTCCAGTAGTACTCGCTTAATCTGTTTTGCATTCCGGTAAAATCATATTTATGATGAATTCTCTCATGTGAGTTTAAAAACAAAACAATAGCGTCATCTGGTGTTTTAGTGCCCTACTATATTTTTTTTACTTTTTAGGCATTTTTACTGTATTGCACTAGGCAATTTTTTGTTCTATTGATCATTGGATTTATTTTCGATCATTGAGAGGTATTCGATTAAACAATATTAAGGATGAGAACTTTGTGGTTGATAATAAATAAATGTGATGGATAATATACATAGCAACCTCTGTTTTTTCAGTGCCTTGTTTCTGAAATTTTAATATAGTACTGTTTTCTGAGCGAATTAATAAAAATTTGTATTTGATTAGAATTTTGTCACTTCAATTTATTTATTTTTTGTCCTCAAAAGATAATATCTTAGAGGAATACAAAATACTAATTGAATCCAGACAAATTTTTCACTGTTTGTTTGCAGTGTTATACAGTACAGACCAAAAGTTTGGACACACCTTCTCATTTAAAGATTTTTTTGTATTTTTATGACTATGAAAATTGTACATTGACACTGAAAGCATCAAAACTATGAATTAACACATGTGGAATTATATACTTAACAAAAAAGTGTGAAACAACTGAAATTATGTCTTATATTGTAGGTTCTTCAAAGTAGCCACCTTTTGCTTTGATGACTGCTTTGCACACTCTTGACATTCTCTTGATGAGCTTTGAGAGGTAGTCACCGGGAATGGTTTTCACTTCACAGGTGTGCCCTGTCAGATTTAATAAGTGGGATTTCTTGCCTTATAAATGGAGTTGGGACCATCAGTTGTGTTGTGCAGAAGTCTGGTGGATACACAGCTGATAGTCCTACTGAATAGACTGTTAGAATTTGTATTATGGCAAGAAAAAAGCAGCTAAGTAAAGAAAAACGAGTGGCCATATTACTTTAAGAAATGAAGGTCAGTCAGTCCGAAAAATTGAGAAAACTTTGAAAGTGTCCCCAAGTGCAGTGGCAAAAACCATCAAGCACTACAAAGAAACTGTCTTACATGAGGGCGGCCCCAAGAAGGGAAGACCAAGAGTCATTAGACCTAATACTATCTAATAGACCTGACCGAATAACAAATCTGCAGGTGGTCGGGCATCTAGGAAATAGCGACCACAATATTGTGCAGTTTCACCTGTCTTTCACTAGGGGGACTTGTCAGGGAGTCACAAAAACACTGAACTTTAGGAAGGCAAAGTTTGACCAGCTTAGAGATGCCCTTAATCTGGTAGACTGGGACAATATCCTCAGAAATAAGAATACAGATAATAAATGGGAAATGTTTAAGAACATCCTAAATAGGCAGTGTAAGCGGTTTATACCTTGTGGGAATAAAACGACTAGAAATAGGAAAAACCCAATGTGGCTAAACAAAGAAGTAAGACAGGCAATTAACAGTAAAAAGAAAGCACTTGCACTACTAAAGCAGGATGGCACCATTGAAGCTCTAAAAAACTATAGGGAGAAAAATACTTTATCTAAAAAACTAATTAAAGCTGCCAAAAAGGAAACAGAGAAGCACATTGCTAAGGAGAGTAAAACTAATCCCAAACTGTTCTTCAACTATATCAACAGTAAAAGAATAAAAACTGAAAATGTAGGCCCCTTAAAAAATAGTGAGGAAAGAATGGTTGTAGATGACGAGGAAAAAGCTAACATATTAAACACCTTCTTCTCCACGGTATTCACGGTGGAAAATGAAATGCTAGGTGAAATCCCAAGAAACAATGAAAACCCTATATTAAGGGTCACCAATCTAACCCAAGAAGAGGTGCGAAACCGGCTAAACAAGATTAAAATAGATAAATCTCCGGGTCCGGATGGCATACACCCACGAGTACTAAGAGAACTAAGTAATGTAATAGATAAACCATTATTTCTTATTTTTAGGGACTCTATAGCGACAGGGTCTGTTCCGCAGGATTGGCGCATAGCAAATGTGGTGCCAATATTCAAAAAGGGCTCTAAAAGTGAACCTGGAAATTATAGGCCAGTAAGTCTAACCTCTATTGTTGGTAAAATATTTGAAGGGTTTCTGAGGGATGTTATTCTGGATTATCTCAATGAGAATAACTGTTTAACTCCATATCAGCATGGGTTTATGAGAAATCGCTCCTGTCAAACCAATCTAATCAGTTTTTATGAAGAGGTAAACTATAGGCTGGACCACGGTGAGTCATTGGACGTGGTATATCTCGATTTTTCCAAAGCGTTTGATACCGTGCCGCACAAGAGGTTGGTACACAAAATGAGAATGCTTGGTCTGGGGGAAAATGTGTGTAAATGGGTTAGTAACTGGCTTAGTGATAGAAAGCAGAGGGTGGTTATAAATGGTATAGTCTCTAACTGGGTCGCTGTGACCAGT
The DNA here is from genome assembly GCF_032444005.1 of Ranitomeya imitator. NCBI lineage: Eukaryota > Metazoa > Chordata > Amphibia > Anura > Dendrobatidae > Ranitomeya > Ranitomeya imitator. The sequence continues at coordinate 497,189,283 of NC_091287.1, forward strand.
GGGGTACCGCAGGGGTCAGTATTGGGACCTGTTCTCTTCAACATATTCATTAATGATCTGGTAGAAGGTTTACACAGTAAAATATCGATATTTGCAGATGATACAAAACTATGTAAAGCAGTTAATACAAGAGAAGATAGTATTCTGCTACAGATGGATTTGGATAAGTTGGAAACTTGGGCTGAAAGGTGGCAGATGAGGTTTAACAATGATAAATGTAAGGTTATACACATGGGAAGAAGGAATCAATGTCACCATTACACACTGAATGGGAAACCACTGGGTAAATCTGACAGGGAGAAGGACTTGGGGATCCTAGTTAATGATAAACTTACCTGGAGCAGCCAGTGCCAGGCAGCAGCTGCCAAGGCAAACAGGATCATAGGGTGCATTAAAAGAGGTCTGGATACACATGATGAGAGCATTATACTGCCTCTGTACAAATCCCTAGTTAGACCGCACATGGAGTACTGTGTCCAGTTTTGGGCACCGGTGCTCAGGAAGGATATAATGGAACTAGAGAGAGTACAAAGGAGGGCAACAAAATTAATAAAGGGGATGGGAGAACTACAATACCCAGATAGATTAGCGAAATTAGGTTTATTTAGTCTAGAAAAAAGACGACTGAGGGGTGATCTAATAACCATGTATAAGTATATAAGGGGACAATACAAATATCTCGCTGAGGATCTGTTTATACCAAGGAAGGTGACGGGCACAGGGGGGCATTCTTTGCGTCTGGAGGAGAGAAGGTTTTTCCACCAACATAGAAGAGGATTCTTTACTGTTAGGGCAGTGAGAATCTGGAATTGCTTGCCTGAGGAGGTGGTGATGGCGAACTCAGTCGAGGGGTTCAAGAGAGGCCTGGATGTCTTCCTGGAGCAGAACAATATTGTATCATACAATTAGGTTCTGTAGAAGGACGTAGATCTGGGGATTTATTATGATGGAATATAGGCTGAACTGGATGGACAAATGTCTTTTTTCGGCCTTACTAACTATGTTACTATGTTACTATGTTACCTCTGCTTCTGAGGATAAGTTTATCCAAGTCACCAGCCTAAGAAATCGCAGGTTAACAGCAGCTCAGATTAGAGACCAGGTCAATGCCACACAGAATTCTATCAGCAGACACATCTCTACAACAACTGTTAAGAGGAGACTTTGTGCAGCCGGCCTTCATGGTAAAATAGCTGCTAGGAAACCACTGCTAAGGACAGGCAACAAGCAGAAGAGGCTTGTTTGGGCTAAAGAACACAAGGACCGGACATTATACCATTGGAAATTTGTGCTTTGGTCTGATGAGTCCAAATTTGAGATCTTTTGTTCCAACCACCGTGTCTTTGTGCGACGCAGAAAAGGTGAACGGATGGACTCTACATGCCTGGTTCCCACTGTGAAGCATGGAGGAGGAGGTGTGATGGTGTGGGGGTGCTTTGCTGGTGACACTGTTGGGGATTTATTCAAAACTGAAGGCATACTAAACCAGCATGGCTACCACAGCATCTTGCAGCAGCATGCTATTCCATCCGGTTTGCGTTTAGTTGGACCATCATTTATTTTTCAACAGGACAATGACCCCAAACACACCTCCAGGCTGTGTAAGGGCTATTTGACCAAGAAGGAGAGTGATGAGGTGCTACACCAGATGACTTGGCCTCCACAGTCACCAGACCTGAACCCAATCGAGATGGTTTGGGGTGATCTGGACCGCAGAGTGAAGGCAAAAGAGCCAACAAGTGCTAAGCATCTCTGGGATCTCCTTCAAGATTATTGGAAGACCATTCCTGGTGACTACCTATTGAAGCTCATCAAGAGAATGCCAAGAGTGTGCAAAGCACTCATCAAAGCAAAAGGTGACTACTTTGAAGAACCTAGAATATAAGATATAATTTCAGTTGTTTCACACTTTTTTGTTAAGTATATAATTCCACATGTGTTAAATCATAGTTTTGATGCCTTCAGTGTGAATGTACAATTTTCATAGTCATGAAAATACAGAAAAATCTTTAAATGAGAAGGTATGTCCAAACTTTTGGTCTGTACTGTATATAACCAAAATATCATGGAAAGCACCTAATACTCTATGGATGACTAATTGAATATCCATTTTTCAACTCTTTTTTGGATTCTTATATACCACCATAATGTAACAGAAAGCACCTAATACTCTATGGATGACTAATTGAATACTGACAAATTTTTCAACACTTGTTTGGAGTGCTATAAATCACTAAAATTTAACAGAAAGCAACTAATACTGTATGGATCACTAATTGAATCCAGAAACATTTTCTACACTTTTTTCAATTTTACATACCCCAAAACTGCACCACAAAGCACGTAATACTCTATGGATGAGTAACTGAAACAAAATAGCATTTTCCATGATTTTTTGATGTATTATATACCACCTAAATGTACCATAAGCAGGTAAAACTCTAAGGATGAGTAATGAAATCTAGAAAAAAAATTTGATCTTAAGTATTTAGAAAGTGTAGTTGATGTACTTCTACACTCATAGACTTATCAAATGCCAGAAAAAAAATTATAAAGAGGGACATCCAGTCATCCACAAAGTCCTGAAAGTCAACAACTGGCTTTCCTCATTAAATTTTTTTGAAAGTGTAGTTGCTGTACTCCTACACTCATAATGGCTTCACTCAAAGTGCACAGCCAGGAAGAAATTATAAGGAGGGTCATCCATACACCCTTGAAGGCAACAACTGGAGGGCCTCATGGAAAGATTGAGCATTAGAAACACTTTATGTGCTGCTGTCATCTGGTGGTGTGGAAACGTGAAGGCTAATGGAGGCTTTGTTTATTTTTATCAGAATGAGCCTGTCAGCATTCTCTGTTCACAGGTGAAAGCACCTGTCTCTTATGACCCCTAATGCAGCACTAAAAACCCGCTCAGACAAGATGCTAGCGGCAGGGCAGAACAACACCTCCAAGGCAAAGAAGGGCAGCTCATGCCAGGTGTCCAACTTTGAAACTCAATAGTTACATAGTTACATAGTAACATAGTTAGCAAGGCCAAAAAAAGATATTTGTCCATCCAGTTCAGCCTTTATTCTGCCAGAATAAATCCCCAGATCTACGTCCTTCTAAAGAACCTAATAACTGTAAGACACAATATTGTTACGCTCCAGGAAGACATCCAGGCCTCTCTTGAACCCCTCAACTGATTTCGTCATCACCACCTCGTTAGACAACGAATTCCAGATTCTCACTGCCCTAACAGTAAAGAATCCTCTTCTATGTTGGTGGAAAAACCTTCTCTCCTCCAAATGCAGAGAATGCCCCCTTGTGACTGTCACATTCCTTGGTATAAACAGATCCTCGAAGAGATATTTGCATTGTCCCTTTATATACTTATACATGGTTATTAGATCGCCCCTCAGTTGTTTTTTTCTAGACTAAATAATCGTAATTTTGCTAATCTCTCTGAGTATTGTAGTTCCCCATCCCCTTTATTAGTTTTGTTGCCCTCCTTTGTACTCGCTCTAGTTCCATTATATCCTTACTGAGCACTGGTGCCCAAAACTTTACACAGTACTCCATGTGCAGTCCAACTAGGGATTTGTACAGAGGCAGTATAATGCTCTCATCATGTGTATCCAGACCTCTTTTAATGCACCCCATGATCCTGTTTGCCTTGGCAGCCACTGCCTGGCACTGGCTGCTCCAGGTAAGTTTATCATTAACTAGGATCCCCAAGTCCTTCTCCATGTCAGATTTACCCAGTGGTTTCCCGTTCAGTGTGTAATGGTGCTATTGATTCCTTCTTCCGATGTGTATAACATTACATTTATCATTGTTAAACTGCATCTGCCACCTCTCGGCCCAAGTTTCCAACTTGTCCAGATCCATCTGTAACAGAATACTATCTTCTTTTATAATGACTGCTTTACATACTTTTGTATCACAGCGACCCAGTTAGAGAATATACCATTTATAACCACCCTGCTTTCCAGGTCGCAGTAAAGGGACCGGCCCCATTCTAGTGGAGAAACTAAGGACTCAGCTAGATAACCGGAGGCTGTGGTATCTGTATGTGCCACATCGACATCTGCACATATTAGCTGAAAAGGCAGCCATATAGGATCCAGGGAGACTTAGAGCTCACCACCCGACAAGATCTGTGGCTGCTGGCTTGGGACACTGTGTGGCAGGCGCAGGGCAGGAGAGGCAAAGCCAATGTAGAAGGACAGCCAGGAAAGGACATAAGAAAGAGGGTTCTGGAATGTGTTCCCAAATTGCTTGAGAGCTGGCTGGATAACCTACTCGGAGGACACATCACCCTGGCTGGGGCAACTAAGAACTGTGATTAAAGCATTGGAAACTGCACCCCATTGTGTCCTCACACTTATTTACTGCTCCATCCACCCTGCACTACATCCACCGTCAGCATCTCCATCTTTTACAACCTAAGTACCCTGGGACTAAAGCTCTACCTGTGGAGAGCTGCACCAACTCTGCTGCATCACCATCAGCCCCAGCGGTCTCTTTAAGTAGCGTTGACTAACACCTTTATTGATGAATACCACAGGTGGCGTCACAAACAAATATTTTTCATATATTCCCCATTCCCATCCCCTTTTATTGGATGCCCAGGGCCACGGACCAGGTCACTGCTGCCGTGACATGTCCTCTTTAAGAACCAGCCCAGTACCGAGTATCTCCATGGCCCTGGCGGGCGCTCCATTTTGGCGTCACGAACAAATATCTTTCATAAACTTTATTGCCCATTCACATTCCCTTTTACTGGATGCCCAGGGCCATGGACAGGTCACTGCTGCCGTGACACATCCCCTTTAAGAACCGTCTTGGTACCGAGTATCCCCACGGCCCTGGTGGGTGCTCCATTTTATCATCACGAACAGGATGGACCAACCCAATTAATCGGGTTCTTTGCACCATAGACTGTGTTGAATTGTGCAAAATTTGCCACCATTACAGTGCCACGAGGTGCGCAGGAAAAGAAAGGCATGTCATTGTGGGCAGGATCCAGCTGTGAGGTGCGAAGACCATGCCTGCCCACTGCAAGCAATACTATGCAATGAGGAGGTGTCCGTCAGCAAAAATATCCGCCTCCTGATCTGGTATGGCGGGAATGGAAAGAAGAGGAGGGACCGCCCACGGAAGAGAGGATGGAAAAGGCCTGCAGAGAGGAAGCAGCATGTGGGGTAGCGTGCAGGCAGACATGGCAGCGAAGCACCCGGGGACATCATGGAGAGCGGAGGTCGCAGAGTGTAGGAGCATGGGGTGGAAGCAGAGGGCTCCCCCAGCCTGAGACATGACAACCCAGACCGCTGCCTATGGTGGACCCGGCGCTGCTTGGTGCGGAGATGGAGGCGATGACCCGCCAACTGCTGCAGCTAGTGACGGTAACTAAATTGAAGGAGACTTTGCTGGAAAGGGTGACCGGACAACAGCCAGCCTCCATCCCATGGCCTCGACTCCGGAAGCAGGAGCAAGGACAACCAGTACCGGATAGTCAGGTACAGTCACGCCCCCAGTAACTAAGGAGACCCTGTTAGCTCCCTTTGAACCCGCGCCAGCCCCAAAACCCAGTCAGCTGTTAAACTACATAGTCTGGGACCAGATGGCAGATTAAAGGCACACTAGCTAACCAATTGCTGCCTGTACCGACATCATGGGTGGACATGATGGGGTTTGCAGAGCAGACCAGGATGTGGGAAGCCCAAAGGGGGGTCATCAGCGAAGAAGAAATATGCCAACAGCAGATACTGATGCTGGAGGCAGAGGAACAGGAGCGGGAAGTCCGCAGAAAGAGATGGAGATACGTATTCTGGCAACTAAAGCCAGGGTCCACAAAATCAGACCCGCCGACCGGGGCCCAAGGAGACAGGGAACTGTGATCTCCTTTGACCTTAATAAGGGTTGGGGTTTATTAAGGAGCCCGGGATGGCTAAGGACCTTTTTGTGACTTGCCATGATGTAGAATCACATCTCCTGGAAGGGCACCCATATAGAGACCTACACCCGGGGGATCAGGTGTCCTCACACGGCACAAGGAAGACTGGGGGTGGTATGCCCTCAATGTTCACAAGGGCAGAGCCACAGAGGCTTCAATCCTGGAAGCTGCATCTGCTCCTGAACCAGTGAGTGAACAGTCCATGTGGACACAAGCCACCCAAAACCCAATTACTTTTTTTGCTGTTTTACAATATTTTAAAGTCCCACAAGGGGACTTGAACAAAAATATACCTTGATACAATGGTAAAACTGTATATAAAGCACAGAGCCTAACCCAACCTAACAGGCAACCTAGTAGTCTAATAGACCATGTCTGAAGCATGTCTATTATTAAGTCTTCATTTATGGCAGACCCCGGAGTTCATCCACAGGTCTCCGGATTGCCATAACAATCATCAGCTCTCTGCAATCACATTGCAGAGAGCTCATGGAGTGTTAAGAGGGAGCATTCTCTCTGTCACACTCTACACTTGCTGCTGTCACTTTGACTGCAGCAAGTAAAGTGTTAATGGAGCTGATACAAACACTGGTATCACTCAAGTCCCTCTGCTACATCTCTATTAGCATGGGAAATGGAATGCTGTTAAGCAGAATTCACCAAGGATCAGGATCACTGGGTGAATAATCACTGCCCTTTTATGTCCTAATGGAATGTGTCATGTCGATTTGGATATAAAAGGACAGTGCAGTGATGGGAAGAGGTTAATATACTCATCTATTGCTGTCTTCTCTGGTATCCAGTGTCATTTTTCTCTTCTTCTGAGTCATGTGACTGCAATTCAGACTATCCAGCTCACTCTATTTTCTATGTGAGCCAGAAGTTTCTTTTACAATGTAAATCTGTGGAGCCTCGTTCTGACGCTCTATAGGTCATTTCCGGGTCACAGAGAGCACAGCATGACCAGAGCATCCAAAGAGACGTCACTTAGACAAGCACCGGAGCAGTACTGGACAAAGAAGAAGACAGTGTGTATATTAACACACCGACACTACAGTACATACACAAATTATTTATTATTATTATAGCGCCATTTATTCCATGGCGCTTTACATGTGAGGAGGGGTATACATAATAAAAACAGGTACAATAATCTTGAACAATACAAGTCACAACTGGTACAGGAGGAGAGAGGACCCTGCCTCACAATCTACAAACACATATACAACGTTTTAGGGAAATGTTCTTATAAGTGTTTCTTTAAAAAATGACTTTTTTTCCCAAAATAAAAATAAAAAAAAATTAAAAAATCTAACAAATATACATAATTGGCCTCACTAAGTTCACAAAACTCCAATCTTTCAAAATGTAAAATGAATTAACCCTTACACTAAGCACCATTTTTCAGATGCCATAGTTCCCCAAAATAATGCAATAAAAAGCATCAAAATATTGTATGCATCTCAAAATGGTGACCACAAAAAACATATAAAATGTTGTGTGAAAAAAAAAGTAGTAATGACTCTTGGAAGAAGTGAAGATGATTTGGTAGTTCAACTGTTTGCTTTTTTTATGCAAAAAATCATGGATGGATTCCAACATAAATGTAATAAAAGGGCTCTTTTTATGTTAATCACTCAGTAATTTACAGATTATGAAATAGAGGTAAATGGCCATAAACTCGTCACTGCAATTACCATCTTGGCTTTAAAAGTTCATAAGAGTTGTAACACTCAAGAAGAACTGTCCTGAGATTTTTCTTTAATTTTATGACATGTTTCAATAACGTAGATTCAAAGATGTAATAGTGCTGTAGACACACATTAGCAAAAACTATACAGCCTCAGAAGATTGACAAAAAAACAGGGTCCATTTTTAATTAGAGCCATGCGCCTTAACACATTCCGAATCATATATTAAATGGATATTTCTTTTTAAAAGCTTGTAGTTTTCTAACCTCACAAAGTCGAAATGAAGCAATGCAGACCAGTTCCACAGCTGAATAAATGTATTTTCAGAGACTTCATCAGTCAAAATCTGAGTGCACGTCTCTAGTGATGATGTTATGATAGGAAAAACATTCACTTGCCAGTTCTAGATTTATAGAAGACCTTATTACTGGACAAGGAAAAGCATGAGGCATCGGACACAGAAAGGGATCCAGGTCTCTGATTTACATTACGGAGGTGATATGTTAGAGTAGAGAGTAAGATGAAGAACACGCTTTAATGAGCCGGCTTATTTTCCATTACAAATTCATGTATTTGCCAGGAGCGAGCTTGCATTTAAAGCCGTTGTCTTTGAAAAATGAGCAATTTCAGAGCTCTCGAATGTTGCTCGGAAAACGGATTGTGAGCTGGAACATCAGATATAGAAGGGGTCTATGTTGATGAGATGACGAGGATTACAAAATCTTAGAGTAATTTGTTTCACTTAAGGAGGTTCCAAGATGTAGGATCATTTCCTTTTCGATATTAGAGGCTTCTGATTCATTTTTTTCACCTGGAGTCTGGTTGTTTGAAGAGGACAGGGTTGTTAAATAAATCCTCCGTACTTGTACACTGTGTAATGCTGCACTTGAGTGTGGGAAAACAAAACTCCTATTTATGAAAAAGGGAAGGGAAGTTGATACCTTTATACATGCACGGTATTCCAAAAAAAAAGGCTTTGAATTGAAACGCTCTGGGACGTCAAGTTCACCCCATTACATCACTATGTCAACAAAATATTAGTTCCTCGTACTGCTGGGAATCTAAATTTATTCTGAGGTAAGAACTACTTCCTATGAAAAGTTTTCCTTTTTTTGTATAAAAAGATTAGTTCAGGCTTGATTTCCCCTCCTAGACTTAATTGAGATATCGACAAAATAGGCAATAATTGTCTAAATAATGCAGGTCCCACATCTGAGGCCAGCATTTGTCTCGTCAACAGGATTTCCCAACCCCCATCTCATCATTAACTTGAAAGCTGCTGAATTATTGTGATTCACTAAGAGAGACATGTAACTTGTAACTATCAAGAGCAATCTGCATCCACACTGGTTTGTAACCATCAAGTGTGTTGTGTCACTGTTGTGAAATAAGAAAAACAATCTTTTTAAAGGGTTGTTCTGTTGTTCTATCTTCAGGAGAACAAAGCTTTCCTTCTGGTTTTCTTTCTGTCATATCATGTCAATTGACAGTTTGGCCCAGTGGCATGGTTGAGCGGCTAGTCTGATCTGTGCTCTCTCTCCAATGCTGCTAACAGAAACACAGATTTACTTTTTTATTTAAAAATAACAAACACAATTATACTCACCAAACGCCTATTCCACTGAAGCCCCCGTCTCCTGTAATAATATTAAATAAAAAAACAACAATATCCCTCACCTCTCCATCGTTCTGTCCCATGCCTTAATCCATGTCTGGGGGAAACACAGATTTCAATCTGGATGGTGCAAAAATGCGACCATCCAGGCTGAGAACCACTGGTGACTGAACTGCTGTGAGCGCAGCTTCAGTGACTGGTGGTGACATCATCGATGTTACCTCCAGTCACTGAGGCTCCATTCCCAGCCGGGCTGAACTGCCATGACTTTGGTGACATCCCCACTAGCACCGTTGTAAATAAAAAAGGAGAACTATGTTTTGTTTTATTTCTAATAAAATACTTTATTCTGGCTGTGTCTTTATTTACAATACAACTGTAGGATTAGTAATGGATAGGTGTCTTACAGACACCTCACCATTAGTAATTCATGGGCTTGATGTCACCTGACAATACAAAGGTGACATCAACCCCACAAATATTAACTCCACTTGCCACCACTACAGGGCAAGTGGTAAGAGCCGGATAAAGCACCAGAATTGGCACATCTAATAGATGTGTCTTTTCTGGACAGCTGCAAGCTGCTATTTTTAGGCTGGGGGCAATATCAATAGCCTCCTACCAGCCTGAGAATACCAGCCCCCAGCTGTCTGCTTTAGCAAGGCTGGTTGTCAAAAATGGGGGGGACCCCACGCCATTTTTTAAAATTATTTATTTAAATAATTAAAAAATACAGCGTGGGACCCCTCTATTCTTGATAGCCGGCCTTGCTGAAGCTGACAGCTGCGGGTTGCAGCCCCAGCTGTGAGTTTTGACTGGCTGGTTAACAAAAATACAGGGAAACCCACGCCGGGGTTTTTTTAAATTATTTATTTACAGCGCATGAGCAGCTGATGAATACTCCCATCCGCAGCTCCTGCTATTGCTGTTATTAGCGGCAGCAGGTGTCGGATGATGGGAGCAGTTGTCCCATCAGCTGACACCAGTGAGCAGAGGTAAACTTTATACCTCCGATCACAGCTGAGGGCTCACGCTATTTTTTGACAGTGAGGAATCCACGGCTCTGTGACCGGCGGGGATGGTTTTACTGCCGATCAGATGCAGTGTTTGCCGTGCTGTCATGCACATGACAGCGTAGCAAACACTGGATGTTCGAGCCCCCATTCAAGTGAATGGGGTTCAGGTTCGGGTCCAGGTACTGTTCTGGTACCCAAACCCGAACTTTTTGTAACACTTCGACCGAACCCTCCGGACCCAAACATCCAGGTATCCGCCCATCTCTACCCATTACACAACCTATAACAAAAATTTGAGATGGATGATAAAGAAAATCAAACAAAAGAAAGCAAATTAAAACATTTCATATATATGTTACCCCTCTGGTAATAAAACTTTTCGTTCCTAAAGACATTGCTAATGCTTTCAAGTCTTTCTATTCAACATTGTATAATATTTAAAATAACCCAGACAATCCTCACCCTTCTCTAAAAGTTATTACCGGTAATTACTTTTTGGATAGTATTGGCATTTCCTTGCTTTCTCCCAAACAGCTAGACTTACTTAATGAACGCTTCTCAGTCTCTAAGATATTTTCAATTGACAAAATCTCTTAAATGAAATTAAGCCACAGGTCCAGATGGATTTTCAAATAAATACTATCAGACTTTGATCTCCATGCTAGCCCCTCATCCCCAGAAAGTGTTTAATGATTCTGTCATATTGAGCACTCTTCATTTATAAATGCTGGTGACCACTATTGTAACCATCCTGAAGCCAAAGAAAGATAATTTCCTTCCTTCTAATTATAGACCAATATAGCTACTAAATTGTGATACCAAACTATTTGCAAAAATCAAATCTTACAAGAAATTATACCTACTGTGATATGTTTAGTGTAGGTAGGGTTAGCAAAGGGTTGCCAAGCATCTGATGGGAGAAGGTAAATCATAAACCTTATCACTTTGGCGGAGAGAATTTTATCATGGAAGAAGAGAAGTCGTTCAATTGAATCTACTGTGGCTTTAAAGGGAACCTGTCACCCCGAAAATCGTGGGTGAGGTAAGCCCACCGGCATCAGGGGCTTATCTACAGCATTCTGTAATGCTGTAGATAAGCCCCCGATGGTTACCTGAAAGATAAGAAAAAGACGTTAGATTATACTCACCCAGGGGCGGTCCCGCTGCTGGTCCGGTCAGATGGGCGTCTCTGGTCCGCTGCGGCGCCTCCTATCTTCATTCCAAGACGTCCTCTTCTGGTCTTCAGCCACGGCTCCGGTGCAGGCGTACTTTGTCTGCCCTGTTGAGGGCAGAACACAGTACTGCAGTGCGCAGGCGCCGGAAAGGTCAGAGAGGCCTGGAGCCTGCGCACTGCAGTACTTTGCTCTGCCCTCAACAGGGCAGACAAAGTACGCCTGCGCCGGAGCCATCTTGGAATGAAGATGGGAGGCGCCGCAGTGGACCAGAGACACCCATCTGACCGGACCAGCAGCGGGACCGCCCCTGGGTGAGTATAATCTAACGTCTTTTTCTCCTCTTTCAGGTTACATTGGGGGCTTATCTACAGCATTACAGAATACTGTAGATAAGCCCCTGATGCCGGTGGGCTTACCTCACCCGCGATTTTCGGGGTGACAGGTTCCCTTTAAAGACCCAATTCTTTAAGGTACCAAATCTCTTTACTACTAGCCCACAGGCAAAAATCATCACTAACACCAACGTATCTTATTCATTTGGAATAACCAATGCAGCACGCCAAGGTTGCCCTCCCTGCCCTATAATTTTTACTTTAATTATAGAGCTCTTGGCGGAAAGTATAAGTTCTATTCCCTTTATGAAAGGAATCACTTGTGGTCACAGACTGTATTACTATTTGCAAAATATGTTATATTAACAATTAAAAATCCAATAGAATCTATTCAACAAATCTACTCTACAGTACACTCTCTCTCTATTTGGCTCTATATCCTATTATACGACCAAGCCATTGAAATGTCTTCTGATGGGTATTAATATATTTGCTAAAAAGGAAAAAAAATGATTTTCCCTGTAAATGGGAATCTCAGGTTACTCATTTAAGAATCTACTTACCGTAATTACTCCATATACATAAAATATCAATTTTAAAACAGAAATCTTAAATGTTTTGACTACCTAGCCCAGGAATATATGAAAAGGCTGTACGTCACTCTTTATAACAACAAGGTGCCCGGATAGGATACCACTCCATGTATTTAGTAAAGAATAAGAATCAGGCACTATATTTAGTTGGAAAAAATTATATTTGATTTAAATGGAGTAGCAATCCATAAAATAGTGACGTTGTGGCCTACAAGACCTTCTTCAGACAGGTTGCAGACGGTAAACTGTGTAGAACAGAATTATGAGGCATAGGGATATGCGCATATCTCCTGGGCAGCATATCCCTATTTCTCATAGCGCTGCGGTGTTCTACACTGTTTCCTATTTAAGGCTCATTTAGACATACACTTATTTCTTGGGATTGAGACTATAGTGTTCCATGTTTGGTTACCTGTACCTGTGTTTGAATTAAGCCCTCCCAGGTTCCATTCCATCCGTCCTTTTACTCCTGAGATTCCTCTGTGTGCCGTGTCCTCGCTCCGCACCTGCCTTCCTTCTCGCTGCGTCAACGCCCGAGGTCCGTATGCCCACCTGGACCTAAGGCTTTGAAGATCCACCTCACCTGGTGAATCTCACACCATCCATTTTTACTGCGTAAATGCAACTATACACCTATTTGTATTTCTAAAAATGTTCAATAAAGACTAATGGAAAGAGAAGTAGGTTCAATACCAAGAATCCTAAATACAGTATGCTGTTGTATCAATATATTGCACTAGATGGTGGCCCGATTCTAACGCATTGGGTATTCTAGAATATTCTGACTGACAGAATGTGTTCAGTGAACGTGAGTGAACTATGTTGCACTGTGACTGACTGAACGTGTTCAGTAAACGTGACTGAACTACGTGGCACTGTGACTGACAGAACTTGTTCAGTAAACGTGACTGAACTACATGGCACTGTGACTAACAGAACTTGTTCAGTAAATGTGACTAAACTACATGGCACTGTGACTGACAGATCTTGTTCAGTAAACGTGACTGAACTACATGGCACTGTGACTAACAGAACTTGTTCAGTAAATGTGACTGAACTACATGGCACTGTGACTGACAGATCTTGTTCAGTAAACGTGACTGAACTACATGGCACTGTGACTAACAGAACTTGTTCAGTAAATGTGACTGAACTACATGGCACTGTGACTGACAGATCTTGTTCAGTAAACGTGACTGAACTACATGGCACTGTGACTAACAGAACTTGTTCAGTAAATGTGACTGAACTACATGGCACTGTGACTGACAGATCTTGTTCAGTAAACGTGACTGAACTACATGGCACTGTGACTAACAGAACTTGTTCAGTAAATGTGACTGAACTACATGGCACTGTGACTGACAGATCTTGTTCAGTAAACGTGACTGAACTACATGGCACTGTGACTAACAGAACTTGTTCAGTAAATGTGACTGAACTACATGGCACTGTGACTGACAGATCTTGTTCAGTAAACGTGACTGAACTACATGGCACTGTGACTAACAGAACTTGTTCAGTAAATGTGACTGAACTACATGGCACTGTGACTGACAGATCTTGTTCAGTAAACGTGACTGAACTACATGGCACTGTGACTAACAGAACTTGTTCAGTAAATGTGACTGAACTACATGGCACTGTGACTGACAGATCTTGTTCAGTAAATGTGACTGAACTACATGGCACTGTGACTAACAGAACTTGTTCAGTAAATGTGACTGAACTACGTGGCACTGTGAGTGACAGAACTTGTTCAGTAAACGTGACTGAACTACGGCCGGACTGCGCCTGTCACTGATTGTCGCTGGCGTGACCAATCAGTGACGCGGGATTTACATTACAGACAAACAGAGAGAATTAGACGATTATATAGTAGATTTTAGTGGGGAATTCATCACCCTAATAAACAGTATAAATAGATAATTGTGCCTATAAAGCCCACTTTCTACATAAAGCTAAATTATTTTGGTAAAGTGCAGTGTTCCTCACACATTAGTACTGGCACACTTCTGTGTATACCTGATTAACTTTGTGCCATAACACTAGTATGGTCCTTACACAGTAATAAGCATAAAAATGAATTATTGGCCTTCATCAAATACATTATTCTGCAAGAATTTCAGTTCCTTTGGAATTCTTAATTAAATAAGAAGGTGAATAAAATCTATCCCTAACTCAGCTCATAAAAGTTAATACTTTCCACAAAAGGGAAATTGTATAAGTAAAAAAATAACCCGAGAAAATATCTCTGTCTATCAAAGAAACAAAAAGGCAGTAAATATTCGATCTGGAGCAAATCTCAAGAGATAGAGAGGAAAAAATATATATATGACTCAAAATGGAGTGCAAATACTTAAAGGAACACACCAGGGAAAAATGTTAATGCATACCTAGTGCAGGGCCTGAGAGGTGGCAGATTACTTTAATTTTAGATGTTCTTTAATCCTTGCACTGTCCCCCCAGATCCTGCACTCGGAGTAACACAGGGCAAACATTTTTCTGATGTGGTCTTTCATTGTACCCACTTTCCCCCCTAACTTCTATTTTTTCAAATTATACCTACAATTTCCTTAAAGGGGTTGTCCCTATTCAAAAATTATTGATTTGTATACAGTATTAAGGGAGGTAAACAGAGCAAATTTAGCTTTTATTCACAATTCCAGAGTCCTGTGTTGCCTTCTTGTTGCTGATCGGGTACAAGCTGCAGTGGTCATGATGTGATGACAGCACTGCAGGCAATCACTGAGCTCAGCCATTCTGCCTTTGTAGCTCATTGATTGGCTGCAGCATTGAACCCTGGGACAGTGAGTAAAAACTCATTCTGCTTTATTTATTTTTTTCCTCCCTGAATACTCTTTGAAAGGGGACAACCACTAAGAATCTATTGTAAAGAGAAAAGTCCAGCTCATTTCAGCTTGTTGAGTTAATCTGGGACGTTGCCCGGAATACTGTGTTGGCAGCAAGCAGGAGACACAAAATGATAGGACTACGTGTTTGAAGAGGGTAAAATTCCCGGTTAGGAACCCTATTGGAAAATGCTTTGTCATAAAATAATTCAGTATTGCAATCAGTATCAGACAAAGCCCTTAGATTGTAAAGAGTAAGGCTACTTTCACACTAGCGTCGCAAAGTTGCCCGCAGGATGCGTTTTTTCTCCATAGACTTTCATTAGCGACGCATTGCCACACGTCGCATCAGTCGTGCGACGGATGCGTCGTGTTTCTGCAGTCCGTCGGGACAAAAAAAGTTGCATGCAACATTTTTTTGTCCATCGATTCCGCTTTTTCCGACCGCGCATGCGCGGCCGGAACTCCGCCCCCTCCTCCCCGGACCTTACAATGGGGAAGCGGATGCGTTGAAAAACTGCATCCGCTGCCCCCGTTGTGATTTTATGTCACAGTATGCGTCGGTACGTCGGCCTGACGCACTGCGATGGGCCCGTACTGACACTAGTGTGAAAGTAGCCTAAACCGTTCCATAAAATTCAAAGACTCAAATTCATTGCTATGCATTTCTTCTGTATCTGTTTGATTCGCAAACAATGCGTCATTAACAAAATATTTTTGGACCGTTAGCATTCGCATGAATTTATTTACGTCCGTGATAGTAGAAAAAAGTTAAATCGTTGATCACCTACAGATCATATGAATAAAAAGTAAAAAAAAAAAAATAATAATACTGCCACTTGGCTGTCTATTCACAGGTCACATAAGTGCCACACGAAACTTTGTGGTTTGTGTCCCTATATGTACAATACTAAGACGTGTGTCTACTGTTAATAATAATAAATATGACATTAATCATTTCCTCAATTGTCGTTCAGCACATAGTGTATACGCTATTGCCTGTGAAACGTGTAAGCGGCAATATGTATGTTGCATCTCCTGGCCATTGAGGAAACGTATTTCAGAGCATATCTATGATGCACAAAATAAAATCACCAGAAGCCTCACAGGTGCTTCTCAACACTTTCTCCATACTAATATTGGGAATGTGAGTTTGCTAAGGGTTAATGCCATAGACATGGTGTCTCAACCTACCGGGTGGGGATAGAAACCAAATACTGAAATATAAAGAAGCTTTCTGGGTTTTTAATCTGGGTGCCAGAGGGATGAACATTAAGACTGATTTGACATATATATACTGAAATTGACTTTATGTATATGAGATTATATTTGTACTTCCAAACACAGCAATGTTGTTTCCTCTTTATAAAATTGAGTCAATTGTATAGGGTGTTGAACTATGATTAAGAATAGTAATGAGTGGTTTCGGTATGCTTGAAAAATATGTTTGAGTCCCTGCGGCTGCATGTCTCATGGCTGTTTGACAGCCTCAACAGATCCAGGGATTGCCTGTTTGTTACTGTTGGACCTGTTGGACCTGCCGCGCACAACCAGACTACGTGAGTGAAACACTATTCACCCACCGAAATCTATCATTGTTGATCCACACAAGCAGCGCTCTTCTCTCTATCTTTCTTCACCATCTGTCTTTTAAAAGTGGCTCTCGACCTTTAAAGAATTGGAGAGTACATATTTATAAATATACAGAATTATGAAGTATACTGTCATGGTTAGGACAAGGTTAATGTCCTGTTCTCTCAGGGTTAATGTTGTTAGCCTCTCTTTCAAGATGGGAGGGCTATTTATACTCGCTCCTATCCTGGCATCCTTGTCAGCTATAGGGTTTTCAGCAGTCTGTATGCTTGACCTCTGAAGTGTGTGCTAGCTTGCTTTGTATCTTGCTGTCACGTGCTTTATTCGTTTTCCTGGAATACTGACCCCTGGTTTGGCTTCTGACTATTCCCTGGCTCTACCTGTTGGTATCTTGCAATCTCCTGGCTACAACCTCTGCTTGTTTCACTATTCTTTTTTGCTTGTTCCTTCTCTTTTCTTGGCATCTGGCTCCGCCCCTGGCCGCCTCCCACTCTGTCACATGATCTAAGGTCCTGTTGCTCTACCTCATCATTCTGTCTCATGTGGAAGGTCCCATTGGTGATCAGGTTAGTTACTCTGTGTCTGGTTCAGCTCCGTTGCTCCTGGGTGCAGTTTCCCCTGCAGCATTAATACCGGGTATCGTGACATATACCAATACTAGGGCTGATAAACATTTCCCAACATGCACGGAACATTTTTAAGCCCTGCCCTTGATAGAACTCCCACAAAACCTCCCAGGCATGTCTATTTTTGGCGCACCATGGCACCTACAAGCAGATGATACCTGATGGTCGCGACAGTATTATTATCACTGAGGATTCATCCTCAACAATATTACATTTGTAGAAAATCGGACACTTGAAAGTCCTACTCTTGTTTACTTTCGTAATACTTTCCCCTTTAAACTGCCTCATGAAATTATTCGATTTCTTTCATAATCGTCTCCAAATTTAATCTAAGCCCCCAATCTAAGTTGAATACAAAAGTGTTTTTGTCCACTGTTTGGTGCACTTAATTGTGATATCATAAATCACATTCTTTGCTTTTATCCAGCATGATGAATAATGTAATTGATATAGAGATGACATCGCATTTGCTATTAACACTAAATAGCTTTGGACAGATAGTGCGTGGCTTTGATATGATTTTGGCACGTTGCACAATATCTGGCATGTAAACCTTCTGAATCAGTGCTGAATGACTCTCGAAACAAATGTGACTTTTAGAGTCTGATATTCGGAGATGTTTCACTTCATTTTTTAGACATTCTTATACAATGTGCGCAACAGGAACAGTTAATGACACCTCGAGGAGCGGACACAGGAGAGGGATTACAAACTTGTTCTTCACCGTGAACGCAATGATAGCATTCATTACATCGGTCGTTCTTGTCCTTACTGATGAGCCACAGAGGAGGTTATGGTCATTGAGGCTACAGCTAACATGGCACTAAGCCTAGAAACATATATTAACATCAGTGGGAGTTTTCATGCATTAACAACTCCGCAGCAGTAGAAGACTTTGCAGCACACTCCATAAAGCATTACTAGACTAAAGCTGGGCAACGTCCATTCGTTTTGTAGTCCTAACTCCTTGAGGGTCAGCCGATAGTGGCAAACATTTTTTTGAAATTGCCTTTTTTGCATTTTTCATTTTTTCCTTTACAGACTGACAACATTTTATGTGGCACACGTTGTACTCTTCAGGTTTCATTTTTGGTTGTATTATAAACCTGGAATTGGAAAAATACTGGATGGAATATATATGTTGCTTAAAATGTTTAAGGGATTACCTCCATTAAAAAAAATACATTTTTCATAGACATGTTTGTGGACATTTAGGAATCCTGCACTCTAATTGAAAATTTTGCAATTTATTCAATCAGTAAGCTGTGAACAGACAGACGTGACGTTTCGGTCTCACCGACCTTCATCAGTCATACACATGTAGACCTATCTCTCTCCAGGCGACCAGAGTCACATATACTCTTCTGCTACCTCTATATATTTTATACGGACCCAGGTCCTTCTAGGCTACTTGTGTATGTCTGATGAATGTTGATGAGACCTAAATACACAGTTCACTAATTGAATACATTTAATCATCTTCAATTAGAGTCCTGGATTCCTTCTTTGGTCAGCATAGTACAGATGACATGATGGACAGGGAGTAGATGCCCAGCTGAGTGTGGGCCATTGGGACTGACAGCAGTTAAACAGTTTAGAAAACAATGGAAAGTATAAGTACGGAACCTAGAAAAAATTGACCATGTATGTAGAATTCACCACCACCATGACTAGAGTTTTCAGACGTTGTTGAGCAGTATACCAAGATCTAAAGGTTCCCATGATACCTCCATTCAATATTCTTGCATCAGTCACTCCCACCACACTGTTGCATCCAGATACAAGCAACTCTTCTGACAGTATCATCCGGTCTCCAGCAAAACCATGCGTAAATTATCTTCGAAACCACCAGGACCAGAATGTGCACATTCAGACTTGTTCTTCTATGTTGATGCTACTAACAAAATTCACAATCTGGAGACCCGCTCTTCGTAGTTGGGTGTTAGACTTTTTGCTAATGCACCAAGATGGTAGGCACATATCATTGGCCAGCGAGCCACATGTGGCTCCCGAGCCACAGGTTGGGGACCCCAGCTTTAGATAGTAGTTAAAGTCCCCCATACACACCAGACTAATGTTGGCCAATATCGCCGCTATCACTGGGTTCAGCTGACAGTCTAAGGGTGCCTGATGATGAGTGTATGAGAAATCACCTGAGTTTCATTCAGAAAACTTGGATGATGTTTCCTAATTTTCATCAGCTTTTAATTCATGTGCCATCCATGTGTCCGTTTTTTATGTCTGTGTGCGATCCATTTTTATACAATTACTCTATAACAGTTGTTTCATTACATCCCTAATGGACTTAATGAAACAATTTCCTCATAGACATCAGCCATCCCTCCCTATATTCACCCTCCCTCCCTCATATTTTTCTTTTTCATTGATGCACCAAAGGTATTATTGATTTTAATTGTTTTTGTGTATTTCTTGTTGGTGTTCTCTTTTTCTGACAGTTGTCTACCTAGAAATATGTACACCAATGAAGTTGGGGACAAGATAGTGATTTGGTGAAAACATTGTTTAACATCGCATCATTCTACTGTATACATGTACCGTATATATATATTTTCCATGAACGCTGCTATGTAAATGTATTTGTATATGTTTTATATTGGATGCATAGCTATATGTGTATCATGCCCAACTGCAGAATTTAGATGCACATCTATCAATTGAACTATCCCATATCACCATCTCCATATATCGTTACTCTGTACCTGTGACATCGACTGCTCGAGAGGAAATCTCATACATGCACATTACTGTTCTTTTCTCCGCAGTCTTCTGTTGTTCTATTGGCACTGGCATTGTGTCTTCTGCGCAGGTGCCATTCACAGTGTTCTCTGGCGTGTGTGTCTAATCACACTGAGAACATTGGGAACGGCACTTGATTCCTGTGCCTTTAGAAGTGCGGAAAACTAAGGAGTAGTGTTGAGCATATATCGGCAGATATTCGCTGTATCGGAATTCCGATACCGAGTTCCAATACTTTTGCGATATTGGATACCGGAATCGGAAGTTCCCATAGTGCAATGATGCACTATAATGGAGTATGGGTGGTGCGTGGGAGGAGACTGCGTGTGTGTGCAGGCGGGGTCTGTGCATGACCGTGGGCGGTCTGTGCGTGCCTGCCAGGGGTCTGTGTGTGCCCGCCGGGGGGTCTGTGCGGGCTGTCGGGCGTCTGTACGGGCCTGCCGGGGCTCTGTGTGGGCTTCCGGGGCTTTGTGTGGGCTGCCGGGGCTCTGTGAGTGTGTGCAGGCATTGTCCAATGAGACTACAAGTCCCATCGGACGATGCCTGCTACAGTGACAATGATTGACACATTAGCTAATGATGGGACAGTAGTAGTCCCACCATCCGGCTAATGTGTTGAATGTAAAAAAAAAATAAAAAATACTACATACATACTACATACATACTACATACAATATACATGCATACTACATACATACAGTACAGACCAAAAGTTTGGACACACCTTCTCATTTAAAGAATTTTCTGTATTTTCATGACTATGAAAATTGTACATTCACACTGAAGGCATCAAAACTATGAATTAACACACATGGAATTATAAACTTAACAAAAAAGTGTGAAACAACTGAAATTATGTCTTATATTCTAGGTTCTTCAAAGTAGCCACCTTTTGCTTTGATGACTGCTTTGCACACTCTTGGCATTCTCTAGATGAGCTTCAAGAGGTAGTCACCGGCAATGGTCTTCCCACAATCTTGAAGGAGTTCCCAGAGATGCTTAGCACTTGTTGGCACTTTTGCCTTCACTCTGCAGTCCAGCTCGCCTCAAACCATCTCGTCTTGTGACTGTGGAGGCCAGGTCATCTGGTGTAGCACCCCATCACTCTCCTTCTTGGTCAAATAGCCCTTACACAGCCTGGAGGTGTGTTTGGGGTCATTGTCCTGTTGAAAAATAAATGATGATCTAACTAAACGCAAACCGGATGGAATAGCATGCTCTGCAAGATGCTGTGGTAGCCATGCTGGTTCAGGATGCCTTCAATTTTGAATAAATCCCCAACAGTGTCACCAGCAAAGCACCCCCACACCACCACACCTCCTCCTCCATGCTTCACGGTGGGAACCAAGCATGTAGAATCCATCTGTTCACCTTTTCTGCGTCTCTCAAAGACATGGTGGTTGGAGACAAAGATCTCAAATTTGGACTCATCAGACCAAAGCACAGATTTCCACTGGTCTAATGTCCAATCGTGGTGTTCTTTAGCCCAAACAAGTCTCTTCTGCTTGTTGCCTGTCCTTAGCAGTGGTTTCCTAGCAGCTATTTTGCCATGAAGGCCTGCTGCACAAAGTCTCCTCTTAACAGTTGTTGTAGAGATGTATCTGCTGCTAGAACTCGGTGTGGCATTGACCTGGTCTCTAATCTGAGCTGCTGTTAACCTGCGATTTCTGAGGCTGGTGACTCGGATAAACATATCCTCAGAAGCAGACGTGACTCTTGGTCTTCCTTTCCTGCGGTGGTCCTCATGTGAGCCAGTTTCTTTGTAGAGCTTGATGGTTTTTGCCACTGCCATTGGGGACACTTTCAAAGTGTTGGGAACAACTGATGGTCCCAACCCCATTTATAAGGCAAGAAATCCCACTTATTAAACCTGACAGTGGACACCTGTGAAGTGAAAACCATTCCCAGTGACTACCTCTTGAAGCTCATCAAGAGAACGCCAAGAGTGTGCAAAGCAGTCATCAAAGCAAAAGGTGGCTACTTTGAAGAACCTAGAATATAAGACATAATTTCAGTTATTCACACTTTTTGTTAAGTATATAATTCCACATGTGTTAATTCATAGTTTTGATGCCTTCAGTGTGAATGTACAAATTTCATAGTCATGAAAATGCAGAAACATCTTTAAATGAGAAGGTGTGTCCAAACTTTTGGTCTGTACTGTACATACATACATACTACATGCATACTACATACTACATACATACTAGATACATACATACTACATACAGTTACAGCGTCGGACTGGAGTACCTTGGGCCCACCAGAGAAAAATCATTCTTGGGGCCCACCATGCCGTTTAAAAATACCACACAGGATACATCCTATATACTACACCACACACGAGAGCTGACAGATCCTCTATATACTACACCACACAGGAGAGCTGACAGATCCTCTATATACTACACCACACAGGAGAGCTGACAGATCCTCGATATCCTACACCACACAGGAGAGCTGACAGATCCTCTATATATTACACCACACAGGAGAGCTGACAGATCCTCTATATACCACACCACACACGAGAGCTGTCAGATCCTCTATATACTACACCACACAGGAGAGCTGACAGATCCTCTATGTACTACACCACACGGGAGAGCTGACAGATCCTCTATATACTACACCACACAGGAGAGCTGACAGATCCTCTATATACTACACCACACAGGAGAGCTGACAGATCCTCTATATATTACACCACACGGGAGAGCTGACAGATCCTTTATATACTACACCACACGGGAGAGCTGACAGATCCTCTATATACTACACCACACAGGAGAGCTGACAGATCCTCAATATATTACACCACACGGGAGAGCTGACAGATCCTTTATATACTACACCACACAGGAGAGCTGACAGATCCTCTATATACTATACCACACAGGAGAGGTGACAGATCCTGACAGATCCAGATCCTGACAGATCCTCAATATATTACACCACACGGGAGAGCTGACAAATCCTTTATATACTACACCACACAGGAGAGCTGACAGATCCTCTATATACTATACCACACAGGAGAGGTGACAGATCCTCTATATACTACACTACATGGGAGAGCTGACAGATCCTCTATATATTACACCACACGGGAGAGCTGACAGATCCTTTATATACTACACCACACAGGAGAGCTGACAGATCCTCTATGTACTACACCACACGGGAGAGCTGACAGATCCTCTATATACTACACCACACAGGAGAGCTGACAGATCCTCTATATACTACACCACACAGGAGAGCTGACAGATCCTCTATATATTACACCACACGGGAGAGCTGACAGATCCTTTATATACTACACCACACGGGAGAGCTGACAGATCCTCTATATACTACACCACACAGGAGAGCTGACAGATCCTCAATATATTACACCACACGGGAGAGCTGACAGATCCTTTATATACTACACCACACAGGAGAGCTGACAGATCCTCTATATACTATACCACACAGGAGAGGTGACAGATCCTGACAGATCCAGATCCTGACAGATCCTCAATATATTACACCACACGGGAGAGCTGACAAATCCTTTATATACTACACCACACAGGAGAGCTGACAGATCCTCTATATACTATACCACACAGGAGAGGTGACAGATCCTCTATATACTACACTACATGGGAGAGCTGACAGATCCTCTATATATTACACCACACGGGAGAGCTGACAGATCCTTTATATACTACACCACACGGGAGAGCTGACAGATCCTCTATATACTATACCACACAGGAGAGGTGACAGATCCTCTATGTTCTACACCACACAGGAGAGCTGACAGATCCTCTATATACTATACCACACAGGAGAGGTGACAGATCCTCTATATTCTACACCACACAGGAGAGCTGACAGATCCTCTATATACTACACCACACAGGAGAGCTGACAGATCCTCTATATATTACACCACATGGGAGAGCTGACAGATCCTCTATATACTACACCACATGGGAGAGCTGACAGATCCTTTATATACTACACCACACAGGAGAGCCGACAGATCCTCTATATACTACCCCACACAGGAGAGCTGACAGATCCTCTATATACTACAACACACAGGAGAGCTGACAGATCCTCTATATACTACAACACACGGGAGAGCTGACAGATCCTCTATATACTACAACACACGGGAGAGCTGACAGATCCTCTATATACGACACCACACGGGAGAGCTGACAGATCCTCTATATACTACACCACACAGGAGAGCTGATAGATCCTCTATATACTACACCGCACGGGAGAGCTGACAGATCCTCTATATACTACACCACACAGGAGAGCTGACAGATCCTCTATATACTACACCACACAGGAGAGCTGACAGATCCTCTATGTACTACACCACACGGGAGAGCTGACAGATCCTCTATATACTACACCACACGGGAGAGCTGACAGATCCTCTATATACTACACCACACAGGAGAGCTGACAGATCCTCTATATACTACACCACATGGGAGAGCTGGCAGATCCTCTATATACTACACCACACAGGAGAGCTGACAGATCCTCTATATACTATACCACACAGGAGAGCTGACAGATCCTCTATATACTACATCACATAGGAGAGCTGACAGATCCTCTATATACTACACCACACAGGAGAACTGATAGATCCTCTATATACTACACCACACAGGAGAGCTGACAGAACCTCTATATACTACACCACACAGGAGAGCTGACAGATCCTCTATATAGTACAACACACAGGAGAGCTGACATATCCTTTATATACTACACCACACAGGAGAGCTGACAGATCCTCTATATACTACACCACACAGGAGAGCTGACATATCCTTTATATACTACACCACACAGGAGAGCTGACAGATCCTCTATATACTACACCACACAGGAGAGCTAACAGATCCTCTATATACTACACCACACAGGAGAGCTGACAGATCCTCTATATACGACACCACACGGGAGAGCGGACAGATCCTTTATATACTACACCACACAGGAGAGCTGACAGATCCTCTATATACTACACCACACAGGAGAGCTGACAGATCCTCTATATACTACACCACACAGGAGAGCTGATAGATCCTCTATATACTACACCGCACGGGAGAGCTGACAGATCCTCTATATACTACACCACACGGGAGAGCTGACAGATCCTCTATATACTACACCACACAAGAGAGCTGACAGATCCTCTATATACTACACCACACAGGAGAGCTGACAGATCCTCTATATACTACACCACACGGGAGAGCTGACAGATCCTCTATATACTACACCACACAGGAGAGCTGACAGTTCCTCTATATACTACACCACACGGGAGAGCTGACAGATCCTCTATATACTACACCACACAGGAGAGCTGACAGATCCTCTATATACTACACCACACAGGAGAGCTGATAGATCCTCTATATACTACACCGCACGGGAGAGCTGACAGATCCTCTATATACTACACCACACAGGAGAGCTGACAGATCCTCTATATACTACACCACACAGGAGAGCTGATAGATCCTCTATATACTACACCACACGGGAGAGCTGACAGATCCTTTATATACTACACCACACAGGAGAGCTGACAGATCCTCTATATACTACACCACACAGGAGAGCTGACAGATCCTCTATATACTACACCACACAGGAGAGCTGATAGATCCTCTATATACTACACCGCACGGGAGAGCTGACAGATCCTCTATATACTACACCACACGGGAGAGCTGACAGATCCTCTATATACTACACCACACAAGAGAGCTGACAGATCCTCTATATACTACACCACACAGGAGAGCTGACAGATCCTCTATATACTACACCACACGGGAGAGCTGACAGATCCTCTATATACTACACCACACAGGAGAGCTGACAGATCCTCTATATACTACACCACACGGGAGAGCTGACAGATCCTCTATATTCTACACCACACGGGAGAGCTGACAGATCCTCTATATACTACACCACACAGGAGAGCTGACAGATCCTCTATATACTACACCACACGGGAGAGCTAACAGATCCTCTATATACTACACCACACAGGAGAGCTGACAGATCCTCTATATACGACACCACACGGGAGAGCTGACAGATCCTTTATATACTACACCACACAGGAGAGCTGACAGATCCTCTATATACTACACCACACAGGAGAGCTGACAGATCCTCTATATACTACACCACACAGGAGAGCTGACAGATCCTCTATATACTACACCGCACGGGAGAGCTGACAGATCCTCTATATACTACACCACACGGGAGAGCTGACAGGTCCTCTATATACTACACCACACAAGAGAGCTGACAGATCCTCTATATACTACACCACACAGGAGAGCTGACAGATCCTCTATATACTACACCACACGGGAGAGCTGACAGATCCTCTATATACTACACCACACGGGAGAGCTGACAGATCCTCTATATACTACACCACACAGGAGAGCTGATAGATCCTCTATATACTACACCACACAGGAGAGCTGACAGATCCTCTATGTACTACACCACACGGGAGAGCTGACAGATCCTCTATATACTACACCACACGGGAGAGCTGACAGATCCTCTATATATTACACCACACAGGAGAGCTGACAGATCCTCTATATACTACACCACACGGGAGAGCTAACAAATCCTCTATATACTACACCACACAGGAGAGCTGACAGATCCTCTATATACGACACCACACGGGAGAGCTGACAGATCCTTTATATACTACACCACACAGGAGAGCTGACAGATCCTCTATATACTACACCACACAGGAGAGCTGACAGATCCTCTATATACTACACCACACAGGAGAGCTGATAGATCCTCTATATACTACACCGCACGGGAGAGCTGACAGATCCTCTATATACTACACCACACGGGAGAGCTGACAGATCCTCTATATACTACACCACACAAGAGAGCTGACAGATCCTCTATATACTACACCACACAGGAGAGCTGACAGATCCTCTATATACTACACCACACGGGAGAGCTGACAGATCCTCTGTATACTACACCACACAGGAGAGCTGACAGATCCTCTATATACTATACCACACAGGAGAGCTGACAGATCCTCTATATACTACACCACACAGGAGAGCTGACAGATCCTCTATATACTATACCACACAGGAGAGCTGACAGATCCTCTGTATACTACACCACACAGGAGAGCTGACAGATCCTCTATATACTACACCACACAGGAGAGCTGACAGATCCTCTATATACTACACCACACGGGAGAGCTGACAGATCCTCTATATACTACACCACATGGGAGAGCTGACAGATCCTCTATATACTACACCACACAAGAGAGCTGACAGATCCTCTATATTCTACACCACACAGGAGAGCTGACAGATCCTCTATATACTACACCACACGGGAGAGCTGACAGATCCTTTATATACTACACCACACAAGAGAGCTGGCAAATCCTTTATATGCATGCATACATATATACATACCGTACATCTCTATATACTACTTACCGGTGGCCATATTCCACTGCAATGAAGAAGACAGAAGACGGCGACTGCTGCGTATTTTATTACACACATGGAAGCTTTCTGTCGGGGGCGAGACATTGTTTTTATTAGTATGATTTTGGGATAAATGTGATTTTTTTCATCACTTGTTATAGCTTGTTTTTGTGGAATTGTGGTGACCCGAAAATTGTTTTTATATTTTGATAGATCTGACTTTTCTGAACCCAGCAATGCCAAATATGTGTTGTTTTTTATTTTTTAAATATATTTATTTTCAATTGAATAAAAAGGGGTGATTTGAACTTTTAGGAATTTTTTTACCTTTCACTGGTACAGTTAGCCCCCTTAGAGGACATGAGGATGCGATCATACGATTGCATGTGCTATTATATACAGTGATGCCACAGCATCACTGCATATAGCAGAAATCAGGGTTTACTTTAAAGCCTGGCCACAGGAAGAAGACCCCTGGCTGTCATGACAACCCATCGGCGACCCACGATCACATCATGGGTGCCAATGGGTGAGAGAATGATGCGCACTCATGTTGGCATGTGTTCCCATGCTGCTGTCAGAGATTGACAGTGGCATTTAACACGCGCCATACATGTAAGGCTGATGTCGTAAAAGTGTTAATTACCTGAGGACCCCCTTCACCACTGTGTCACCCAATATCCTATGGGCCCCCTTCCCCAACTGTGTCATCTCTATTTTCCTGTGGGCCCCCTCCCCCCACTGTGTCACCTCTATTTTCCTGTGTGTACCCTCCCCCACTGTGTCACCTCTATTTTCCTGTGTGTACCCTCCCCCACTGTGTCACCTCTATTTTCCTGTGTGTACCCTCCCCCACTGTGTCACCTCTATTTTCCTGTGTGTACCCTCCCCCACTGTGTCACCTCTATTTTCCTGTGTGTACCCTCCCCCACTGTGTCACCTCTATTTTCCTGTGGCCCCCCTCCCCCACTGTGTCACCTCTATTTTCCTGTGGGCCCCCTCCCCCACTGTGTCACCTCTATTTTCCTGTGGGCCCCCTCCCCCACTGTGTCACCTCTATTTTCCTGTGGGCCCCCTCCCCCACTGTGTCACCTCTATTTTCCTGTGGGCCCCCTCCCCCACTGTGTCACCTCTATTTTCCTGTGGGCCCCCTCCCCCACTGTGTCACCTCTATTTTCCTGTGGGCCCCCTCCCCCACTGTGTCACCTCTATTTTCCTGTGGGCCCCCTCCCCCACTGTGTCACCTCTATTTTCCTGTGGGCCCCCTCCCCCACTGTGTCACCTCTATTTTCCTGTGGGCCCCCTCCCCCACTGTGTCACCTCTATTTTCCTGTGGGCCCCCTCCCCCACTGTGTCACCTCTATTTTCCTGTGTGTACCCTCCCCCACTGTGTCACCTCTATTTTCCTGTGTGTACCCTCCCCCACTGTGTCACCTCTATTTTCCTGTGGGCCCCCTCCCCCACTGTGTCACCTCTATTTTCCTGTGGGCCCCCTCCCCCACTGTGTCACCTCTATTTTCCTGTGGGCCCCCTCCCCCCACTGTGTCACCTCTATTTTCCTGTGTGTACCCTCCCCCACTGTGTCACCTCTATTTTCCTGTGGGCCCCCTCCCCCACTGTGTCACCTCTATTTTCCTGTGGGCCCCCTCCCCCACTGTGTCACCTCTATTTTCCTGTAGGCCCCCTCCCCCACTGTGTCACCTCTATTTTCCTGTGGGCCCCCTCCCCCACTGTGTCACCTCTATTTTCCTGTGGGCCCCCTCCCCCACTGTGTCACCTCTATTTTCCTGTGGGCCCCCTCCCCCACCCCACTGTGTCACCTCTATTTTCCTGTGGGCCCCCTCCCCCACTGTGTCACCTCTATTTTCCTGTGGGCCCCCTCCCCCACTGTGTCACCTCTATTTTCCTGTGTGTACCCTCCCCCCACTGTGTCACCTCTATTTTCCTGTGTGTACCCTCCCCCCACTGTGTCACCTCTATTTTCCTGTGTGTACCCTCCCCCACTGTGTCACCTCTATTTTCCTGTGGCCCCCCTCCCCCACTGTGTCACCTCTATTTTCCTGTGGGCCCCCTCCCCCACTGTGTCACCTCTATTT
This sequence comes from Ranitomeya imitator, assembly GCF_032444005.1. Classification (NCBI taxonomy): domain Eukaryota; kingdom Metazoa; phylum Chordata; class Amphibia; order Anura; family Dendrobatidae; genus Ranitomeya; species Ranitomeya imitator. The sequence continues at coordinate 497,219,132 of NC_091287.1, forward strand.
TCCTGTGGGCCCCCTCCCCCACTGTGTCACCTCTATTTTCCTGTGGGCCCCCTCCCCCACCCCACTGTGTCACCTCTATTTTCCTGTGGGCCCCCTCCCCCACTGTGTCACCTCTATTTTCCTGTGGGCCCCCTCCCCCACTGTGTCACCTCTATTTTCCTGTGTGTCCCCTCCCCCACTGTGTCACCTCTATTTTCCTGTGGGCCCCCACTGAGTCAGCTCTATTTTCCTGTGGGCCCCTCCCCCACTGTGTCACCTCTGATTTCCTATGGGCCTAGTCAAACAGGGAAAGGGGAGCCACAGTAAAATAGAGGTGGATGACACAATGGGGGAGGGGGCCCACAAGAAAATTAGAATATCACTGTGGGCCCCCTCCCCTGTGTCACCTTTAGGATGCATGGGGCCCCCTCCCCTAAGTGCCTCTCTGGCCGGAGATCTACTCAGGGTGCCGGCATCATAGAGTTATTTACTTACAGTCACACTGACTGAAGCCATCAGACTCCTTCTGCTCCACTGCTGCTTGGGTAGGACTGCTGACCAATCACAGCACAGCTCCTTGCCTGAGCTGTGCTGTGAGCTCACACAAAGAAAACTAACACTGATTGGCTGAATTGCAGCCAATCAGCGTTTACACTGCTGTTCAGGGCATTGTGGAAGAGGAGCAGAGACATATGCATGCAGCACAGGAAACAGGTGACAGTGGGCGGTCAGCTGTGTGTGCTGTCTCCTCTCAGACTCAGCCTCACAGTCAGCTGTTCCTCTGACTGTGCTGGTTGAAGTGAGGGTCGGCAGGTTGCATACACAGCTCTCCTGGCAGAGTAATGGCAGCGGCACCAGGTGATGTGAAGGAGCTGCGCCTGCACTTCCCATCACCTGTGCAGTCTGCCAGCTGTGCCGACTATACAATAAAATGCGCACTGCTGGGCGCACGATATGAGCATGCAGGGCAGGCACAAATGAAGGAGGCAGGAGATGAGGGGCGGGGCCCACCAGAGGATTCTCCGGTGTCCCGGTGCCCCAGTCCGACCCTGTACAGTTATATGGAAAAGTTTGGGCACCCATATTAATCTTAAGCTTAATGTTTTATAAAAATTGTTTTTTTTGCAACAGCTATTTCAGTTTCATATATCTAATAACTGTTGGACACAGTAATGTTTCTGCCTTGAAATGAGGTTTATTTTACTAACAGAAAATTTGCAATCTGCATTCAAACAAAATTTGACAGGTGCATAAGTATGGGCACCCCACCAGAAAAGTGACATTAATATTTAGTAGATCCTCCTTTTGCAAAAATAACAGCCTCTAGTCGCTTCCTGTAGCTTTTAATGAGTTCCTGGATCCTGAATGAAGGTATTTTTGACCATTCCTCTTTACAAAACAATTCCAGTTCAGTTAAATTTGATGGTCGCCGAGCATGGACAGCCCTCTTCAAATGATCCCACAGATGTTCAATGATATTCAGGTCTGGGGACTGGGATGGCCATTCCAAAACAGTGTAATTGTTCCTCTGCATGAATGACTGAGTAGATTTGGAGCGGTGTTTTGGATCATTGTCTTGCTGAAAGATCCATCCCCTGCGTAACTTCAACTTTGTCACTGATTCATGAACATTATTGTCAAGAATCTGCTGATACTGAGAGAAATCCATGCGTCCCTCAACTTTAACAAGATTCCCGGTGTCGGCATTGGCCACACAGCCCCAAAGCATGATGGAACCTCCACCAAATTTTAATGTGGGTAGCACGTGTTTTTCTTGGAATGTTGTGTTTTTTGGCTGCCATGCATAACGCCTTTTTGTATAACCAAACAACTCAATCTTGGTTTTATCAGTGCACAGGACCTTCTTCCCAAAAGAAATTGGCTTCTCCAAATGTGCTTTTGCATACCTCAGCCGACTCTGCTTGTGGCGTGCTTGCAGAAACGGCTTCTTTCGCATCACTCTCCCATACAGCTTCTCCTTGTGCAAAGTGCGTTGTATAGTTGACCAATGCACAGTGACACCATCTGCAGCAAGTTGATGCTGCAGCTCTCTGGAGGTGGTCTGAGGATTGTCCTTGACTGATCTCACCATTCTTCTTCTCTGCCTTTCTGATGTTTTTCTTGGCCTGCCACTTCTGGCCTTAACAAGAACTGTACCTGTGTTCTTCCATTTCCTTACTATGTTCCTCACAGTGGAAATTGACAGGTTAAATCTCTGAGACAGCTTTTTGTATCCTTCCTCTGAGCAACTATGTTGAATAATCTTTGTTTTCAGATCATTAGACAGTTGTTTTGAGGAGCCCATGATGCCACTCTTCAGAGGAGAACAGGAGAACAACTTGCAAGTGGCCACTTTAAGTAGCTTTTCTCATGATTGCATACACCTGGCTATGAAGTTCAAAGCTCAATGAGGTTAGAAAACCAAAAAAAGTGCTTTAGTAAGTCAGTAAAAAGTACGGTAGGTAGGAGTATTTAAAACAGGAAAATGATAAGGGTGCCCATACTTATGCACCTGTCAAATTTTGTTTGAATGCAGAATGCACATTTTCTGTTAGTACAATAAACCTCATTTCAAGGCAGAAACATTACTGTGTCCAACAGTTATTAGATATATGAAACTGAAATAGCTGTTGCAAAAAAACACAATTTTTATAAAACATTAAGCTTAGGATTAATAGGGGTGACCAAAATGTTTCATATAACTGTACATACTACATACTACATACATACTACATACATACATACTACATGCATACATACTACATACAATCTATTCATACATTACATACATACATACAGACATACAGTACATACTACATACATACATACATACTACATACTACATACATATTACATACATACTACATGCTACAAACTACATACATACATACTACATACATACGACATACATACTACAAACAATCCATTCATACATTACATACAATACATACATACAGACATACTGTACATATAACATATAGTACATATAACATAGAGTACATACTCACCATCACTTGTCACTTTGTTCCCCGAAGCCAGTGTCATCTGTAAAAAATATTAAAATAACAAACAACCAATATACTCCCTGTCCGCAGATATCCACGAGATATATATATATCTATATTTATAGATAGATATATCCATACATATATAATAGAAAGGCCGATGTTTCTATGGCTACTTTTACACTTGCGTTTTTAGCAATCCGTTGTTTTTGGAAAAAAACTTTCCTGCAAATGTGCTCGCAGGATGCGTTTTTTACCCATAGACTTGTATTAGCGACGGATCACGACGGATGGCCACACATCGCGTCCGTCATACAAGGGATCCGTCATGTTTTGGTGGACCGTCGGCACAAAAAAACATTCAAGTGAACGTTTTTTTGTCCGTCGTGTCCGCCATTTTCTACCGCGCATGCGCAGCCGACACTCCGCCCCATCCTCTCCGGACATCAGAATGGGCAGCTGATGCGTTGAAAAACTGCATCGGCTGCTCACGTCGTGCACAAATTTCACGTGTGTCGGTACGTCGGCCCGACGCATAGCGACGGACCCGTACCGACGCAAGTGTGAAAGAGGCCTTAATGAGCATTGAATTTTTTTTTAAAAAGGAAAATAACAGCGTAGGCTCCCGCTAAATTTTCTGCACCAGAGGGGAAAAGCCAACGGCCAGGGGTCAATATTTGTAGCCTGATATGAATATCAGCCCGCAGCTGTCTGCGTAGCCTTTACTGGCTATTAAAATTGGGGGACCCCGAAAAAAATGGCGTGGGGTCCCCCTATATTTTATAGCCAGAAAGGCTACGCAGACAGCTGCGGGCTGATATTCATAGCCTAGAGAGGGGCCATGGATATTGGCACCCCAGCTACAAATACCAGTCCGCAGCCGCCCCAGAAATGGCTCATCTGTAAGATGCGCCAATTCCGGCACTTAGCCCCTCTCTTCCCACTCCCATGTAGCGGTGGGATACGGGGTAATAAGGGGTTAATGTCACCTTGCTATTGTAAGGTGACATTAAGCTGGGTTAATAACGGAGAGGCGTCAATAAGATGCCTATCCATTATTAATCCAATAGTAATAAAGGGTTAATAAAACATGCACACATTAGGAAAAAAGTATTTTAATATTCTTCATTTAACCATACTTACCATACTTCAGTGCCTGAAAAAACGTAAAATAATAGACCGTATACTACTTGTCCACCGTAGTCCAATTAATAAAGAGTGTCCCACGACGATTGCCCCTATAGAACAGTGACATCAGGTGATGTCACTGCTCTATAGGACCCTCAGTGACACACTGACAGGAGACAATGGCTCCTGCAGTGCATCACTGAGGTTACTATAGTTCAAAGTCTCACTTTATGGCAATTGCTGCGTGGGAAAATTTATCACACAGCAATGCCAAAAGTGAGGCTAGGGACTATTTTTGTATTTTTTTTACAGCGGCAGAGGAATACAGTGCGGAAGGATACCTTCCTCCCATCATTGTGTTCCTGCAGCCCCTGGAAAGCGGTCGCATCAGCGATGCTGCCGTTCTCCATGGGAGATTGTCGTGGGACACTCGAGGATTTCTGCGAACAGGGAGTATATTGGTTGTTTGTTATTTTAATATTTTTTACAGGTGACAAAATGACAAGTAATGGTGAGTATGTACTGTATGATTAATGTACTGTATGTCTATATGTATGTATTGTATTTAATGGTTGAATGTACTGTATGTAGTATGTACATAGTATGTATGTTGTATGTATGCAGTATGTATGTAGTATGTATGTATGTATGTAGTATGCATGTAGTATGTATTTTTTTTTTGTTTTTTTGTTTGTTTTTTTCATTCAACACATTAGCCGGATGATGGGACTACTACTGTCCCATTATTGGCTAATGTGTCAATCACTGTCACTGTAGCAGGCATCGTCCGATGGGACTTATAGTCCCATCGGACGATACCTGCACACACACACAGAGCCCCGGCAGCCTGCACAGAGCCTCAGCAGCCCGCACAGAGCACTGGCAGGCTCACACAGAGCCCCGGCAAGCCCACACAGAGCCCCTCAAGCACAGAGCCCCAGCATGCCCGTACAGAGCCCTGGCAAGCCCATACAAACCCCCGGCAGGCCCGTACAGACTCCCAGCAGGCCCGTACAGACCCCCGAGAGGCCCGTACCGATCCCCGGCAGGCCCACACAGATCCCGCTCGCACACACAGACACGCACAGTGTCTGCCCACACACCGCCCACACTCTTCCCTCCTCCGGAACAGGATGTAGAAGGACAGAAAGCGCTTATTTACATTCCAATATTTGTGTCCCATTGACTTGCATTGGTATCGGGTATCGGTATCGGCAACATCCGATATTTTTTGGATATCGGCCGATCCAATCCGATACCGATACTTCTGGATATTGGAAGATATCGCTGAACACTACTAAGGAGGAAAGAAGAACAATAATGCACACATGCCAGATTTCCTCTCAAGCGTCCACCATCACAGGGACAGAGTGACGCTTATGGGAGGTGAGATGTATGGAGATGAGCAGAGGCAGCGTTATCTTCCTGGCAACGTCCTGGCCATTGCCTAGAAGAGGTCATTTACATACATGTATAAATGATGATTTATCAGCAACCAGACATCTGACATGAGACCTACAGGTAGGACCTTTTTAGTAGTCTATAACCTGTATACCCATATTATTAGTTTACATAGGTCAATGTGGTGACAGATTCCCTTTAAGAATACTTAGATATCATTGTTCTTGGCAGCAAATCATCCTGTGTAAACAAGTGTTGGCGACAACAGTTTTATTCTATGCGCGCTGAGCGATCATATTAAGGTGCAGTTGGCTGATCTAAACAGGCTAAGAAAAGACTATCAGCTGGCTTCATAAAACTGGTCAGTGGTCATTTAAGCACCATGATTGACCAGTGTAAATGCACCTTTAGGTCCAGGTACCTTATAGCTGACATATCCCCTGATTGAAGTTCTTCTCATCCTTTTCTTCTTCATCTGGACCAGATGCTATAGATCTTCTCCGCAAATGTCCCTCTTCTCCAGTCTTCTGCAGCACATTCTAACACAGAGCCCTTAAAAATAAAAAGTGTCATTATAATACTACCTGAATAATAATAGCTGCTCATGCTCTGTGCCCTAAATAAGTAATTGTCTTAACTGTGCTCACTGCCCAAAAAAGGGACATCCGCACTATCGCTCTCATGATACAGTATATGAGCTCCTCTCCTGTAAAATATTGCCTCCACGCTGTACCACCTTATATATTATAATGCCATCCCATCCCTCCCCCTTGCACTATGACTGCCACACTGACCTTCCTTTTGAACAATAACTGCCAAACCATTCTCCATTAACAACTATGGTCTATACACTGCCTTCAATGCCCCCTCTCCATACTGTAAACCCTCCTCACACTGTACTCCCTTCATACTGTTCCCTCAATAAATACCATTCCCCAACACTGCCTACAGTAAAAATTCCTTGTATCTTAAGCTCCACTAAGGAGTGCTAACCCTCCTCTGCTTTGTGGCACACTATAACATACAGTCCGCCTCCCCCCCATGTACCCCCTACTTATGGTCAACACCCTATATACCACCCACACATACAGTCTGCATGTTACGGAACTGCAGCACAGAACTAGGATAGAAAGACAAAACTGACCCTGCACTGAGACTGACTGGGATGACACCCTACGATCCTAGGTTAAACTCAGCGAAGACCTATAGATAAGGGGAAGGAGGTCCCTAAAAGATCTAAGGACTGGGTATAAAAAAAGGGCACCTCCTAATAGGAAACACAGAGAAGGCTACAGAAACCAACTGAAAACAGAAACTAAAGATAGCAGAACCAGAGGTCCAAGAACTGCATAAAATCCAAACACAGAAAGCTATCAAAGCACCTAGCCAGAACTCTAGCGGATTAACACTGTTGTCTAACAAGGAATGGGAGGCAGGGGAAAAACACCAGCAGTCAGAAAACCACAACGAGATGGCGGATGGTCAAAAACAAAACAGTTTCTAACAGTACCTCCCCTTTTACGAGGATCCTCTGGATCCTCTTGGCCGAGCCTTATTCGGAAATCTCCTGTGAAGAGCCTTAATCAGCCTTGAGGCCGAGACAACCTCAGCTTTCACCCAGGAATTATCCTCGGGACCAAAACCCTTCCAGGACATGAAATACTGCAACCTTCCTCTGTGCCACCTGGAATCTAAAATGCGTGAAATCTCAAACTCGCCGTTCTCATCAACTGGGAGAACAGTCAGCATCACCTCCTTATCTGGTGTGTCAGCTTTCTTCAGTAAAGACTCATGAAAAACTGAATTAATTCTCCAGGATGAGGGGATGTCTAATCTCACCACTGCCGAGCTGACAACCTGAACCACTTTGAAGGGCCCTACAAACTTAGGCCCCAGTTTTTTAGAAAGGATCTTCAAACGCAGATTCCTAGAGGACAACCAGACCATGTCCCCAACTGCAAACAATGCCTCCCTTCTTTTCTTATCAAAATATTTCTTTGACCTCCTTCAGATTCTCCGAAAAGTTTTTAGAAAAGAAAGCACAGGGATGCACCCCATCCTCTCCCTCATGGGACAGAACTGCCCCCACCCCTACTGAAGAGGCATCAACCTCTACCAGAAATGGCTTGGTCTCATCTGTCTGGATCAAAACAGGAGCAGAGCTAAACCTCTCCTTGAGATGCTCAAAATCCTTGACAGCCTCAGAGGACCATTGGACAGTAATATAACCCTTCTTGGCGAGATCAGTTATATGTTTAGCGATCACAGAAAAAGTCTTTATGAATTTTCTGTAATAATTAGCAAACCCTAAAAATCTCTGCCAATGCGACTCCAGATCAGACGAGTAGATCAAAATATCATCCAAATAAACAATAACACTCCTACCAATCAACGGCCTTAGAATGTCATTGCAAAAAAGAAAAAAAAAGAGCATGAACCGCACATCCCAAAATCATACGTTGATCTAAAGCCGTTAAGCGAAAATTTATACAACTGAATATGAGGTTTTCAGTTTAACATTCTGATCAGACTGTATGAAGCCCACTGCCACGTCACGGTAAACCTCGTAATGGGTCCTACTGCCCTAACGGAGCGGAGCAGTGCGGCGCCCATGCCACAGAGGCAATGCACCAGCAGGGCGGACGGCCTGTTGCCCCACAGCACCCATGCTGCAAGACTGAGTCCCCATGACTCCAGACCGCACCTCCCCACCAGCAGAAAGCCACAGCAACAATGGCCGCCACACAGCACCAACACCAAAATGAAAGGAGCACTGAAACTCACCTTCCTCCAGCTCTTCAGTGAGAGCCAAAATTGGCTCCTGCTAATTAAAATCACCTGTGCCAAATGGGAGGAGTGCTGGTCCAAGATTTTGGGATGTGCAGTTCATGGTCTTTTTTTTTTTTTCTTTAGAATGTCAATAATGACATTTTGAAAAAATGCAGATGCATTAGGAAGGCCAAAAGGCATCACCAGACACTCAAAATGACCTTCTGGGGTATTAAAGGCTATCTTCCATTCATCGCCCTCCTTCACACGCAGCAAATTATATGCCCCATGAAGGTCAATCTTAGAGAACCACTTTGCTCCGGTTAGTTGGTTAAACAGATCCACAATCAGCGGCAACGGGTAAGGATTGCGCACATTGATCTTATTAATCTCCCGAAAATCCAGACACGGCCTAAGGCCCCAATCCTTCTTTTTGACAAAAAAGAATCCTACAGTCACAGGGGACTTAGAGGGTCTTATATGACCTGCAGCTAAACTAGTCTGTAGGTATTCCTTTAAGGACTTCCTCTCGGGAATCATCAGATTAAATAAACGACTCTTAGGAAGTGTGGCACCTGGGACGAGCTCAATAGCGCAGTCGTAATCTCTACGGGGTGGTAGAGCTTGCGACTCAACCTCTGAAAATACCCTCTAGAAATCCCGAATGGCTTCAGGTAGCTCCTTTTTCACAACAGCAGCAATGTGAACATTACAACAATTACCATAAAACCCCTGACCCCAGGACCTTATAGTACTAGACGACCAGTCCAGCAAAAGATTGTGCATTTTTAACCAGGGTAAACCCAGGACAACTGGGTAAGGTAATTTAGCAAGGAAAAACAAGTCTATACACTCCTCATGTTCCATATTCACAGTAAGTGGGAACCCAGAAATACACCCATGTTCCAGAGGATTGTTATCAATAACCACAACAGGAATAGGAGATGACAATGGTTCAGAATCAAACTTATATTTGCCTAGGAATTGTTGATCAATCAAATTAAGTGCAGAACCACAATCTACCATTACCTGAAAATCAATGGAATGACCATGATATGTGGTATTACAAAAAAAACTCCTGCAAACTGTAAAAACACAATATGAACTGGAGTGTTACTTCTACTGACCTTTTTTTTTCTTTCCTTATGCGAACCTCACATTGCTTAATAAAATGGTCAGCCTTACCACAATACAAGCATAACCCTTCAGAAAACCTCTTCTCCCTCTCCTGGGAACGAGAAGACATCGCCCCAAGCTACATCGGTTCCCCGCTGTCGACGGGACTATCCTGAAAGACTGGGTCCAGCATTATAAGAGCCTTCTCTTCAATCTGTCTGCCTCTCAATCTTCTATCCACACGGATAGCTAACTAGATAGCAGTTTCCAAAGTATCAGGTGCAGGATATGCAATGAGCAAATCTTTAACTCTTTCACTCAAACCTGCTAAAAACTGACTCTTGAGCACTGGGTCATTCCACCTGACCTCTGCGGACCATCGTCTGAACAGGGTGCAATACCTCTCAGCATCAACAGAACCCTGTTTAAGCCGTCTGAGCTCTGCCTCAGCTGATGTGACCCGATCAGGATCATCATATAACAACCCCATAGCAGAAAAAAATGCTTCTACTGACGTAAAACAAAGATCATCAGGATGTAATGAAAACACCCAGATTTGGGGTTCACTTCGCAATAAAGACATAATAATCCCCACACGCTGTAATTCACTCCCTGAGGATCTGGGTCTAAGCCGAAAATATAGTAAACATGCATTTTTAAATGTAAAGAATTCATGCCGTTTACCAGAAAAAAACTCAGGTAATCCTACCTTAGGTTCTTGACAGCGTGCACCAGAGTAATTACTCTCATGCTGTTGCAGGTTGGCTGCTTCCGAAGTTAACCCTTGCAAGCGTTGAGAAAGTTCCTGGACGCTGCACATATTGAAAGAATCTGGGATTTTTTTCATTTATTTATATTTTTTTGGATATGTGTGGCTGGACAAACTGTTACGGAACTGCAGCACAGAACTAGGATAGAAAGGGAAAACTGACCCTGCACTGAGACTATGCTGATACCCTACGATGGAGTGGGAGAGCCAGAACTTTATCGGATTAACACTGTTGTCCAGCAAGGAATGGGAGGCAGGTGCTGGGTAATAAAGGGAGATACAATCACCAGACCTAAGGCAATCCAGCACCAGGGGAAAAAGACCAGCAGCCAGAAAACCACAACAAGATGGCGGATGGTCAAAAACAAAACAGATTCTACACTGCACTCCCATATACCCCCACATACAGACTGCACCCCATGTAACCTCCACATACATTGTGCACCTACACAAATATTTTGTTTATTTATTTAATATGCATTGCTTTTATAGCGCCATCATGTTCTGCAGTGATTTACAGGTATTATGATCGCTGTCCCCATTGGGGCTAACAATCTAAATTCCCTGTTATTATGTCTTTGGAGTGTGGGACAAAACCGGAAAACCTGGAGCAAACCCACACAGGAGAAAATACAAACTCCTTACAGATGTTGTCCTTGATGGGATTTGAATAGGGATGAGCGAACCCGAACTGTAAAGTTTGAAGTTCATACCGGACACCTAGTGTCTGGTACTAAACTTTAAACATGTACTTCTCCCAAAAGTCCGTGAGAGATCTATGTTACTGTACGGGGTTCAGATGCTTAATAATGCATGTTGAAAGGCTGCAGCACAGCCAATCAACAAGCTTTTAAACTGTGAGTACTTCCACAGTCATCACAACCATGCCAAGTATACTGACTCTTCAAGGCAGTATGAGTCTCTAAATCATTAGCCATCAATCCCTTAGACCACTGTATGATTGTCATAATCACATGCCAGGCTTCCTCAGACAGTGCCAACTAAGCTAGCAGTGACTTGTAATAAGAGTCCACGAGAAACAGAGTTGATATTCTCTGAAATCTTGTATTAAGTACAAAGCAGCAGGTGGAAAGAATAATCCCAAACAGAGAAGTATACATGTGCATCCAAAGATGGCTACAGCAAACTTATAATGAAGAAGAAGGGAGGAGCAAGGGCTAACATCATCAACTACACACACAGATCTACATCTCTGGACAAGATATTACCACTCTACTAACCAGAATCCCATAATGTCTGTCTGCTATTTCATCCTTCTTCTCCGCTAGATTTCTAAAACTTAATATGGACAAAACAGAATTCATCATCTTTCCCCCATCTCACTTGACTCCCCCAACAGACCTATCTATTAAAGTAAATTTCTGCCCACTTCCCCAGTCCCACAAGATCGCTGCCTCGGTGTAATCCTTGACACTTCAAACCACATATCCAAGCCCTTTCCACTTCCTGCCGAATTCAACTCAAAAATATTTCCTGAATCCGTACATTCCTCAACCAAGAATCTGCAAAAACATTAGTCCATACCCTCATCATCTCCCGCCTCGACTACTGCAACCTCCTGCTCTGTGGCCTCCTCTCTAACACTCTCGCACCTTCTAAACTCTGCTGCCCGACTAATCCACCCGATCCCCCGTTATTCCCCAGCCTCTCCCCTCTTTCAATCTTTGCACTGGCTCCCCATTACCAAAAGACTCCAGTTCAAAACCCTAACCATGACATACAAAGCCATCCACAACCTATCTCCTCCATACATCTGTGACCTCGTCTCCTGGTACTTACCTGCACGCAACCTCCGATGCTCACAAGATCTTCTTCTATATTCCCCTTTTATCTCCTCTTCCCACAATCGCATACAAGATTTCTCTTGCGTATCACCCATACTCTGGAACTCTCTACCCCAACATATCAGACTCTCGACTACCGTGGAAACCTTCAAAAAGAACCTGAAGACCTACCTCTTCTGACAAGTCTACAACCTGCAGTAACCACCGATAGACCAAACTGCTGCATGACCAGCTTTACCCTCACCTACTGTGTTCTCACCCATCCCTTGTAGATTGTGAGCCCTCGCGGGCAGGGTCCTCTCTCCTCATGTACCAGTCATGACTTGTTTTGATTAAGATTACTGTACTTGTTTTTTATTATGTATACCCCTTCTCACATGTAAATCGCTATGGAATAAATGACTCTATAATAATAATAATAATAACTACAGGAAAGACATAGGAACACACTTCAGAGGGCAAGCTTTTCCATAGCAGCAGCAGAATTAAATGCATAACACAGAAAAATAAACAACAAGCTGTTCCCATTCATGTGACACAACACCAAGTATGCCCTGTATAACCATTGGATCACAGGTGGCACCATCATTTTGATCTGACTTAAGTAGGAACAGCTCAAGTGAGGGATAGGGTAAAAAAAAAAAAATTAAAAAAACAATGTGGGATCTAACGCATCTACTATATAATTGTCTAAGGGTCACTTCCGTCTTTCTGTCTGACTGTCTGTCCTTCTTTCTGTCACGGTTATTCATTCGCTGATTGGTCTCGGCAGCTGCCTGTCATAGCTGCCGCGACCAATCAGCGACGGGCACAGTCCGGAAGAAAATGGCCGCTCCTTCCTCCCCGCAGTTAGTGCCCGGCGTCTGCATACTCCCCTCCGGTCAGCGCTCACACAGGGTTAATGGCAGCGTTGACCGCGGTGTAACGCACTCGGTTAACGCTGCTATTAACCCTGTGTGACCACCTTTTTACTATTCATGCTGCCTATGCAGCATGAATAGTAAAAATATCTAATGTTAAAAATAATTTAAAAAAATAAAAAATAGTTACATACTCACCCTCCGGTGGCCCCCACGGATCAGGAACCGGCCTTTCCCGCTCCGCACGATGCCCCGGTGACCGCTGCATGCATTGCGGTCTCGCAAGATGATAAGATACGGTCTCGCGAGACCGCAATGCAATCTTGAGACCGGAGCGCGCAACAAGCATCGGGAACCGGCCGCTTCGATCCGGAGGCTCCAGGAGGTGAGTAAGTAACTATTTTTTATTTTAATTCTTTTTTTTTAACAGGGATATAGTGCATACTACGTGACTGGCCAATATACTACGTGACTGGGCAGTATACTACGTGGCTCTGTGCTGTATACTACATGGCTCTGTGCTGTATACTACGTGACTGGGCAATATACTATGTGGCTGGGCAATATACTATGTGGCTGGGCAATATACTACGTGGCTCTGTGCTGTATACTATGTGGCTCTGTGCTGTATACTATGTGGATCTGTGCTGTATACTACGTGGCTCTGTGCTGTATACTACGTGGCTCTGTGCAATATACTATGTGACTGGGCAAGCTGGGCAATATACTACGTGGCTGGGCAATATACTATGTGACTGGGCAATATACTATGTGGCTGGGCAATATATTATGTGGCTGGGCAATATACTATGTGGCTGGGCAATATACTATGTGGCTGGGCAATATACTACGTGGTTGGGCAATATACTACGTGGACATAAATATTCTAGAATACCCGATGCATTAGAATCGGGCCACAATCTAGTTTTTAATAACCAGCCAAGGAAATGCCATGGGGCTGATATTTATAGGCTAGGAAGGTCCATGGATATTGGCCTGTTCCCAGCATAATAAGACCAGCCCTCAGCTGTCTACTTTACCTTGGCTGCTTATTTAAAAATAGGGGGGCCCAACTTTGCTTTTTCCATTTATGTTTTTATTAACAAGTATAATACTTACACACGCAAGGCACTGCCCCACTCCGCCATTTGGACCTCCGCCTCCTGGTTCAAGATTATTATTTTTTATTCTATATTATTTTAAGTCATTTCCTATCCACATTATCCTGCTCTTACCCCATTTTGCTTCCTTTTGCAGCCCTCTAGCTCTTACTACGACCATTTTTCAACCATTTTACAGCATCAAAGTTTGGATATCCATTGACTTATACGGGTTGGGGTCAAGTTCTGGTGCACGAACTGAACTTTGGACTAAAATTCGACCAAACTCCATTAACCTGAACTTCAATGAGTCTGCTCATCCCTAGATTTGAACCCAGGACCACTGAACCACCGTGTTGCCAACATAGCTTGCACCCATATATGTACTTGCACAAATAGCCTCCACCCTCATATGTACCCCCCACATACAGCCTGCATCATTCATATGTACCCCCACATATAGCCTGCACCCCCCATATGTACCCCCAAATACAGTCTGTACCTCCATATGTACCTCCACATGTAGACTTCACCTCCAATATGTACCCCTAAAAACAGTCTGTACCCCCATATGTACCTCCACATGTAGCCAGCTTGTTCCACCCATCTGTACCCCCACAGGTAGACTGTGCCCCAATATGTACCCCACATGTAGTATGCACTACCATATATACCCCATATAGCTTGCACTTTTCATATGTACCTCCACATGATACCTGCACCCCCATAAGTGCCCCCACATATAGCCTTCAACCCCACATATAAACTTTAACCCAATTTGTACCCCCACATATAGCCTGTGCCTCCACATATAGACTGCACCTGTTATGATGCGGTGGTTTAGGAGCAACATGGAACGAGCTCTGAAGGAAGTGGTATCTGTACTGACCGCAGTCCCTAAGCTCAACACCACACTAGAAGTAGCCGTGGGATGTACCTGTCACTCTCTAGACATCTCGACACAGCCTAAGAGCTAACTACCCCTAAAGATAGAAGCAGGAAAACTATCTTGCCTCAGAGAAAATCCCCAAAGGATAGATTAGCCCCCCACAAATAATGACTGTGAGTGGAGAGGGAAAAGACATACACAGAATGAAACCAGAATGAGCACAGGAGGCCAGTCTAGCTAGATAGATAGGACAGGATGGAATACTGTGCGGTCAGTATAAAACACTACAAAAATCCACGCAGAGTTTACTAAAAACTCCACACCTGACTAAAGGTGTGGAGGGTAAATCTGCTTCCCAGAGCTTCCAGCAAGACAGAATTAATTCATACTGATAAGCTGGACAAACATAGAAAACACAGAACGGATAAGTCCACAATCTGTGGACAGAAAAGCGCAAGCAAGAACTTAGCTTAGCTGAACTGGTCAGGATAACAGGGAAATCCAAAGAGATGTGAATCCAACCAGAAACCATTTACAAGTGGCACAAGCTGAAGGAAAAGCCAGGCTTAAATAGCCGAGCAGAAACGACGATCAGGTGGAAGCAGCTGAAGACAGCTAACTCCAAGGAGCAGCCCTACCACTAGAAACCACAAGAGGGAGCCAAAGAGCAGAACTCACAAAAGTGCCACTTACAACCACCGGAGGGAGCCCAAGAGCGGAATTCACAACAGTACCCCCCCCTTGAGGAGGGGTCACCGAACCCTCACCAGAGCCCCCAGGCCGATCAGGATGAGCCAAGTGAAAAGCACGAACCAAATCGGTGGCATGGACATCGGAGGCAACAACCCAAGAATTATCCTCCTGGCCATAACCCTTCCACTTGACAAGATACTGAAGCCTCCGCCTCGAAAAACGAGAATCCAAAATCTTCTCAACCTCATATTCCAACTCTCCCTCAACCAACACCGGGGCAGGAGGGTCAACCGAGGGAACAACGGGCACCACATATCTCCGCAACAAAGATCTATGGAAAACATTATGAATGGAAAAAGAGGCAGGAAGAGCCAAACGAAAAGACACCGGATTAATAATTTCAGAAATTTTATAAGGACCAATAAACCGAGGCTTAAATTTAGGAGAAGAAACCTTCATAGGAACATGACGAGAAGACAACCAAACCAAATCCCCCACACGAAGCCGGGGACCAACACACCGACGGCGGTTAGCAAAACGTTAAGCCCTTTCCTGAAACAACGTCAAATTGTCCACCACATGAGTCCAAATCTGCTGCAGCCTGTCCACCACAGAAGCAACACCAGGACAATCAGAAGGCTCAACCTGCCCAGAAGAAAAACGAGGATGAAAACCAAAATTACAGAAGAAAGGTGAAACCAAAGTAGCCGAACTAGCCCGATTATTAAGGACAAACTCGGCCAACGGCAAGAAAGACACCCAATCATCCTGATCAGCAGACACAAAGCATCTCAAATAGGTCTCCAAGGTCTGATTAGTTCGCTCAGTTTGGCCATTAGTCTGAGGATGAAACGCCGAAGAAAAAGACAAATCAATGCCCATCCTAGCACAAAAGGCCCCCCACAATCTAGAGACAAACTGAGAACCTCTGTCAGACACAATATTCTCTGGAATGCTATGCAAACGAACCACATGCTGAAAATATAATGGAACCAGATCTGAGGAGGAAGGCAACTTAGGCAGAGGTACCAGATGGACCATTTTAGAGAACCGGTCACAAACAACCCAGATAACAGACATCTTCTGGGAAACAGGAAGATCCGAAATAAAATCCATGGAAATATGCGTCGAGGGCCTCTCAGGGACCGGCAAAGTCAAAAGCAACCCACTAGCGCGGGAACAGCAAGGCTTGGCCCGGGCGCAAGTCCCACAGGACTGCACAAAAGCACGCACATCGCGCGACAAGGAAGGCCACCAAAAGGACCTAGCAACCAAATCTCTGGTACCAAAAATCCCAGGATGACCAGCCAACACTGAACAATGAACCTCAGAAATTACCTTACTTGTCCATCTATCAGGAACAAACAGCTTCCCTACTGGACAGCGGTCAGGCCTATCAACCTGAAATTCCTGAAGCACCCGCCGCAAATCAGGGGAGATAGCAGAAAGAATCACCCCCTCCTTAAGAATGCCAACCGGCTCAAGGACTCCAGGAGAATCAGGTGAAAAACTCCTAGAGAGGGCATCAGCCTTAACATTCTTAGATCCCGGAAGATACGAGACCACGAAATCAAAACGGGAGAAAAACAGGGACCATCGAGTCTGTCTAGGATTCAGCCGTTTGGCCGACTCGAGGTAAATCAGATTCTTATGATCGGTCAGGACCACAACACGGTGTTTAGCTCCCTCAAGCCAATGTCGCCACTCCTCAAACGCCCACTTCATAGCCAACAACTCCCGATTGCCGACATCATAATTGCGTTCCGCAGGTGAAAAGTTTCTGGAAAAAAAGCACATGGTTTCATCAAAGAACCATCAGACTCCCTCTGAGACAAAATGGCCCCTGCCCCAATCTCAGAAGCATCGACCTCAACCTGAAAAGGAAGAGAAACATCCGGTTGACGCAACAAAGGGACAGAAGTAAATCGGCGCTTAAGCTCCTCAAAGGCCTCAACAGCCTCAGAGGACCAATTTGTCACATCAGCGCCTTTCTTCGTCAAATCAGTAAGGGGCTTAACCATACTGGAAAAGTTGGCAATGAAATGGCGATAGAAATTAGCAAAGCCCAAAAATTTTTGAAGACCCTTCACAGATGTGGGTTGGATCCAGTCATGAATAGCCTGGACCTTAACAGGATCCATTTCTATACACGAGGGAGAACAAATAAAACCCAAAAAAGAGACCTTCTGAACTCCGAATAGGCACTTAGACCCCTTCACAAATAAAGCATTATCACGGAGGATCTGGAACATCATCCTGACCTGCTTCACATGAGACTCCCAATCATCGGAAAAAATCAAAATATCATCCAAATATACGACCATGAATTTATCAAGATAATTGCGGAAAATATCATGCATGAAAGACTTGAACACAGATGGAGCATTAGAGAGCCCAAATGGCATCACAAGGTATTCAAAATGGCCTTCGGGCATATTAAATGCAGTTTTCCATTCGTCACCCTGTTCAATACGAACAAGATTATATGTCCCTCGGAGGTCAATCTTAGTAAACCAACTAGCCCCCTTAATCTGAGCAAACAAATCAGTAAGCAGGGGCAAAGGGTATTCGAATTTGATCGTGATCTTATTAAGCAGACGATAATCAATACAGGGTCTCAAGGAGCCATCCTTCTTAGCAACAAAAAAGAAACCCGCTCCCAATGGTGACGAATAGGCCTGAATATGCCCTTTCTCCAAAGATTCCTTAACATAACTCCGCATGGCGGCATGCTCTGCCACAGACAGATTGAAAAGTCGGCCCTTAGGGAACTTACAACCAGGAATCAAGTTAATAGCACAATCACAGTCCCTATGTGGAGGGAGGGAACTGGACTTGGGCTCATCAAATACATCCTGGAAATCCGACAAAAACTCAGGGACCTCAGAAGAGGGGGAAGAGGAAATTGACATCAAAGGAACGTCACTATGTACTTCTCGACAACCCCAACTAGTCACCGACCTAGTTTTCCAATCCAGCACCGGATTATGTTCCTGTAACCATGGAAATCCCAGTACAACAACATCATGCAGGTTATGCAACACCAGAAAACGGCAATCTTCCTGATGTGCTGGAGCCATGTACATAGTCATCTGTGTCCAGTACTGAGGTTTATCCTTGGCCAAGGGTGTAGCATCAATGACCCTCAAAGGAATAGGGCTCTGCAAAGGCTGCAAGGAAAAACCACAGCACCTGGCGAATTCTAAGTCCATTAAGTTCAGGGCAGCGCCTGAATCCACAAATGCCATGACAGAAAAGGACGACAATGAGCAAATCAGGGTCACAGATAAGAGAAATTTAGGCTGTATTGTACTAATGGTAACAGACCTAGCGACTCTCTTAGTACGCTTAGGGCAATCAGAGATAACATGAGCCGAATCACCACAGTAAAAACACAGCCTATTCTGACGTCTGAATTCCTGCCATTCTATTCTAGTCAAAATCCTATCACATTGCATAGGTTCAGGACTTTACTCAGAGGATACTGCCATATGGTGCACAGCTTTGCGCTCGCGCAGACGCCGATCAATCTGAATGGCTAGAGACATAGATTCGCTCAAACCGGTAGGCCTAGGAAAGCCCACCATAACATCTTTAAGGGTTTCAGAAAGACCTTTTCTGAAAATAGCAGCCAGAGCCTCTTCATTCCATTTAGTGAGCACAGACCATTTTCTAAATTTCTGGCAGTATAACTCTGCTGCTTCTTGACCCTGACACAGGGCCAACAGTGTTTTCTCAGCATGCTCTACAGAGTTAGGTTCGTCATACAATAATCCAAGCGCTTGAAAAAATGCATCTACATTCAATAATGCCGGATCCCCTGTTTCAAGAGCAAAAGCCAAGTCTTGAGGATCACCACGCAGCAAGGATATGATGATTTTTACTTGCTGAATGGGATCACCAGAAGAACGGGGTTTCAAAGCAAAAAACAATTTGCAGCTATTTTTAAAGTTCAAAAACTTGGATCTGTCCCCAAAAAACAAATCAGGAGTAGGAATTCTAGGCTGTAGAGCCGGAGTCTGGAGAACATAATCTTGGATACTCTGGACTCTTGCAGCAAGTTGATCCACTCGAGAAAACAAACCCTGAACCTCCATGCCAGAGCATATATCCTGCACCACCCAGATATCAAGAGGAAAAAAAAGACAGAACAGAGCACAGAAAAAAAATGGTTCAGAACTTTTCTTTTTTCCTTCTTTTGAGATGCATTCAATTCAATTTTGACCACTTGTACTGTTATGATGCGGTAGTTTAGGAGCAACATGGAACGAGCTCTGAAGGAAGTGGTATCTGTACTGACCGCAGTCCCTAAGCTCAACACCACACTAGAAGTAGCCGTGGGATGTACCTGTCACTCTCTAGACATCTCGACACAGCCTAAGAGCTAACTACCCCTAAAGATAGAAGCAGGAAAACTATCTTGCCTCAGAGAAAATCCCCAAAGAATAGATTAGCCCCCCACAAAATATGACTGTGAGTGGAGAGGGAAAAGACATACACAGAATGAAACCAGAATGAGCACAGGAGGCCAGTCTAGCTAGATAGATAGGACAGGATGGAATACTGTGCGGTCAGTATAAAACACTACAAAAATCCACGCAGAGTTTACTAAAAACTCCACACCTGACTAAAGGTGTGGAGGGTAAATCTGCTTCCCAGAGCTTCCAGCAAGACAGAATTAATTCATACTGATAAGCTGGACAAACATAGAAAACACAGAACAGATAAGTCCACAATCTGTGGACAGAAAAGCGCAAGCAAGAACTTAGCTTAGCTGAACTGGTCAGGATAACAGGGAAATCCAAAGAGATGTGAATCCAACCAGAAACCATTTACAAGTGGCACAAGCTGAAGGAAAAGCCAGGCTTAAATAGCCGAGCAGAAACGACGATCAGGTGGAAGCAGCTGAAGACAGCTAACTCCAAGGAGCAGCCCTACCACTAGAAACCACAAGAGGGAGCCCAAGAGCAGAACTCACAAAAGTGCCACTTACAACCACCGGAGGGAGCCCAAGAGCGGAATTCACAACATGCACCCCCATATGTTGCCATACATGTAGCCTGTACAACAAGTATTCTTGTTCCCTATTTACCTGCTGCCAGTGCATCTTCTGCTGCTTCCTGACAGAGAAAACACTTCACTTGTAATCTGTAGCATGGTTCCGCATACAAGAGTCATATGGGCATGACATAATCACAGGTCCTTTAACCTTCATTATTTATCTTCCTCCATTGGGGCAGGGAGGTGATCGGTGCCTCTCTGCCCATGCACCTCACCCCAATAAAGATTTTCATACTGAGTCCAGCAGAGGTAAAAAGCAGGTGGGCATTTTTAAAAATACATATATATTAGCTGTATAACCCGGCATTGCCTGGGCATAGTAACTAGCTGTGGTTATAACAAATTATACACAGCCTCAAACTGCAGCAGCACCTCACTTCTCTCATTTTCCCATCACGCCTCTCATTTTCCCCCTCAAATCTGTAATTTTCTCTCTCACATATCTCATTTTCCCCCCTCATACTTCTCATTTCGACCTCACACCTGTCATTTTCCAATCACTCCACTATTTTCCCTCACTCCTCTCATTTTCCACTCACACTTCTTCATTTTCACCTCACACCTCTCATTTTCACCTCACACTTCTCATTTTCCCCTCACTCCACTATTTTCCCATCATTCCAGTATTTTCCCCTCACTCCTCTCATTTTCCCCTCACTCCTCTCATTTTCCCCTCCCCTCATTTTCCCCTCACGCCTCTCTTCCCCTCACACCTGCACAGCAGCTTCCTGTTATGAGCACAGCGGTGTAATTCTTGAGGCTCCTCTCTTTCCCTTGACATGATGCCGAGTTTTGCGCATGGCGAGTTTTGTGTGTGGTGCGTTTTGAGTATGTGCAACTTTTGTGCATGTGGCAATTTTTCCGCGTGTGCAAGTTTTGTGTGTGGCGAGTTTTCCATGAGGTGAGTTTTGCACATGTGTTGAGTTTTGCATGAGCCTAGTTTTGCATGTGGCGAGTTTTGCATGTGGCGAATTTTGCGCGTGGTGAGTTTTGAGTGGCGACTTTTGTGTTTCAACTTTTATGTGGCGAGGCTGGTGTATGTGTGGTGAAATGTGTGCTGAGGGTGGTATATGTGTTCAAGCACGTGGTAGCGTGTGGCGCATTTTGTGTGTGTGTTCATATCCCCGTGTGTGGTGGGTATCCTATGTCGGGGCCCCACCTTAGCAACTGTACGGTATATATTCTTTGGCGCCATCGCTCTCATTCTTTAAGTCCCCCTTGTTCACATCTGGCAGCAGTAAATTTGCCTCCAACACTTTTCCTTACACTTTTTCCCCATTATGTTGACAGGGGCAAAATTGTTTCGTGAATTGGAACGCGCGGGGTTAAAAGTTCGCCTCACAACATAGCCTAAGATGCTCTCGGGGTCCAGACGTGTGACTTTGCAAAATTTTGTTGTTGTAGCTGTGACGGTGCAGATGCCAATCCAGGACATACACACATACATACATACATACATACATACACACACACACATTCAGCTTTATATATTAGATTTTTTAAATTTCCTTCATGGTGGTGCCGCCCCAGCAATCTGCCGCCATTGTTACTCGCCTTTGGGTGTCTAGTGGCAAATATGACCCTGATACAGTGGAACTCAAATTTAAAGAAAAGGTTCTACTGAATTTGCTTCAAACTGATTCACTTGTCATTAAATAGATATAATAATTATTAAATAGATATGTCTAGCATACGTTACAATGGACCATTTTGAGTGATTCTGAGGAGCACAATGGTCACATTGTGCGCACGGCCTTAGAAAAAAGAAAACAAATTAAATATCAGACAACTTTCAGGATTATCCCATCTTTGACTCTGTGGCATTTTGTTTTTATACAGAACAACATACTTCATTCTTGATCATTGGCTATAATATATTCCAATCTAAACATCTCCTAATTTACCCACACAGCGCTGAATAACTGAAGCATATCGCAGATATACGAGGCATTGAATGAACATTATGATGGGAGGAATTCCTGCAGCTGGCACATATAAAATCTGAAAAGAAATGTCTAGCACAATTTGACCTGTAAAAATGGCCCTGTGCCGACAAAGGAAAATTAAGCAAAGCTTTGCAAGTTTGTTTTATTTCATTGGTGAAATGACCATTTGTTTCCAAATAGTCCCTCAGCTAAAGACTTTAAAGACCATTACTCCACCGTACTGGCATCCTGCTAACTGTTATGTGTATTTCTTTACTGACAGGACCAAACTGCTGGAATTCATTACAGAGCTTTACCAGCAATGAAAGAAAACTTCAGATCCCAGCATGCGAATAATCTCATCAATGATCAACAATCTCTAATCCAGATTATGAGAAGGCAGCAGCCCACTCTCCAATCTCAACAGAGAGGCCACGTTCACACGTTCAGTATTTGATCAGCATTTTACATCATTATTTGTAAGAAAATGAGGAGTGGGTGATAAATACAGACATGGTGACTTGTTTTTATTATACTTTTCCTCGGATTGTTCCTCTCCCAATTTTGGCTTACAAATACTGATGTAAAATACTGACCAAATACTGAACGTGTGAATGTGGTCGAAATGAGAGGATCGCAGCATTAAAGCTTCCTCCAAGGAGTTTTGTTCATCAGACATGCAATGTTTCCACCTCAAAAGTCTTTGAACAGCTTCTTGACAAAGACCATGTGCACGTGTGGTGAATAAAAACAACCTGAGATTAAACTGTGCTGAGATCTTCTTCTCTTTGCACTAATCCAGATTACATGTGTTGCGTTGCCGCCACCAAACCTTGTACAGTTATATCATTGCTGGATTTTATAGAATGAAATGGTAAGATCAAGTTACAGCAACAGCCTGCTGTCTGCAAAACATCTCCAAAATCCACCTTGGAAGAAAACAAAACCCTTTAACCCTCCCCCTAACACACATTAGATTAAAGTTGTTCGAACCATCCGATAACGATCCCTGGCCTTTTGACTGTTGAGAGAGTTAAGCTTCCAACAAGCTGAAATTCAGACTGACAATTTTTTTATATCTCTCTGATATAAGTTTCTGCCTAAGGAGTTTGGTGGCTGCTCTCTGATAGAGAACACTGAACCGCTAAGCTGAATACGCGCTCCTGTGTACAGGAGAGACGTCAAAATAGCTGCCGGCCGAACAATTGGTCAATCCATTGTTCACCTAATCAGCAATCTAATTTGTAGGTGTTTCAGCCAATTGTCGAAAAGGAACTTTGATAGTGTGATCGGAGAACCCGGTTGGAGAAACGGAACTTCGATCGTGTGAGCAGAGACCGGGTAACAGAAAAGGACCCCTTCTTTTATATCACCTTCACAATTCTTGCATCCATTGAACTTGTCAGTTTTTAGATAGTTTCTGCCTGAACTTCTTTGCATGATGTCAAAATAGCCCCTCAAAGCTGCTGTTTTGATGTGAACTGCCTCCCACCCTCATAGATCTTTTGCTTGAGGATACTCCAAATGTTCTCAATAGGGTTAAAGTCAGGGGATCACGCAGTACGCTGAAATTAATTACTCTCAATATTAATTCTAATTTTTTTAGATAAATATTATTTGTATCACTTAATATTGAGTAGAATTAAGTATGCTGATATCCCCCTATATACCATATGGGCCCGCACACATCCCCCTATACACCGTATAAACCCACACAGCACCCTATATACTGTAAGAGCCAACACACAGCCCCGTTACCAAATGAGACCCCAGATAGCCTCTGATATACAGCATGAGCGCCCACATAGCCTCCCATATTTATATAGCATGAGCCTACACACTGCCTCCCATATACAGCATGAGCCCCACATAGTCTGCTATATACAGTATGAGCCCCACATATCCTCTTATATACAGTATGAGCCCCACATATCCTCTTATATACAGTATGAGCCCCATATAGCCTCTCTATTTACAGTATGAGCCCCCACATAGCCTCCCATATACAGCATAAGCACCACATAGCCTCCTATATACTGTATAAGCCCCACATAACCTACTATATATTTTATAAGCCCCACATAGCCACAGTATAAACCCCAAATAGCCTCCTATATGCAGTATGATCTATACATAGACACTTATATATAGTACTAGATGGAGGCCCGATGGCGATGCTATCGCATCGAGAGGGTATAATGTCACGATTGGGGCAGGCTTTGCAGCATTGAGAATCTCTCCCCCCATGTGCTCACCCACTTATCCACTCCCTCTTCCCCCATGTGTTGACTTCTCCCGTCTGTGCTCTCTTCTTTGACCTGTCTACCGCATGTGCTATGCGCTCCTCCTGTACAAAGATGGCGGCGGCGGCGTGTTCGCGACGGTGTTCCACTGGTGCTACCGCGCAAGAGGCTGCGTACGGCGTATACAATGTGTGTGTGGTGCATACAGCGTACACAGTGTGTGTGTGTGGTGCGTACGGCATATACAGCAGGGGTGTCAAACTACATTCCTCAAGGGCTGCAACCAGGTCATGTTTTCAGGATTTCTTTGTACTGCACAGGTGATAATTTAATCACCTACACACATAATGATTACAGCACCTTGTGCAAAGCTAAGGAAATCTTGAAAACACGCATGGTTTGCGGCCCTTGAGGAATGCAGTTTGACACCCCTGATATACAGTGTGTGTTTGTGTGTGTGTGTGTGTGTGTGGTGTATATGTTAAGATGAGCACCACATAGCCTCTCTATATACATACAAATATCCCATACACATGAAAACAAAAAATCACATACTCATCTCTCGTTTTCCCAGCTCTCTGCCTCTGTTCCTGTCTCTGGTGCACTGACTCTGCACAGTGCACAGCTGACGCGATGAAATGACATCATCATATCAGCTGTCTCACATGCTGATTGGTGGAGAAAGGGGCCAGTGGCACCCAGGGGCGGATTATAATGAGGTCAATCTGGGCGGTAGGCCATGGCCCAGTGGTGTGGGGGGCCCTGGGCTACCGCTCAGATTGACCGCTGCCATCAGGGCATTACTGCCCTGACTGGCATATTGACCCGGTGGGCAGAGGGGGCCCACATCTGGCCCCGTCTCATCTACTCACCGGGCCCCTACCGGCGCTGCGGCAGTTTAACGCTATTGACGTGCGGGCCTGCGCCCACACATCAGTAGATAACAGCCGCCAGCCAATCGGAGGCTGGCAGCTGGCGTCAGCCGCAGCGCGCACGTTGCCGGCGTCTGATGTCATTGTCAGTCACTGGCGAGTGCGCGCTTCAGCTGTGAGGAGGGAGCTTCGCCGAAGGAGCGTGGTCAGGTGAGAAGAACTAGTTTTTTTGTTTTTTTATTGAGGGCGGAAATCCTGGGGACCAGGGATAGAATGCTGGAAACTGGGGGCAGAGATGCTGGACACTGGGGGCAGAGATGCTGGACATTGGGGGCAGAGATGCTGGACACATTGGGGGCAGAGATGCTGGATACTGGGGGCAGAGATGCTGGACACAGATGGGGCAGAGATGCTGGACACAGATGGGGCAGAGATGCTGGACACTATGGGCAGAGATGCTGGACACATTGGGGGCAGAGATGCTGGACACATTGGTGGCAGAGATGCTGGACACTGGGGGCAGAGATGCTGGTCACATTGGGGCAGAGATGCTGGACACATTGGAGGCAGAGATGCTGGACACATTGGGGGCAGAGATGCTGGACACATTTGGGGCAGAGATGCTGGTCACATTGGGGCAGAGATGCTGGACACATTGGGGGCAGAGATGCTGGACACATTGGGGCAGAGATGCTGGACACATTGGGGGCAGAGATGCTGGACACTGGGGGCAGAGATGCTGGACACATTGGGGGGCAGGACTGGAGACAGATGGGGCAGGATTGGAGACATGGGCAGAATGTAGATACGGGGCATGATTGGAGACATGGGACAGAATGAAAGACATGGGGCAGGATTGGAGACAGATCGTGCAGGATCATGGGGCAGGATGGATACGATGGAGACCAATGGGGCAGGATGGGGATATCATATGGGGCAGGATGGATACTCATGAGGGCAGGATGTGAGAACATATGGCTGGAGCCAGGAATGAGATACATGGGGCCAGGATGGGGGATATTATTATTACCGTACGGGCTAATTAAGGGATATTATTACTGCAGTGACGTATTTATTTTATTTTTTGAGTATACTGTTTTAAATGGGGGGCCGTCCTGTTACTGTGCAGAGTGACACTATGTCGCCTTTTTTACTTCATGTGGTGTAATGTAGAAGTTGGAAAAAAATTAAGTACTGTGTTCTGCAAGTGGAGCTCGAGATAACTGTTACTTCCTGCAAAGACGAGTCCTGGCTGGATGAAGTGATGGCGGTCTGTGCTGGATGAAAGATGAAGGACTTCACCTAGAGACGTCACTGGTGAGTCAGTGTGTTACCTATACACTGACACTATACACTGTATACTACATACAGAGCTCCTGTGTATAATGTCACCAGTGATCACTGTATAACCTCTACACAGACACTGCATACTAAGTACAGATCTCCTGTGTATAATGGCACTTATGGTGATAGTATTGTGTTTTTTTCTATTACTGATCAATATTGCAGTATAAGGTCATTATGTGGTGGTCTGGACATGGTGTTGTGGTATTTGTTCCTTGTATGTACTATTTGGTCACTTTGTGGTGGTAATATGTGGTCTGGTCATGATGCGGTGGTATTTGTTCTTTGTATGTTATATTATTCGGTCACTGGTGGTAATATGTGGTCTGGTCATGGTGTTGTATTTGTTCCTTGTATGTGATATTATTGGTCATTTTAAAAATTGAAAAATAAATAAAAATATACCTAAATTAAATTGCATATTTTAACAAATATTTAATAGGTTACAATAGAGAAGGGCCCGGCCAAAAGTGTCTACCGTGTTATGGTGGCGGCTTGAAAAATCTTTTGGCCAAAACAAAAGCTGCCGGTTATACGTGTGATCTGGTGATGGGAACTGTTAATGTGTGATAGGTGAGAAGTGGAGTTTCACTCAGCAACTATTTTTCTGGAATAATCTGGTTCAGGTATATGATGACCCCGTCACATGACCGTGGGGCCCACAGAGTCTGAACAGCCCGGGGCCCTGGCTAACCTTAATCCACCCCTGGTGGCACCTCCTCCGTCAACATATTCACCGCCGTCTGCATCCTGCATCCATCCATTTTCACATCCCCTGAAGAACCTGGGCGAAACGTGTGCGTCAGGGCAGAGGGACAAGACTCCATTACAGACACATCATGAGACACTCAGGTAAATTCATGGAGTGATAGCCTATATTTATTACGGGCATCCCCACCCTATCAGTAACAATGGTGCAGGTACAATCAATACTAGAGTTGAGCGACCTTGACCTTTTTAGAGTCGAGCCGGGTTTCGCGAAACCCGACTATCTCAAAAGTCGGGTCGAGTGAAATCGGCCGATTATGACGTAAAGTCGGGATCGACCGAAACACGAAACCCAATGCAAGTCAATGGGGCAGCATAGTCGGCAGTGAGTGGGGGCCAGGAAAACACCTAGAGTGCCCATTTTAATGTCAAAACCATCCATTCTTCTTAATGAAGCTTGTCAAGCGTAATTTACCTTATAATAATTGGAAGGCATTTGAAATTGGGGGTCATTTGGCTAAAGTTGTGGTGGGTAGGGCTGGTTCAAGTAATTAGTGGGCCCAGGAAATCTGGACCACGTCACGGCAGTGGAGCAGGGAGAGGTAAGTATTTCAACTTTGCAAGTGCTGTGAACCTGAGCAAGCAGGGGGGGCCCACTCGTTGGCATTGGCACTGGCACAGGGCCCCTCAAAGTACAGCGGTGTGTTTGCACGGCGGGGGCGCCTCCCACCGGCAGCAACACATTTGCGTACCATGAGAGGCCCTGTGCCAGTGACGTCGCCAACTAGTATTCCTCCCCCACCTGATGAAGGAACCTGCACTTTCATCTGCACCTTCCTGTTTGTCCCCGTGTAAGGTGGTATGGTATGCGGGAAGGGGGACCTGACTTTCAGCAGGGTCACAATCTTGCAGTGTAGCGTGCACGGGAAATGTTGCGTTATGGGTCAATGTACCAGCAGACTCATCTATCACTGGCTGGGCAATGGGCAGGATGAGGAGGAAACACAGATATAGGCCCAAAGAATAAAGTGGGCTAAATGCAGTTCAAAATTGGTAACACAGGACTAATCAGGGGGCATTGCAGTGGAGGACAACTGGAATGAGAGGCTGACACAGAGAGTAGGCCCAAATCAGTAAGTAGTCGAAATGCAGTTCAAAATTGGCAACAGTAGTAAACAGGCGGCACAGCTTTGTTCAGTGGAGGAGAACAGCAAGGAGTGGCAGACACCGATAGTAGGCCCCAACCCAACTAGTAGGCCAAATGCAGTCTAACATTAACAACTACTTAACGAGCGCCTGAAAACGGAATTTCAGGACAGGAAACCAGGAGAACAGCAAGGAGCGGCAGACACCGATAGTAGGCCCCAAACCAACTAGTACGCCAAATGCAGTTGTTCCGTTTAACCACAATTTAATGAGAGCCTGAAGATAGAAGTTCAGGAAAGGCAACCTGGAGAACACCTTGGAGTGGAACACACCATCTCTCTACACCCCATACCCAATTTGTAGGCCTAATGCAGCGTAGTTTCCAACAACTACTAAACGAGAGCATGATGATCGAAGCATTGGCGAGGAAACCTGGGGAACACCTTGGAGTGGAACACACCATCTCTCTACAGTGGAACACACCATCTCTCTACACCCCATACCCAATTTGTAGGCCTAATGCAGCGTAGTTTCCAACAACTACTAAACGAGAGCCGGAAGATCGAAGCAATGGAGAGGAAACCTGGGGAACACCTTGGAGTGTAACACACCATCTCTCTACACCCCATACCCAATTTGTAGGTCTAATGCAGCGTAGTTTCCAACAACTACTAAACGAGAGCCGGAAGATCGAAGCTCAGGAAAGGCAACCTGGAGAACACCTTGGAGTGGAACACACCATCTCTCTACACCCCATACCCAATTTGTAGGCCCAATGCAGCGTAGTTTCCAACAACTACTAAACGAGAGCCGGAAGATCGAAGCAATGGAGAGGAAACCTGGGGAACACCTTGGAGTGTAACACACCATCTCTCTACACCCCATACCCAATTTGTAGGCCTAATGCAGCGTAGTTTCCAACAACTACTAAACGAGAGCCGGAAGATCGAAGCTCAGGAAAGGCAACCTGGGGAACACCTTGGAGTGTAACAAACCCTCTCTCTACACCACGGAAGGGCTGATTCTTAGGAAGGAAGGCTGTCGGAAAGAAGCAGGGCGCGTCCGAGGGTGATTATATTCTTATTAGGTATATACTCACCCTCGGACGCGCCCTGCTTCTTTATTTGTAATGAATGTTTATTTGCAATGTGGTTTTGACTTACTCTATTTTTTTGGTAAATAATGATTTTATTATTTTCATTGTTTTGCATCTTCTTGGCAATAATATAAAGAAGACGCGACAGGACAACACTCGGTGGATGCCATATCTGTGTTTAAAATTGAAAAAACCTTTCAGTTAACTACTTGCAGGAGAAAGTTATTGTAGCTGGTGGCCATTTTTAGTACTGTACCAGATTTTTGTTGTATGTGTTTGTTTTTAATGTTAAAATGTCTGCATTTGATATCTCTCCAGTATTTTCTTTTTTATAAGCAAAATACTTATTTTTATATTTTCTGATGTTGGTTCCAGGGGTACACGGGCAGCAGTGGTGTGGTCAGTGGAGGCCTAGTGGAAGGAGTGACCGCAGACAGGCATCGAAGGCCTAAAATAATAACACATGGCTGTAGGCAATTTTAAATTGGTTCCAGGGGTACACGGGCAGCAGTGGTGTGGTCAGTGGAGGCCTAGTGGAAGGAGTGACCGCAGACAGGCATCGAAGGCCTAAAATAATAACACATGGCTGTAGGCAATTTTAAATTGGTTCCAGGGGTACACGGGCAGCAGTGGTGTGGTCAGTGGAGGCCTAGTGGAAGGAGTCACCGCAGACAGGCATTGAAGGCCTAAAATAATAACACATGGCTGTAGGCAATTTTAAATTGGTTACAGGGGTACACGGGCAGCAGTGGTGTGGTCAGTGGAGGCCTAGTGGAAGGAGTGACCACAGACAGGCATCGAAGGCCTAACATAACAAAAATGTCAATACAATGGTATTGTCAGTGGCAGGCATTGAAGGATGTCAGCGCATAGACTAAACATTGGTGGATCTGTGAGATAATTTTGCAAGTGGTAGAGCACTGTTTGAGCTGGGGTGGGGGGAAACTGTCTTGTGGCCGGCGGTACAGGCCCAGGGCCCCTCATATTACAACGGTGTGTCTGACGTTGGGTGCGCACCACCACCGCCAGAGACACTTTATTGTACTAGGAGGGACCCAGTGGCAGTGCCGTCGACCAAAAGCGGGCTCACCCACCTCTTCAGACAAACTGCACTCTCACGGGTGCTGTCGCCAAGTGTCGATACCACGGCCCCGTGTGGGGAGTTTGGCCATTTAGTGAGGTGTAAACATGTTGTATGCTGGACAATCAGGTGCAGAAAATTACGAGATTGGAAAAGGCATTCAGAATAGTCCACAGGCAAGACCTTTTCATAGGAAAGCTAGGGGTCAGCCGGGCAAGGTGGGGCAAAAGATTTCGAAATCCAGTTGTGGTTCATTTTAATGAAGGTTAGATCATCTACATTTTGGGTAGCCAGACGAGTCCTTTTTTCTGTTAGTATTGAACCTGCAGCACTGAATACTCTTTCTGATAGGACACTAGCTGCCGGGCAAGCAAGCTCCTGCAATGCATATTCTGCCAATTCTGGCCAGGTGTCTAATTTTGATGCCCAGTAATCAAATGGGAATGACGGTTGAGGGAGAACATCGATAAGGGATGAAAAATAGTTTGTAACCATACTGGACAAATGTTGTCTCCTGTCACTTTGAATTGATGCTGCAGTACCTGTCCTGTCTGCGGTCATAGCAAAATCACTCCACAACCTGGTCAAAAAACCCCTCTGGCCAACGCCACTTCTGATTTCTGCCCCTCTAACTCCTCTGGTCTGCTGGCCCCTGCAGCTCGTGTGAGAACGATCACGGGCGCTGTGTGCAGGGAATGCCAGAAGCAAACGGTCAACAAGAATTGATTGTTTGGTTGCTAATATTAGTTCCAAGTTCTCATGTGGCATTATATTTTGCAATTTGCCTTTATAGCGAGGATCAAGGAGGCAGGCCAACCAGTAATCGTCATCATTCATCAATTTAGTTATGCGTGTGTCCCTTTTGAGGATACGTAAGGCATAATCCGCCATGTGGGCCAAAGTTCCAGTTCTCAAATCTGCGGTTGTGCTTGGTTGAGGAGCAGTTTCAGGCAAATCCACGTCACTTGTGTCCCTCAAAAAACCAGAACCCGGCCTTGCCGCGCCACCAATTTCCAGTGGCCCCGGAAAAGCTTCCTCATTAAAAATATAATCATCCCCATCATCCTCCTCGTCCTCCTCCTCCTCTTCGCCCGCTACCTCGTCCTGTACACTGCCCTGGCCAGACAATGGCTGACTGTCATGAAGGCTTTCCTCTTCCTCAGCTGCAGACGCCTGATCCTTTATGTGCGTCAAACTTTGCATCAGCAGACGCATTAGGGGGATGCTCATGCTTATTATGGCGTTGTCTGCACTAACCAGCCGTGTGCATTCCTCAAAACACTGAAGGACTTGACACATGTCTTGAATCTTCGACCACTGCACACCTGACAACTCCATGTCTGCCATCCTACTGCCTGCCCGTGTATGTGTATCCTCCCACAAAAACATAACAGCCCGCCTCTGTTCACACAGTCTCTGAAGCATGTGCAGTGTTGAGTTCCACCTTGTTGCAACGTCTATGATTAGGCAATGCTGGGGAAGGTTCAAAGAACGCTGATAGGTCTGCATACGACTGGAGTGTACGGGCGAACGGCGGATATGTGAGCAAAGTCCACGCACTTTGAGGAGCAGGTCGGATAACCCCGGATAACTTTTCAGGAAGCACTGCACCACCAGGTTTAAGGTGTGAGCCAGGCAAGGAATGTGTTTCAGTTGGGAAAGGGAGATGGCAGCCATGAAATTCCTTCCGTTATCACTCACTACCTTGCCTGCCTCAAGATCTACAGTGCCCAGCCACGACTGCGTTTCTTTCTGCAAGAACTCGGACAGAACTTCCGCGGTGTGTGTGTTGTCGCCCAAACACTTCATAGCCAATACAGCCTGCTGACGTTTGCCAGTAGCTGCCCCATAATGGGAGACCTGGTGTGCAACAGTGGCAGCTGCGGATGGAGTGGTTGTGCGACTGCGGTCTGTGGACGAGCTCTCGCTTCTGCAGGAGGACGAAGAGGAGGAGGAGGGGGTGCGAACGGCTACAGCCAATTGTTTCCTAGACCGTGGGCTAGGCAGAACTGTCCCAAACTTGCTGTCCCCTGTGGACCCTGCATCCACCACATTTACCCAGTGTGCCATGATGGACACGTAACGTCCCTGGCCATGCCTACTGGTCCATGCATCTGTTGTCAGGTGCACCTTTGTGCTCACAGATTGCCTGAGTGCATGGACGATGCGCTCTTTAACATGCTGGTGGAGGGCTGGGATGGCTTTTCTGGAAAAAAAAGTGTCGACTGGGTAGCTCGTAGCGTGGTACAGCGTAGTCCATCAGGGCTTTGAAAGCTTCGCTTTCAACTAACCGGTAGGGCATCATCTCTAACGAGATTAGTCTAGCTATGTGTGCGTTCAAACCCTGTGTACGCGGATGCGAGGCTAAGTACTTCCTTTTTCTAACCATAGTCTCATGTAGGGTGAGCTGGACTGGAGAGCTGGAGATCGTGGAACTAGCGGGGGTGCCGGTGGACATGGCAGACTGAGAGACGGTGGGAGATGGTATTGTTGCCACCGGTGCCCTAGATGCAGTGTTTCCTACTACGAAACTGGTGATTCCCTGACCCTGACGGCTTTGGCCTGGCAAAGAAACCTGCACAGATACTGCAGGTGGTGCGGAAAATGGTGGCCCTACACTGCTGGAAGGGATGTTGCGTTGCTGACTAGCTTCATTGGCCGAGGGTGCTACAACCTTAAGGGACGTTTGGTAGTTAGTCCAGGCTTGCAAATGCATGGTGGTTAAATGTCTATGCATGCAACTTGTATTGAGACTTTTCAGATTCTGTCCTCTGCTTAAGGTAGTTGAACATTTTTGACAGATGACTTTGCGCTGATCAATTGGATGTTGTTTAAAAAAATGCCAGACTGCACTCTTTCTAGCATCGGATACCTTTTCAGGCATTGCAGACTGAGCTTTAACCGGATGGCCACGCTGTCCTCCAACAGGTTTTAGCTTTGCCACGCGTTTTGGGCAAGATACGGGCCCGGCAGATGGAACCTGTTGCGATGTTGATGCCTGCTGCGGCCCCTCCTCCTCCGCTTCAGAACTGCTGCCGCCTGCACCCTGTTCCCCCAATGGCTGCCAATCGGGGTCAAGAACTGGGTCATCTATTACCTCTTCTTGTAGCTCGTGTGCAACTTTGTCTGTGTCACCGTGTCGGTCGGTGGTATAGCGTTCGTGATGGGGCAACATAGTCTCATCAGGGTCTGATTCTTGAATAGCACACTGCGAGGGCAATGTTGTGGTCTGAGTCAAAGGACCAGCATAGTAGTCTGGCTGTGGCTGTGCATCAGTGCACTCCATGTCAGATTCAACTTGTAATGGGCATGGACTGTTAACTGCTTCACTTTCTAAACCAGGGACGGTATGTGTAAAGAGCTCCATGGAGTAACCCGTTGTGTCGCCTGCTGCATTCTTCTCTGTTGTTGTTTTTGCTGAAGAGGACAAGGAAGCGACTTGTCCCTGACCGTGAACATCCACTAACGACGCGCTGCTTTGACATTTACCAGTTTCACGAGAGGAGGCAAAAGAGCTAGAGGCTGAGTCAGCAAGATAAGCCAAAACTTGCTCTTGCTGCTCCGGCTTTAAAAGCGGTTTTCCTACTCCCAGAAAAGGGAGCGTTCGAGGCCTTGTGTAGCCAGACGACGAACCTGGCTCCACAGCTCCAGACTTAGGTGCAATATTTTTTTTCCCACGACCAGCTGATGCTCCACCACTACCACTACCCTCATTACCAGCTGACAATGAACGCCCCCGGCCACGACCTCTTCCACCATACTTCCTCATTGTATTAAAAACGTAAACAAACTAACGGTATTTGTTGCTGTCACACAAATTACACGGTGAGCTATAACTTCAGTATGATTTAGCTACCCCTTTACAGGTGAGTGAGACCACAACGAAAATCAGGCACAATGTTACACACTCTGTTGTTGGTGGCAACAAATGAGAGAGATGCCACACACGCAGGACTGTCACTGAAGCACAAATGTAAATATTAATCTCCCACTGATTTGATTTTTTTTTTTTTTTCAGGGAGACTTTAGGAAAAAAAAAAAATAGAATAAAATGATTTTTTCAGGAAGAATTTAGAAACCAAAGAAAATAAAATGATTTTTTCAGGGAGAATTTAGAAAACAAATAAAACAAAAAAGGCTTTCTATGGCCCACTGAGTGAGAGATGACGCACACAGGAGTCAGGAGTGGCACACAAGCCCAGAGGCCAATATTTATCTCCCACTGATTGATGTAGTGATTTTTTCAGGTAGATTTTGGAACCCAAATCAAGCTAAAAAAAATAATAGGCTTTCTATGGCCCACAATTGGAGAGAGAGAGAGAGATGGCACACCCAGGAGTCAAGACTGGCACACAAGCAGAAAGGGCAATATTAATCTCCCACTGATTTGTTTTTTTGTTTTGTTTTTTCAGGGAGACTTTAGGAAAAAAAAAATAGAATAAAATGATTTTTTCAGGAAGAATTTAGAAACCAAATAAAATAAAACGATTTTTTCAGGGAGAATTTAGAAAACAAATAAAACAAAAAAAGGCTTTCTATGGCCCACTGAGTGAGAGATGACGCACACAGGAGTCAGGAGTGGCACACAAGCCCAGAGGCCAATATTTATCTCCCACTGATTGATGTAGTGATTTTTTCAGGTAGATTTTGGAACCCAAATCAAGCTAAAAAAATAATAGGCTTTCTATGGCCCACAATTGGAGAGAGAGAGAGAGAGATGGCACACCCAGGAGTCAAGACTGGCACACAAGCAGAAAGGGCAATATTAATCTCCCACTGATTTGTTTTTTTTTTTTTTTTTTTTCAGGGAGACTTTAGGAAAAAAAAATAGAATAAAATGATTTTTTCAGGAAGAATTTAGAAACCAAATAAAATAAAATGATTTTTTCAGGGAGAATTTAGAAAACAAATAAAACAAAAAAAGGCTTTCTATGGCCCACTGAGTGAGAGATGACGCACACAGGAGTCAGGAGTGGCACACAAGCCCAGAGGCCAATATTTATCTCCCACTGATTGATGTAGTGATTTTTTCAGGTAGATTTTGGAACCCAAATCAAGCTAAAAAAAATAATAGGCTTTCTATGGCCCACAATTGGAGAGAGAGAGAGAGAGATGGCACACCCAGGAGTCAAGACTGGCACACAAGCAGAAAGGGCAATATTAATCTCCCACTGATTTGTTTTTTTTTTTTTTTTCAGGGAGACTTTAGGAAAAAAAAATAGAATAAAATGATTTTTTCAGGAAGAATTTAGAAACCAAATAAAATAAAATGATTTTTTCAGGGAGAATTTAGAAAACAAATAAAACAAAAAAAGGCTTTCTATGGCCCACTGAGTGAGAGATGACGCACACAGGAGTCAGGAGTGGCACACAAGCCCAGAGGCCAATATTTATCTCCCACTGATTGATGTAGTGATTTTTTCAGGTAGATTTTGGAACCCAAATCAAGCTAAAAAAAATAATAGGCTTTCTATGGCCCACAATTGGAGAGAGAGAGAGAGATGGCACACCCAGGAGTCAAGACTGGCACACAAGCAGAAAGGGCAATATTAATCTCCCACTGATTTGTTTTTTTTTTTTGTTTTTTTCAGGGAGACTTTAGGAAAAAAAAAATAGAATAAAATGATTTTTTCAGGAAGAATTTAGAAACCAAATAAAATAAAACGATTTTTTCAGGGAGAATTTAGAAAACAAATAAAACAAAAAAAGGCTTTCTATGGCCCACTGAGTGAGAGATGACGCACACAGGAGTCAGGAGTGGCACACAAGCCCAGAGGCCAATATTTATCTCCCACTGATTGATGTAGTGATTTTTTCAGGTAGATTTTGGAACCCAAATCAAGCTAAAAAAATAATAGGCTTTATATGGCCCACAATTGGAGAGAGAGAGAGAGATGGCACACCCAGGAGTCAAGACTGGCACACAAGCAGAAAGGGCAATATTAATCTCCCACTGATTTGTTTTTTTTTTTTTTTTTCAGGGAGACTTTAGGAAAAAAAAAAATAGAATAAAATGATTTTTTCAGGAAGAATTTAGAAACCAAATAAAATAAAATGATTTTTTCAGGGAGAATTTAGAAAACAAATAAAACAAAAAAAGGCTTTCTATGGCCCACTGAGTGAGAGATGACGCACACAGGAGTCAGGAGTGGCACACAAGCCCAGAGGCCAATATTTATCTCCCACTGATTGATGTAGTGATTTTTTCAGGTAGATTTTGGAACCCAAATCAAGCTAAAAAAAATAATAGGCTTTCTATGGCCCACAATTGGAGAGAGAGAGAGAGATGGCACACCCAGGAGTCAAGACTGGCACACAAGCAGAAAGGGCAATATTAATCTCCCACTGATTTTTTTTTTTTTTTTTTTCAGGGAGACTTTAGGAAAAAAAAATAGAATAAAATGATTTTTTCAGGAAGAATTTAGAAACCAAATAAAATAAAATGATTTTTTCAGGGAAAATTTAGAAAACAAATAAAACAAAAAAAGGCTTTCTATGGCCCACTGAGTAAGAGATGACGCACACAGGAGTCAGGAGTGGCACACAAGCCAAGAGGCCAATATTTATCTCCCACTGATTGATGTAGTGATTTTTTCAGGTAGATTTTGGAACCCAAATCAAGCTAAAAAAATAATAGGCTTTCTATGGCCCACAATTGGAGAGAGAGAGAGAGATGGCACACCCAGGAGTCAAGACTGGCACACAAGCAGAAAGGGCAATATTAATCTCCCACTGATTTTTTTTTTTTTTTTTTTCAGGGAGACTTTAGGAAAAAAAATAGAATAAAATGATTTTTTCAGGAAGAATTTAGAAACCAAATAAAATAAAATGATTTTTTCAGGGAGAATTTAGAAAACAAATAAAACAAAAAAAGGCTTTCTATGGCCCACTGAGTGAGAGATGACGCACACAGGAGTCAGGAGTGGCACACAAGCCCAGAGGCCAATATTTATCTCCCACTGATTGATGTAGTGATTTTTTCAGGTAGATTTTGGAACCCAAATCAAGCTAAAAAAAATAATAGGCTTTCTATGGCCCACAATTGGAGAGAGAGAGAGAGATGGCACACCCAGGAGTCAAGACTGGCACACAAGCAGAAAGGGCAATATTAATCTCCCACTGATTTGTTTTTTTTTGTTTTTTTTTTCAGGGAGACTTTAGGAAAAAAAAAATAGAATAAAATGATTTTTTCAGGAAGAATTTAGAAACCAAATAAAATAAAACGATTTTTTCAGGGAGAATTTAGAAAACAAATAAAACAAAAAAAGGCTTTCTATGGCCCACTGAGTGAGAGATGACGCACACAGGAGTCAGGAGTGGCACACAAGCCCAGAGGCCAATATTTATCTCCCACTGATTGATGTAGTGATTTTTTCAGGTAGATTTTGGAACCCAAATCAAGCTAAAAAAATAATAGGCTTTCTATGGCCCACAATTGGAGAGAGAGAGAGAGATGGCACACCCAGGAGTCAAGACTGGCACACAAGCAGAAAGGGCAATATTAATCTCCCACTGATTTGGTTTTTTTTTTTTTTTTCAGGGAGACTTTAGGAAAAAAAAAATAGAATAAAATGATTTTTTCAGGAAGAATTTAGAAACCAAATAAAATAAAATGATTTTTTCAGGGAGAATTTAGAAAACAAATAAAACAAAAAAAGGCTTTCTATGGCCCACTGAGTGAGAGATGACGCACACAGGAGTCAGGAGTGGCACACAAGCCCAGAGGCCAATATTTATCTCCCACTGATTGATGTAGTGATTTTTTCAGGTAGATTTTGGAACCCAAATCAAGCTAAAAAAAATAATAGGCTTTCTATGGCCCACAATTGGAGAGAGAGAGAGAGATGGCACACCCAGGAGTCAAGACTGGCACACAAGCAGAAAGGGCAATATTAATCTCCCACTGATTTTTTTTTTTTTTTTTTTTTCAGGGAGACTTTAGGAGAAAAAAAATAGAATAAAATGATTTTTTCAGGAAGAATTTAGAAACCAAATAAAATAAAATGATTTTTTCAGGGAGAATTTAGAAAACAAATAAAACAAAAAAAGGCTTTCTATGGCCCACTGAGTAAGAGATGACGCACACAGGAGTCAGGAGTGGCACACAAGCCAAGAGGCCAATATTTATCTCCCACTGATTGATGTAGTGATTTTTTCAGGTAGATTTTGGAACCCAAATCAAGCTAAAAAAATAATAGGCTTTCTATGGCCCACAATTGGAGAGAGAGAGAGAGATGGCACACCCAGGAGTCAAGACTGGCACACAAGCAGAAAGGGCAATATTAATCTCCCACTGATTTGTTTTTGTTTTGTTTTTTCAGGGAGACTTTAGGAAAAAAAAAATAGAATAAAATGATTTTTTCAGGAAGAATTTAGAAACCAAATAAAATAAAATGATTTTTTCAGGGAGAATTTAGAAAACAAATAAAACAAAAAAAGGCTTTCTATGGCCCACTGAGTGAGAGATGACGCACACAGGAGTCAGGAGTGGCACACAAGCCCAGAGACCAATATTTATCTCCCACTGATTGATGTAGTGATTTTTTCAGGTAGATTTTGGAACCCAAATCAAGCTAAAAAAAATAATAGGCTTTCTATGGCCCACAATTGGAGAGAGAGAGAGAGATGGCACACCCAGGAGTCAAGACTGGCACACAAGCAGAAAGGGCAATATTAATCTCCCACTGATTTGTTTTTGTTTTTTTTTTTTCAGGGAGACTTTAGGAAAAAAAAATAGAATAAAATGATTTTTTCAGGAAGAATTTAGAAACCAAATAAAATAAAATGATTTTTTCAGGGAGAATTTAGAAAACAAATAAAACAAAAAAAGGCTTTCTATGGCCCACTGAGTGAGAGATGACGCACACAGGAGTCAGGAGTGGCACACAAGCCCAGAGGCCAATATTTATCTCCCACTGATTGATGTAGTGATTTTTTCAGGTAGATTTTGGAACCCAAATCAAGCTAAAAAAATAATAGGCTTTCTATGGCCCACAATTGGAGAGAGAGAGAGAGATGGCACACCCAGGAGTCAAGACTGGCACACAAGCAGAAAGGGCAATATTAATCTCCCACTGATTTGTTTTTGTTTTTTTTTTTCAGGGAGACTTTAGGAAAAAAAAAATAGAATAAAATGATTTTTTTCAGGAAGAATTTAGAAACCAAATAAAATAAAATGATTTTTTCAGGGAGAATTTAGAAAACAAATAAAACAAAAAAGGCTTTCTATGGCCCACTGAGTGAGAGATGACGCACACAGGAGTCAGGAGTGGCACACAAGCCCAGAGGCCAATATTTATCTCCCACTTTTTATTTTTTGTTCCAGGGAAAATTTATAAACCCAATAAAAAAAATAATAAATAGGCTTTCTATGGCCCACTATCTGAGAGACAGAGAGAGATGGCACGTTTAGGACTGGCACACAAGCCCAAAGGCCAATATTAATCTCCCTTTTTTTTTTAAGGGAGAATTTATAAAACCAAAAAAAAATAAATAAATAGGCTTTCTATGGCCCACTTTTTGTGAGAGAGATGGCACGCTCAGGACTGGCACACAAGCCCAGAGGCCAATATTAATCTCCCACTTTTTTTTTTTTTTCCAGGGAAAATTTATAAACCCAATAAAAAAAAAAATAAATAAATAGGCTTTCTATGGCCCACTATCTGAGAGAGAGAGATGGCACGCTTAGGACTGGCACACAAGCCCAAAGGCCAATATTAATCTCCCACTGATTGATTTATTGATTTTTTCAGGTAGAATTTAGAACCCAAATAAAGCAAAAAAAAAAAAAAATGGCCTTTCTATGGCCCACTGAGTGAGTGATGATGCACACAGGAGTCAGGAGTGGCACACAAGCCCTGAGGCCAATATTTTTCTCCCACTGATTGATGTAGTGATTTTTTCAGGTAGATTTTAGAACCAAAATCAAGCAAAAAAATAAATAGGCTTTCTATGGCCCACTGAGTGAGTGATGATGCACACAGGAGTCAAGAGTGGCACACAAGCCCTGAGGCCAATATTTTTCTCCCACTGATTGATGTAGTGATTTTTTCAGGTAGATTTTATAACCCAAATCAAGCAAAAAAATAAATAGGCTTTCTATGGCCCACTGAGTGAGAGATGACACAGACAGAGATGGCACTCTAGCAGAAATGTCAATCTTAATCTCCCACAAAAAAAAAAAAAAAAACAGGGAGTGTCCTTCAATTACTATCTCCCTGCAGTAATCTCAGCCAGGTATGGCAGGCAGCAATAAGGAGTGGACTGATGCACAAATTAAATAAAAAGTGTGTACAAACCAAAAAGATAGCTGTGCAGAAAGGAAGGAACAAGAGGATTTGTGCTTTGAAAAAAGCAGTTGGTTTGCACAGCGGCGTACACACAGCAATGCAGCTATCAGGGAGCCTTCTAGGGCAGCCCAATGAGCTACAGCGCTGAGGGGAAAAAAAAAAAAAAAAGTAGCTTCCACTGTCCCTGCACACCGAAGGTGGTGTTGGGCAGTGGAAATCGCTACAGCACAAGCGGTTTGGTGGTTAATGGACCCTGCCTAACGCTATCCCTGCTTCTGACGAAGCGGCAGCAACCTCTCCCTAAGCTCAGATCAGCAGCAGTAACATGGCGGTCGGCGGGAACGCCCCTTTATAGCCCCTGTGACGCCGCAGACAGCAAGCCAATCACTGCAATGCCCTTCTCTAAGATGGTGGGGACCAGGACCTATGTCATCACGCTGCCCACACTCTGCGTTTACCTTCATTGGCTGAGAAATGGCGCTTTTCGCGTCATTGAAACGCGACTTTGGCGCGAAAGTCGCGTACCGCATGGCCGACCCCGCACAGGGGTCGGATCGGGTTTCATGAAACCCGACTTTGCCAAAAGTCGGCGACTTTTGAAAATGAACGACCCGTTTCGCTCAACCCTAATCAATACTATTCAAACATTCTAATTTCTGTTAGGTTTACTTCATCAAATACTGGTGTTCGTTATGTGAAGTGTTTGTTATATGTGATTCCATACAAAAAGATAGACCATTTAATGACTCCTTATTTGACTTATCAAGTATACAGTGGCTAATATATATGCAGATAATGACTGCATGTTTTTAGAAATAACAGTCTGCACTTAGCACTTTATATTTATCCCACTCATATTTTTGCTGCACCTCTGAATGAAATTGCCTAATCATGTTTTCTATGACATGAGCTTTTGATGTAATTTTTTGGAGATAACCATTCTTACAAATTATTTATGCAAGTCTTAGTCCCTCTTTTCTAAATTGTGCATCTTTCTTATCTTTCAAAGTTGTTTTACTGTTTATACCAATAAAATTTATTAACTAAAGTATTGATACACCTCCTATGTACCTAGGGACAAATATATACAGAAGTAATTGTGTTATTTAGTTGAGTATATGGAAAGTGTCAGCCATGAAATTTAGGGTTATCTCACTAATGGGACTAGAAGTTATATAAAAACTATGTAACTATGTAACTAAATCTGCATGTTTTCTCAAAAAAGAGGTAAGAGCAAATAAAAAAGCAATGTGTCATTGCACATAGGAACAGGACCTGATAGGGAAACTATACTTTTTTTTATAACATTCCGATAATCCAAAATTTGGTGATCTAGTTTCTTCCTAGTTTGATAATTCGAATTATAAGAATTTTATTTTTTTTGTCAATAATATTTGATTATAGTTTTTCATTCCAGTGTTTACATTTGTTTTACAATGTAAATTTGGAGTATTGAAATAAAAAAAAGAATTGGGATGGCTCCATTCATGTATGCAGTTATTTTTACTAATAGACTTAATTACCTTAAATCCAGGAGGTTTCCAATCACTTGTAGAAACAGCTACAGGTCACTTGGGTCACTGTGTACTTTCACGCAACTTTCGTAAACTCTGCCATCACATATATTACGTTAATGATTTCACAATCCGGCCAAGAAATTAAGTTTGTTCAAGCCTCAAATGGAAAAAAAAAATTCTCTGCCCATTTTCCTAGGAAATTTGATCATTTAAATGTTATATACTTTGTATAAAACAATACTGGCTCCCATGATATGCTTATCCACATGAAGTGAAGTCATTAGTCCTCAGATGAAAAATCTTGACACTACAAAGGAAAAAGCATAATCTAAAATCAGAGTGAAGTTAAAAGATGTCATTGAGTGGAATGATTAGTTGATGATGGAAAGTCACACCAAGTATGGATTTCACAGTTGACAGATCAAACTTCAATTTACCCTTTTATTTAAGGAAAAGACTTTCAAAGGGGTTTCTGGATACTATATTACACAGCTAGCTGCATCTTACCACGTACATTAAAATATGCAGCGTGAATAATACAAATAATTTGTAATCGATGATAAATAGAATAATCAAGGGTTACATAAGGCAACAAATGTAGAATGTATCTGTTCTATACAGACATTATGAATTATGGTATGTAGTGTTGAGCATGCCGATACCGCAAGTATCGGGTATCGGCCGATACTTGTGGTATCGGAATTCCGATACCGAGTTCTGATACTTTTGTGGTATCGGGAATCGGTTTTCGGATCCGTATTAATGTGTAAAATAAAGAATTAAAATAAAAAATATTGATATACTTACCTTTCCGGAGGCCCCTGGACATCACCGCTGGTAACCGGCAGCCTTCTTTGCTCAAAATGAGCACGTT
This sequence comes from Ranitomeya imitator, assembly GCF_032444005.1. Classification (NCBI taxonomy): domain Eukaryota; kingdom Metazoa; phylum Chordata; class Amphibia; order Anura; family Dendrobatidae; genus Ranitomeya; species Ranitomeya imitator. The sequence goes on from NC_091287.1 coordinate 497,262,802, forward strand.
TAGAGCCTTCCATGACGTCACGTTTTCTGACCAATCACAAGCCGCGACGTCATTCTCAGCCCTAAACTCCTCATTCTAGGAATTTAGGACCTGAGAATGATGTCGCGGCTTGTGATTGGTCGCGTGGCGGTCACATGAGCGGCACGCGACCAATCAGAAGCCGTGACGTCATGGAAGGCCCTAAACGCGCTCATTTTAAGCAAAGAAGGCTGCCGGTTACCAGCGGTGATGTCAAGGGGCCTCCGGAGAGGTAAGTATATCAATATTTTTTATTTTAATTCTTTATTTTACACATTAATATGGATCCCAGGGCCTGAAGGAGAGTTTCCTCTCCTTCAGACCCTGGGAACCATCAGGATACCTTCCGATACTTGGTGTCCCATTGACTTGTATTGGTATCGGGTATCGGTATCGGCGATATCCGATACTTTTCGGGTATCGGCCGATACTATCCGATACCGATACTTTCAAGTATCGGACGGTATCGCTCAACACTAATGGTATGTCTTTATGCTATTATAATAAAACTCTAAATAAACCTTTCTATATCTCACAGGTCCAATAATATGTATATACACTGCTCAAAAAAATAAAGGGAACATTTAAAAAACAAAATATAACGGCAAGTAAATCAAAACTTCTGTGAAATCAAACTGTCCACTTAGGAAGCAACACTGATTGACAATCAATTTCACATGCTGTTGTGCAAATGGAATAGACAACAGATGGAAATTATTGGCAATTATCAAGACACACTCAATAAAGGAGTGGTTCTGCAGGTGGGGACCACAGACCACATCTCAGTACCAATGCTTTCTGGCTGATGTCTTGGTCACTTTTGAATGTTGGTTGTGCTTTCACACTCGTGGTAGCATGAGATGGACTCTGCAACCCACACAAGTGGCTCAGGTAGGGCAGCTCATCCAGGATGGCACATCAATGCGAGATGTGGCAAGAAGGTTTGCTGTGTCTGTCAGCATAGTGTCCAGAGGCTGGAGGCGCTACCAGGAGACAGGCCAGTACACCAGGAGACATGGAGGGGGCTGCAGGATGGCAACAACCCAGCAGCAGGACCGCTACCTCCGCCTTTGTGCAAGGAGGGACAGGAGGAGCACTGCCAGAGCCCTGCAAAATGACCTCCAGCAGGCCACAAATGTGCATGTGTCTGCACAAATGGTTAGAAACCGACTCCATGAGGATGGTCTGAGGGCCAGATGTCCATAGATGGGGTTGTGCTCACAGTCCAACACCGTGCAGGATGCTTGGCATTTGCCACAGTACTCCAGGATTGGCAAATTCCCCCTGGTGCCCTGTGCTCTTCACAGATGAAAGCAGGTTCACACTGAGCATATGTGACAGACGTGATAGATTCTGGAGACGCAGTGGAAAGCGATCTGCTGCCTGCAACATCCTTCAGCATGACTGGCTTGGCAGTGGGTCAGTAATGGTGCGGGGTGGCATTTCTTTGGAGGGCCGCACAACCCTTCATGTGCTCGCCAGAGGTAGCCTGACTGCCATTAGGTACCGAGATGAGATCCTCATACCCCTTGTGAGACCATATGCTGGTGCAGTTGACCCTGGGTTCCTCCTAATGCAGGACAATGCCAAACCTCACGTGGCTGGAGTGTGTCAGCAGTTCCTGCAAGATGAAGGCATTGAAGCTATGGACTGGCTCGCCCGTTCCCCAGACCTGAATCCCATTGAGCACATCTGGGACATCATGTGTCGCTCCATCCACCAACATCACGTTGCACCACAGACTGTCCAGGAGTTGGCGGATGCTTTAGTCCAGGTCATCTGTTGGTATGTGACCGCATGTATGCAAATATGCTAAGAACAAACCTACAGTCACATGCCCTCAGTGGAGAGTTCTTACAATGCAGAGTACGCACGATGTGAGGATTCACAAGTCTGAAGTCACATAGAGTGACTCCAGACATACATAGTAACATAGTAACATAGTTAGTAAGGCCGAAAAAAGACATTTGTCCATCCAGTTCAGCCTATATTCCATCATAATCAATCCCCAGATCTACGTCCTTCTACAGAACCTAATAATTGTATGATACAATATTGTTCTGCTCCAGGAAGACATCCAGGCCTCTCTTGAACCCCTCGACTGAGTTCGCCATCACCACCTCCTCAGGCAAGCAATTCCAGATTCTCACTGCCCTAACAGTAAAGAATCCTCTTCTATGTTGGTGGAAAAACCTTCTCTCCTCCAGACGCAAAGAATGCCCCCTTGTGCCCGTCACCTTCCTTGGTATAAACAGATCCTCAGCGAGATATTTGTATTGTCCCCTTATATACTTATACATGGTTATTAGATCGCCCCTCAGTCGTCTTTTTTCTAGACTAAATAATCCTAATTTCGCTAATCTATCTGGGTATTGTAGTTCTCCCATCCCCTTTATTAATTTTGTTGCCCTCCTTTGTACTCTCTCTAGTTCCATTATATCGTGTAGTCTAAGGCCAGACAACCCCTTTACGGGTTCACTTACTGTACATAATACATTGCACTACTTATGTAGTGGAGTGCAATATGCATGTTAGTATTCTAGTGACAAGCAGCCGATTGGGCACTGTCCTCTATGAGAGCCTTTATGTTGTAGTAATGCTGGTTGACAGAGGTTTCCTAATTTTTCTATCAAACTTCTTAGAACCCGCATTCACTTTGCACTGTGGCATCTAAGGTTATTTTTCACATGCAGATTTTTTACGTGGATTTTAAAGCAGGTTAAAGTCAAAGTCCACAGAAAAATATATTCATAGTATTTGAAGCATTTTTGAAGTGGATTTTGATGTAGATCTGCTAAAAAAAACCACGTAAAACATATGCCCATACTCTAAGGTTATGTGCATACGTCTGGAATTGCCACGGAAATTTCCGTGGCAATTCCGGAACTCCCTGCCGCGGTTAAAACGCATGCGTAATTGGCATGCGTTTTCCCACTAAACAGTAGCATTTTACAAGCGTAATTAGCTTGCAGAATGCTAGCGTTTTCCAAGCGATCTATAGCATCGCTTGGAAAACTGATTGACAGATTGGCCCCACTTGTCAAACATAGTGTTTGACAAGTGTGACCAACTTTTTACTATCGATGCTGCCTATGCAGTAAAAAGATAGAATGTTAATAATAATAATTAAAATAATTTTAAAAAATCGTGATATTCTCACCTTCCGGCGGCCCCCGCACGCTTCCCACTCCTCACGATGCTCCCGGCCACTCCCGTTCCCAATGATGCCTAGCGGCAATGACCCCAGATGACGTAGTGGTCTCGCGAGACCGCTACGCCATCACAGGTCATTCTCGCAATGCATTATTGGGAACGGAAGCATCGCGAGGAGCGGGAAGACTGCTGGGGACGCCGGAAGGTGAGAATATCATAATTTTGTATTTTAATCCCTTTTTTTTACAATTATATGGTTCCCAGGGCCTGGAGGAGCATCTCCTCTCCTCCACCCTGGGTACCAACCGCACATGATCCGCTTACTTCCCGCATGGTGGGCATAGCCACATGTGGAAAGTAAGCAGATCAATGTATTCCTATGTGTGCGGAATCCTCGCGTTTCCGCATAAAGAATGAACATGCTGCATTTTTTTCCGAAATGCGACTCCGCCGCGGAAAAAACGCAGCATGTGCACAAAAAATGCAGATTGCATTCTAATAAATATGATGCTTAATGTATGCATTTTTTCACGGTTTTATCGCGGTTTTATAGGGGAAAAAACGCAAAATTCCTGAATGTGTGCACATAGGTTAGGCTGGTGCTACAAGACTACTTTGGACGTGACACAGGTCGCATGGCCAAAAAAAAATTATGTGTAGCTGCTACGTTGCAGCACAATACAAGTGAATGTGGTCACATTGCAACCCCTACGGTATAGCGACTGTGACAATCAAGGCCCCAAAAAATCCATCCCTGGTCTTATTGTTGAAACAGGCAGGATCAATCCTAGTTGTACGTTACAGCTGACATTGACAGCTGATGGTGCAGGCTCAACATCAAGAGATGTGTCTTCACCATAAGTACCACCCATTGGCAGGGCCGGTTTTAGACAAAGTGGGGCCCTAGGCAAAAATTTTAAGTGGGGGCCCCAAATGATAGCATTGCACTGTGGCCCCCATATTTATGGGCCTTATATCGGCCAACGGTTCTGCCATTATTAGCTGTACGCAGGGGCGTTGCTAGGGTCAGAAAAGATTGGGGGCCCAAGACAAAGAGTTGCCCCAACCTCCTCTTAATTTTTTTTTAACTCTTCAGATAAAACAGTGCTAACTCTCTGAGAACAGATAATGTAGTAGATGTCACCTGTAGTCCTATGTAACACCAGAGATAGCAGTGATAACTCTCTGAGTACAGATAATTTAGTATATATCACATGCAGTCCTATGTAACACCACAGATAGCCATAGCGTTTCAGAGTAAGACTATGTTCACATGCAGCATTTTTTTCAGTAGCCAAAACCTTTTCTATTAGCAGTAAAAATGTTGTGTTCAAAACACCTGTTTTTCAGCTTGTTTTGTGGTTTTCTTCACACTTTCTTCAGCTTTTTTTCGGAGTGAGGATGTTTGTTTTGTCTACAGTATGTTTAAGGCCACGTTCACACGTTGAGTGTTTGGTCAGTATTTCAAATCAGCATATGTAAGCCAAAACCAGGAGGGTGATAAATACAAGTGGTGATGTGTTTCTCAGGGTATGTGAACACGTTGCGGATTTTGCTGTGGATCTGCAGCAGTTTTTCATGCGTTGTACAGTACCATATAAATGTATGGAAAACAAAATCCGCAGTGCACATGCTGCGGAAAATACCGTGTGAAAACACTGTGTTGTATTTTCTGCAGCATGTCAATTCTTTGTGCAGATTCCGCAACGTTTTACACCTGCTCCCTAATAGGAATACGCAGGGGTAAAAACGCTGTTGAAAACCGCACAAAAACCGTGGTAATTCCACGATAAATCCGCGCTAAATCTGCAGGTAAAACGCAGGGCTTTTTACCTGCAGATTTTTAGGAATCTGCATGGAAAAATCTGCAGCAGATTCCGCAACGTGTGGACATAGCCTCATTGTTCCACTGCTGTTTCTGCATTACAAATACTGACCTAATAGTTTAATTCACCAAAACCACTTAAAAAATTGCAGTGAAAAATGCCGTTGCAATATCTGCAGCTTTTTTATTCTTTCATTGCTTTCTGCAGGTGAAAACACACGGAAAGAAGTGACACGCTACAGATTTAAAAAGCGCTAGAGTTCTTAAACCAGTCAGAAAAAAAACAAGCGCCTGCAGGACATTTCGGAAATCTCATATGTCTTGCTGGCACTTTGAAAAGCAGCTTTTCGCCATGTTCATATGCAGAATTTTTGCAGCTCTTTCTTCTGCAAATAAGAAGTTTACAGCATTTTACAGCACAAGCAAAAACTGAGATTTTCAGAAATCTCCTGCACACCCTTTTATTTTTCCCTGACTGAATTTCACAACTGCAGCAGTTTTTTAAATCTGCAGCATGTTACTTCTTTCAGCAATTTTTTTCACCCGTAGAAAGCAATGAAAAAGTTTAAAAAATGCTGCAAATGTTGCAACGTTGTTTTTCGCTGCGTTTTTTGTGAATAACACTAACTTTATTAAACATGTACTGTAGACAAAATGCAAACTGTAAAAAACAAACAGCAAAAGCTCTAAGGGTATGTGTCCACAAGCAGAAAACGCTGCAGGTCGGCTGCTGTGTACTTGTGCAGCTTCCAACCTGCAGCGGCCAGATGTTACAGTATAGTGGATGGGATTTCAAGAAATTCCATCTCTACTATGCGTGCACTGACACCAGCACCTCACCCGCAGAGACGGACATGTGGCGCGTCTGTCCAGGCTGCAGCATGTCAATTTATATGGCGTAGACGTGAGTCTCCACAAGAGAAATCTCACCCCTGCAATGTATAGGATGCAGGGATTCCGCACAGATCAATGAACACATGCAGAATCACCTGTGTTCAAAAGATGGCAGCACTTTAGACGCAGCACATGTCCGCTGCATCCAAAGGGCTGCCATTTCCGGATCCTCTGCATATACCCTAAAAAATGGGTGTGTTGAAAGCAGTGTTTTTACTGCCAAGAGAGCAGGCCTTGGCTCCAAAAAAAAAAAATGCTGATTCCTATGCACACCTGTACTATATGTGTATAGCTTACCCTTATTGTTTCACGTGGGAATTCATTTATTTCTATATAATAAATACCTTGATTCAGCAGACAATATTCCTGCCTTGTGTCATCCAGACAGTAGTGACAGCAGGTCGCCCTGTCAGATTACAAGCAGTGATTTAGTGACTGGCCAGACCCAATGCTGATGGCTGCTGTATGTGACTGTGAAACCTGATCCTACAGCAAACAGCACAGAGCTCCAGGACCACATGAGTAAATCACTGCACTGAGGGGGTCTCAAAGGGGGTTTGGGAGAGACATTCCAGAACAACAGAGCAATGCACAGCATTATTCACTGCTGCACACCCTCTGGGCACTTCATGCAGTGGCTGCAGAGGCAGGGGGCCCCCTTTCTAGGTGGGGCCCCAGGCGTCTGCCTGTGCCAAACGCCAGCCCTGACCATGGAAAAAAATTGGGAAGCGATGAGAAGAATGTACAAATATTCGTAATATCCATTTTTTATGTTGATGAGTTCTTTGACAAAATTTGCAGTTTAATCAAATTACTTTTAATAACATTCCAGGAGTAAATTCTCTTGTAAACGTAATTTTGTAGCTGGAATTTACCCATAATCTACATTTAGACTATTAGTTTACTACAGGATCGACCCAGAAATGGACGACATTAATACAGGATGGGGAGTAGAACGGGGACTTTATTTGAGGATGAGTCCAGAATGAGGAACATATATTTTTCGTTTATTGTAGCAAATTGCAGACATTATCACTGTATGGGGCCAATTGGAGGACTATATTACTGTATGGGAGCTAGAATAGTGGACACTATTATTCCACAATGTGGGACTTTACTAATATTTCCTATTGTGGTCCATACACCATTAAATTATGGAGCCATAAATGGGATGCTCCAACTGTATTAAGGCAAAAAAAGGTGGACGCTATTATTGTATGAGACATCATAGTGTACGTTACTACGGTATTGTTTCCACTGGAGAGGGGGCACTACTATTGTGTTTGACCCCAAAGATGGACATTACTACTATAAAGGGGCACAATTAATTTTTTTTATTGCATGGGAGTCACAAAGGGGACATATGCAAGAATATTGTATGGGACCTACAGAGGGGGATCTGTTGTGAGGGGGTCACAAAACTAGACATCTGTGATGTTTTATTTTTGCATTTACTATTACTATGGGGGAAACAAAAGGGAGGTACTGTTAATGTGCAGGGCGGTATTATTGCACTTTTCTTCTGGCACAATGTAGAAGTGGGGGGGGGAGTATGAAGGGTGATGTAGACGTGATCAATCATAGATGTAGTGTATGTATGTCACTTTCTGAATGACAAGCCCTGGCTGGAAGAAGTCATTGTAGTTTGTGTCAGATGAAGAATAAATGCAAAAATGAATGACTTAATTTGGATGTGTTACCAGTAAGTCTCTGGATTTACCTGTACTGTATATACTATACTGTATACTATCTACAGAGTTCCTGTGTATAATGCCACTTAGTGTTAGTACTGTATTTTTTTTTATAATGATCAGTGTGGTGGTATTTTTCAGATACTACATGGTGGTACTATATAGTCTGGTCATGCTGTGGTGGTATTTATATCTTGGTGTAATTATTCAGTTACTATACGGAAATGTGTTTTGGTCAGGGTGTGGAGGTATTTATCCCTTGTGTTTGGTATCATTGGCACATTGGTCTTGATATGGTGGATCCTGTTCAGTAATTTTGTAGTGGTTATACTCAGATACTCAGATTCTGTGGCACTTATACTCTGACATGATGTGGCGATAATATGTGCTAATGGTTTGTGGGTTATTATTGGTATATTAGTATTGGTATAGCGGACTTGTTCAATAACAATATGGTGATATTTGTTGTTCGATAACTGTATGATTTCTGTTTAGAAGTATCTAGAAAATGATCTTTTTGACATATTTTCCATGAAATTGATATAATAATAATTAATAATAATTTTATTTATATAGTGCCAGCATATTCCCCAGCACTTTACATTATAGAGGGGATTTGTACAGACAATAGACAATACAGCATAACAATAAATACAGATCAGAACAGATACCAAGTGGAGTGAGGGCCCTGCTCGCAAGCTTACAAACTATGGGAAAAAGGGGAGACATGAGAGGTGGATGGTAACAATTGCTTTCATTGTTCGGACCAGCCATAGTGTAAGGATCGGGTGTTCATGTAAAGCTGCATGAACCGGTTATCAGCCTAAGGCTGGCCTCACACTCAGCGTAGAAAAATACGGTCCGTAATTTACGGCCATAATACACAGAAAAGTCCCCAAAATAGTGGTCCGTATCTCATCCGTAGGCAGGGTGTGTCAGCGTATTTTCCGCATGGCATCCTCTGTATGTAATCCGTATGGCATCCGTACTGCGAGATTTTCACGCAGGCTTGCAAGACCGACATACGAACATACAATGGATCCATGTTCTCAAAAAATCGTAAAAACATATATACTGTCTATATATATATATATATATATATATGTCAGTGAGACACATATATACATATATATATATATATATATATTAATATATCATGCAGCGCTAGACAGCTTAAAAGCCGGTAATTTAATTGCTGGCTTTTCCTATCTCCTTCTCAAATCCGACATGATATGAGACATGGTTTACATACAGTAAACCATCTCATATCCCTTTTTTTTGCATATTCCACACTACTAATGTTAGTAGTGTGTATGTGCAAAATTTGGGCGCTCTAGCTATTAATTTAAAGGGGTAAACCACGGAAAAAATTGGCGTGGGCTCCCGCGCAATTTTCTTTGCCAGAATGGTAAAGCCAGTGACTGAGGGCAGATATTAATAGCCTGGAGAGTGTCCATGGTTATTGCCCCCCCCCCCCGGCTAAAAACATCTGCTCCCAGCCACCCCAGAAAAGGCACATCTGGAAGATGCGCCTATTCTGGCACTTGGCCACTCTCTTCCCATTCCCGTGTAGCGGTGGGATATGGGGTAATGAAGGGTTAATGTCACCTTGCTATTGTAAGGTGACATTGAGCCAGATTAATAATGGACAGGCGTCATTTATGACACCTATCCATTATTAATCCAATAGTATGAAATGGTTAAAACACACACACACATTATTACAAAGTATTTTAATGAAATAAATACACAGGTTGTTGTAATATTTTATTATACTGGTAATCCACCTGAAGACCCTCGTTCTGTAAAAAAGGTAAAATAAAAAAACAACAATATCCCATACCTTCCGTCGTTCTGTCACGTCCAGCGATGTAAATCCATCTGAAGGGGTTAACTAATTTTACAAGCAGGAGCCTGCTAATGCAGCTGTGCTCCTGCCAGTAAAACCTCAGCGAATTAATGGAATGTAGGTCAATGACCTGTAGTTACCTTCAGTCGCGGTGATGCGCCCTCTGCTGGATGTCCTCATATGAACTCGAGCGTGGGAAAATGTTCTGAAAAGTTCCCAGGCTCGAGTTCATATGAGGACATCCAGCAGAGGGCGCATTACTGTATGTAAACCATGTCTCATATCATGTCGGGTTTGGAAAGGAGATAGCAAAAGCTGGCAATTGAATTACCGGCTTTTAAGCTATCTAGCGCTGTATGAAATATTAATATATATACATATATGTGTCTCACTGACATATATATATATATAAATATATATATATATATATACACTATGTGTAGACATTTATTTGAGCTATTTTATTCTAACCTGTCGGTGTGATTTTACTGTACACTGCACTGAATTGCCGGCTTTTCTATAGAACACCGCTGCGTATTTCTTGCAAGTCACACTGCTGGTCCATGTGTAATCCGTATTTTTCTGGCCCCCATAGACTTTCATTGGCGTATTTTTTGCGCAATATGGTGACAAACGCAGCATACTGTGATTTTCTATGGCCGTAGAACACCGTATAAGGCCGGGTTCACACGTCAGTGGCTCAGGTACGTGAGGTGACAGTTTCCTCACGTACCGGAGCCACTGACACAGTGAAATCAATGCATCTGTGCAGATGTCATTGATTTTTTGCGGACCGTGTCTCCGTGTGCCAAACACGGAGACATGTCAGTGTTCGTGGGAGCGCACGGATTACACGGACCCATTAAAGTCAATGGGTCCGTGTAAAACATGTACCGCACACGGACGTTGTCTGTGTGCAGTCCGTGTGCCGTGCAGGAGACAGCGCTACTGTAAGCACTGTCCCCCCCACTGGTGCTGAAGCCCCATTCATATCTTCCCTGCAGCAGTGTTTGCTGTAGAGAAGATATGAATAATCGTGTTTAAAATAAAGATCCATGATCCCACCCCTTGTGCGGCCCCCCCCCCCCCCGCCGCTGTTATTAAAATACTCACCCGGCTCACTTACTGGCTGGTGCTGCTTCCTGTCCTGGCCGCACCTTCTACTGTATGAGCGGTCACGTGGGGCTGCCGATTACAGTCATGAATATGCGGCTCCACCTCCCATAGGGGTAAATTTAATAACAGCGGGGGGGCGCACAGGGGGTGGGAGGGGGTGGTGTCATGGATCTTTATTTTAAACACGATTATTCATATCTTCTCTACAGCAAACGCTGCTGCAGGGAAGATATGAATCGCGGCTTCAGCACCAGATGCAGGCGACAGCGCTAAACTTTAGCAGTGTCTCCTGCACGGTGCGTGTGGTACCCAGTGGGCACACGGGCGGCACACGTATGCCGCATGTGTGCCACACTGATGTGCCACAGAAACGCACCGGCACACAGACACGGATAATTCCGGTACCGATTTTTCCAGTATCGGAATTATCTGGACGTGTGAGACTGCCCTCATATGGATCAGTAAAATACGGCTGATAGGAGCTGGGCATAGGGAAGCATTTTACCGTATGCACCTCTCTTACGTCCGTAAAACACGCTAGTGTGAGGCCAGCCTAAGTATGTAGCAGTACAGACACAGAGGGCTATTAAATGCATAAAGTGTATGAGAACATGATGCAAGGAACCTCGCAATGAAATGAATATGTGGCTCCACCCCTATGGGAGGTGGAGCCGCATATTCATGACTGTAATGGGCGGCCCCACGTGACCGCTCATACAGTAGAAGGTGTGGCCAGGACAGGAAGCAGCGCCAGCGAGGGAGCACAGGGGGTGGGGACATGGATCTTTATTTTAAACACGAGAAACGAAAAAAAACGCTGCTGCAGAGAAGATATGGGTCCGTGTAATCCGTGCGCTCCCACGAACACTGACATGTCTCCGTATTTTCCAAATGGACATACGGTCCGTGAAAACACGCTGACATGTGCAGAGACACATTGATTTCAATGTGTCTACGTGAGTCAGTGTCTCCGGTACGTGAGGAAACTGTCACCTCACGTACCGGAGCCACTGACGTGCGAAACCGGCCTAAAGCACCTTGGGCCAGACAGCCCTTACCTGATACTAGGGTGTTGGCTCTGTTTGTTTGACTGTTAGGCCACGTGTACACGTTGCGGATTACTCTGTGGATTTCCTGCGGAATAAGTGGATTTACCGCGATTTTTGTGCAGATTCCACCTGCGGTTTTACACCTGCGGATTCCTATTATGATGCAGGTGTAAACCGCTGCGGAATCCGCACAAAGAATTGACATGCTGCTGAAAAAGCAATGCTACAATTTCGCGTGTTTTTTTCCGCAGCATGTGCACTGGGGATTTTGTTTTCCATAGGTTTACATTGTACTGTAAACTCAGGGAAAACTGCTGCGAATCCGCAGCGGCCAAATACCTTAGGGCATGTGCACAAGTTCAGTATTTGCAAAAAAAAATCTGCTGCAAAAATGGATGTGTTGGCAGAAAAAATGCTGTGTAAAATACATGCATTTTTGCCCCTTTTTCATGCAGAAAGGATGCTTTTTTTGCTTTTTTTAAAAATAATTCCAAAATAAGTGGCATGCTGTAGATTTGAAATTGCTTCAAATCTGCAACGAAAAAATAAGCAAAATGTGTATGAGATTTTCAGAAATCTCATTCACTTTGCTGAGATAGTAAAAAGCAGTGATTTTCACAGCAAAAACACTTGGAAAATTGCAGCAAAAAAAGAGAAGTGCGAACATACCCTTAAGATGTTTAAAGACTTGAGGTTATCTCGTTGCCAGTTCCCCTTTAATATATCTTTAAGTATCATCGAAATGATAATTCTTTAAAAATTCTGCAGAATTACATTATAGTATTATAGCCCTTGTATGATAGCCACAAACATAGCCATCATAGCCAGAGTGACTGCAGTTGGAAACTCTTTTATCTACTGAATTACAAATATTCTGCTGATCACTTTTGTCCTTTAGCCCTTTCTAGCTCTAATCTGTTCTACATGAATCATTTATCGTATTCGAGAAAGACCCAGGGCAGAAAATGACTCCAGCACTAATACAATAACGAGAGGCTTAACCTTTGTTCTATTGGTGATACAATGTTATCACATGTCTAACACTTTAGATGTGTGTAAGGCAGCTGACATTAATTAGTATTTTAAGTACACGCTTACTGAAATAATGAAATGCTAGAAAGTAGATTTAAAATTTACACGGATTTTTACAGCTCCAAGTTAAAGGTGTCAGTGTAAATAAATATTAAATTATTTAGAGGTTATCCAAATTGTTAGCGATCACCAGGTGACGTAGATTCAAAAAGCCTCTGCTCCAGGTATGCACACAGACCCGAGGCATTGGTGCAACTCCCCGAGAACACGTGGAATTATGGGGACTAATGTGACAAGTAGAAGCTGCACTGAAGATTTAAAATCATCCAGCAACTAGTGCAGTGTTCCCCAAGTCCGGTCCTCAAGAGCCACCAACAGGTCACGTTTTGAGGATTTCCTTAGTATTGCACAGGTGATTGAATGCTTGCTTGTCCAGGTGATGCAATTATCACCTGTGCAATACTAAGGAAATCCTGAAAACATGACCTGTTGGTGGCTCTTGAGGACTGGAGTTGGGGAACACTGAACTAGTGGGATCAAAGTGGTTGCAGGAGACAAGGAGTGGTCAGCACGGCCCCAGGGGATACTGGGAAACCTTAGGCTGCTTTCACACATCAGTTTTTTGCCATCAGTCACAATCCGGCGAATTTTGAAAAAAACAGATCCGGCAAAAGTTGCTGCCAGATCCGTTTTCTTCTCATAGACTTGTATTAGCGACAAATTGCGACAGATGACCTTACGTTTCATCCGTTTTTCACCAGATCCGTCAAAAATTGTTTTTCCCGCGGCCATAGGAAACGGACATAGTAACGTTTTTTGTGTCCGTCGAAAAAATGGACAGCGACGGATCTGTCGTCGTCCGTCATTTGCTAACAATGGAAGCCTATGGCGCCAGATCGTCAAATAATGGAATCCGGCAACGGATTTTTTAACTGAGCATGCTCCGATTCTTTTAGGATCCAATTAGCTGGATCAGCTAGTCAGATCCGTCGAAAAAATGTATCAGTCGCATCAGTTTTTCACAATCTGCGACGGATCCGATTTTTTCAACATTCGACGGATTGTGACTGATGGCAAAAAACTGATGGATGAAAGCAGCCTTATTATATCTAGATCTACAGGAAGAAGCAGCATCAGAGAAAGACGTGTGTGTGTGTGTGTTTGTGTGTGCGTGCGTGCGTGCGTGCGTGCGTGTGTGTGTGTGTGTGTGTTAAACAAAGTCAAGCTGCAGACGCCATCCAGATTAGAGAAGTTACTATCTAGAAGCAGGCAAATTGTCTCTTCAGAGAGGAAGAGGACTAGAACTCGAGTGCCACCTATTGGAAGTAGCAATTCTAAAAGTCAATGTCGACCCTTTAATGAGCCTTGTCACATGACTTAGGATAAAAGCCAAACCTGAATCTCAGTTTGCAGACACTGTGTTTCGGGGTACTGCCCCTCATCAGTGCAAAGTGTGAGATCTGGTTTGGATATGTGAGAAGCATCTGACCGGGATCCAAGAAGTATCATTTCTCCTTGCGGAGAGTGAAATCATGAGCATGCCGAGATGAGGAGACTTAAAGCCGAAATGCTCCTCTAGGAAATATGCAAATTGTCTTTTGTATGGAAGCACAAAAGCAGTCAGGACAGTGTTCAGGAGCAACTTCTCTTTTACAATAGGATAAAAGAGAAAATGAACAAACAGCACAGGACTGTGCATGATAAGGTACAGTTGTGCTCTGTGTGAAGACACTGTGTGAAATTGTCTGCAAACAGACTTTCATGTAAAGCCCACTATTGAAGAAAGGGGGCTCATGGGAATATAGAACTGCGAGTTTCTAGAGCTTGTAATAATAAATCATCTACTAACCATCGTTTTTTCTTCTGAGTTGCATTAAGGGTTAAGAAATTGGCAGGAGAAAACTGACCAAGTTGCTGGGCAGAATATACTTACCTGGAGATAGCTTTTCCCACAGGTTCTGGACCTATGGATTGGTTGATGCCGTTACCAAGCGGGTTCTGGATGATATTTAACCCTAGACAGAACGGAGGTGATGTAATTCTGACAAGAACCCTGAAGATTTTTTTCACCATGGAGGACTTACAGTGTTCCTTGATTCAGAAGTCCCAGTCAGCGGTTGGTGAGGAATGGCTAAGGAGACACTTCACCGAGAGACCAACAGAATGGATTGCAGTGGAACAAGCAGAGAATTCAGCTCCTCTCCTGGGTGCGTGTGGTGAAGTGCAGGAAGAGGTAACGATGATGTATGGACGTCAATCAGGACCTGAAGGCCCCAGGCTTCCTATTCCCCACCGGCGCAGGACTGTACAGTGTAGGAGGCGGCAGAAAGCGAAGATTGGGAAACCAGCAATGGAGCAGCCCAGATCTGAGCAGCAGACCCGGTCTACTGGAAGGAGAAGGTCACAGGTCAGTTTGCTGCTCCCTACCTCCACCAAGCCAGTGAGCAGTCATCACCTGGGAACAGCGGGGCCTCTCAATTCTGGGAGGCAACAATCTGGCTGCTACAGGGCAGATTACCAAGCTGACAGCCCACGTTTTTTCAGTGGATTCCTTGATCTGCTTGCCGCTGCAAGCAGGTAGAACTGGACCAGGCCACTGCAATAAGAAGGTTGGACATTACTTCTGAAGATCTGGATCCAGGAGCACGGACATCAACCTACAGACCGGGTTAGATAAATGAGGGGTCCGCCTCTCAATATACGGTAATATTAATGCTGACCCTTTCTTAAGGGATGTTTTTAAATACATGACTGTAGCTTTTGATAGGTCTGTAAATAGTTCTAATGTGAATAAGAATGTTAATGTTAATTCTATAGGAAGTAATGATACTACTCATAGTAGGTTTTAGGGTGTAAACGAGTCTTGCTTTAAGGAGGCATTGACTTGTGACATATCTCCATTAATCTAAAGAAGTTTTACGACACAATAAAAAAAATGAAGACAGAGATGATGATCGGCAGAGGGGCATCCCAAGATATTTTCATAATAGCCTTCAAGCCTTTTTGTATGTTTGCATCAATTATTGGTGACAGATTCCCTGAGAAGTGCTGTGGTCTATTCCAGCATCTAGACATTGTTCTAGAAGTGTATAAAAACTTGGGGGTTTTGCTTGGTTCAATTATAATGAACAGTTCAGACAAAAAATTTCAGTTCATAAAAATATGAAATGGGGAGTTAAGGATGTTGGACTGTGGCTGAATATTATGTTCTCTCAAAGGTCTGGTTTGTCATTCGTCATTTAGACACCAGGTTAACCCAGCACCCAATGTGAATAACATTAAAAAAGGGTTATGTTTTGCCTTTAACGATTCAAGTTGCAAATGGTAGCAGAACTACAGGTATAAGCATAAATGCGCATTTTGCTCGGGTAACCATCCATTTTTTTTGTTGCTTTAAAAGGGTTGTCATCGCCACAGCCAAGTACCAGAGATTAAGTTAAAAAAAAGGCAGACATCAGAGAGATGGGAAAAAAATGATGTGTTCACTAATAACCTTCCCGAACAGGGAACTATCTATCTACTATTTATACATCAACTATCGTAACAAACTATCAACAATTTTTCTACTAATATATCTTCAAACTATCTATCTACTATTTATATATATTTTTTTTTTTAATTTAAAGCCGATGCTGTCCATACCCGTTGGAAGTCCAAACGCGATCGCTTTGTCCGTGACTACCGCAACAGTCAGAATGCACCAAGCGGATCAGGTGGCAAACGGGTGACCCCATATGTGCATTACGACCAATTGCTCTTCCTTCAAAAAACATTGTCTCAGTGCTCGTAAGTACAAATAGGTCTGTGTGCGAGACATACAGTATTTGTTGAAAGGAAAATAATTAATTTTTTTTGGGGGGGGGTTACAGCACGATATGCAGTACCGCTGCGCCTAGACCAGCAGAGGAACTGGAGCCTTCTCCAGTGGAACCAACCCAACCTGAAGATGTGTCTGGCATCAGCGAGCCACGAACGAGTGCCCGGTTGCAATCACAGCGTAGACGCAAGCGAGCATCACAAAAAGATGAAGCTGATGCAATTATCGTCGATGGACTCCAACGGGTAGAGGACATGTGTCGCAGTGAGCTCAAAGACCTGAGGCGTGAAATTACCGACCTGCAAGCCCGCGAGTCTGTATACTCTGCTAATGAGTGGAAGCTACTTTTCTTGTCCTATGTGCCTGTCGCTCAAAATATCCCGGCACATAGAAACCTTATGTTTAGACAAAGACTGAACGACCTTCTTGAGGAATTTGTGGGCCCCCAGGAACCCGCTCCATCGGGAACAAGAAGAATGGACATGCCGGCCTACAACCCTCAATATAGAGGCCGGAGTGAAACGAGCATGGAACCTCATAGACAATGTAGCAGTCCATCATACAGTTGGGCAGACAATACGCCCGTGCAGTACCAAAGCCTTTAGTACCGTTCACTGTCCCCAGCCAGGTGCAATTACCGCGTTGCAAGTTTTGTTGGGTTTTTTTTTTTTTTTTGTAACACCCAATTTCTATTTTCCTTTTTTTTTCATCCCTATGGGATATCATATGTTAAACCTGTCTACCAACAGTTTGTTGGAAAAATCCATAAACATTTAGTAAACTGAGGAAGAAAACAGTTGTTTTCGAAACGCGTCGGTTTTTTCTGGTCCTTACCGTGATCCGTACTGAACTCCTTAGTCACGTGGGACGGTCACCTGATTCACCACGTCACACAGGTCCTAGACGCGCCGTGCACACTCATCGCACATCACGGCGCTGCCGCCCTGAGACGGTGTATCTCCGTCCCCGCTTGGACTTCAGTACTCGGAGTAGCTGCCACCGGCCGGGGCAGCTCTCCGGAACACTTACCGCCAAAGATTCTAAAGACTCCATCTTCAACATACAGCGCCACTGAAGATTTCCGGATAGAACTACGGGCGACTCATTTGGACTCACATAGGTATTTACCTTTAGTTTATTCAGTTCACTGTATTCACCAATATTAGTGGCCCACTCTAGTTTTATGTACAGAGAAGGTACAAGCGTGCATTTGGCTCTGTGACACGGTTTATCATCTGAGTACGCACTATGTGGTAGGCATTACACCTATATACACCAGTTTCTGTGCCTTCCTTCTGAATATTGTTTTTTGGCTCAAAGACGTATCTTGGGTTTTACCAGCGCGATTTTCTCTTGTATTTTATGTTTTTTCTCTACAATTCTGTGGTGATTGTTTAAATCTGCTGCAGGTATATTTATACCCTATACCACCAGCGCCGCTTCATATTTTTAATATTTAGTAAACTGTTTCAAATTTAAGATTCTCGTATGACTTAAACTTTTAACACAACATAACTTTTTACACGACATAAGGTAACTTTTTACACGACATCAGGAAGACTTTAAATTATTTTCACATGTATCTGTCTTGCCATGGAACATGGCCTTCATGCGTGAAGTAATGTGCAAATTGATCACGAATCCTCATTATTTGTGCTGTAGATCGAACTGCATTCGATTCAATGCTAATGAATCTGGCAAGGTCAAAATATTAAAAAAAGAATAGGGGGAGCAAACATATTAAAATGAACCATTCAGCTGTAATCCTTAACATACAACACTAGTTACATGCCGACAAAGGAAATGTTCTCTTGTGTACAGCTCAGGTCTGTAGAGAGACGTAGTAACAGATTACAATTTAGTAGCAACAGATTACAGACCTATTTGCTTTAAAAATATATAGTGATTTAAACAAATTAAAATGAATGGAGGTTTCTGTTATGTTTCTGTAATTTAAATGACTGCGGAAGTTAAAAATAATGACATAAGCTTAACTCACCTTTGCTGCTCCAGCTATGCCTTTCTGCCACTGCCCCCCAGTCTTTGTTGATGTTGACAGACTGCAGCTGTAATATTGTAACAAGGTGGCATGGGGTGATAGTCGTGGGTGATTCTACTAAGTCACAGTCAGTGAGCACTCCGGCACCTTGCACGTGGAGAGATGGGTACAATAGGGTACTGACTTCTGTTGCTGAAATTCCCTCATTCTCTGTTACTCCAGCTTCTGGCTCCAGGTTCCATAAAACACCACAAAATCACAGTTCTTTTCTAACAGTTGAACTTTACTAAACAGCAAGGCATCCTTCACATTGGCAGCACAGTTCACACAGGGCAGCTTCTCGTGTCCTTTCCCTGCCTTCCAGGCAGACTCTAGTGTCTCTGTCATTTCTTTGTCTTTATTCTCATCGTTCATGGCCGTACTTCTAGCCAGACTCTGTCCTGTCTGCGCTTTCCTTTCCTCTGCCATCTGGGCAGAATCTTTGGACAGTTTGTGTCCTATCTGTACCTTCAGCATCACCAACTCCCTGTCAGCCTCTTGTCCTTCCTGAGGATGATCCTGTTGAGCTCGTGCTCGACTGCACTATTCTCCAGCCTGGGGTTCCTTACTGCCGTCTGCAGCTTTACCCCCAAGGCCTATAACTATCTCACTGTATTAATCCTGCCCTTGGGCAGACTGCCTGGGAGTCTGATTCTAAGCAGGAAGTCCCTGTCCTATATTTCCCTGCTCTGTGCTGCTCTGCTCTGACTCCTTCCTTCTGAATAACCCCTTGCTGACTGTGCCTACACTAATACTATTCTCTGTCCTAGCCTCTATCTCTAATGTGCCCCCTTCTATTCTAATCCCGCTATTACTCTATGCTACTTCTATCCCTAATCCTAAACATATACACAGTACATGGCAAATACATGACATCACAGTACATATAAACATTACATTTCACATTAAAGAACAATGAGGTGCCACCTGTGACACAGGTGAACAGCAATCAGGAGAGAGAAGGTACATGAGGGTCCCCGCCACCTCCTTACAATATCATGACTATAGCACATGTGACCCCTGCAGTCAAACATTGTGCTTAGTGGTTGTGCCAATGTAGACGACATAAGACCACTGAACTTAGTGATTGGCTGCAAAAGTCACCTGCACTGTATTTGTGACATCACAGCTGCAACTTGTCAACAATTACTGGAGTAAGCAGCGGGATGGTATCTCTGGAGCATTGTAGTGTAATTTTTAACCTCCACAACCCTATAAAGTAACAGTAACAAAAAATCCCTTAACATTAAGTGATTAAAGGGAACCTGTCACCCCAGGGGCGGTCCCGCTACTGGTCAGGTCAGATGGGCGTCTCTGGTCCGCTGCGGCGCCTCCCATCTTCTTTCCATGACGTCCTCTTCTGATCTTCAGCCACGGCTCCGGTGCAGGCGTACTTTGTCTGCCCTGTTGAGGGCAGAGCAAAGTACTGCAGTGCGCAGGCGCCGGGCCTCTCTGACCTTTCCGGCGCCTGCGCACTGCAGTACTTTGTTGTGCCCTCAACAGGGCAGACAAAGTACGCCTGCGCCGGAGCCGTGGCTGAAGATCAGAAGAGGACGTCATGGAAGGAAGATGGGAGGTGCCGCAGCGGACCAGAGACGCCCATCCGACCGGACCAGCAGCGGGACCGCCCCTGGGTGAGTATAATCTAACGTCTTTTTCTCCTCTTTCAGGTAACATCAGGGGCTTATCTACAGCATTACAGAATGCTGTAGATAAGCCCCTGATGCCGGTGGGCTTACCTCACCCGTGATTTTCGGGGTGACAGGTTCCCTTTGATGTTTCCTTTTATTGAAAAAGGAAGAGAATCCCAATTAAAAGAGGATTAACCCAATATTTTGCTTACGGCTTTCGTCATAAATTTTTCTGGCCCTAACTACTACAGATATGCTTACCATTCGCAATAAAAGTTATTTCCATTCTGAAATATCAGTGAAAAGAGAATTATCAGAGGCTATGGGCCCAAATTATTATTTTATTTGCTTTTCCAGTTTTTGGTGATTGTCTCCTGTTTTCATTTGCGCCTTGTTCTTTTAGTTTGCACCTTTATTAACGTTTATTATAAATGTAGTTGCCTGTTTTTTTGTGTTCATTGTGGGCTGCATTTGGCGTTCCAGATTTCTGCTCATTCATCAATTGCACTTTTTTTAAAAAGTAAAAAAAAAATTATGCAAACGTACTCTATCTCCCGCAGAGTGATTTTACATTTTTTTAATGCAAATTTTACATTTTAGATGAACATGCAATTTTTTTCACTAGAATGTTGCAAAGAAAGATTAAGGCTATGTGTACCTGTACAGGAATTTTCACATTTTTTTGCGTTTTTTCGCTATAAAACACGATAAAACCGCGAAAAAAAACGCATACATTAAGCATCCTATTATTAGAATGTATTCCGCATTTTTTGTGCACATGCTGCGTTTTTTTCCTCAGCGGAATCGCATTCCAGAAAAAAATACAGCATGTTCATTCCTTGTTCGATTCCGCACACATAGGAATGCATTGATCCGCTTACTTTCCACATGTGGCTATGCCCACCATCCGGGAAGTAAGCGGCTCATGTGCGGTTGGTACCCAGGGTGGAGGAGAGGAGACTTTCCTCCAGGCCCTGGGAACCATATAATTGTTTAAAAAAAAAGAATTAAAATAAAAAGTCATGATATTCTCACCTTCTGGCGTCCCGGGCAGTCTTCCCGCTCATCGCGATGCTTCCGTTCCCAAGGATGCCTTGTGGCAATGACCTGTGATGATGTGCGGGACTCAAGAGACTGCTATGTCATCTGGGGTCATTGCTGCTAGGCATTACTGGGAACGCGAGCATCGCGAGCAGCATGAAGACTGCCAGGGACACCGGAAGTTGTGAATATCACGATTTTTTATTTTTTTTATTATTTTTAACATTAGATTTTTTTACTATTGATGCTGCATAGGCAGCATCAATAGTAAAAAGTTGGTCACACTTGTCAACCACTATGTTTGACAAGTGTGACCAACCTGTCAATCAGTTTTCCAAGCGATGCTATAGACGCTAGCATTCTGCAAGCTAATTACGCTTGTAAAACACTAGTGTTTAGTGGGAAAATGCATGCCAATTCCGCATGCGTTTTTCCCG
Organism: Ranitomeya imitator; assembly: GCF_032444005.1. Classification (NCBI taxonomy): domain Eukaryota; kingdom Metazoa; phylum Chordata; class Amphibia; order Anura; family Dendrobatidae; genus Ranitomeya; species Ranitomeya imitator. The sequence continues at coordinate 497,284,393 of NC_091287.1, forward strand.
CGGCAGGGAATTCCGGAATTGCAGCAGAAATTTCCACGGCAATTCCGAACGTGTGCACATAGCCTAAATGGGTTTTTCGGTTTCAGAAAATCTCTTCTCCCCCCAGCTGCAATTCTTTTTAAAGTTTGCAGTTTGAGTTTCAGCTGATGCTACCGATGTTTGTTATTGTCTGCAGCATTGACATCACGTTAATAGCATTGTAATCAATAACTGAGCTCAAAGCCTCTGCTCGAATTGACAGCACAAACTGCTCAGAAGTGCTGAGCTCACTCATCGGCTGCAGCGCTGTTAACGTGACATCAGTATGAACGAGAGTAACAGACATCGAGAGTTCAAGATTGCCTTGCGCAGGCGTGTACTACGGAGGACATTGAATGAACTTCAATCCAATTTTGCAGCCAGCATGCAGCCAGCGGGAAAGGGAAGGGTGAATCAAACACCCGAAAACTCCACCCATATGACCGAAAACCGGTCCCGCCAAATTCAGGTGACAGGTTCCCTTTAAAATGACTCACACAAAGTCCAGACCTCAACACAATTGAAATGCTGAGGTGGGACTTTAGAAGAACTGTGAATAAACCAATGTCCACCAACATCAATGAACGTTATAAAGACGAATGGCCAAAATTCCTCCAGAACGACGTGAAAGACTAATAAAGTCACACAGAAAAATGATTATTTCACATTATGACTGCTAAAAGTGGTTCTACGAGCCACAGATTCATTGGGTGTACTTAATTTTTCACAGACTGCTTCTCCCTTTTGGCCTGGTTTTTGTTGAACAAGTAACGGCATGGTGTAATTTGTCACGTGTCGTTCTTCATCAGAGGTTGTATTTAGCTCATTTTAAGACCTTCCAAGGACTAAAAAGAGGGTGTACTTAGTTTTCTCTACCTTAACTTTTTTTTTTAAGCTATTTAAGGATTATTAAATGCACACAAATGCGCATACACGTGTACAGAGACACCCAACTCCAAAAAGTCAGTGTTATACTTGGCAGCCTCCTTGATGATGTATTCCACGAAACATGTCATCAGCCCGAGACCCCCACTACATTAGAAACCTCACCTTGCCTGTGGCATTCAATTGCCGGGTTACATTTCTGTCATTTCCTTTCTTTCCTTTCCTCTTCTCATGAGAGATGATTAATGCACCATTTTCGGGTTCTATTACGCTCCATGTCAGGAGAACATGTTTCTCCATCACCTTTAATATTTCCTCGCAAATTTCAGCAATATGTGTTTCAATGCGAGCCTTGACACAGTGACCTTTCCTCTGCTCCTTATTTTGTTTGGCTGACCACTCTGCCTCTTCCCTGTTTATAGCCTCCCAAACTTGTGAAAATATTCTGCCAGCCCAAATAATGATTTTTACAAGGTCAAGGCAAAGTGTTATATACTTACGGAATATCTGAGGCACCACAAAAATTAGCACCTTGTACTGTTTGAACACAACTAAGGCAAAAAAAAATTAAAAAAAATAAAAAAAATATTAAAACATTTTTTAATTCATTTTTTGGGGAAGGGGAGATTTTAAAAATGTTTACAGAGAGTAGGAATTGTTATAAAATATAGAAATTAATGCTTAATGACATTAAATTATTTGGCCACTCCAGCAGCCTCCGGGACAGGACATGATCCCGTAAAGTCCATCAATCATAAATCACCTAACTTTTAGGGCCACTGTTTGGCTGCAGCAGTCAGGTGATTGATGGGCAGGACATTATCTTTTAGGGTAGGAAATACCATGAGCCTGAGTGGTTACATGCTATAAATGCACATGTCAACAATGAACAAATCCTGGTTGAAACACTGGCAGAATTAAAAAGGAGGTTTCCAATGGTAATATTTTTATTTATGGTATATTTTATAGCAATTCCAATTCACCCTTTCAGCTGGAAAACTTTTACAGTTATACTGTATATAACAGGGGGGAAGCTAATGAAATTTGGGCTGGAAAGGCACGTGTCTGAGATGCTGAGTTTCATAAAGAGGAGCAAACAAGTCATTATGTTTTCTCATTGTAATTTTAGTAGTGGTTGCAAGGCTAGGGTAATGAGCTGAATTTTTGCCCTAGGTGGCACAAAAAAACTTAATTAAGGTGTGTTATCACTGAATCTTTTTGTGGAGTTTTGAAGCAGAAACTGAGCAAAAATGTCAAGCTTTTAAAGCGCTTTGAGGGAAAACATTGCCAATCTCAAATTCGGCACAAACGTATCTCATTCAGATTCATGTTCGGATTTCCGAGCAGTTTTGCTAAAAATCGGCAAAAGATGGCCAAAGTTCGGTAAATGACCGAGTTCACTAAGGGCTCTTTCAGACATCAGTGTTTCCTGTAGCAGTAGCAGCACAGGCCGCAAACGTGCACATTGATGACATACGGATGACATCTGTGTGTCATCAGCTTGACACGTTCCATCACCTGGAAATCAGCGGTACTGTTACGCTGTTCCCCGGCTGAAGTGAAGACAGATCACATCACTGTCCCCTGCTCATGCTGCAATCAACGCTAGCACAGGACAATGTTGAGAGTTGTATTCAACTGTTAACATCGGGAGCAGGTGGCTGCTGATGGGCGTATTCATCAGCAGCCACCTGCGATATAAATAAATTTAATTTAAAAAAATGACGTGCGCTCCTCTGCAGTTTTGATAACCAGCTAGTCAAAACTGACAGCTGCAGGCTGCAACCCTCAGCTGTCAGCTTCAGCAAGGCTGGTTATCAAGAATAGAGGGGTCCCCATGCCATTTTTTTTTTTATTATTTCAGTATTTATTATTATTTATTATAGATGCCTCTCTATTACAATTCAAAAGTGACATCAACCCCACAAATATAAACCCCACTTGCCACCGCCACAGGGCAAGTAGGAAGAGCTGGGTAAAGCACCAGAATTGGTGCATCAGATGGATGCACCTTTTCTGGGGCGTCTGCAGGCTGATATTTTTAAGCTGGAGGGAGGGCCAGTATCCATGGCCCCTTACCTGCCTGAGAATACCAGCCCCCAGCTGTAAGCTTTAGTTTGGCTGTTTGTCAAAAATGGGGGGACCCAGTGCTGTTTTTTTTACATTATTTATTAAAATAATTGAAAAAAAAAGCATGGGGACCCTCTATTCTTCATAACCAGCCTTGCGGGTTGCAGCCTGCAGCAGTCAGTTTTGCCTGGCTGGTTACCAAAAATACAGGGGAACCCACGTTCATTTTTAAAAAAAATTATTTATTTATAGCGCAATTGTTGGGTCAATTGATGCCACTTTTCCTGGTGTCTGCCCCTAATGTTAGCTGTTTTGCAGCTTTTTGGCCCCCTGAAGGTGTTGTCTATGCGTTTGGTTTTGCTTCCAATTGAAGTCAATGGGGTTCGGGTATGTTCGTCAAACTGTTTGGTGAACATGTTCAGTGAACATCAGGAAATTCACCAGTCAGAACTGAACCATACCTTGAAAAGTTTGCTCATCTCTATTTTTGAGGAGAATGTTTGAGTGTTTCCACTCCAAAATCTCAGCAAAAAGACTCAGTGTGAATATTATCTTATAATTCCTTTTCTTTCTATAGGCTAAAGGCCTCCGTATATACCATACATAACTGTTGGTCAAATTAACGTTGGTTATCTATCCTAACTTCCCCATACGCATGAACATTTGCGTAGCTTAGCGGAGCTGCAACATCTGTGCCAGTTCCCATCCCTTCTTTTTCTGCTGATCCTTTGTTGCAAGTGAGGAGTGACAACATCAGTTCTCTTTTATTCCTGAAACTTTTGGTGTTGCTAGATCAAAGAGCCATGGGCTGATTTGTATGGTTTGATTTCTCTTTTCTGAGAGCCCTAGGCTGCCTGCTATTTAAACCTATGGGTCTGACTTCTGCTGCCAGTAATTGAGTTTTGCTTACCTCCACTATGCTGTAACATCTGGACGCTGCGGATTGGATGCTACGGATGTACGCGACGCCCAATCCGCAGTAAAAACTCAAACAATACGCTGGTGGAAACATACCCTAAATGTCATTGTTGTAGTACAGAATGTGATACACAGACTATCTGTGGAACTCTTGACCTGAACTTACCAACCTAATAGACATACATATGAGGATGTCAAGTTCAGGACAGGAGGCCTGCAGATGATCCATACATCATCACCCGTACTTCCTAGCCCACATGAATACAGTATATGTCTTTCCTAACCCATAAAAGGACAGTGCAATGATGGCTGAAACATCAGGAGATGTGTACATTTATAAACTATTTGGAACATTTTCTAGTAAATAATATCTTTAATTTGCTTTGTTACCGGCTAATGTTAATATGCAGTGACCCAGGGCAATTCCTTTATAAGTGACTTTTTCTCCATTTGCTTGACATGTCATAAAGAACAGAAAACACATGTTCTTCTCTGCTGCCCACTGCCAGCTCCTCTACATCTGCTCGTGAACTCGAGCAGACAAACAAAGAATAGGCCAAACATGTCACTTAATTTTTTTTCCTATCTGGAAACTCTTGTTTCTTTATTTTTCTTTCTTTCTTCTTACCATATTAAAGGTAGACCTGTAATGCTCAGCCTGATACCTTCGTCATATGTTTGTTCTTAGAAGACGTTATAGTGGAATGATTTCTTACAACTTACGCGATCACTCTAGTTACAATTAATATCAAACAACAATCCGGAGTAAAGAAAATCTGAGTCACACATAAGTGCAGTAACTTAAATCTGCAGGTTTAGATTTTTAGGAAACTTCATGAAACCTAATTTTATCTAAAAATCACTGAGAAGAATGGTGGTTCAAGGGTTGGCATTTGCATGCATCAGAAGAGCTTTCGTTTGAAATCAATCAAGGCAAGGTCTTCAAGGAGTCTCTAAGTTCTGCTGACACTTTCAATGGTTTCTTTGGGGTGATCTGATCTTCAGATACTTCTTAAGCATACTGATGTACTGTATGGCTCTCTATAGAATTAGCTGCTCCATGAAACCACCAAAGAGTGTAATAAGGGTGGAGAAAGGGTAACATGTTCCAGGATAGTGGCTTGTGATAGAATTATCCTTCAACATCAGTGAGCCCCATTTTGGCTTTTATTATTAGGCCTTCTCTGTTTTATGCATAGTGTTAACCGGAACTGATCCAAAGGAATACATTTTAGAGGATCACTGCTCCGGCAGAGCTATGTTTTGAGCCTAAGTCCACATGCCTTTGAAGAGGAGGTCACTGAGGAGTAATGGGCTCCTTGCAAGACCCAATGTGGAGCACAGCAAAGGGAAGCAGCCATAGAAGATGGGAGCAGAACTTGGCCTCGAAGACAAAACAGGTGCCTCTTATATCTCCCCCATCAGAGGAAGTCAGAGACAGAAGAATGCTCAATCCTTTGGATTCCATAGGAGATAAGCCACCACTAATGAATTCTGGAGGGGGCAGAGGTGGCTATTTTTCTCACCAGTGAAACTCCACATACATTCTCGACAGATGTTCATGTGCCCAGGGGATTCAGTAGAGATATATTCAGTTGATAGAGACTGTGCTACTTCTTGCCTCCCTGAGGATGGGTGCAGTTTAAAAAAAACAAAACAAAAGAAAAACCTAACATTGCTGAATTCTGCAGGCATTAAGGTACCGTCACACTTAGCGACGCTGCAGCGATACCGACAACGATCCGGATCGCTGCAGCGTCGCTGTTTGGTCGCTGGAGAGCTGTCACACAGACCGCTCTCCAGCGACCAACGATGCCGGTAACCAGGGTAAACATCGGGTAACTAAGCGCAGGGCCGCGCTTAGTAACCCGATGTTTACCCTGGTTACCATCCTAAAAGTAAAAAAAAACAAACACTACATACTTACCTACAGCCGTCTGTCCTCCAGCGCTGTGCTCTGCACTCCTCCTGTACTGTCTGTGTGAGCACAGCGGCCGGAAAGCAGAGCGGTGACGTCACCGCTCTGCTTTCCGGCTGACCGACGCTCACAGCCAGTACAGGAGGAGTGCAGAGCACAGCGCTGGAGGACAGACGGCTGTAGGTAAGTATGTAGTGTTTGTTTTTTTTTACTTTTAGGATGGTAACCAGGGTAAACATCGGGTTACTAAGTGCGGCCCTGCGCTTAGTTACCCGATGTTTACCCTGGTTACCAGTGAAGACATCGCTGAATCGGTGTCACACACGCCGATTCAGCGATGTCTACGGGGAGTCCAGCGACCAAATAAAGTTCTGGACTTTCTTCCCCGACCAGCGACAGCACAGCAGGGGCCTGATCGCTGCTGCCTGTCACACTGGACGATATCGCTAGCGAGGACGCTGCAACGTCACGGATCGCTAGCGATATTGTCTAGTGTGACGGTACCTTTAGGCACAGGTAGCAGTGAAAGTGAGTCACTGACACCATTCACCCTTCTCTTTGCCTGTGACATGGCCATTGCTCCTATCTGCACTCAATCTTATTTGCATCTGTAAGCCGTGAATACAATTGCTATGAGCGCCACTGGCACAGGAGGAAAGAAGCTGCCAACAGCCCCCTTATCCGCCGGGAACTCGAGCAGAATGCAGGCCACTTCCAGCTTGCCCCCTGAGGGGATGTCAGATGGCGCGATGCATTGACTTCATCCACTGCTGTGCTTCATATAAGAGTAGATGGCGTCCATGAAATATAGAGACTAGGTGAGTATAAGCTATGGGGAATCTGACAAGAGGGGCTCTGGTGGACATGAAATGAGGGGCTGTAGGGGAACTGATATGAGGGGCTGTGAGGAACTTGATATGATGGGCTGTGGGGAACATGAAATAAGGGGCTGCAAGGGGACTTGATTTGAGGGGTTATGGGGGGACCTGATTTGAGGGGCTGTGGGGGGACCTGATATGATAGACTACAGGGGAACATAATATGAGGGACTGCAGGGGAACATAATATGAGGGACATTGTAAGAGGAGCTGGGCTGTGGGGACATTATACTGTATATGAGGCTGTGGTAACCATACTGGATAGGGGGCTGTGGTGGATATACTGTGTGGGGCGTTATGGGAGATATTACACTATATAAGGAGCTGTAGGGGCCATTATACTGTATAGGGGATGGGGGACCATCATACTGTATAATGAGACTGTGTTGGTGACCATAATATATAATGGGAGGGCTGTCATAATTATTCTATATAATGAGTTGGCTGTGCTGGACATTATACTGTAAAGTTTGGACAGAGCAATGTGAAGACAGTATGAGGGCATGGTGTGAAGAGGGGGCACAGAATTGAAAGAGTTTAGCATTGTGGGGGGACAGTGTGGAGATATAGACTGTGTGAGGGAAAACAGTGAAGAGGGAAAAGCTATGGTATAGGCTGTAGTTCATAAGGGTGGACCGTGTGGTGGTTATAGCTCAATAAGGCTGACAGTGTGGAGGCCATGTACCATCAGAGGCTTATTTAGGGTATTCTATGGACAAATATTTTTGTGCAGAGGTCATTTTAATAACAATCTTATTTTTAAGGGCACTTGAGATGTGCTGCAGAAGACTGGAGAAGATGGAAGTCTGCAGAGAAGAGCTGTGGATTTAAATAGTCATCATAACGTCAAGACAAGATGGAGACGAAAAGAAACAACTCAATCAGAGAAGATGTCATCTATAAGGCACCTGGATGCAAATGTTTTTGTGTGATCTTGCCTGTGAATCATCAGTCATGTGGTTCCTATATGGCCCACAGTCTCCTAGTATCTTCTTACTATTGATAAGGACATACTAGGAGTTGTAAGTTTATGCTATACAAATGTGTATGGGGTTGACTTGAAATTACAATTAATTTCTGTACTAAGCTTGGTTGTTGTATTAATTCATTCACTTATGTTGGTTCTTGTGATTTATTACTGTACTGATAATTGTTCTGGTGATGTATTAATGTACTGATTGTGGTTCTGGTTATGGATTCATGTACTGGTGGTGGTTCTGTGGTCTGAATAAATTTTAAGTGACCATTAAACATCTGTAATAAAATAATTTAATTAAAGGGAATCTGTCACCACTTTTATGGCATAGCAGCTAAAAATATTGCCTTATTAAGCGTCTCCTATGCATTCCCTACATCATTATAGTACCCCCTGACTCCCCTTGTATATTCACAAAAACGTGTTTTAATGTGTCCCGCAATGTATGTTAATTTCTCAGTCCGGTCCGATGGGCGTGGTTTTAGGTCTCTACATCACGCCCATCAGCTGTTGGTCGCCATCCTACTTCATAGGTAACGCCTCTTGTCCCGTGCGACAACTCGCGCCTGCTCAGAAATATAGCCTTGTGCGCCTGCGCAATATGCTTTGCCCAACTGTGGGCAAAGCCGAAAAACAGCGCATGCACTGGCAAACGTAGTTGAAAACAGGTTAATATTGTTTTCAAAAGATGAATTGCCATGTCTACTACCGAAAATGAATGAGAGACTGTGTGCAGCTGACACTCTTGATTCCAAAGATGTCAATCCCATTGTGCACTGGGATCCATTAATTCTGCTAATCATGCGTTGACAGAACTGCAATCAGAAAAGGAAGTTATCACTTTGCCTTTAGTAAAAGAATGCCACCGTATCTTCAGCAATGCTCTTGTGCTTAAACTAGTAGCTGGAAACTAATACGGTATTTATTTTAATCCTAAATGTCTGTCTATTTAATGTAATAATCTAGTCTCTATTCTAACCTATAAATTAGAATAAGGATTAATTAAAAATTCCCTAACATTCCCAAACTACACTATCCAACTGCTATATTTTTCTTGCCTACTTCCTGTTTAATGATGCTTTGCTTGAGAACCCCCAGTGCATGCTTGGATACTCAAAAGAGACATTGTTAGGGGTAGAGGCTGAGGTCACTGCCGCAGCCTCCGCCCCTCACCCTGAAGCAAAACGTCATAAGTGATGTCACTTGTGGGGTCGAGACTAGTCCCTGCTCTACTGAGCATGCATAGTTTGTCACTTCCAACTTATGCATAGTGGGATCTTGTCACTGTACAATAATCTTTTTAATGCACAGTGACAGTGCGCTCCCTCACTGGCTCTGATGAGTAGTGACTAGCCAGCAAGGGAGTGCACTGTCATCAGGTAACAAAAATAAATTTTGAGCTGTGATAAAGATAAAGATGGATCCATGATCGAAACGCGTTGCTGTATCTCCTCTGCACGAGTGCGGTCCAGGAGCTTGTTAGAAAATGTTTTAATCAAGATAAATAAATTCAGAAGCTTATCCAAGGACCTGGAATTTTGCAACTTTATTTTAATTTATATTCATGTTGGGACAGGACGGATTTCCGTGCACCATCAACGCCTGCCTAGTGTGCTGGCTATTTTTTTTTTCCATCTTATAATTGAACCCCATTAACTTGTCTTGAAGCAGCTCTACAGTAAACATTTCCATGGCCAGTAAAACGCTCACAACCAGTAAACATCTCAAAGACGGTGCACCACATGGTCCTACGTTCATGAGAAATCCCTATTACGGAGACAATCTGGAACCACTATTTTTGTCTATCTGCTGCTTAATAACGCAGTAATAAAAGGCCAAATTACATGCAGATTTTTGTAAATGTGGTCAATATGAAAGGACACAAATGTTCCGCACACGTTTGCTATGGCTTGCAGTAAAATAAAGATCAACCGCCCAAGCTGTTGGAGAACAAGCAGTTTACTGCCAAGGGCAAGGACTAAAATAACACAACCACAATCCATTTTCATAAACAATAGAAAGAGCATATAAGCCGCGAGCAGCGTGTGCACCTGTTTTATATTAGTTGTAGCTTCATGTACCCTTATATCTCTACTGAACACAGGATGTACGCTGGACATATTGTGTATACTGAACTCTCCTCAATCAAAGCAATGTCTCCATTATTTCACATTTATTACTTAAGGGGAAGCTGTCAGTAGAAACAACCCTTCTAAGACGTCTATATGTGTAGGTACAGTTGAAACCAGAAGTTTACACACACTATATAAAAGACACATCTGCAGGTTTTTCTAAATATCTGACATGAAATCAGAATAAACCTTTCCCTTTTTAGGTCAATTAGGATTTCCATAATTATTACTAATTGCCAAATGCCAGATTAATGAGAGAGATAATGTTTTAAGGCATTTTTATTACAGCAAAGTCAAAAGTTTACATACATTTCATCAGCATTTGGTACCATTGCCCTTAAACTGAATGACTTGGGTCAAACACTTGGTATATCCTTCCACAAGCTTCTCACGATAGTTGGTCGGAATTTGAGCCCATTCTCCCTGACAAAACTGGTATAACTGATCCAGGTTTGTAGGTCGCCTTGTTCGCACCGGCCTTTTCAGCTTTGCCCATAAATTTTCAATTGGATTGAGATCAGGGCTTTGTGATGGCCACTCCAGAACATTGACTTTGTTATCCTTAAGCCACTTTTTTACCATTTGGGCAGTATGCTTAGGGTCATTGTCCATTTGGAAGACCCATTTCCACCCAAGCTTTAACTTCCTGGCTGATGTCTTGAGATGTTGCTTCAGTATTGCCACCTAATCTTCTTTTCTCATAATGCCATCTATTTTGCGACATGCGCCTCCTACAGCAAAACAACCCCACAACATGATGCTGCCACCCCCGTGTTTCACAGTTGGGTTGGTGTATTTAGCCTTCCAAGCTTCTCCCTGCTTCCTCCAAACATAACAATGGTTATTTGTCCAAAAAGTAAAATTTTGGTTTCATCAGACCACAGAACATGTCTCCAAAAATTAAGGTCTTTGTTCCTGTGTCTATTTGCAAACATTCATCTGGCATTTTTATGTTTCATTTGGAGTAATGGCTTCTTCCTGGCAGAGTGGCCTTTCAGCTCATGTTGATACAGCACTCGTTTCACTGTGGATATTGACACAATTTACCAGCTTCCACCATCATCTTCACAAGGTCTTTTGCTTTTGTCCTTGGGTTGATATGCACATGTCGGACCAATGCACGTTCATCTCTGAGACACAGAACCCATCTCCTTCCTGAGCGGTATGATGGCTAGACATTCCCATCTTGTTTGTACTTGTGTATAATTGTTTGTACAGATGAACGAGGCACCTTCAGGTATCTTGAAAGTTGTACTCAAAGATTAGCCAGACCTGTGCAAGTCCACAGTTCCTGATATCTTGGATGATTTCTTTAGCCTTTCCCACGATGCTATACAAAGAAACTGTGTGTTTCAGGTGTGCATTAAAATACAGAAGCTTCCAAACACATGACATCATCATATGGGCAGTCCCGAACTGTTTAAAGGCATAGTGATCTTAGTGTCTGCAATCTCAGGGAGAGCTATGTCCGGCCCATAGATCTAAACAGCTCATTTACATATTAAGAAAAACATGGGTTTCTCTAGAATAAGACATTGGATCGCAGATATCAAGGCATCATTTTATTCAGCTTCCTATGACCTACGTGCCCATATAGACAGCTTAGGAGGCTTGATCCTACTGACAGGTTCCCTTTATTTGTTTACAAACAGAAGAAAACTCTTTGAGACCAAAGCCAAAAAAAGGGGTAATAACATTAATTACTGCACCCTGCTAAATAAATATTACTCCACTTTTTTTTTGCTGACTTAATACTGAAAAAATCACTTCAAAGTGCCAGTCAGTAAATATCCTACTGCTGTTGTCAAACAGAATCTATCTTTAGTAGAAGAGGCACAAAAAAATATTACAGGAAGTTGGAGCTGAACTGATAAATTGGCATTACAGGAAGGAGGACACTCAGTGTAAGGCAGGCAAGCTATTGGACAATGGATGGGGTAATGTATTCTAGTAAGTGAGGTAAAGAACGTTACTGCACCTATAATGCTGTCAGAATGCTTAAGGAGGGAAACTGCTTACTCAAGTGGATGATAAGTTATAGAACATGAGAAATTGAAGAGTTGTAGTTGTATTATATTGATAATTGCACTGTGAAAGTTTGGACTGCAAATCCATGCTTTTCTATGTGTTTTGTTTAACCCTGCTGTTGTCTTCGGTCAAAAACGACCGACCTTGAACTTCAATATTCTTTAAAATATTCAAGATGCGGCTCTGAAACCTGTGGCCGACCGACCCATCCTCATTTAAGTCAATCAACCACAACTTTCAGAACCGCATCTTGAACACCCCAAAAAATACCAAAGTTCAAAATCGGTCTCCCCAGACCGAAGACAACAGCAGGGTTAAATTGACAGTCATGCCTTAAAGCATAACTATCATTTCTGGTCACTATTCACATTAAGTTGCCATGTGAGCATATGGGTGAGAAATAACACTGCTTCTGGCATTTATATGACATTTATCCTGCATTTTTTTCCCACTTTCTCTTTTTGCAAGTTGTTTCTCTAGTTTTCAGTTCTCTCTGAGCAAGTGAGATGAGACAAGATGCAATATTGTCTGACCTAAACAGCAGAAACAGAAGGATTCCTGCTTCTTTCTCTGTTTTAGAACATGTTCAGCAGTAACAGCAGCAGCCTGGAAGAGATTATTACAATGGTACTCAGCACTGTAGCTGTGAATCCAGCTCTTGGATGAGCTAAATCAGTCACTAAATGCAGCACAAACTATGAGTGGTGCACTCTGGGCTGCGCATGGTAAATGACGCTATCAGAGCTCTGCCCACTGCTCTTCTATGGAAATAATTGCTAAATAACAAAGCCATTATTTGCCTGGAATGGGGAAAGCTCAGTTCCTGGGCCTGCTCGATATACCCACTCTCAACTTGAGCCACACACGTACGACAGTTATCACAAAGGGGTTAAAATTGAAGGCAAATCCATAAAATAAATAAGTATGATAAGTGGAGAATCAATTCTTGGCACCCCACTATCCACCATCTTGGCTGTTTGGAGGGACAACGGTACTTGTGAGAGTACTGCAGCCTCTTCATTTTTTGCATAGGCTTCCAAGCTGTTTCATACTTGCCTTCACAATACTTTTAGTAGTGATGGTGTAAGGCAGGGGTAGGGAATCTTTTTTCTACCAAGGGCCATTTGGATATTTATACCATCCTTCGGGGGCCGTACAAACTCCACCCACAAAGTACATCCTGACTCTGGCACTGGTGTCAGGACGTAATCTTTCATTGCATGCCCTTCATTGTTCAGTAGTGAACACTGTGTGTGTTTGTGCTAACAGAGCAAAAAAAATTGAATGAGCTGGTTGCAATCAAAATGCACTTCCCTGCCCAAGAATGAAGTCCCTGAGAATCTGTCCAGGGGCCTGATGAAATGCCATTGAGAGCCGTAAATGTCCCTGGGGCCCGAGGTTCCCCACCCCTGGTCTAAGGTAATGCCACCACTGCCTAAATCACTAGACTGGGACAAAATCGGAATATGTTGCATCACAGCAGCTTTCAGACCAGCATCGCTGTTCATTTCATCACCTGATCGTGAGTGTGCTCAGAGTCAGAGGAGGTTATCTGAAAAAATATCAAAGTAGCAATATTTATAGCCACCGTCTTATCTTTTGCAGTAATCTGAAGCTAGCAGGTAGACTACTTATTCAGATGGGACTATTATCGTAAATGGTCTCTAACAACCAGCTTAACTTTTGGAATTATGGTTGCCACTAGATCAGGACTGCACACCATCAAGATCATCACAACCTTCAGAAGACCTCCACCTATACGGCCAAACGGCTGTGCCAATGACATGCCAACATGGACTTGTAACTACCCCTAAATGACCGCTTTCGGCAAACTTGATAATAACGTGTTGAAGGACATACAACACAATTTCTGCTCCTGCTGGGTTCCACAACAAAAACACCCACCCGATCATATTAAGACTTCACCCTGGCTCTTCCGTTCCCAATGTAACTTACTCCCTGGTCTACAGCATCCACTATTTTATGCCTTCTCTCCAGTTTTCCTCCCTTACACCCAGGCTCCACTGTACATCACTGAGGTGTGGGCAGTGGGCACCATTCACAGGTCATAACTGGCTTGAACTTTCTGTGACACTTATGGATTCGGATTTGGATCGCACCCTCCAGTCATAATACAACAGTTTTCCACAACGGTTTCCACTACACATTTTTTATATATATATATATATTTCTAGATCCATTCAGGAAATGCACTAAACAAACTTTCAGATGAGCTCACGTCGCCATGCAAAGGAGACGGCACATTAGGGTGATGGCTTGTCAAACTTTCTCCACAATTGAATGGCTTTCGGTTTACACAAATGACAGATGTGAAGGTGTTCAGACAGAGCGAGGCTGTAAAGAAGGGAGTGGGTGACAAAATCTTTCCTTTTCCAAATTTGCCTTTTTTTTTTTCAATCTATTCAGTTTCAATTGGAGTCATGACGGTTATGGAACAAAATCCACCCAGATTGTACATTAATGTCAGCAAGAAACTGTAATAATGTGCAAGGAGATTTAGTGCACAGTTCAGCTCAATAATTTAACTTCGTTTTACATTAAAGGCTTTGTCCGGTTAAAACAAATTATCACCTATTCCCAGAATAAGTGATACATACCTTGCTGATCGATGGGGTCCAACTGCAGAGACCAGGCTGCACCAATCGGCAGAATGGGGAATTTGCATTCCTAATGGGGCAATTTTATTGCAAAAATATGGTGCAGCAGATTGGTAGCCCACCAACACTCAAATCATTCTCTAATTTTTCTTGGCCAGAAAAAGCCAAGCACAATGCTCAGCATTCCCATAGGAATGAAGGGAGCGTAGGCCGCACACGTGCACTACCGCGATCTGCTGCTTATCAGGGTAGGTCCCAGCGGTTGGACATCCAACGATCAGCACGTTATCACCTATTCTGCAGAGAGGTGTCTAACTTTTGAGATATTTTTTTTTCTCCACTTAAATTCATGTGATTGGAACTAAAGGTCATTTTTGGTATTGGATTTCATTAAATATTTGCACCCCTTCTATTCTATAGTCTCATTGTCACATTGTCTACTACTGGCTGAGTCCATCAGTCAGCCTGATACGAGAGTCTGGCGGAGAGCCTGTAACTCTTCTACTCATCTTTTTCTGACCTCCTTTTAGCTAACTACATCAAAATTGAAGCCTGTAAAAGTCAAATAGTGCAAAATCTTACAAAAAATGTTCCCAAAGGTAGACATCTAATGTGATCAAAATGTCTAAAAATTAAAGCAAAATACTATTACCCATGTTGCTTAGTGCCTACATACCATAAACTGGGATTTTTTTTCATTTCCATGTAGTCACTTACAACTTGTAGCTCTCCTTGTTTACATCCAGATGCAGCAGGCTTCACTAGGTATCCCCTCCTCACCCCTGTGTATTCGATGCAGTCATAGGGCTGTATGTCCCAAATACACACAACACACAATGGAACTGATACCATCCCATCTACCGGCTTGGTAAAGCTAGATACCCATGTGACTAGGTGATGTAATCCCAGCCAGATCCCAACATGGAAGTTTGGGTCTCGTGAAGACCAAGAAGGAGACACTTACACAAATGAAAGTGCATTACAAAGTTGAAGTGCAACGTGGATGGGGAATAATGGAGTAGGGAAGTCTGCAAGCGGACAAACCTATAAACTAAAGTTACGAGTCTTCTTACCGCAAGACCCCTACAATGTTGTTTACTTCAATACATATTTCATTGCCTTCTTCATGCCCTTCTTGCCTGTACATAGCTTGAGGAGGCTTGGTAGAAGTAGGGAATGAAAAGGAGGTTGAGTTTGCACTCTTTGCTAAAGTTGGGTTAGCGTGTACCCTACAATTTAAAAAAAAAAACATAAGGGCCTATGGGAGACAGATGTCATCCGTCAGAGGCATCTGTGGCAGCTATCCATTAAAAAAATATACGTCAAACATACACAGTTGTTGTTTCTTTTTTAAATATGGATACTTACAGGTAATGGATGGCCACATAATATAGCCATCAAAAGTTTTCTTGCTTGTTTAACATCTTGCAAGATACAGCTTGGAATATTTCTGGTTTGGAGACATCAGCAAAATTACAAACAAGATCCACGCAAAAACTTTCATGGACTTTACAAAGGGGCATCACTCACAGAATTGTCTGGGGGGCATGTCTTGAGTCTGCTCTACATTATTATACTGTGAGCCACTCCCCCATGGTAAAAACCATAAAAATTAGCACTATAAATAACCAAACAAGGAGAAACTTCAGCTCTATGATGTGCAGAAAAATGTATTTACCGGTAATTGAAATCCAAGGTTAAAATTTAGACATCAACTGTCATGTGCAAAATCCATAAATAAGGTAAATCTACGTGTGCCTTCTTTGCAAAAGTGTGTATCAGGACTGAAGAGAGAATTCTCCTGTTACATCTATCCTTCAACTTCCATCTTCTACCTCATCCTCATCTCTTCATCTTCCCTGATATCTCAATATTATCATTTGTCAAGGTACTGTGAATAAACTACCTAAAAGTTTGAATGCTGCATCTTCATTCCTGGATTAACTACTGTATGTGCAGCCGATCAGGCTAGTGAGGAGAGGATAGCGAGTAACATATCTACCACTGCTTGCACAGAGATCTTTGGTCACATCCTTCAGACACATCTCACCTACGTACATCAGTTGCAGAATACTCTGGAAACACTGCGGATTTAAAAAATACATGTGAGCAGTGGGTATAAAATAGGAGACAGGCTTTCTTTATGCTCTGCCCCAGGAAAACCTGTGAAAGCACCAGAGTGACATGGAATGCTTCAAACATAGAACCTATGCAGATTTAGTATGACCTCATAGAAAAGGGCATCGTATTATGCGGCACAGTGAGTGGAACACATTAACCCCTTTCTGACATCAGATGTAATAGTACACCGATGTTAGACTCCCTCCCTTTGATGTGGACTCCGACGCTGAGCCCACATCTTTTTCGGCACATGTCAGCTGTTTTGAACAGCTGACATGTGCCTCTAACAGCCGTGGGTGTCATTTCGATCCACCCGTGGCTGTTTACTAGTTAAATGCTGCTGTCCATCTCTGACAGCAGCATTTAACTCGCACTTCCAGCAAGCACGCCGGAAATCCCGCCCATCGTTGACCCATCGATGGGTTGGCATGACAACCAGAGGTCGCCAGCAGACCTCTATGGTTGTCACTCTATGATTGTCACTGATGGATTGTCACTGTCCCGGTGGTCGGAGCTCATAGCAAGTGAGCAATCTGCTACATACAGGCTATCTGGTCATCACCTGTATGTAGCAGAGCCGATCGGACAAGTGCAGCTTCTTCTATTGAGACTATTGAAGCATGCAAAAAGTAAAAAAAAGTTGTTAAAAATATTAAAAAAAATTTAAAGTTCAAATCACCCCCCTTTCGCCCCATTCAAAATAAAACATCAGAAAAAAATCAAACACACACATATTTGGTATCGCCACATTCAGAATCGCTCAATCTATCAATATAAAAAAGAATTGTTTATAATGAGAAAAAAGTAAAAACGCCAGAATTACTTTTTTTGGTCGCCACGACATTGCATTGAAATGCAATAACGGGCGATCAGAAGATTGTATCTGCACCAAAATGGTATAATTAAAAACGTCAGCTCGGCACGCAAAATAAGTCCTCACCCAACCCGAGATCACGAAAAATGGAGACGCTACGGGTATCGGAAATGGCACAATTTTTTTTTTTAACAAACTTTGGATTTTTTTTTTTCACCACTTAGGTAAAAAAGAACCTAGACATGTTTGGTATCTGCGTACTTGTAATGACCAGGAAAATCATAATGGCAGATCAGTTTTAGCATTTAGTGAACACGGTAAAAAAACAAAAATAAAATACAAGTTTGGGATTGCACTTTTTTTGCAATTTCACAGCACTTGAAACTTTTTTCTCATTTTCCAGTACATGACATGATAAAACCAATGGTATCATTCAAAAGTGCAACTTGTCCTGTAAAAAACAGGCCATCACATGTCCATTTTGAGCAAAAAAAAGGGGAGCAAAAAATGTAAATGCAAAATCAAAAATATCTCTGGTCATAAGGGGTTAAAAGAAAAGGTGGATTTTTTCCCCATTACTGTTGAATAAGTTGATATTAGTTAATCATCAAGTTTTATATTTCCCATAATGGTGCCACTTAAAAAAAATGGATAGCGCAAAAGACATCCATATCGAAGTACCGTATTCCTTTTCCCCTTACTCTTGTTTCTTTTCTTTCTCCATTCTTTCTTTTTTTGTCTATTTCTTTTTATTCAATTTTCTTTCTATCTGACTGGTTGCGGTGAGTTAAGCCCACAGCCAACATCTTGATTGTCTTTTTGAATGTAGAAGGCCTGAACATTTTGGATGAGACATCCTTGTTCCTTTACCTCCTTTGAGAAAGAATGCACGCAAGTGCCATATATTCAAGAAACATGCCTTTTCTCTGACCAGATCCATATATGTGTAGTTACCACTTCTGGATGTAAATCACAGCACGGCACCTGCATCCAAGATCACTCAAAACAAAAAGACTTGTCAAGATTACCTTTGACTTTATAAGAAGCGAAATATGGCTATTTTTCCTTTTTTGCTAGCTCCAGTCCTCTTCCTCTCTGAAGTGTCTATTTGTGCAGCGCCCCAGAGTCCTGGTCGTTGCAGTAATGTCGCTCTGCCACTAAGGGGAGTGATGTTATGTCTGATTGCACTAAAGGAGTTCACCTGACCAGGTATCACAGTCACACATTACACTTCACACTTCGGCCACCAGGGGGAGCAAAAGGCACTATGTATTAGGCCACTCCTCACACTCTGGTAAAACTGGGCGTTGGATAGGAAGTTAGTGAGAAAGCAGCCTGGGAGAGCTACAGGGAGGACCTGTCAGGGGTGGGTTCCTGGCAGGTACCTAGCAGAAAGGACAGATTGTTACGGAGCCGCGCCTGCACTACCTTGCGGCGACATCCTAAGGAAGGACACGAAGCGGAGTATTTTGTGGAGAAGTGAGAAACGAGATCACAGCAAAAGGAGATAGAACCAGTAGGAGTCGTGCCCCGAGATCGGCAACATCCTACTGAGGCGTGTAGCCAGTGGCCGGAACGCCGAGGAAGTAACTGACTCCGAACATTACTTCAAACAGCGGCAGGACAGTTGATTACAGGTTGGCTGTCTACTTTAAATCACCTAAGCAGACATAGGGGGCAAACGTGGAGAGGGGCGTCTCTAGGGTCCCAGAATAGCTCTGAGCCTACCCATCATACGGGTGCATCCTAGCCAGATAAACTTGGGGGACGGAGAAGAGAAAGAAAAGATACGAGAGTTGTGAGGACTATCCCGTGGTGCTCAGCAGGGAAGGACTACAACACACAGGCGCTAGTTGGTAGGCAACGATTTCCACCTGCAAAGGGAACTTTGGATGTGCCTTTGGACCGGCCGGCCTCAGCCAGCCCTGTTAACAGTTCTCTGGATTGCAGATCCCGAAGCCTTCAGTAAAAAGATAAAGAGCCTGCAACCCTGTGTCCTCGTTATTAACAGCACCTCGCATCATCACCACCTATACTACTGAGAAGCCCTGGGGATATACTTCACCTGTGGGAAGGTATACCATCTAGCTGCCATAACACCACCCCAGTGAGCCCCAAGCAGCATCGGTCACCCTGACCGAATACCACAGGTGGCATCACGAAACCTTGACAAACTTGCATCACCTTTCATTGGACGCCCCTTAGCAGGGTCACGGACCGGGTCCAGCCACCGTGACAACCCTAGAACCGAGAAAGAGGGGACCAGTACCCCGCGGCCCTGTGTCTGGGGGTGCTTCATTTGCAGACCTCTTAAAGGGAACCTGTCACCCCCAAAATCGTGGGTGAGGTAAGCCCACCGGCATTAGGGGCTTATCTACAGCATTCTGGAATGCTGTAGATAAGCCCCCCGATGTATCCTAAAAGATGAGAAAAAGACGTTAGATTATATTCACCCAGGGGCGTTCCCGCTGTTGGTCCGGGTCCGGCGCCCCCTATCTTCATCAGATGACGTCCTCTTCTGGTCTTCACGCTGCGACTCTGGCGCAGGCGTACTTTGTCTGCCCTGTTGAGGGCAAAGCAAAGTACTGCAGTGCGCAGGCGCTGGGAAAGGTCAAAGAGGCCTAGCGCCTGCGCACTGCAGTACTTTGCTCTGCCCTCAACAGGGCAGACAAAGTACACCTGCGCCAGAGCCGCAGCGTGAAGACCAGAAGAGGACATCATCTGATGAAGATGGGAGGCGCCGGACCCGGACCAACAGCGGGACCGCTCCTGGGTGAATATAATCTAACGTCTTTTTCTCATCTTTTAGCATACATTGGGGGGCTTATCTACAGCATTCCAGAATGCTGTAGATAAGCCCCTAATGCCGGTGGGCTTACCTCACCCGCGATTTTGGGGGTGACAGGTTCCCTTTAATGACTTATGACGTACTATGTCCTTCATAAGTCATCTCCCTGCCCTTGATGAGGGCTCACACGCTAAAACCACACCTTTCTAGGAAGATAATGGCTGAAGTTAACAGCCGCTCCACCCGTTAAATGTTGTAGTCAATCTGTGACAGCGGCAATAACAGTGCTCCATCAACTGGGTCTGTCGTTCCATCCCCTCATCGGCACTCCAGCAACGGGATTGAGGGACACATGGTAGTCAGGGGTCTGCTGAAGACCCCTGTGTCCCCTGTGAAAACCAGCTTGTGGCTGGCGTTCATAGGAGACCATGATTTTTGCTATATACACCAATGCTGTGCCATTGCTGTATATAGCACAAGTGATCAGATGATCGCAGCGTCAATCCCCTAACTGGACTAATAAGAACAGTGAAAAGTTAAAAAAAAATGTTTTAAAAAATATATAAAAGTTCAAATCACCCCCCCTCTTCCTTCATTAAAAAATAGAAAAAAATACCCATAATTAGTATCGCTGAGGTCAGAAAATTTCCGATCCATGAAAATATAAAATAAATTAATCTGACTATAAATGATAAATAATGTAAAAATGCCAGAATTGTAGTTATTCAGTCCCTGCTACAACAGGAAAAATGTAATAAGAGGCAATAAAAACGTCATATCTACCCCCAAAAATAATTCAATAAAAACATCGGCTCGGCACGCAAAAAGCAAGGCATCACACAGCACCATATCCTAAAAATCGAAAACATTACAGCGACACAAGCAACATTTTTTTTTTTTACAAATTTGTGAAATTTTTTTCGCTACTTACATAAAACAAAATCTATACATGTTTGATATCTGCATTGTAGTACCGACCTGTAGAATCATATTGCCAGGTCAGTTTTACCATAAAATCAACACTCTAAATAAAAAGAAACAAAAACAATTGTAGAATTGCAATTTAATTTGGTATTTTGATACTTTGGTACACTTTAAATTATTTTTCCGCTTTCCAGTACATCCTATGATATAATTAATGGTATCATTCGAAAGTAAAAACTTGTCCCACAAAAAACAAGCCCTCACATGGCTATATCAACAGAAAACTAAAAATGTCATGGCTCTTGGAATAGGAGGAGGAAAAAATGAAAAGGAAAAAAAAAAAAGGAAAACCACCCAGTCCTTAACTGGTTAAGTCCCAGAAGAGCATTGCATGGCCTATAAGTCTCCTTAGGCTTTTTTCACACTTCCGTCGGTACGGAGCCGTCACAAGGCATCGACGCGACGTACCGACGGACATTGTGAAAATTCGGCACAATGTGGGCAGTGGATGCAGTTTTTCAATGCATCTGCTGCCCATTCTAAAGTCCCGGGGAGGAGGGGGCGGAGTTCCAGAATGCGTGGTAGGAATTGCAGGATCCGACGTACGAAAAAACGTTCCCTTGAAAGTTTTTTCGATACGACGGTCTGCCAAAACACGACGCATCCAGTGCACGACGGACGCAACGTATGGCCATACGTCGCGATCAGTCAGCAATACAAGTCTATGGGCAAAAAACGCATTCTGCGGGCAACTTTGCAGGATGCATTTTTTGCACAGAACGACATATTGCGACGGAGGCCAAACGATGCAAGTGTAAAAGAGGCCTTAGTGCTCTCTACAAGGAGAACCTTTACCACTTGTAAATCCTGTCAGATGCCTCTCACCCAGCCAAACAAGATTTTCTGCTTTAGGCCGGTATCACACATGTGAGAAACACGGCCGAGTCTCGCATGTCAATACCCGGCACTGCCGCCAGCACTCCGGAGCGGAGAGTGCGGCCACATACAGTCATGGCCAAAAGTATTGACACCCCTGCAATTCTGTCAGATAATACTCATTTTCTTCCTGAACATGATTGCAAACACAAATTATTTGGTATTATTATCTTCATTTAATTTATCTTAAATGAAAAAACACAAAAAGAATTGTCCTAAAGCCAAATTGGTTATAATTCCACAACAAACATAAAAAAGGGGGTGGACAAAAGTATTGGCACTGTTCGAAAAATCATGTGATGCTTCTCTAATTTGTGTAATTAACAGCAACTGTAACTTACCTGTGGCACCTAACAGGTGTTAGCAATAACTAAATCACACTTGCAGCCAGTTGACATGGATTAAAGTTGACTCAACCTCTGTCCTGTGTCCTTGCGTGTACCACATTGAGCATGGAGAAAAGAAAGAAGACCAAAGAACTGTCTGAGGACTTGAGAAACCAAATTGTGAGGAAGCATGAACAATCTCAAGGCTGCAAGTCCATCTCCAAAGACCTGAATGTTCCTGTGCCTACCGTGCGCAGTGTCATCAAGAAGTTCAAAGCCCATGGCACTGTGGCTAACCTCCCTAGAAGTGGACGGAAAAGAAAAATTGACAAGAGATTTCAACACAAGATTGTGCGGATGTTGGATAAAGAACCTCGACTAACATCTAAACAATTTCAAGCTGCCCTGCAGTCCGAGGGTACAACAGTGTCAACCCGTACTATCCGTCGGCATCTGAATGAAAAGGGACTGTATGGTAGGAGACCCAGGAAGACCCCACTTCTTACCCCGAGACATAAAAAAGCCAGGCTGGAGTTTGCCAAAACTTACCTGAAAAAGCCTAAAACGTTTGGAAGAATGTTCTCTGGTCAGATGAGACAAAAGTAGAGCTTTTTGGGCAAAGGCATCAACATAGAGTTTACAGGGAAAAAAAAGAGGCAGTCAAACATGGCAGACGTTCCCTGATGTTTTGGGTTTGCTTTGCTGTCTCTGGCACTGGACTGCTTGACCGTGTGCATGGCATTATGAAGTCTGAAGACTACCAACAAATTTTGCAGCATAATGTAGGGCCCATTGTAAGAAAGCTGGGTCTCCCTCAGAGGTCATGGGTCTTCCAGCAGGACAATGACCCAAAACACACTTCAAAAAGCACTAGAAAATGGTTTGAGAGAAAGCACTGGAGACTTCTAAGGTGGCCAGCAATGAGTCCAGACCTGAATCCCATAGAACACCTGTGGAGAGATCTAAATATGGCAGTTTGGAGAAGGCACCCTTCAAATATCAGGGACCTGGAGCAGTTTGCCAAAGAAGAATGGCCTAAAATTCCAGCAGAGCATTGTAAGAAACTCATTGATGGTTACCGGAAGCGGTTGATCGCAGTTATTTTGGCTAAAGGTTGTGCAACCAAGTATTAGGCTGAGGGTGCCAATACTTTTGTCTGGCCCATTTTTGGAGTTTTGTGTGAAATGATCAATATTTTGCTTTTTGCTTCATCCGCTTTTGTGTTTTTTTCATTTAAGACAAATTAAATGAAGATAATAATACCAACGAATTTGTGTTTGCAATCATTTTCAGGAAGAAACGGAGAATTATCTGACAGAATTGCAGGGGTGTCAATACTTTTGGCCATGACTGTAGCAATACATGGAGCCGCACGCTCGGCCCCTGAGTGCCGGCGGTAGTGCCGGGTATTAACATGCGAGACTTGGCCGTGTTTCTCATATGACATGTGTGATCCCGGCCTTACACTGATGAGGGGCCAACACCCTGAAGCTAGTGTTTCCAAATGGAGTGTCTACTTTGGCTTTTTGCCCTAAGTCATGTGGCAAGCCCCTTTAGGCCGGTGTCACACTCGCAACTGCAATGTGAGAAACTTGCGCGAATCTCTCGCCTCAATACCAGGCACTGCCACCGGCACTCAGGATTGCAGTGTGCGGCTGCATGTATTTCTATGCAGCTGAACGCTC
The DNA here is from genome assembly GCF_032444005.1 of Ranitomeya imitator. Classification (NCBI taxonomy): domain Eukaryota; kingdom Metazoa; phylum Chordata; class Amphibia; order Anura; family Dendrobatidae; genus Ranitomeya; species Ranitomeya imitator. The sequence goes on from NC_091287.1 coordinate 497,308,428, forward strand.
CGGTCCGAACCGCCGGCGGCAGTGCCGGGTATTGAGGCGAGAGACTCGCGTGAGTTTCTCGCATTGCAGTTGCGAGTGTGACACCGGCCTTAAAGCTTCGATATTGACTGTTAGGATTGCTACATTCAATAGAATTAAAGTCTTCTTCCTCTCTGAATAGGAAATTTACATATTTCTTACCTTTGTAAAGGGATAAAATAGTACAAATGTTTATCCAGTATTTAAACTTTTTCCGTGAGGGTACATTAAGGATTTGCTATTCAGTGCGCTGTGGCTGATTTATGGCAGCACAAAGGTGGTTTTGTCTGGATTCCATGTGTCTGTCCTATGTCATACTGTCGCAATGCCAAAAGGATATCTAGAATTCCTCAATTCTTATGTACAATGATGCACTTACACTCCTATTATACAATGATTCGCTTCAGGGGTGATGCTGGCGCGCAGATGATTCTTATTAGAAGCATCAAAAACATATGTGCTATGAAATGAGTACATTTAGATGGTGATGGAGATATCATTTCATGTCATGGCGTGACTCCTGGGATTGCTTCTTATAGTCGGTCCCCATGTGCATGGGCAGGGTGACCTCTCGTGGCCAGGGAAAGTATAACTGTCTGTCTGTCGACACTAAATGCGTAATATAACTACTTCATGTTGACTTTATAAAGTTCTACTGCCACCATCTGATCGCCTTGTATTTCTGACAGGAGAGTTCGGCTCCCCGTGGGATGTAACCTAAATTGTACTCTGATTTTATGCATCTAAGATGTTGAATAATGACCTTACTGGGAATTATAAAACATATATAAAATAGGTAACATTGCACGGTAATTAAGTACGTCTCGCAAAAGTGTCCAAACACACGCTAAGGTTAGGATGATGAGTTTTCTCTTCTGTGACCGCTAATAAAAATTATTTAGAGGCAAAGGCATTTACGGGGCAAGCTGAACAGCTTTAGAAAATGGAAATTAATAGGATCACAGGGCAGGCTATAAAAATATAATGAGTGCGTTGTACTTCTACAATTCTTCACTCTGGAACTGGCAGCTAAAGTTCACATTTATTATGTTAACTTTTGTAACTTTGGAAACGTTCATGATTCTTCTTTTTTTTTTCTTGGTTAATGCTACTGTTATAATAAAAATAAAATTCTCAGCTCAGGAAACTTCTATACATTTCATTTTTGTATCCATTAGTTGTTTCTCGTTGATCATATGACACGAACATAGTCCTCAGTGCTGTACATATATTGTCCCATTGTTCATATTGGGGCTCGCAATCTAAATTTACATCCAAAAATCACAATTTAATCTTTATCAATGTGTTCTTAGAGTGTGGCATGAAAACAAAGCACCAGGAAAAAAAAATATATACAAACGCAATGCAGATATTGTCCTTGGTAGGATTTGAGCCCAGGATCCCAGAGCTGCAAAGCAACAGTGGTAACCACTGAGCCGCTGTGCTGCCCATAAAGGGCGCCTTAGGATGTCTCCATTCACATCAGTCTCTGTCTCCAGTGGAATTCATGTTCCAATTTCCCTGAGGTGAACAAAGGCGTTGGTTTCATAAGAAGCTATGCGGCCTGTAACTTGGCTTTTCCCGATGCAGAGGGGTACCTTTCCTCCCCCTATGCCGGGCATCCTGATTTCAACATTATCCGCTTACTGAAAAATACCATTGAATATATTGGTGGAAGAGGGAACCGTCTTCCTCCACCATGTGTCCTGTGTGTCTAAGGCCCCTTTCACACATCAGTTTTTTGCCGTCAGTCACAATCCGCTGAATTTTGTAAAAAACGGATCCGGCAACTGATGCCGCTCATAGACTTGTATTAGCAATGGATTGCGATGGATGGCCTCACGTTTCATCCGTCATTCGCCGGATCCGTCAAAAATTGTTTGTCCTGCGGCCGGAGACAACGGAAAAAGTAACGTTTTTTGTGTACGTCGAAAAAACGGACAGGGATGGATCCGTCGCCATCCGTCATTTGTTTGAATGGAAGCCTATGGGTGCCGGATCCGTCAAATGATGGAATCCAGCAATGGATTCCATTTTTTTTAAACTGAGCATGCTCCAATCTATTTAGGATCCAATTAGCCAGATCCGTTAGTCGGATCCGTCGAAAAAAACAAATCCGCCACGTCAGTTTTTCACAATCTGCGACGGATCCGTCGAGCCAACGGATTGTGACTGACGGCAAAAAACTGATGTGTGAAAGGTGCCTAAGGCTCAGCGCAGCAGGTGCGATGACATCACTAGATCACGCCTGCAGCATGGAGCCTCAGTTCACAAGCTGTATGGAGCAGTGTATTGGGGATTGGGGGGGAATGTGGGCAAGGTGACTATTTTTTTATATTTTCTCAGTTCTGTGGTGGCTAACATACTGTATAGAGGGCTATTACGGTCATCATAGTTTGTGAAGTGCTTTGGTGGCAATTATACTGTGTGGGAGACAATTTGGGCCATCATATTGTGGGTGGTTTTGTAAAAGCTATCATCCTGCATGGGGAAACTGTGAGGGCCATCATACTATGCGGGGTCATCATAATCATACTGCATTGGGGGCTGTAGGGGTATCATACTGTGTGGGGGCTGTGGCATCCATCATACTGTGTGGAAGGCTATTTGAGCAATCATACTGTGTGAGGGGCTGTGGGGTTCATAAAACTGTTTGGGAGCTATGGTGGATATCATATTGTATGGGGAATTGTATTGTAGGTGCCATTATACTGTGTGAGTGAACTGTGGAGGCCATTGTCCTGTGTGTGGGGATTGTGGGTGTCATTGCACTGTATAAGTGACTACTACTATCTGATGGACTCTGTAGGCCATCATACTGTACTTGGTGAGGACTGTGAGGATTATCACACAGATGAAGGACTGTGTGGGCTATCATAGTGTGAGGGATAACTGTGGGGGCCATCATACTGTGTGGGATAACTGTGGGGGCCATCATACTGTGTGGGATAACTGTGAGGGCCATCAGACTGTGTGAGATAACTGTGAGGGCCATCATACTGTGTGGGATAACTGTGCGGGCTATCATTGTACTGTGTGGGGAATGTTGGGGGCATCATATTGTGTGAGGGCATTGTGGGGGCTATTATTCAGCATAGGGGGACTGTGGTGGCCATCCTACTATGTGGGGAAATTGTGGGAACCATGCACACTGTATGAACAGTTGTTGGGCATCCCAATGTGTGGGAGGACTATGTGGACACAATACTGTGTGGGGTCAACATACCGTGTGGAGGACTTTGAGTACCATAATATTGTGTGGGGGAATATGAGTGTAAGCATACTCTGGGGGAATTGTGATGGCCATCAAACTGTTTGGGGAGCTATGGGTGCTATCATGTTGTGTGGGGAGACTATGTGTGCCATTGTACTGTGCAGGGGGACTGTGGGTGTCATTGTACTCATTGTACTGTGTGAGGAGCTATGGGGGCTATCATACTGTGTGGAGGACTTGTGGGCCATCATGCTGTATGGGGGGATTGTAGGGGCCATCATGCTGTTTGGGGGTGGACTGGGGGACTCCCGCCAATTTTCTTAATTTTTTTTGGAGGGAATGGAAAGGCCCTATATAGGGGCCCATGATATCTATGTACAGTTAAGTCCATATATGGACAGATACAACATTTTTCTAATTTTGGCTATAGACATTACCACAATGAAATGAAAGCAGAAAGTCTGAACTTCAACTGCATCTGAATTGTTTTGTTTAAAATTTATTGTGGTAATGTCTATAACCAAAATTAGAAAAATGTTGTCTCTGTCCAAATATATATGGACTTAACTGTATATAGGGCTATGGGGCCCCATGATATCTATGTAAGCCGCTGCCATCAAGCTGTGACTATGTTCCTAGAGTATAGGACTAGGACCTCACACCAAACATGGGGAAAATATACAATCTTCATACAGATGTTGTCATAAGGAACAGGGGAGGGAAGTGTCAAACAGAAGACAGTCTGGTGGTCTGAGTTATCATATAGTCAGAGAATGGAAAAGGTAGCTGTGGCAAAGAACAGTGGGTGAGAAAGAGGCACAACTAGGAAAGGACAAACAATCAAACGACAGTGATGTCTATAATTACTATAGTTGACAAGGCACAGGCTGTGGGTGAGCCAGTAGTAATACACATTTTATAAGGCTATGTCCACGTCTGAACATGCCAGACATTTTTTTTGTCTGTTCTGATGTGATTGAAGTCTAGTTAGAATAATGCAACAGTGCAATGTAGATGAAATCTGAAAGGGTTTTGAGTTGTTCCAAGTGGTCACACCCGATTCATTAGGATAATTTTCACTGGGCATCTTTTAATGTTCTCATGATCGGCATGGAGTAAGACTCCAATATATACCTGTCTCGGACTCAACGCAAAGGAAGTCCTTTACTTACAACCTGCTCGTCGGAAGTGCTCCACTTGTCTGATTTTTTCACTGACAAATTGACTTCCATTGATGAGTTTGATCCATGACCTAAATCTTTGTCGTATTTTTGTCCTTATAAAAGTATAACATATTAGATGCTGACAAAACTCTTAAGGGCTTAGAGGAAGACTGTACAATTGCACTAAAGATAGTACCATTGTAAAGCTTACAGCAAGCTTTGTTATGAAACACAGGGATCCTTGAAAGCTTGTGTACCTTTCAGAATTTTCCATATTTCTACATACATTTGACCTGAAATTAAATCAGATTTTCACACTTGTCCTAAAAGTAGATAAAGTGAGCCATCAATTCAAGCAAATGATTCAAAAATATTAGGCTTTCACATTTCTTTATTGAGGAAAATTATCTAATATCACGAGTCTGACAGTGGCAAAAGGATGTGAACCTTTGCTTTTGGTATCTGGTATAACTCCTATGAGGCCACGTTCACATGTCCAGTATTTGGTCAGTATTTTACATCAATATTTGTAAGCCAAAACCAGGAGTGGAACAATCAGAGGAAAAGTATAATAGAAACGTGCACCATTTCTGCATTTTTCACCAACTCCTGATTGAAGAGCAGTGGCTTCCTCCTTCCATTCCTGGTCTGCACACCATTGGTCAATGTCCTACTAATGGTAGACTCGAGAACAATGACATTAGCTAATATGAGAGAGGTCTTTAGTTGCTTAGAGGTTACCTTGGGTCCCTTTGTGACCTCATGGACTATTATACACCATGCTTTTGGACTGACCTTTGTTGGTCAACCACTCCTGTGGACAGAAATAATAGTCTTGAATTTCTGAATTTCCTTTCTTTGTATGCAATCTGTTCGACTGTGGATAGGTGGAGTCCAAACTCTTTAATAACGGTTTTGTAATGTTTTCCAGCCTAATGAGCATAAACAACTCGTTTTCTGAGGTCTTCAGAAATCTCCTTTCTGCAGAAAATTTTAAAAAAAGTCAACTCTCCCATGTTTCTTTAGGACACACTATGAAAACCATTTGTCTGGGCATTTAAGAAATGTCTCTTATTTCTACGTGCCAAATAAAAGCTAATGTCTCCAGAATAATGGCTTACATCATTAATCAATTCTAATAGGTCAACTTGTAGTCAACACATAAGAACTGTCCTTAGGAGCAAATTATGGGCTGTAAGGTGAACTTCAAAAGATGTCCCTTAACATAAGAAACTGCGTCAAACGAGGTAGTGGTCTTCTCTTGTATCCTGCTTTTTACTTTATTAAACCGTAACATTAAAGAGATTCTGTAGGAACCCTATTGGGATAGTAATAGGATGGACATATTGTTACCATACTGTAGAAGATTTTGACTGCCTGCCAATGCACACAGATAATTGTCAAAAAGATTTACCGTAATAGTTGCAATTACAAAGCATAATGGGAAATCCTGAAAGATTTAGATGACTGCTTGATGTTCAACAAAAACTGATGGGGTATTGCACCCACACTAACTTATCTCCGGCGCCTGTCATGTTCAAAAGATGAAACATTATGAAATGGTCCGGAGAGTGAGGATAGAAAGACATTCCTCTGAGCAGAAAACAAATTCCAAGACAATGCTGAGAAAATGTTTTTTTTTTTTTCATCATCGTGCTTCCAATAAGCTGTCATCGAGTTGTGCCAAATGAGATATAAGTATAATAGAGGCTTCACTGGAAAAGACAAAGAAATGGGGAAATCTGCAAGAGGCAATTCCATTTCTGTAGTCTGAACTGAAGACAGACCAGCTGTTAAACTGATGTGAAAACATTTCCATGCAAGTTAAATTACAGCTAAGGGCACATTGTGTTTCTGCCATACTGTCAGACATACAGCTCTGGCAGAAATTAAGAGACCACTGCATAATTTTCAGATTGTCTGATTTTTCTCTTTATAGGTATATTTTTAAGTAAACTATAAATTGTTCTTATATTCTATAAACTACTGACAACATGTCTCCGAAGTTCCAAGCAATACATTTTGTATTTATTTTCTGGAAATGGTCAAAATAACAAAAAGATGCATTGCTTGCAGACCGCAAATAATGCAAAAAAAAACAAGTTCATAATCATTTAGAAAAAACAATACTAATGTTTTAACTCAGGAAGAGTTCAGAAATCACTATTTTGTGGAATAACCATGATTTTTAATCACAGCTTTCATGCGTCTTGGCATGCGTGTCACCAGTTTTTCACACTGCTTCTGGGTGACCTTATGCCACTCCTGGTACAAAAATGTAAGCAGTTCTTCTTTGTTTGATGGCTTGTTACTATCCATCTTCCTCTTGATAACATTCCAGAGGTTTTCAATGGGGTTCAGGTCTGGAGATTGGGCTGGCCATGACAGGGTTTTGATGTGGTGGTCCTTCATCCACACCTTGATTGACCTAGCTGTGTGGCATGGTGCATTGTCCTGCTGTAAAAACCAGTCCTCAGAGTTGGGAAACATCGCCTGAGCAGAAGGAATCAACTGTTTTTCCAGGATAACCTTGTATGCAGCTTGATTCCTACGTCCTTCGCAAAGATTAACCTGCCCAATTCCAGCCTTGCTGAAGGATCCCCAGATCATTACCGATCCTCCTCCAAAATTCACAGTGGGCACAAGACACTGTGGCTTGTACGCCTCTCCAGGTCTCCGTTTAACCATTAGACGACCAGGTGTTAGGCAAAGCTTAAAATTAAGGTACCTTCACACTAAACTATATCGCTAGCAATCCGTGACGTTGCAGCGTCCTCGCTAGCGACATCGTTTAGTTTGACACGCAGCAGCGATCAGAATCCTGCTGTGATGTCGTTGGTCGGGGCTAGAGGGCCAGAACTTTCTTTGGTCGCTGGCTCTCCTGCTGACATCGCTGAATCGGCGTGTGTGACACCGATTCAGCGATGTCTTCGCTGGTAACCAGGGTAAACATCGGGTTACTAAGCGCAGGGCCGCGCTTAGTAACCCGATGTTTACCCTGGTTACCATCGTAAAAGTAAAAAAAACAAACGCTACATACTTACCTACCGCTGTCTGTCCCCGGCGCTGTGCTTCTCTGCTCTGGCTGTGAGCACAGCGGCCGGAAAGCAGAGCGGTGGTGTCACCGCTCTGCTTTCCGGCTGCCCGGCGCTCACAGCCAGAGCAGAGAAGCACAGCGCCGGGGACTGACAGCGGTAGGTAAGTATGTAGCGTTTGTTTTTTTTACTTTTACGATGGTAACCAGGGTAAACATCGGGTTACTAAGCGCGGCCCTGCGCTTAGTAACCCGATGTTTACCCTGGTTACCGGCATCGTTGGTCGCTGGAGAGCTGTCTGTGTGACAGCTCTCCAGCAACCAAACAGCGACGCTGCAGCGATCCGGATCGTTGTCTGGATCGCTGCAGCATCGTTTAGTGTGAAGGTACCTTTAGACTCATCAGAGAAGATTATCTTACTCCAGGTCCTCTTTGGTCCAATCCTTATAGTATTTGACAAACTTCAGCCTGACTCTCCTTTGCTTCTCATTGATGAAAGGCTTTTTTCTAGCTTTACATGACTTGAGTCCTGCCTCTAGGAGCCTGTTACAAACTGTTCTTGCCGTGCAGTTCACCCCAGCTGCCATTTGCCATTCCTTTTGTAGGTCACTTGATGTCATCCTGCGGTTGATGAGTGACATTTGAATAAGGTGACTGTCATCCCAGTCAGTGGAGAGTCGTTCTTGCCCTCTGCCGATCTGTAGCTTCGTTGTCCCCAATGTCTGCTGCCTGACCTTGTTGTAATGGACTACTGTCTTACAAATTTTAAGGATGGAGGCAACATGACGCTCACTGTGTCCCTCTGCTAGTAAACCCAGAATTGAGCCCTTCTTTTCCTCACTCAAGACTTTTCTTTTCAACTCCTTTGGTGTGGTTACAGTGCCTTGCGAAAGCATTCGGCCCCCTGGAACTTTTCAACCTTTTCCCACATATCATGCTTCAAACATAAAGATACCAAATGTAAATTTTTGGTGAAGAATCAACAACAAGTGCAACACAATTGTGAAGTTGAATGAAATTGTTGCTGATTCTTCAACAAAAATTTACATTTGGTATATTTATGTTTGAAGCATGATATCTGGGAAAAGGTTGAAAAGTTCCAGGGGGCCAAATACTTTCTCAAGACCCTGTAAAAGTTGTTTTTTTCATTCCTATTACTTTTGGGGTATTGATAGCACTTGTTTTGCCATCCAGCTTGTCCTATTGCAAGAGGATTGTAAAAACCACAGCAGTGTTTTTTATACTTTCCTTTAAATAAGATTTGGTTCAGGTGATCACCTAGAAAGAAGCACATTAAGTAGAATGATGTGTACTATGATTGGAATTCAACTGACACTGGAATGGAATGGCTGTCAGACACGGAGAGAAGCTGATTTTTATAAAACTGTGCAATGGTCTCCTGATTTTTACCAGAGCTGTATATGCTCACGCGGTATACAACCTACGGTGGCCACAGTCTTGATGGATGTCATTACATCTTTCCTTCACAGGGTCCCCTTCATGGTTGTCAACCGTCCAGAGATTCCTGGTCAGTCCAAAAAAAAATTACACTTTTTTGCTCTTTCCGAAGAAAACTTTTGAGGCATCTATGATTTTAATTTCAGCTGCAGAAACTTACACAGCTGCGGTGGAGTCACCCACCTCTATGGCTTCACCCAACCTCTAACCATGAATGAAGAAAAAGTTTTGGTGTTATCATTCATATTCTCTGAAAAAAAGGCCAAGAAAGCAAAAATTCTGCTGAGGTATGTAAACTTTTGAGCACAACTGTATATACTTTACAGGTGTCAATGTGCATCTGTTTCTCCGCCATATGCCATTTCTATCTCAGTGCTGACTGATTATCATTACTTTTTGTGTACAGGCACATTTTCCTTTAGTGGTTTCCTCCTACTTACCATTCATTACCATTCATCCTTTTTATTTTTTACCTTTTGATCCTTCAATGCTCATGCTTTATGTATTTGTATTTTTGATATCATGCCCTTGTCTTTTTCACAAGTATTTGAATTTAATTCCATGACGGATCTAGTTGTAAATGTCTTAACATAGTAACATAGTAACATAGTTAGTAAGGCCGAAAAAAGACATTTGTCCATCCAGTTCAGCCTATATTCCATCATAATAAATCCCCAGATCTACGTCCTTCTACAGAACCTAATAATTGTATGATACAATATTGTTCTGCTCCAGGAAGACATCCAGGCCTCTCTTGAACCCCTCGACTGAGTTCACCATCATATGATTTTTTTTATATATATTTATTTAAACAGTTATAGTTATTTATACAGTTGGCTTTTTACTTTCTAGCCTACCATTTCACTAATCTGTCTCATGCAATTGCTACCCCCAGTGTTTGTGGTCATACTTGTGTTTGCGGGTACTCTCTGAGTGTTATCATTACTTGTCCATTTTTTTCATCTTTTGTGTCAATAAAAATCACATTTTATATTTTCAACCTTTGTGATATTATTTGTTATGAACTTTTTGTTCGTTTTTTCCTCCTTATTCACATTTATTTTGGCAAACTCAAAGTAAGTAAAGGCTTTTTTTGTGCCCATATTTCGATAAAGGCCACCTCTATGGAGTGTTCGGCCTATTGTGGTTGTATCGACAGATGCTCCAGTCTCTGCTTGGGAACTCTGCATTTCCTTCAGGGTTACCTTTGGTCTCTGTGCTGCCTCTCTGATTAATGAGACAACCAAAGAAAAAAATAGACCCCTAAAAATTTACTTTTATTCATATCTTAAAAGTTCATAGGACTCAAAATTCTAGAAAAAAAATATCAGACAAAAAATACTAAAGAGTATATGGGAAATATGGTAAGGGTTCATATCGTTTGGCCAGGCAGTGGTGTGGATAGACCTATCAAGTCCCTAGCAATCCCTTTTATCTATCCCTATCTAGCATTGGAGGTTGGCACCCTAGTTTTTGCGGAGTGGCGTCCAAGCTCAGTTTCAATTTCCCTTGTAACCCAGGGTACGAAAACTGTACATGTACATATATAATTAACAGTACTTAAGGGGTAGTCCTGTGTATCTCAGTTAGTCACTTAGCCCGTCTGTCCAAGTCCAGACAATTACAGCTGACTCTCCATCAATAAAACATAATGCGAGTCAAAAAAATGACACTTATCATTGGCAGTCCCGACGCATTAACCCTTGTGCCATTCAGGGTTCAACAGTGGACCAGTGGGAGACGTCAGTCTCTCTGCATATGACCAGTAAAAGAACGGTGTGCAGAGTTTAGTGTGGAGACTGCCCATTTATATTAGGTAAAAAATAAGGAGATAGCCACTCATCACCTCATATCGAGCGCCATTCTCTTTTTTTAAAAGCGTTCCCATCCACTGTAAATAGAGATGACTATAGGTCAGAACATGCTGAACCAAGGCAATACTTACAGTATGTATCAACATGTACTTTTATATCAATGGAATAAGTGATAGTAATGATATATATGTGCACGCAATGGAAAGGCAGACCATTCGGAAAAGTAAAATAATACCAGCATAGAAGAAACCGAACATAGGTCAAGAGGAGTCAGAAAAAAGGATGAAGCAATTGGATTGAGAATAAAACGCCTTTATTATAGACAATTGGTGAAATGGAGGCACAACTAACAGGAGTGCCTACATGTACTGTACAAACAGCAATAGACCATAGAGGCATATAAAACAGCAAAATTGCATACACAGTGTTACACCAAGGTAGAGACTAATAATGTAAAGCTAGCAGTAAAAGCAGATATATATGTGTCCAAGATGACAAGCCTTGCCAGAGAATAGGGCCAGTAGCAAAAGTACTCAGGGTATATCAAGGGTAAATAGTCCAGAGTCATTAAGTTACCATTTGAGTAAAAAAAGTGCAACATGCTAAAGTGCTGAAGGCTTGTAGAGAGGTGAAGCACAGGAGAAAGTATATATAAAAAATGGAGATCAACTGAAAGCTTAAATATATAAGCAAGCAAGGTCAATAACCCATAGTATAAGGTGTAGGTGCATGGTTACCTGATGGTGAGTTGTGTATATGCTTCACGTACCCCGACGCGCGTTTCGGACCTCATCCTTTGACGGTTCGAAATGCACAACGGGGTACTCAGACTGGCCCACAGGAGAACAGGAGAATCCTCTGGTGGGCCGTTGTACAGTATCAGGCCTCCACCCTCTTATATAAGCAGTACTTGGCACAATATACAGTATTTGAATCACTATGTACAGACACAGGCAGCATTTTATTTATTTCACAATCTACCCAGATCATTGTTATAGAAATTTGTAGTTGAGGATAATGTCACATTTGCATGTAGCTGAAAAGTGGGGCTCTGGAGTTGGTTACTGGTGGGCCTTACGCACCCCAGTCCAATACTGTAACATGTCTTTAAAACGGTTCTCATAGAAATGTAATAAAATAAATAAAATACATTTAATTATTATAAATTTTAATAAATACCTTTATTTAGCAAAAATTTATCAAACAGGTAAGCTTTATATAGTGCACTGTCAGGATTTTAGCTATGTCAGCTGCCATCTATAGCAGTTTCCCAACCGACAGATAGTAGGACAGGCTGCGTAAAGACATCTTCATAGAGACAGAAGAGATAGAGCTGTATAGGGGCTCTTCTGCTACACTCCACGCCTTTAGACTATGTGCACGCGTTGCGGATTTTATGCATTTTTGCCATTTTTTCGCTGTGAAAACACATACACAACACAACCCATTGAATTCAATGGGATTCCACAATGCTGTGCTAATGCATATTTTTCCGTGGTGGAATCGCATTGCTGAAAAGTACGCATCATGCTCATTCTTTGTGCGGAATCGCTGCCATTCCGCACACATAGGAATGTATTGATCCGCCTACTTTCCGCATGGGGCTATGCCCACCATGCGCAAAGTAAGCGGATCATATGTGGATGGTGCCCAGTGTCTGGAGGAGAGGAGACTCTCCTCCAGGAACTGGGCACTATATCCTGTGTAAAAAAAAATAATTAAAATAAAAAATCGTGATATTCTCACCTTCCGGCGGCCCCCGCAGCCTTCCCGATCCTCGCGATGCTCCTGCCAGCTCCCGTTCCCAGGGATGCATTGTGCGAATCACCTGGATGACGTAGCGGTCTCACGTGATGCTACATCATCTGGGGTTATTGTCGCAAGACATCACTGAGAGCGGGAGTTGCCGGGAGCATTGCGAGGATCGGGAAGGCTGCGGGGGCGGGGGCGTGAGAATATCACGATTTTTTATTATTTTTAACATTATATCTTTTTACTATTGATGCTGCATAGGCAGCATCAATAGTAAAAAGTTGGTCACACTTGTCAAACACTATGTTTGACAAGTGTGACCAACCTGTCAATCAGTTATCCAAGCGATGCTACAGATCGCTTGGAAAATGCTTGCATTCTGCAAGCTAAAAACGCTTGTAAAACACTAGTGTTTAGCGGGAAAACGCATGCGAATTCCGCATGCGTTTTACCTGCGGCAGGGAGCTGCGGTATTGCCGCGGAAAATTCCGCAGCAATTCTGGTCTTGTGCACATAGCCTTAATGGTTCTGCCAGCGTGAGTGCCTCATGTTCTACTGCATCTTCTACTGTCCGCCCTGCGACAGGGAACTGTATCAGGAATTAATCGTGTCGTAAGCAGTGAATACTATTTCCACAGAGAACCAAATTGTGTAGGCCCATCCTTGGTACAGTAGTAATATAACTGAAGGACTGTGTGAATTAATATAGTAACTCGGTATATAACCGGCAGTCAGACCATCACTTTATTTAAGCCATTAACTGAGAAGATTCCATCTTAAACATCACGGTGACCATCTCTCCTGCTACCTAAAATTTCAAGCTTGTATGAAAGACTGTGATACCATCGCTATGGACTATGTATTTTGAAGTGAATACAGTGAAGACTCCCTTTTGATTACGTTAATACCCTTGTCAGTGTTCATCCTTCAAACTGCGCACACAAACACACTAAGAGAGTGTGAGGGACACAGGGCTAGCACGCCACAATGCTGCCTGTGACATTCCGAATTTCTTTATTATTGGCCAGCCCTGGCACCTATAACATTTAGTTTCCCCCCGGGCACTGCAATAGGACTAGATATACAGCTCAACAGACTGCATCACGCATAATGGACTTAGATACACAGCTCAGCGGACTGCATTACACATAACGGACTTAGATACACAGCTCAACAGACTGTGATGGGCTTAGATACATGGCTTAGCAGACTGCACTGCACATGATGGACCTAGATACAGAGCTCAGCGGACTGCATCACACATAAATGGCTTAGATACATGGCTGAGCGGACTGCATTGCACATGATGGGCTTAGATACACGGCTCAGCAGACTGCATCACACATGGTTAGATACATGGCTGCATCAAACATGACGGGCTTAGATACACAGCTCAGTGAGTCGCCCGCCAGGGCTGTGGGGTACCCGGCACCGGGTCCGGTGTTCACAGGGGGATGTCACGGTGGCGACCCGGTCCATGGTCCGGGTGCCCATGTAAAAGGGAAATTGAATAAAGTTTATGTTCGTGACGCCACCTGTGGTATTCGGTCAGTGGGGACCGACTCTGCTTTAAGGGGTCCGCTGGGGTGATGTTATGGCAAGTAGTTGGTTTACCTTCCCACAGGTGAAGTATGTCCCCAGGGCTTTCCAGTGTGTAGATGGAAGACGGTGAATGGCGCAGTAAGGAACGAGGACACAGGTTTGCAGTCTCTTTACCTGGTTTACTGAAGACTTCAGGCAACCGCAGTCCAGGGCACCAGATCACAGGACAGGCAGAGTCTGGCCGGCTTGGAGGCAAGTTGGGAGTCCCTTATCCAGATGGAGATTAAAGCCATCCTTCTAGCATGGTGGTTTGTAGTCCCTTACTGCCTATAGCTTCTAATAAGGTCCTCACAGTTCTTCTCTCTGTCCCCCATATAGGATAGGACACAAACCCATATGGCAGGTGACTCAAGCCTTTTTACAGGGACTCTATCATGATCCGGGCTCTATGTGTCACTGTGCCTCCTGGGTATTGAGGCGGACAGGTAGCTTGCAGTTCAGCTGTCCTGCCGGTCTATGCTGTAAGTATTAGAGTCCCTTACAACCTCAGTGTTCCGGCTACCGGTTATCTGCACCTCAGAGGGAGGCAGCCCATTCGCAGCTGGTCTCCCCTGATATTATTCTCCTGTGCTTCGCTCTCCTACACGCTCACTGCAATCTGTTCTGCTTTCGGTATTATCTCTGTTCAGGAGCTGCAGCACTTTCTCGTGGCTTCACGGTCCCTCATACGTTCTTCCTGCCTCAGACTGCTCCAGTCTGCTCTCCGGCACTATCTGACTAACTTTCCCTCCAAACCACAATATATATAGGGGAGTCACCTAGGAATAGGATCAAAAGCTCCCCCTTGTGGCCCAGAGGGTGAACATGTTGCATGTTTGTGTTTACCTGGTGAGAGTTATCTTTCCTTGCCTCCAAGCGTAACATCACTCTCCCATGAGGAAAGCAATGTCACTGTGACAACCAGGACCCTGGGGCATCACATCAGCACACTGCATCAGACAGGACTGGCTCAGCAGACTGCATGATGGGCTTACATACACGGCTCAGAGGACTGAATTACATATGACGGGCTTAGGTATATGGCTGCATCCCACATGATGAACTTGGATATGTGGTTCTACTCAATCAGTGTACTACTAATCCCACTCCACAGAGCTGTTCTCACCTTTGCAAGAAGTCGCCTCCTCAATATTCATCTCACTACTAAGCACCGCTTGCTAGCCTGGCATTAGTAATACAATCCCAGGAAGCCGACCTGCGCTCACCGCTCTGCTCACCTCCTGTCACCGCTCCCTGCTGAACACAGTGAGCAGTGACAGTCTGAAATTAATAGCTCAAAGCACAGCGATGGGCTACAATAAACGCTGTGGAATAGGCAGCCCATGGGACAATCTCAGGTCACAGAGACAGCAGTGATGTGTAAGTTTTGTGCTGACACACTTACACTTCAGCAAATAAAAATGGCAGCCCCCAGCACCTGCAGAAAAAAAGTTAATGAATGTTAATAACAACATTTTATATGTTTTTTTTAACAAATGATCATATAATTAATAATTATTAAAGGGGTTTTCCCACGAACAAAGTTGATTTTAATCAACACATTTATAAGATTGCCGCAGCACAGGAACATTTTTTTTAACAAATACAATTGTGGAAATTATTATTATTACAAGATCTCTTGATTAAAATGTACCGTACTTTGTTAGTGGGAATACAATTTTAATGCAAAAATCGAAATCACAACACATTCCCTTCAAGAGAATATTTGGCCCCTTCAGGTTTGGGAGGGAAATATTCCTCCACTAATTCCTTCTGCATTGAAGCAAATACTGAAGTTTGAGTGAGGAAATGATCTAATTATTAGATTATAATATCTTGGAAGGTCAGAATGGGGCTGTTTTCAGTAATTCATCAGATAAGCAGTTTTAACCAGTTCCTGATCATTCACATTTTTGGGTTTTTCCATATATGTGGTTTAAAAAGTTATACTTTTTTTATCATTCGGATATTCAAGAAATTTTAGCTTTTTTTTCGTGATACATGAGGGTTCATTTTTATATCACTGTCATACTCTTCCTCTTTTTTTTTCCACTGATATCGGGCAAAAATTAGGGAAATAAGTGTTTCTGCCATGTTTTTAATTTTTTTATGACAACACAGGACCTCTAAAATACATTTCGATATGTCTTCTCCATTCTGCAACAAATATTTTTATATATTGGACATGTTTTTTTCATATTGGGGGCAGGGCTAGTAACAGCGATTAGGATGGACTGTGGAATTTTAAAAAATATTTTTCAGTTTTTTATTTTTTTACCAGTTTTTTAAAAATTTTTCATGTATTTGCACAATATGCACCCCATAAAGTCATAAAAGACCTTTCAGGGACATATAAATACTGAGATATTTTTATTTTCATCTTATTTCCCTTGTAACTGGGGCTGGTATATTAGACCCAGTTACAAAGGAAATGCAGCTTATTGGCTGCATAGAAGAACTGTCTGTGTCTCCTGGGTCCCATCAGCTCCTGCTCCCTCCCTATATACATTACCGCAATGGTGTACCGCTAATAACGACAGACTATGCGGCCGCTATGGGGCTTGTCAGCCTGGGGGGGGGGGCCCAGTGCCAGTTTAAAGTAATGACGGAGGAGGGAGCATCAGCTAAGGCGTCTCTCCTCCATCATTCACCCTGTGTTTCTGACATCGCAGCCGGAGCTGTGAAGTAATTACCTTGAGACCACTGTGCCGAGCAGTGCTGTTAACATGCCGCACAGACGGAAGCTGTGGGGAACGAGAAGAGGTGAGGGATTTTTTTTAAATCAAAGAGTGCATTGTGGGGTCTATCATACTATTTGGAGTGCTATGTGGGGCCATCATACTATATGGAGGGCTATTTGTTGGGCCATCATACTATTTGGAGGGCTATGATATTATTTAGAGTGCTTTGTTGGGCCATCATACTATTTGGAAGGATATTTGTGGGGCTATCGTACTATTTGGAGGACTATCATATTACTTAGAGTGCTTTGTGGGGCCATCATACTATTAGGAGGACTATACGGGGGGCCATCATACTATTTTCAGAGCTATCATACTATTTAGAGTGGTATGTGGGGGCCATCATACTATTTGGAAGGATATTTGTGGGGCCATCATACTATTTGGAGGCCTATATGGGGGGCATCCTACTATTTGAATGGCTATCATATTAATTGAAGTTCTATGTGGGGGCTATTATACTATTTGGAGGCCTATTTGTGGGGCCATCATACTATTTTGAGGACTATTTGTTAGGCCAATCACACTATTTAGAAGGTTATCATACTATTTGGAGGACTATGGGGGCCCATCATACTATCTGGAGAGCTATGTGGGCGCCATCTTGGGTGGCCTTTATACTGTTTGCAGGGCTATGTGGAGGCCATCATACTATTTGGGGACATTGAACTATTAGGAGAACTATACTATTTGGAGTGCTATGTGGGGGCCATCACACTATTTGGAGTGCTATGTGGGACCCATCATGCTACTTGGGGGCCATCAAACTCTTTGGTGGGCTATGTAGGGGTCATCATACTATTTTAGGGGCATCATACTATTTGGAGGGCTATTTGGGAGCCATCATACTATTTGTAGTGCTATGTGGAGGCCATCATACTATTTGCAGTGCTTTGTGGAGGGCCATCATGCTGTTTGGAGACCATCATGCTATTTTCAGGGGCCAATTATACTGTGTGCAGGGTTGTGTGGGGTCCATTATACTGTGTGGAGGGTTGTGTGGGGTCCATTATACTGTGGGCAGGGTTGTGTGAGGTTTCTTACTATGTTTTGGAGTGAACTTTGTTGGCATCATATTTTATGGGGGTAATGAAAGGGGCTTCTTAGTGTGTGGGAGCACGTAGGGGCTTTAATAGAGGCAATAGTACTTTGTAAGGGCTGCAATGTTGTGGGATATGCTGTTCTGTGATAATGCCAAATATTATTATTCTTTTTGGAGGGTAGGGAGGCAATTAGAACTTTTGCTATGGGGCCCCATGATTTCTATGTACGCCCCTGGCGTCCAATTCCACAGTTTGTGTGTGGCATAATCAACGTCTCTGCTTTCATATACTCATATTTGGCAGGTTAGTTTCCCGACAATAGATTTTGAAGAAAAAAAAATGACTACCATGATAAATGGCACTTGTTGAGTTATTTTGGCCAAAGATTATTTTTCCCAAAAGCTTGATAAATCCCGAGCTTCACATGTGCAGGTAATAAATTGGATGTGATGTGTATCCTATTTCTTGTATGGCATCAGAGAGGATTAAGCGCCCTTATTAATGGCCTCTCCCACATCTCTTCCTCCTATAACCCATGGTTGGCTTCCAGCCGTTTATGTACATTCATTTAAAGTGCCAGATATTCAGATGGAGCTATTAGGCATGAACTGCGTTTATAGAAAGCTGGGATCAATTTCAAGGGAAAAAAAACGTATAAAGAAAATAAGGAACTATAAAAATCAAATTAAAGAAAATTGCCTGGAAGATTACTGTACTTGAGAGCCATCTGTATCATTTTCCACTGATGATGCTTCGAGCAAACATATTGTAATTATGTAATTTCACTGAATGATCTCTTGATTTGGAGAGATAAGAAAACACAATGTTCTCCATGAATAAAGAGCCCCCTTTAGAAGTGTCTCAGTAGGGGTCTTCATTTTTGACAATGACTCATGCGGATTATTGGATGTAATCCACAAAACACATCTTGTACCTATATTTCATCCTGATGCTGACTGATCTCCACATTTTGTAAAAGAAACATCCCACAATAAATGTCAAGGATTTTATGAGTGTTTGCCATTATTCCTGATATGGAACCTTGTAGGACATGAGAATAGAGATGGCCGAAACCAAACAGTAAAGTTTGGCATCCATTTCTGAACACCTACTGCTCGGGCACAGACACCGAACATGGACTTTACCGGGAAGTCCGTGATACTGTTCGTTATCAGCCCCAATGAACACGGGATGTTTGCTGCACTGTCATGTGAATGACAGTGCGGCAAACACCGCTTCTGATCAGTGGTAAAATCATCACAGTCAAATAGACAGCCGCGGCTCCCACACTGTCAAAAGACAGCGTGAGCATGCAGCTGTGATCTGAGGTATAAAGATTACCTCCAGTCACTGGTGTCAGCTGATGGGACTACTGCTCCTATCAGCTGAGGCCTGCTGCTGCTAATAACAGTGAGAGCAGGAGTGGCTGATGGGAGTATTCATCAACCGGCTCCTGCGCTGTAAATATATAATTTAAAAAAAACAACGTGGGTTCCCTGTATTTTTGATAACCAGCCAGGCAAAACTCACAGCTGGGGGGCTGGAGGTTGCCACCCTCAGCTATCAGCTTCAGCAAGGCTGGTTATCAAGAATAGAAGGGTCCTTATGCTGTAATTTTTAATTATTTAATAAATAAATAATTTTAAAAAACGGAGTGGGGTCCCACCCATTTTTGATAACCAGCCTTGCTAAAGTAGACTGCTGGCGGCTGGTATTCTCAGGCTGAAAAGGGGCCATGGATATTGGCCCCCAAACTAAAAGTAGCAGCTCGCAGCTGCCCAGAAAAGGCACATCTATTAGATGAGCCAATTCTGGCACTTTGCCCAGCTCTTCCCACTTGCCCTGTGTTGGTGGCAAGTGGGGTTCACCTTTGTGGGGTTGATGTCACCTTTGTATTGTCTGGTGAAATCAAGCCTATGGATTAGTAATGGAGAAACGTCTATAAGACAACTATTCATTACTAATCCTATAGTTGTTTTGTAAATAAGGACACAGCAAGAATAAAGTCTTTTATTTTAAATAAAACAAAACTTTCACTTTTTTATTTTAAAATAACAAACACAGTTATACTCACCTAAAACCTAGTTACACCTGAATCTCTCGTCTCCTGTAATAAAGCAAAAATAAAAAGCAACAATATCTCTCACCTGTCCATCGTTTAGTTCCATGCTGTAATCCATGTCTGGGCGATTAACATTTTTTAATCTGGACAGTGCCAAGATGCGACCATCCAGGCTGAGAACAACTGGTGAATGAGCTGCTGTGAGCGCAGCATCAGTGACCAGCGGAGATGTCATAGAGGTTACCTCCGGTCACTGAGGCTGCATTTCCAGCTGAGCTGAACTGCGGTGACCTCACTGAGATCCCTGCTACCATCCTGAGAAAGTCTTTCACTGGATTAGGCATCAGGCGAGTATAACTGTGTTTGTTATTTTTAAATAAAAAAGTAAAAGTGTGTCTTGTTTTATTTAAAAAAAAAGACTTTATTCTGGCTGTTTCTTTATTTACCGTATAACTATAGGATTAGTAATGGATAGGTGTCTTATAGACGACTCTCCATTAGTAATCCGTGGGCTTGATGTCATCTGACAATACAAAGGTGACATCAGCCCCACATATATGAACCCCACTTGCCATCGCTACACGGCAAGTGGGAAGAGCCAGGCAAAGTGCCTGAATTGGCGCATCTAATAGCTATGCCTTTTCTGCGTGGCTGAGTGATGCTATTTTTAGACTGGGTGGGCCAATATCCATGGCACCTTACCAGCCTGTGAATACCATTCCCCAGCTGTCTGCTTTAGCAAGGTTGGTTGTGAAAAATACAGGGGAATCCACTCCTTTTTTTTAAATTATTTATTTACAGCACAGGAGGCGGATGATGAATACTCCCATCAGTTGCTCCTGCTCTCACTGTTATTAGCGGCAGCAGGCATCGGCTGATGGGAGCAATGACCGGAGGTGAACTTTATACCTGCGATCATAGCTGCGGGCTCACACAGTCTTTTGACAGCATAGGAACGGGTTCGGATCCGAGTACTGATCTGGTACCTGAACACAAACTTTTTGGTACTGTTTGTCCGAACCTGAACATTCAGGTGTCCGCCCATCTCTCCATAAGACCCTTAGTGACTATCGATCGGTAGGTCTAGGTTAGGGCTCACCTTGTGAGGTGCATCTCTAAGCCACAGGTCCGGGTGAGAAAACAGGTCCTGAGTGTTGATGCAGCAGCAGGAAGCCAGAGGGAGTGAAAACTTGGAACACTGTAGTGTAAGGGGGAGAGTCTAACCAGGTTTGCCTCATCCGTAACGGGTCCAGAACCGTTGGGTCTGTCACCTAAGATACAGGGGGAGAGCTTGGGGTGTCCTTTGTGCTCGAGAGAAGGGGGCGTGGCTAAGCAGTTAATGCACGTGCATAAATTCAAACAGTTCAGGTGGGAACGGCACGCGCAGGAGAGTCCTGTCAGAGAAGATCAGCTGTGAGGCATCGGGGTGGCGCTCACTGGAGCCGGGGATGAGAGGACGCACTGACAGGAACCGACCAACGGGGTCCCGCTGAGACACCACAGATAACGCTGTCCTCGCTAACACCGCTGTTCCCGCTTACATCGCGGACCGTTAAGAGACTGCTGACTCAGCTGACGACACTGACAAGACCGCCCTGGCCGGGAGTACTGACCGTGAGAGGCAAGGTCTGTGTACGGGACACAGGTGCTCATCAGTACAGCACAGCGGACCAAGCTGGCCATTATAGAGTGTGTCGGGACAGTGTCACAGGGTCCGGCAGTGTAGGGACTCTCACCGCTGAGGGAAGAGACTATTCCTCCTTTCATCCGTTGGGGCCAGGGCCCGTGATAATACCACAGACCATCACCGCCATTGCCAGATTCTCCAGAGGACATCGCCACCACCAGGACCACCAGAGAACACCATAAAAAGGACCACAGGAGGACACCGTTAACGCCAGGGAAGTTTCCCCCATTTTTCTCAGAACTGTAACAGATCCCTTTCTGTCACGTAATCTAAACGCCCTCAATCATAGGCAGGAGCACACCCATGGCTGATTCCCAAAGTGTTAAGAGTATTATCTGTATTATTCTCCCGTTTGTTAAAAAACCTTCCCCCCTATTAATTCTCTCTGTATTAGGTATAACCTTGCTCCTTGTGTACATATCTCCCTGCGAGGAGTAACTACTGTTTATTAAACCCCTTGTTAGCACTTGGTCTGCCTCCTGTCCGTCACTGCATCTCGCAACCTGCTTATACTAGGACACAGGAAGACAGGACGCAGGAAAGTGCAAAATAATGCAGGACAAGAGCAGACAGGTGAACAATAGAGTTGAGCGACCTTGACCTTTTTAGAGTCGAGCCGGGTTTCGCGAAACCCGACTATCTCAAAAGTCGGGTCGAGTGAAATCGGCCGATTATGACGTAAAGTCGGGATCGACCGAAACACGAAACCCAATGCAAGTCAATGGGGCAGCATAGTCGGCAGTGAGTGGGGGCCAGGAAAACACCTAGAGTGCCCATTTTAATGTCAAAACCATCCATTCTTCTTAATGAAGCTTGTCAAGCGTAATTTACCTTATAATAATTGGAAGGCATTTGAAATTGGGGTTCATTTGGCTAAAGTTGTGGTGGGTAGGGCTGGTTCAAGTAATTAGTGGGCCCAGGAAATCTGGACCACGTCACGGCAGTGGAGCAGGGAGAGGTAAGTATTTCAACTTTGCAAGTGCTGTGAACCTGAGCAAGCAGGGGGGGCCCACTCTTTGGCATTGGCACTGGCACAGGGCCCCTCAAAGTACAGCGGTGTGTTTGCACGGCGGGGGCGCCTCCCACCGGCAGCAACACTTTTGCGTACTATGAGAGGCCCTGTGCCAGTGACGTCGCCAACTAGTATTCCTCCCCCCACCTGATGAAGGAACCTGCACTTTCATCTGCACCTTCCTCTTTGTCCCCGTGTAAGGTGGTATGGTATGCGGGAAGAGCAACCTGACTTTCAGCAGGGTCACAATGTTGTTGTGTAGCGTGCACGGGGAATGTTGCGTTATGGGTCAATGTACCAGCAGACTCATCTATCACTGGCTGGGCAATGGGCAGGATGAGGAGGAAACACAGATATAGGCCCAAAGAATAAAGTTGGCTAAATGCAGTTCAAAATTGGTAACACAGGAATAACCCGGGGGCATTGCAGTGGAGGACAACTGGAATGAGAGGCTGACACAGAGAGTAGGCCCAAATCAGTAAGTAGTCGAAATGCAGTTCAAAATTGGCAACCGTAGTAAACAGGCGGCACAGCTTTGTTCAGTGGAGGAGAACAGCAAGGAGTGGCAGACACCGATAGTAGGCCCCAACCCAACTAGTAGGCCAAATGCAGTCTAACATTAACAACTACTTAACGAGCGCCTGAAAACGGAATTTCAGGACAGGAAACCAGGAGAACAGCAAGGAGTGGCAGACACCGATAGTAGGCCCCAAACCAACTAGTACGCCAAATGCAGTTGTTCCGTTTAACCACAATTTAATGAGAGCCTGAAGATAGAAGTTCAGGAAAGGCAACCTGGAGAACACCTTGGAGTGGAACACACCATCTCTCTACACCCCATACCCAATTTGTAGGCCTAATGCAGCGTAGTTTCCAACAACTACTAAACGAGAGCCGGAAGATCGAAGCTCAGGAAAGGCAACCTGGGGAACACCTTGGAGTGGAACACACCATCTCTCTACACCCCATACCCAATTTGTAGGCCTAATGCAGTGTAGTTTCCAAGAACTACTAAACGAGAGCCGGAAGATCGAAGCTCAGGAAAGGCAACCTGGAGAACACCTTGGAGTGGAACACACCATCTCTCTACACCCCATACCCAATTTGTAGGCCTAATGCAGCGTAGTTTCCAACAACTACTAAACGAGAGCATGATGATCGAAGCATTGGCGAGGAAACCTGGGGAACACCTTGGAGTGGAACACACCATCTCTCTACAGTGGAACACACCATCTCTCTACACCCCATACCCAATTTGTAGGCCTAATGCAGCGTAGTTTCCAACAACTACTAAACGAGAGCCGGAAGATCGAAGCTCAGGAAAGGCAACCTGGAGAACACCTTGGAGTGGAACACACCATCTCTCTACACCCCATACCCAATTTGTAGGCCTAATGCAGCGTAGTTTCCAACAACTACTAAACGAGAGCCGGAAGATCGAAGCTCAGGAAAGGCAACCTGGGGAACACCTTGGAGTGGAACACACCATCTCTCTACACCCCATACCCAATTTGTAGGCCCAATGCAGCGTAGTTTCCAACAACTACTAAACGAGAGCATGATGATCGAAGCATTGGCGAGGAAACCTGGGGAACACCTTGGAGTGGAACACACCATCTCTCTACAGCCCATACCCAATTTGTAGGCCTAATGCAGCGTAGTTTCCAACAACTACTAAACGAGAGCCGGAAGATCGAAGCTCAGGAAAGGCAACCTGGAGAACACCTTGGAGTGGAACACACCATCTCTCTACACCCCATACCCAATTTGTAGGCCTAATGCAGCGTAGTTTCCAGCAACTACTAAACGAGAGCCGGAAGATCGAAGCTCAGGAAAGGCAACCTGGAGAACACCTTGGAGTGGAACACACCATCTCTCTACACCCCATACCCAATTTGTAGGCCTAATGCAGCGTAGTTTCCAACAACTACTAAACGAGAGCATGATGATCGAAGCATTGGCGAGGAAACCTGGGGAACACCTTGGAGTGGAACACACCATCTCTCTACAGTGGAACACACCATCTCTCTACACCCCATACCCAATTTGTAGGCCTAATGCAGCGTAGTTTCCAACAACTACTAAACGAGAGCCGGAAGATCGAAGCTCAGGAAAGGCAACCTGGAGAACACCTTGGAGTGGAACACACCATCTCTCTACACCCCATACCCAATTTGTAGGCCTAATGCAGCGTAGTTTCCAACAACTACTAAACGAGAGCAGGAAGATCGAAGCTCAGGAAAGGCAACCTGGGGAACACCTTGGAGTGGAACACACCATCTCTCTACACCCCATACCCAATTTGTAGGCCCAATGCAGCGTAGTTTCCAACAACTACTAAACGAGAGCATGATGATCGAAGCATTGGCGAGGAAACCTGGGGAACACCTTGGAGTGGAACACACCATCTCTCTACACCCCATACCCAATTTGCAGGCCTAATGCAGCGTAGTTTCCAACAACTACTAAACGAGAGCCGGAAGATCGAAGCTCAGGAAAGGCAATCTGGGGAACACCTTGGAGTGGAACACACCATCTCTCTACACCCCATACCCAATTTGTAGGCCCAATGCAGCGTAGTTTCCAACAACTACTAAACGAGAGCATGATGATCGAAGCATTGGCGAGGAAACCTGGGGAACACCTTGGAGTGGAACACACCATCTCTCTACAGTGGAACACACCATCTCTCTACACCCCATACCCAATTTGTAGGCCTAATGCAGCGTAGTTTCCAACAACTACTAAACGAGAGCCGGAAGATCGAAGCTCAGGAAAGGCAACCTGGAGAACACCTTGGAGTGGAACACACCATCTCTCTACACCCCATACCCAATTTGTAGGCCTAATGCAGCGTAGTTTCCAACAACTACTAAACGAGAGCATGATGATCGAAGCATTGGCGAGGAAACCTGGGGAACACCTTGGAGTGGAACACACCATCTCTCTACAGTGGAACACACCATCTCTCTACACCCCATACCCAATTTGTAGGCCTAATGCAGCGTAGTTTCCAACAACTACTAAACGAGAGCCGGAAGATCGAAGCTCAGGAAAGGCAACCTGGAGAACACCTTGGAGTGGAACACACCATCTCTCTACACCCCATACCCAATTTGTAGGCCTAATGCAGCGTAGTTTCCAACAACTACTAAACGAGAGCCGGAAGATCGAAGCTCAGGAAAGGCAACCTGGGGAACACCTTGGAGTGGAACACACCATCTCTCTACACCCCATACCCAATTTGTAGGCCCAATGCAGCGTAGTTTCCAACAACTACTAAACGAGAGCATGATGATCGAAGCATTGGCGAGGAAACCTGGGGAACACCTTGGAGTGGAACACACCATCTCTCTACACCCCATACCCAATTTGTAGGCCTAATGCAGCGTAGTTTCCAACAACTACTGTTGTGAATTCTGTGGCTGAATTCACTCCTGTGGTCACAAGTGGTATTGCAGCCTCTGGGCTTCCTCCCTCAGGTGTTTTGGTGAGCTCGTTGGCTGTCTTGCTATTTAACTCCACCTGAGTCTGTCTTCCTTGCTTCTTGTCAATGTTCCAGTGTTGGATCTGAGCTTCTGCATCTTTCCTGTGGCCTGCTGCTCTGCTAGATAAGTGTTACTTTGTTTTTGTTTCCGTTTTTTCTGTCCAGCTGTGCTATTCTCTTTTGCTGGAAGCTCTGAGACGCAAAGGGTGCACCGCCGTGCCGTTAGTTCGGCACGGTGGGTCTTTTTGCCCCCCTTTGCGTGGTTCTGCTTTAGGGTTTTTTGTAGACTGCATAGTTCTCTTTGCTATCCTCGCTCTGTCTAGAATATCGGGCCTCACTTTGCTGAATCTATTTCATTCCTACGTTTTGTCTTTTCATCTTGCTAACAGTCATTATATGTGGGGGGCTGCCTATTCCTTTGGGGTATTTCTCTGAGGCAAGTCAGGCTTGTATTTCTATCTTCAGGCTAGTCAGCTCCTCAGGCAGTGCCGAGTTGCATAGGTAGTGTTAGGCGCAATCCACTGCTGCTTTTAGTTGTGTGAGGATAGGTTCAGGTATTGCAGTCTGCAGAGATTCCACGTCTCAGAGCTTGTTCTATTGTTTTTGGGTTATTGCCATATCACTGTATGTGCGCTGATTACTGCACACTGTGTTGCCTGATAGCACAGCATAACAGTACAAGGAGCCAAACCAATGATTCTCAATAGAGGGAAAAAAGAAGTCCTGACATCATTTTTTTTTCCTCAGCTCTGTCTTCAGTTTTTTTTTTTCCCCTAGACATTAGAGTGCTTCAGGACACAGCTGTGGACATGGATATTCAGGCTCTGTGCTCCTCAATGGATAATCTCGTTATAAATGTACAAAAGATTCAAGATACAATTGATCAGAAATCTATGCTAGAACCAAGAATTCCTATTCCTGATTTGTTTTTTGGTGACAGAACTAAGTTCCTGAGCTTCAAAAATAATTGTAAGCTATTTCTGGCCTTGAAACCTCATTCTTCTGGTAATCCTATTCAACAGGTTTTGATTATTATTTCTTTTTTGCGTGGCGACCCACAGGACTGGGCGTTTTCTCTTGCGCCAGGAGACCCTGCATTGAGTAATGTTGATGCGTTTTTCCAGGCGCTTGGATTGCTTTACGATGAGCCTAATTCAGTGGATCAGGCTGAGAAAAATTTGCTGGCTTTATGCCAGGGTCAGGATGATGTAGAAGTATATTGTCAGAAATTTAGGAAGTGGTCAGTACTCACTCTGTGGAATGAATCTGCACTGGCGGCTTGGTTCAGAAAGGGTCTCTCTGAAGCTCTTAAGGATGTCATGGTGGGATTTCCTATGCCTGCTGGTTTGAATGAGTCTATGTCCTTGGCCATTCAGATCGGTCGTCGCTTGCGCGAGCGTAAATCTGTGCACCATCTGGCGGTATTGTCTGAGAGTAAACCTGAGCCTATGCAGTGCGACAGGACTATGACTAAAGTTGAACGGCAAGAACACAGACGTCTGAACAGGCTGTGTTTCTACTGTGGTGATTCCACTCATGCTATTTCTAATTGTCCTAAGCGCACTAGGCGGTTCGATAGCTCTGCCGTCATTGGTACTGTACAGTCCAAATTCCTTCTGTCCATTACCTTGATATGCTCTTTGTCATCGTATTCTGTCATGGCGTTTGTGGATTCAGGCGCTGCCCTGAATCTGATGGATTTGGATTATGCTAAACGTTGTGGATTTTTCTTGGAGCCTTTGCGGTGTCCTATTCCGTTGAGAGGAATTGATGCTACACCTTTGGCCAAGAATAAGCCTCAGTACTGGGCCCAGCTGACCATGTGCATGGCTCCTGCACATCAGGAAGTTATTCGCTTTCTGGTACTGCATAATCTGCATGATGTGGTCGTGTTGGGGTTGCCATGGCTACAAACCCATAATCCAGTATTAGATTGGAACTCTATGTCGGTAACCAGCTGGGGTTGTCAGGGAGTACATGGTGATGTTCCATTTTTGTCTATTTCGTCATCCATTCCTTCTGACATCCCAGAGTTCTTGTCTGACTTTCAGGATGTATTTGAAGAGCCCAAGTCTGATGCCCTACCTCCGCATAGGAATTGTGATTGTGCTATCAATTTGATTCCTGGTAGTAAATTCCCTAAGGGTCGTTTATTTAATTTGTCCGTGCCTGAACACACCGCTATGCGCAGTTATGTGAAAGAATCCCTGGAGAAGGGACATATTCGCCCATCGTCATCACCATTGGGAGCAGGGTTCTTTTTTGTAGCCAAAAAGGATGGTTCGCTAAGACCGTGTATTGATTACCGCCTTCTTAATAAGATCACTGTTAAGTTTCAGTATCCCTTGCCATTGATATCTGACTTGTTTGCTCGGATTAAGGGGGCTAGTTGGTTTACTAAGATTGATCTTCGTGGTGCGTATAATCTGGTGAGAATCAGGCAGGGAGATGAATGGAAAACGGCATTTAATACGCCCGAGGGTCATTTTGAGTATCTGGTGATGCCGTTCGGACTTGCCAATGCTCCATCTGTTTTTCAGTCTTTTATGCATGACATTTTCCGTGAGTATCTGGATAAATTCCTGATTGTTTACTTGGATGACATTTTGATCTTCTCTGATGATTGGGAGTCTCATGTGAAGCAAGTCAGAATGGTTTTCCAGGTACTGCGTGCTAATTCCTTGTTCGTGAAGGGATCAAAGTGTCTCTTCGGTGTGCAGAAAGTTTCATTTTTGGGGTTCATCTTTTCCCCTTCTACTATCGAGATGGATCCGGTTAAGGTCCAGGCCATCCAGGATTGGACTCAGCCGACATCTCTGAAAAGTCTGCAGAAATTCCTGGGCTTTGCTAATTTTTATCGTCGCTTCATCTGTAATTTTTCTAGCATTGCCAGACCATTGACCGATTTGACCAAGAAGGGTGCTGATTTGGTTAATTGGTCTTCTGCTGCCGTGGAAGCTTTTCAGGAGTTGAAGCGTCGTTTTTGCTGTGCCCCTGTGTTGTGTCAACCAGATGTTTCTCTTCCGTTCCAGGTCGAGGTTGATGCTTCTGAGATTGGAGCAGGGGCGGTTTTGTCACAGAGAGGTTCTGGTTGCTCAGTGTTGAAACCATGTGCTTTCTTTTCCAGGAAATTTTCTGCTGCTGAGCGTAATTATGATGTGGGCAACCGAGAGTTGCTGGCCATGAAGTGGGCATTCGAGGAGTGGCGTCATTGGCTTGAGGGAGCTAAGCATCGCGTGGTGGTATTGACTGATCATAAGAATCTTACTTATCTCGAGTCTGCCAAGCGCTTGAATCCTAGACAGGCCCGTTGGTCGTTATTTTTTGCTCGTTTTGATTTTGTGATTTCGTACCTTCCGGGCTCTAAAAATGTGAAGGCGGATGCTCTGTCTAGGAGTTTTGTGCCCGACTCTCCGGGGTTATCTGAGCCGGCGAGTATCCTCAAGGAAGGAGTCATTGTGTCTGCCATCTCTCCTGATTTGCGGAGAGTGTTGCAGAAATTTCAGGCTAATAAACCTGATCGTTGTCCGGCCGAGAAACTGTTCGTCCCTGATAGGTGGACTAGTAAAGTTATCTCTGAACTTCATTGTTCGGTGCTGGCTGGTCATCCAGGAATCTTTGGTACCAGAGAGTTAGTGGCTAGATCCTTCTGGTGGCCATCTCTGTCACGGGATGTGC
This sequence comes from Ranitomeya imitator, assembly GCF_032444005.1. Classification (NCBI taxonomy): domain Eukaryota; kingdom Metazoa; phylum Chordata; class Amphibia; order Anura; family Dendrobatidae; genus Ranitomeya; species Ranitomeya imitator. The sequence goes on from NC_091287.1 coordinate 497,338,173, forward strand.
GTGCTTTTGTGCAGTCCTGTGGGATTTGTGCTAGGGCTAAGCCCTGCTGTTCACGTGCCAGTGGGTTGCTTTTGCCCTTGCCGGTCCCGAAGAGGCCTTGGACACATATTTCGATGGATTTCATTTCTGACCTTCCCGTTTCTCAAAAGATGTCGGGCATTTGGGTGGTCTGTGATCGCTTTTCTAAAATGGTCCATCTGGTGCCCTTGGTTAAATTGCCTTCCTCCTCTGATTTGGTGCCTTTGTTCTTCCAGCATGTGGTTCGTTTGCATGGCATTCCTGAGAATATTGTTTCTGACAGAGGTTCCCAGTTTGTCTCGAGGTTCTGGCGAGCCTTTTGTGGTAGGATGGGCATTGACCTGTCTTTTTCCTCGGCCTTCCATCCTCAGACTAATGGCCAGACCGAACGAACCAATCAGACCTTGGAAACATATCTGAGATGTTTTGTTTCTGCTGACCAGGATGATTGGGTGTCATTTTTGCCGTTGGCTGAGTTCGCCCTTAATAATCGGGCCAGCTCGGCTACCTTGGTCTCTCCATTTTTCTGCAATTCTGGGTTCCATCCTCGTTTCTCTTCAGGACAGGTTGAGTCTTCGGACTGTCCTGGTGTGGATTCTGTGGTGGACAGGTTGCAGCAGATCTGGACTCAGGTAGTGGACAATTTGACCTTGTCCCAGGAGAAGGCTCATCTTTTCGCTAATCGTAGACGCCGTGTGGGTCCCCGACTTCGTGTTGGGGATCTGGTTTGGTTATCTTCTCGTCATATTCCTATGAAGGTTTCCTCTCCTAAATTTAAACCTCGTTTTATTGGTCCGTATAGGATTTCTGAGATTCTCAATCCGGTGTCTTTTCGTCTGACCCTCCCAGACTCCTTTTCCATACATAATGTATTCCATAGGTCGTTGTTGAGAAGATACGTGGCACCTATGGTTCCATCTGTGGAGCCTCCTGCCCCTGTTTTGGTGGAGGGGGAATTGGAGTATATTGTGGAGAAAATTTTGGATTCTCGTGTCTCTAGACGGAAACTCCAGTATCTGGTCAAATGGAAGGGTTATGCTCAGGAGGATAATTCCTGGGTTTTTGCCTCTGATGTCCATGCCCCAGATCTTGTTCGTGCCTTTCATGTGGCTCATCCTGGTCGGCCTGGGGGTTCTGGTGAGGGTTCAGTGACCCCTCCTCAAGGGGGGGGTACTGTTGTGAATTCTGTGGCTGAATTCACTCCTGTGGTCACAAGTGGTATTGCAGCCTCTGGGCTTCCTCCCTCAGGTGTTTTGGTGAGCTCGTTGGCTGTCTTGCTATTTAACTCCACCTGAGTCTGTCTTCCTTGCTTCTTGTCAATGTTCCAGTGTTGGATCTGAGCTTCTGCATCTTTCCTGTGGCCTGCTGCTCTGCTAGATAAGTGTTACTTTGTTTTTGTTTCCGTTTTTTCTGTCCAGCTGTGCTATTCTCTTTTGCTGGAAGCTCTGAGACGCAAAGGGTGCACCGCCGTGCCGTTAGTTCGGCACGGTGGGTCTTTTTGCCCCCCTTTGCGTGGTTCTGCTTTAGGGTTTTTTGTAGACTGCATAGTTCTCTTTGCTATCCTCGCTCTGTCTAGAATATCGGGCCTCACTTTGCTGAATCTATTTCATTCCTACGTTTTGTCTTTTCATCTTGCTAACAGTCATTATATGTGGGGGGCTGCCTATTCCTTTGGGGTATTTCTCTGAGGCAAGTCAGGCTTGTATTTCTATCTTCAGGCTAGTCAGCTCCTCAGGCAGTGCCGAGTTGCATAGGTAGTGTTAGGCGCAATCCACTGCTGCTTTTAGTTGTGTGAGGATAGGTTCAGGTATTGCAGTCTGCAGAGATTCCACGTCTCAGAGCTTGTTCTATTGTTTTTGGGTTATTGCCATATCACTGTATGTGCGCTGATTACTGCACACTGTGTTGCCTGATAGCACAGCATAACAGTACAAGGAGCCAAACCAATGATTCTCAATAGAGGGAAAAAAGAAGTCCTGACATCATTTTTTTTTCCTCAGCTCTGTCTTCAGTTTTTTTTTTGTTTTTTTTTCCCCTAGACATTAGAGTGCTTCAGGACACAGCTGTGGACATGAATATTCAGGCTCTGTGCTCCTCAATGGATAATCTCGTTATAAATGTACAAAAGATTCAAGATACAATTGATCAGAAATCTATGCTAGAACCAAGAATTCCTATTCCTGATTTGTTTTTTGGTGACAGAACTAAGTTCCTGAGTTTCAAAAATAATTGTAAGCTATTTCTGGCCTTGAAACCTCATTCTTCTGGTAATCCTATTCAACAGGTTTTGATTATTATTTCTTTTTTGCGTGGCGACCCACAGGACTGGGCGTTTTCTCTTGCGCCAGGAGACCCTGCATTGAGTAATGTTGATGCGTTTTTCCAGGCGCTTGGATTGCTTTACGATGAGCCTAATTCAGTGGATCAGGCTGAGAAAAATTTGCTGGCTTTATGCCAGGGTCAGGATGATGTAGAAGTATATTGTCAGAAATTTAGGAAGTGGTCAGTACTCACTCTGTGGAATGAATCTGCACTGGCGGCTTGGTTCAGAAAGGGTCTCTCTGAAGCTCTTAAGGATGTCATGGTGGGATTTCCTATGCCTGCTGGTTTGAATGAGTCTATGTCCTTGGCCATTCAGATCGGTCGTCGCTTGCGCGAGCGTAAATCTGTGCACCATCTGGCGGTATTGTCTGAGAGTAAACCTGAGCCTATGCAGTGCGACAGGACTATGACTAAAGTTGAACGGCAAGAACACAGACGTCTGAACAGGCTGTGTTTCTACTGTGGTGATTCCACTCATGCTATTTCTAATTGTCCTAAGCGCACTAGGCGGTTCGATAGCTCTGCCGTCATTGGTACTGTACAGTCCAAATTCCTTCTGTCCATTACCTTGATATGCTCTTTGTCATCGTATTCTGTCATGGCGTTTGTGGATTCAGGCGCTGCCCTGAATCTGATGGATTTGGATTATGCTAAACGTTGTGGATTTTTCTTGGAGCCTTTGCGGTGTCCTATTCCGTTGAGAGGAATTGATGCTACACCTTTGGCCAAGAATAAGCCTCAGTACTGGGCCCAGCTGACCATGTGCATGGCTCCTGCACATCAGGAAGTTATTCGCTTTCTGGTACTGCATAATCTGCATGATGTGGTCGTGTTGGGGTTGCCATGGCTACAAACCCATAATCCAGTATTAGATTGGAACTCTATGTCGGTAACCAGCTGGGGTTGTCAGGGAGTACATGGTGATGTTCCATTTTTGTCTATTTCGTCATCCATTCCTTCTGACATCCCAGAGTTCTTGTCTGACTTTCAGGATGTATTTGAAGAGCCCAAGTCTGATGCCCTACCTCCGCATAGGAATTGTGATTGTGCTATCAATTTGATTCCTGGTAGTAAATTCCCTAAGGGTCGTTTATTTAATTTGTCCGTGCCTGAACACACCGCTATGCGCAGTTATGTGAAAGAATCCCTGGAGAAGGGACATATTCGCCCATCGTCATCACCATTGGGAGCAGGGTTCTTTTTTGTAGCCAAAAAGGATGGTTCGCTAAGACCTTGTATTGATTACCGCCTTCTTAATAAGATCACTGTTAAGTTTCAGTATCCCTTGCCATTGATATCTGACTTGTTTGCTCAGATTAAGGGGGCTAGTTGGTTTACTAAGATTGATCTTCGTGGTGCGTATAATCTGGTGAGAATCAGGCAGGGAGATGAATGGAAAACGGCATTTAATACGCCCGAGGGTCATTTTGAGTATCTGGTGATGCCGTTCGGACTTGCCAATGCTCCATCTGTTTTTCAGTCTTTTATGCATGACATTTTCCGTGAGTATCTGGATAAATTCCTGATTGTTTACTTGGATGACATTTTGATCTTCTCTGATGATTGGGAGTCTCATGTGAAGCAGGTCAGAATGGTTTTCCAGGTACTGCGTGCTAATTCCTTGTTCGTGAAGGGATCAAAGTGTCTCTTCGGTGTGCAGAAAGTTTCATTTTTGGGGTTCATCTTTTCCCCTTCTACTATCGAGATGGATCCGGTTAAGGTCCAGGCCATCCAGGATTGGACTCAGCCGACATCTCTGAAAAGTCTGCAGAAATTCCTGGGCTTTGCTAATTTTTATCGTCGCTTCATCTGTAATTTTTCTAGCATTGCCAGACCATTGACCGATTTGACCAAGAAGGGTGCTGATTTGGTTAATTGGTCTTCTGCTGCCGTGGAAGCTTTTCAGGAGTTGAAGCGTCGTTTTTGCTGTGCCCCTGTGTTGTGTCAACCAGATGTTTCTCTTCCGTTCCAGGTCGAGGTTGATGCTTCTGAGATTGGAGCAGGGGCGGTTTTGTCACAGAGAGGTTCTGGTTGCTCAGTGTTGAAACCATGTGCTTTCTTTTCCAGGAAATTTTCTGCTGCTGAGCGTAATTATGATGTGGGCAACCGAGAGTTGCTGGCCATGAAGTGGGCATTCGAGGAGTGGCGTCATTGGCTTGAGGGAGCTAAGCATCGCGTGGTGGTATTGACTGATCATAAGAATCTTACTTATCTCGAGTCTGCCAAGCGCTTGAATCCTAGACAGGCCCGTTGGTCGTTATTTTTTGCTCGTTTTGATTTTGTGATTTCGTACCTTCCGGGCTCTAAAAATGTGAAGGCGGATGCTCTGTCTAGGAGTTTTGTGCCCGACTCTCCGGGGTTATCTGAGCCGGCGAGTATCCTCAAGGAAGGAGTCATTGTGTCTGCCATCTCTCCTGATTTGCGGAGAGTGTTGCAGAAATTTCAGGCTAATAAACCTGATCGTTGTCCGGCCGAGAAACTGTTCGTCCCTGATAGGTGGACTAGTAAAGTTATCTCTGAACTTCATTGTTCGGTGCTGGCTGGTCATCCAGGAATCTTTGGTACCAGAGAGTTAGTGGCTAGATCCTTCTGGTGGCCATCTCTGTCACGGGATGTGCGTGCTTTTGTGCAGTCCTGTGGGATTTGTGCTAGGGCTAAGCCCTGCTGTTCACGTGCCAGTGGGTTGCTTTTGCCCTTGCCGGTCCCGAAGAGGCCTTGGACACATATTTCGATGGATTTCATTTCTGACCTTCCCGTTTCTCAAAAGATGTCGGGCATTTGGGTGGTCTGTGATCGCTTTTCTAAAATGGTCCATCTGGTGCCCTTGGTTAAATTGCCTTCCTCCTCTGATTTGGTGCCTTTGTTCTTCCAGCATGTGGTTCGTTTGCATGGCATTCCTGAGAATATTGTTTCTGACAGAGGTTCCCAGTTTGTCTCGAGGTTCTGGCGAGCCTTTTGTGGTAGGATGGGCATTGACCTGTCTTTTTCCTCGGCCTTCCATCCTCAGACTAATGGCCAGACCGAACGAACCAATCAGACCTTGGAAACATATCTGAGATGTTTTGTTTCTGCTGACCAGGATGATTGGGTGTCATTTTTGCCGTTGGCTGAGTTCGCCCTTAATAATCGGGCCAGCTCGGCTACCTTGGTCTCTCCATTTTTCTGCAATTCTGGGTTCCATCCTCGTTTCTCTTCAGGACAGGTTGAGTCTTCGGACTGTCCTGGTGTGGATTCTGTGGTGGACAGGTTGCAGCAGATCTGGACTCAGGTAGTGGACAATTTGACCTTGTCCCAGGAGAAGGCTCATCTTTTCGCTAATCGTAGACGCCGTGTGGGTCCCCGACTTCGTGTTGGGGATCTGGTTTGGTTATCTTCTCGTCATATTCCTATGAAGGTTTCCTCTCCTAAATTTAAACCTCGTTTTATTGGTCCGTATAGGATTTCTGAGATTCTCAATCCGGTGTCTTTTCGTCTGACCCTCCCAGACTCCTTTTCCATACATAATGTATTCCATAGGTCGTTGTTGAGAAGATACGTGGCACCTATGGTTCCATCTGTGGAGCCTCCTGCCCCTGTTTTGGTGGAGGGGGAATTGGAGTATATTGTGGAGAAAATTTTGGATTCTCGTGTCTCTAGACGGAAACTCCAGTATCTGGTCAAATGGAAGGGTTATGCTCAGGAGGATAATTCCTGGGTTTTTGCCTCTGATGTCCATGCCCCAGATCTTGTTCGTGCCTTTCATGTGGCTCATCCTGGTCGGCCTGGGGGTTCTGGTGAGGGTTCAGTGACCCCTCCTCAAGGGGGGGGTACTGTTGTGAATTCTGTGGCTGAATTCACTCCTGTGGTCACAAGTGGTATTGCAGCCTCTGGGCTTCCTCCCTCAGGTGTTTTGGTGAGCTCGTTGGCTGTCTTGCTATTTAACTCCACCTGAGTCTGTCTTCCTTGCTTCTTGTCAATGTTCCAGTGTTGGATCTGAGCTTCTGCATCTTTCCTGTGGCCTGCTGCTCTGCTAGATAAGTGTTACTTTGTTTTTGTTTCCGTTTTTTCTGTCCAGCTGTGCTATTCTCTTTTGCTGGAAGCTCTGAGACGCAAAGGGTGCACCGCCGTGCCGTTAGTTCGGCACGGTGGGTCTTTTTGCCCCCCTTTGCGTGGTTCTGCTTTAGGGTTTTTTGTAGACTGCATAGTTCTCTTTGCTATCCTCGCTCTGTCTAGAATATCGGGCCTCACTTTGCTGAATCTATTTCATTCCTACGTTTTGTCTTTTCATCTTGCTAACAGTCATTATATGTGGGGGGCTGCCTATTCCTTTGGGGTATTTCTCTGAGGCAAGTCAGGCTTGTATTTCTATCTTCAGGCTAGTCAGCTCCTCAGGCAGTGCCGAGTTGCATAGGTAGTGTTAGGCGCAATCCACTGCTGCTTTTAGTTGTGTGAGGATAGGTTCAGGTATTGCAGTCTGCAGAGATTTCACGTCTCAGAGCTTGTTCTATTGTTTTTGGGTTATTGCCATATCACTGTATGTGCGCTGATTACTGCACACTGTGTTGCCTGATAGCACAGCATAACAAACTACTAAACGAGAGCCGGAAGATCGAAGCTCAGGAAAGGCAACCTGGGGAACACCTTGGAGTGGAACACACCATCTCTCTACACCCCATACCCAATTTGTAGGCCCAATGCAGCGTAGTTTCCAACAACTACTAAACGAGAGCATGATGATCGAAGCATTGGCGAGGAAACCTGGGGAACACCTTGGAGTGGAACACACCATCTCTCTACAGTGGAACACACCATCTCTCTACACCCCATACCCAATTTGTAGGCCTAATGCAGCGTAGTTTCCAACAACTACTAAACGAGAGCTGGAAGATCGAAGCTCAGGAAAGGCAACCTGGAGAACACCTTGGAGTGGAACACACCATCTCTCTACACCCCATACCCAATTTGTAGGCCTAATGCAGCGTAGTTTCCAACAACTACTAAACGAGAGCCAGAAGATCGAAGCTCAGGAAAGGCAACCTGGGGAACACCTTGGAGTGTAACAAACCCTCTCTCTACACCACGGAAGGGCTGATTCTTAGGAAGGAAGGCTGTCGGAAAGAAGCAGGGCACGTCCGAGGGTGATTATATTCTTATTAGGTATATACTCACCCTCGGACGCACCCTGCTTCTTTATTTGTAATGAATGTTTATTTGCAATGTGGTTTTGACTTACTCTATTTTTTTGGTAAATAATGATTTTATTATTTTCATTGTTTTGCATCTTCTTGGCAATAATATAAAGAAGACGCGACAGGACAACACTCGGTGGATGCCATATCTGTGTTTAAAATTGAAAAAACCTTTCAGTTAACTACTTGCAGGAGAAAGTTATTGTAGCTGGTGGCCATTTTTAGTACTGTACCAGATTTTTGTTGTATGTGTTTGTTTTTAATGTTAAAATGTCTGCATTTGATATCTCTCCAGTATTTTCTTTTTTATAAGCAAAATACTTATTTTTATATTTTCTGATGTTGGTTCCAGGGGTACACGGGCAGCAGTGGTGTGGTCAGTGGAGGCCTAGTGGAAGGAGTGACCGCAGACAGGCATCGAAGGCCTAAAATAATAACACATGGCTGTAGGCAATTTTAAATTGGTTACAGGGGTACACGGGCAGCAGTGGTGTGGTCAGTGGAGGCCTAGTGGAAGGAGTGACCGCAGACAGGCATCGAAGGCCTAAAATAATAACACATGGCTGTAGGCAATTTTAAATTGGTTCCAGGGGTACATGGGCAGCAGTGGTGTGGTCAGTGGAGGCCTAGTGGAAGGAGTGACCGCAGACAGGCATCGAAGGCCTAAAATAATAACACATGGCTGTAGGCAATTTTAAATTGGTTCCAGGGGTACACGGGCAGCAGTGGTGTGGTCAGTGGAGGCCTAGGTGAAGGAGTGACCGCAGACAGGCATCAAAGGCCTAAAATAATAACACATGGCTGTAGGCAATTTTAAATTGGTTCCAGGGGTACACGGGCAGCAGTGGTGTGGTCAGTGGAGGCCTAGTGGAAGGAGTGACCGCAGACAGGCATCGAAGGCCTAAAATAATAACACATGGCTGTAGGCAATTTTAAATTGGTTCCAGGGGTACACGGGCAGCAGTGGTGTGGTCAGTGGAGGCCTAGTGGAAGGAGTGACCGCAGACAGGCCTCGAAGGCCTAAAATAATAACACATGGCTGTAGGCAATTTTAAATTGGTTCCAGGGGTACACGGGCAGCAGTGGTGTGGTCAGTGGAGGCCTAGGGGAAGGAGTGACCGCAGACAGGCATCGAAGGCCTAAAATAATAACACATGGCTGTAGGCAATTTTAAATTGGTTCCAGGGGTACACGGGCAGCAGTGGTGTGGTCAGTGGAGGCCTAGTGGAAGGAGTGACCGCAGACAGGCATCGAAGGCCTAAAATAATAACACATGGCTGTAGGCAATTTTAAATTGGTTCCAGGGGTACACGGGCAGCAGTGGTGTGGTCAGTGGAGGCCTAGTGGAATGAGTGACCGCAGACAGGCATCGAAGGCCTAAAATAATAACACATGGCTGTAGGCAATTTTAAATTGGTTACAGGGGTACACGGGCAGCAGTGGTGTGGTCAGTGGAGGCCTAGTGGAAGGAGTGACCGCAGACAGGCATCGAAGGCCTAAAATAATAACACATGGCTGTAGGCAATTTTAAATTGGTTCCAGGGGTACACGGGCAGCAGTGGTGTGGTCAGTGGAGGCCTAGTGGAAGGAGTGACCGCAGACAGGCATCGAAGGCCTAAAATAATAACACATGGCTGTAGGCAATTTTAAATTGGTTACAGGGGTACACGGGCAGCAGTGGTGTGGTCAGTGGAGGCCTAGTGGAAGGAGTGACCGCAGACAGGCATCGAAGGCCTAAAATAATAACACATGGCTGTAGGCAATTTTAAATTGGTTCCAGGGGTACACGGGCAGCAGTGGTGTGGTCAGTGGAGGCCTAGTGGAAGGAGTGACCACAGACAGGCATCGAAGGCCTAACATAACAAAAATGTCAATACAATGGTATTGTCAGTGGCAGGCATTGAAGGATGTCAGCGCATAGACTAAACATTGGTGGAGCTGTGAGATAATTTTGCAAGTGGTAGAGCACTGTTTGAGCTGGGGGGGGGGAACTGTCTTGTGGCCGGCGGTACAGGCCCAGGGCCCCTCATATTACAACGGTGTGTCTGACGTTGGGTGCGCACCACCACCGCCAGAGACACTTTATTGTACTATGAGGGACCCAGTGGCAGTGCCGTCGACCAAAAGCGGGCACACCCACCTCTTCAGACAAACTGCACTCTCACGGGTGCTGTCGCCAAGTGTCGATACCACGGCCCCGTGTGGGGAGTTTGGCCATTTAGTGCGGTGTAAACATGTCGTATGCTGGACAATCAGGTGCAGAAAATTACGAGATTGGAAAAGGCATTCAGAATAGTCCACAGGCAAGACCTTTTCATAGGAAAGCTAGGTGTCAGCCGGGCAAGGTGGGGCAAAAGATTTCGAAATCCAGTTGTGGTTCATTTTAATGAAGGTTAGATCATCTACATTTTGGGTAGCCAGACGAGTCCTTTTTTCTGTTAGTATTGAACCTGCAGCACTGAATACTCTTTCTGATAGGACACTAGCTGCCGGGCAAGCAAGCTCCTGCAATGCATATTCTGCCAATTCTGGCCAGGTGTCTAATTTTGATGACCAGTAATCAAATGGGAATGACGGTTGAGGGAGAACATCGATAAGGGATGAAAAATAGTTTGTAACCATACTGGACAAATGTTGTCTCCTGTCACTTTGAATTGATGCTGCAGTACCTGTCCTGTCTGCGGTCATAGCAAAATCACTCCACAACCTGGTCAGAAAACCCCTCTGGCCAACGCCACTTCTGATTTCTGCCCCTCTAACTCCTCTGGTCTGCTGGCCCCTGCAGCTCGTGTGAGAACGATCACGGGCGCTGTGTGCAGGGAATGCCAGAAGCAAACGGTCAACAAGAGTTGATTGTTTGGTTGCTAATATTAGTTCCAAGTTCTCATGTGGCATTATATTTTGCAATTTGCCTTTATAGCGAGGATCAAGGAGGCAGGCCAACCAGTAATCGTCATCGTTCATCATTTTAGTTATGCGTGTGTCCCTTTTGAGGATACGTAAGGCATAATCCGCCATGTGGGCCAAAGTTCCAGTTCTCAAATCTGCGGTTGTGCTTGGTTGAGGGGCAGTTTCAGGCAAATCCACGTCACTTGTGTCCCTCCAAAAACCAGAACCCGGCCTTGCCGCGCCACCAATTTCCAGTGGCCCCGGAAAAGTTTCCTCATTAAAAATATAATCATCCCCATCATCCTCCTCGTCCTCCTCCTCCTCTTCGCCCGCTAACTCGTCCTGTACACTGCCCTGGCCAGACAATGGCTGACTGTCATCAAGGCTTTCCTCTTCCTCAGCTGCAGACGCCTGATCCTTTATGTGCGTCAAACTTTGCATCAGCAGACGCATTAGGGGGATGCTCATGCTTATTATGGCGTTGTCTGCACTAACCAGCCGTGTGCATTCCTCAAAACACTGAAGGACTTGACACATGTCTTGAATCTTCGACCACTGCACACCTGACAACTCCATGTCTGCCATCCTACTGCCTGCCCGTGTATGTGTATCCTCCCACAAAAACATAACAGCCCGCCTCTGTTCGCACAGTCTCTGAAGCATGTGCAGTGTTGAGTTCCACCTTGTTGCAACGTCTATGATTAGGCGATGCTGGGGAAGGTTCAAAGAACGCTGATAGGTCTGCATACGGCTGGAGTGTACGGGCGAACGGCGGATATGTGAGCAAAGTCCACGCACTTTGAGGAGCAGGTCGGATAACCCCGGATAACTTTTCAGGAAGCACTGCACCACCAGGTTTAAGGTGTGAGCTAGGCAAGGAATGTGTTTCAGTTGGGAAAGGGAGATGGCAGCCATGAAATTCCTTCCGTTATCACTCACTACCTTGCCTGCCTCAAGATCTACAGTGCCCAGCCACGACTGCGTTTCTTTCTGCAAGAACTCGGACAGAACTTCCGCGGTGTGTCTGTTGTCGCCCAAACACTTCATAGCCAATACAGCCTGCTGGCGTTCGCCAGTAGCTGCCCCATAATGGGAGACCTGGTGTGCAACAGTGGCAGCTGCGGATGGAGTGGTTGTGCGACTGCGGTCTGTGGACGAGCTCTCGCTTCTGCAGGAGGACGAAGAGGAGGAGGAGGGGGTGCGAACGGCTACAGACAATTGTTTCCTAGACCGTGGGCTAGGCAGAACTGTCCCAAACTTGCTGTCCCCTGTGGACCCTGCATCCACCACATTTACCCAGTGTGCCGTGATGGACACGTAACGTCCCTGGCCATGCCTACTGGTCCATGCATCTGTTGTCAGGTGCACCTTTGTGCTCACAGATTGCCTGAGTGCATGGACGATGCGCTCTTTAACATGCTGGTGGAGGGCTGGGATGGCTTTTCTGGAAAAAAAGTGTCGACTGGGTAGCTCGTAGCGTGGTACAGCGTAGTCCATCAGGGCTTTGAAAGCTTCGCTTTCAACTAACCGGTAGGGCATCATCTCTAACGAGATTAGTCTAGCTATGTGTGCGTTCAAACCCTGTGCACGCGGATGCGAGGCTAAGTACTTCCTTTTTCTAACCATAGTCTCATGTAGGGTGAGCTGGACTGGAGAGCTGGAGATCGTGGAACTAGCGGGGGTGCCGGTGGACATGGCAGACTGAGAGACGGTGGGAGATGGTATTGTTGCCGCCGGTGCCCTAGATGCAGTGTTTCCTACTACGAAACTGGTGATTCCCTGACCCTGACTGCTTTGGCCTGGCAAAGAAACCTGCACAGATACTGCAGGTGGTGCGGAAAATGGTGGCCCTACACTGCCGGAAGGGATGTTGCGTTGCTGACTAGCTTCATTGGCCGAGGGTGCTACAACCTTAAGGGACGTTTGGTAGTTAGTCCAGGCTTGCAAATGCATGGTGGTTAAATGTCTATGCATGCAACTTGTATTGAGACTTTTCAGATTCTGTCCTCTGCTTAAGGTAGTTGAACATTTTTGACAGATGACTTTGCGCTGATCAATTGGATGTTGTTTAAAAAAAATGCCAGACTGCACTCTTTCTAGCATCGGATACCTTTTCAGGCATTGCAGACTGAGCTTTAACCGGATGGCCATGCTGTCCTCCAACAGGTTTTGGCTTTGCCACGCGTTTTGGGCAAGATACGGGCCCGGCAGATGGAACCTGTTGCGATGTTGATGCCTGCTGCGGCCCCTCCTCCTCCGCTTCAGAACTGCTGCCGCCTGCACCCTGTTCCCCCAATGGCTGCCAATCGGGGTCAAGAACTGGGTCATCTATTACCTCTTCTTGTAGCTCGTGTGCAACTTCGTCTGTGTCACCGTGTCGGTCGGTGGTATAGCGTTCGTGATGGGGCAACATAGCCTCATCAGGGTCTGATTCTTGATCATTACCCTGCGAGGGCAATGTTGTGGTCTGAGTCAAAGGACCAGCATAGTAGTCTGGCTGTGGCTGTGCATCAGTGCACTCCATGTCAGATTCAACTTGTAATGGGCATGGTGTTGTGAATTCTGTGGCTGAATTCACTCCTGTGGTCACAAGTGGTACTGCAGCTTCTGAGCTTCCTCCCTCAGGTGTTCTGGTGAGCTCGTTAACTGCTTCATTACTTAACTCCGCCTGATGCTGCTATCCTTGCTCCTTGTCAATGTTTCAGTGTTGGATCTGAGCTTCTCCTGATTGTTCCTGTGACCTGCTGCTCTGTATAGCTAAGTGCTTTTTGCTTTTTTGTTGCTTTTTTTCTGTCCAGCTTGTCTTTTGTTTTGCTGGAAGCTCTGAGACGCAAAGGGTGTACCGCCGTGCCGTTAGTTCGGCACGGTGGGTTTTTTTTGCCCCCTTTGCGTGGTTTTGCTTTAGGGTTTTTTTGTAGACTGCAAAGTTCGCTTTACTGTCCTCGCTCTGTCCTAGAATATCGGGCCCCACTTTGCTGAATCTATTTCATCCCTACGTTTTGTCTTTTCATCTTACTCACAGTCATTATATGTGGGGGGCTGCCTTTTCCTTTGGGGAATTTCTCTGGGGCAAGTCAGGCCTATTTTTCTATCTTCAGGCTAGCTAGTTTCTTAGGCTGTGCCGAGTTGCCTAGGTAGTTGTTAGGCGCAATCCACAGCCGCTTTTAGTTGTGTTTAGGATAAGATCAGGTGTGCAGTCTACAGAGTTTCCACGTCTCAGAGCTCGTTCTTGTATTTTTGGGTATTTGTCAGATCACTGTGTGCGCTCTGATCGCTAAGCACACTGTGTTTCTGGATTGCCTTCATAACACCTGTCATTAGCAAACATAACAGTACAAGGAGCCTAACTAATGATTCTCAATAGAGGGAAAGAAAAAGTTCTGACATCATTTTTTTTTTTTTCTGCTCTGTGTTCATTTTTTTTTTTTTTCCCCTAGACATTTGGGTGATTCTGGACACAGGTGTGGACATGGATATTCAGGGTCTGTGCTCTTCAATGGATAATCTCGTTATAAATGTACAAAAAATGTGAAGGAATCCCTGGAGAAGGGACATATTCGCCCATCGTCATCACCACTGGGAGCAGGGTTCTTCTTTGTAGCCAAGAAGGATGGTTCGCTGAGACCGTGTATTGATTACCGCCTTCTTAATAAGATCACTGTTAAATTTCAGTATCCCTTGCCATTGTTATCTGACTTGTTTGCTCGGATTAAGGGGGCTAGTTGGTTCACTAAGATAGATCTTCGTGGTGCGTATAATCTGGTGAGAATCAGGCAAGGAGATGAATGGAAAACTGCATTCAATACGCCCGAGGGTCATTTTGAGTATCTAGTGATGCCGTTCGGACTTGCCAATGCTCCATCTGTGTTTCAGTCTTTTATGCATGACATCTTCCGTGAGTATCTGGATAAATTCCTGATTGTTTACTTGGATGACATTTTGATCTTCTCAGATGATTGGGAGTCTCATGTGAAGCAGGTCAGAATGGTTTTTCAGGTCCTGCGTGCTAACTCTTTGTTTGTGAAGGGATCAAAGTGTCTCTTCGGTGTGCAGAAAGTTTCATTTTTGGGGTTCATCTTTACCCCTTCTACTATCGAGATGGATCCAGTTAAGGTCCAAGCCATCCAGGATTGGATTCAGCCGACATCTCTGAAAAGTCTGCAAAAGTTCCTGGGCTTTGCTAATTTTTATCGTCGCTTCATCTGTAATTTTTCTAGCATTGCCAAACCATTGACCGATTTGACCAAGAAGGGTGCTGATTTGGTTAATTGGTCTTCTGCTGCTGTGGAAGCGTCGTTTTTGTTCTGCCCCTGTGTTGTGTCAGCCAGATGTTTCTCTTCCGTTCCAGGTCGAGGTTGATGCTTCTGAGATTGGAGCAGGGGCGGTTTTGTCACAGAGAGGTTCTGATTGCTCAGTGATGAAACCATGTGCTTTCTTTTCCAGGAAGTTTTCGCCCGCTGAGCGTAATTATGATGTGGGCAATCGAGAGTTGCTGGCCATGAAGTGGGCATTCGAGGAGTGGCGTCATTGGCTTGAAGGAGCTAAGCATCGCGTGGTGGTATTGACTGATCATAAGAACTTGACTTATCTCGAGTCTGCCAAGCGCTTGAATCCTAGACAGGCCCGTTGGTCGTTATTTTTTGCCCACTTCGACTTTGTGATTTCGTACCTTCCGGGCTCTAAAAATGTGAAGGCGGATGCTCTGTCTAGGAGTTTTGTGCCCGACTCTCCGGGTTTATCTGAGCCAGCGGGTATCCTCAAGGAAGGAGTCATTGTGTCTGCCATCTCCCCTGATTTGCGGCGGGTGCTGCAAAAATTTCAGGCGAATAAACCTGATCGTTGTCCAGCAGAGAAACTGTTCGTCCCTGATAGGTGGACTAATAAACTTATCTCTGAACTTCATTGTTCGGTGTTGGCTGGTCATCCTGGAATCTTTGGTACCAGAGAGTTAGTGGCTAGATCCTTCTGGTGGCCATCTCTGTCACGGGATGTACGTACTTTTGTGCAGTCCTGTGGGATTTGTGCTAGGGCTAAGCCCTGCTGTTCTCGTGCCAGTGGGTTGCTTTTGCCCTTGCCGGTCCCAAAGAGGCCTTGGACACATATTTCGATGGATTTCATTTCTGACCTTCCCGTTTCTCAAAAGATGTCAGTCATTTGGATTCTCGTGTTTCTAGACGGAAACTCCAGTATCTGGTTAAATGGAAGGGTTATGCTCAGGAAGATAATTCCTGGGTTTTTGCCTCTGATGTTCATGCTTCCGATCTTGTTCGTGCCTTTCATGCGGCTCATCCTGGTCGGCCTGGGGGCTCTGGTGAGGGTTCGGTGACCCCTCCTCAAGGGGGGGGTACTGTTGTGAATTCTGTGGCTGAATTCACTCCTGTGGTCACAAGTGGTACTGCAGCTTCTGAGCTTCCTCCCTCAGGTGTTCTGGTGAGCTCGTTAACTGCTTCATTACTTAACTCCGCCTGATGCTGCTATCCTTGCTCCTTGTCAATGTTTCAGTGTTGGATCTGAGCTTCTCCTGATTGTTCCTGTGACCTGCTGCTCTGTATAGCTAAGTGCTTTTTGCTTTTTTGTTGCTTTTTTCTGTCCAGATTGTCTTTGGTTTTGCTGGAAGCTCTGAGACGCAAAGGGTGTACCGCCGTGCCGTTAGTTCGGCACGGTGGTTTTTTTTTGCCCCCTTTGCGTGGTTTTGCTTTAGGGTTTTTTTGTAGACTGCAAAGTTCGCTTTACTGTCCTCACTCTGTCCTAGAATATCGGGCCCCACTTTGCTGAATCTATTTCATCCCTACGTTTTGTCTTTTCATCTTACTCACAGTCATTATATGTGGGGGGCTGCCTTTTCCTTTGGGGAATTTCTCTGGGGCAAGTCAGGCCTATTTTTCTATCTTCAGGCTAGCTAGTTTCTTAGGCTGTGCCGAGTTGCCTAGGTAGTTGTTAGGCGCAATCCACAGCCGCTTTTAGTTGTGTTTAGGATAGGATCAGGTGTGCAGTCTACAGAGTTTCCACGTCTCAGAGCTCGTTCTTGTATTTTTGGGTATTTGTCAGATCACTGTGTGCGCTCTGATCGCTAAGCACACTGTGTTTCTGGATTGCCTTCATAACACCTGTCATTAGCAAACATAACAGCATGGACTGTTAACTGCTTCACTTTCTAAGCCAGGGACGGTATGTGTAAAGAGCTCCATGGAGTAACCCGTTGTGTCGCCTGCTGCATTCTTCTCTGTTGTTGTTTTTGCTGAAGAGGACAAGGAAGCGACTTGTCCCTGACCGTGAACATCCACTAACGACGCGCTGCTTTGACATTTACCAGTTTCACGAGAGGAGGCAAAAGAGCTAGAGGCTGAGTCAGCAAGATAAGCCAAAACTTGCTCTTGCTGCTCCGGCTTTAAAAGCGGTTTTCCTACTCCCAGAAAAGGGAGCGTTCGAGGCCTTGTGTAGTCTGACGACGAACCTGGCTCCACAGCTCCAGACTTAGGTGCAATATTTTTTTTCCCACGACCAGCTGATGCTCCACCACTACCACTACCCTCATTACCAGCTGACAATGAACGCCCCCGGCCACGACCTCTTCCACCATACTTCCTCATTGTTTTAAAAACGTAAACAAACTAACGGTATTTGTTGCTGTCACGCAAATTACACGGTGAGCTATAACTTCAGTATGATTTAGCCACCCCTTTACAGGTGAGTGAGACCACAACGAAAATCAGGCACAATGTTACACACTCTGTTGTTGGTGGCAACAAATGAGAGAGATGCCACACACGCAGGACTGTCACTGAAGCACAAATGTAAATATTAATCTCCCACTGATTTGATTTTTTTTTTTTTTCAGGGAGACTTTAGGAAAAAAAAATAATAGAATAAAATGATTTTTTCAGGAAGAATTTAGAAACCAAATAAAATAAAATGATATTTTCAGGGAGAATTTAGAAAACAAATAAAACAAAAAAAGGCTTTCTATGGCCCACTGAGTGAGAGATGACGCACACAGGAGTCAGGAGTGGCACACAAGCCCAGAGGCCAATATTTATCTCCCACTGATTGATGTAGTGATTTTTTCAGGTAGATTTTGGAACCCAAATCAAGCTAAAAAAATAATAGGCTTTCTATGGCCCACAATTGGAGAGAGAGAGAGAAATGGCACACCCAGGAGTCAAGACTGGCACACAAGCAGAAAGGGCAATATTAATCTCCCACTGATTGATGTAGTGATTTTTTCAGGTAGATTTTGGAACCCAAATCAAGCTAAAAAAATAATAGGCTTTCTATGGCCCACAATTGGAGAGAGAGAGAGAGATGGCACACCCAGGAGTCAAGACTGGCACACAAGCAGAAAGGGCAATATTAATCTCCCACTGATTTGTTTTTTGTTTTTTTTTTTCAGGGAGACTTTAGGAAAAAAAAAATAGAATAAAATGATTTTTTCAGGGAGAATTTAGAAAACAAATAAAACAAAAAAAGGCTTTCTATGGCCCACTGAGTGAGAGATGACGCACACAGGAGTCAGGAGTGGCACACAAGCCCAGAGGCCAATATTTATCTCCCACTGATTGATGTAGTGATTTTTTCAGGTAGATTTTGGAACCCAAATCAAGCTAAAAAAATAATAGGCTTCTATGGCCCACAATTGGAGAGAGAGAGAGAGATGGCACACCCAGGAGTCAAGACTGGCACACAAGCAGAAAGGGCAATATTAATCTCCCACTGATTTGTTTTTTTTTTGTTTTTTTTTCAGGGAGACTTTAGGAAAAAAAAATAATAGAATAAAATGATTTTTTCAGGAAGAATTTAGAAACCAAATAAAATAAAATGATTTTTTCAGGGAGAATTTAGAAAACAAATAAAACAAAAATAGGCTTTCTATGGCCCACTGAGTGAGAGATGACGCACACAGGAGTCAGGAGTGGCACACAAGCCCAGAGGCCAATATGTATCTCCCACTGATTGATGTAGTGATTTTTTCAGGTAGATTTTGGAACCCAAATCAAGCTAAAAAAATAATAGGCTTTCTATGGCCCACAATTGGAGAGAGAGAGAGAGATGGCACACCCAGGAGTCAAGACTGGCACACAAGCAGAAAGGGCAATATTAATCTCCCACTGATTTGTTTTTTTTTTTTTCAGGGAGACTTTAGGAAAAAAAAATAATAGAATAAAATGATTTTTTCAGGAAGAATTTAGAAACCAAATAAAATAAAATGATTTTTTCAGGGAGAATTTAGAAAACAAATAAAACAAAAAAAGGCTTTCTATGGCCCACTGAGTGAGAGATGACGCACACAGGAGTCAGGAGTGGCACACAAGCCCAGAGGCCAATATTTATCTCCCACTTTTTTTTTTTGTTCCAGGGAAAATTTATAAACCCAATAAAAAAATAATAAATAGGCTTTCTATGGCCCACTATCTGAGAGACAGAGAGAGATGGCACGCTTAGGACTGGCAAACAAGCCCAAAGGCCAATATTAATCTCCCTTTTTTTTTTAAGGGAGAATTTATAAAACCAAAAAAAAAAAAATAAATAGGCTTTCTATGGCCCACTATTTGTGAGAGAGATGGCACGCTCAGGACTGGCACACAAGCCCAGAGGCCAATATTAATCTCCCACTTTTTTTTTTTTCCAGGGAAAGTTTATAAACCCAATAAAAAAATAAATAAATAAATAGGCTTTCTATGGCCCACTATCTGAGAGAGAGAGATGGCACGCTTAGGACTGGCACACAAGCCAAAAGGCCAATATTAATCTCCCACTGATTGATTTATTGATTTTTTCAGGTAGAATTTAGAACCCAAATAAAGCAAAAAAAAAAAAAAAATGGGCTTTCTATGGCCCACTGAGTGAGTGATGATGCACACAGGAGTCAGGAGTGGCACACAAGCCCTGAGGCCAATATTTTTCTCCCACTGATTGATGTAGTGATTTTTTCAGGTAGATTTTATAACCCAAATCAAGCAAAAAAATAAATAGGCTTTCTATGGCCCACTGAGTGAGAGATGGCACAGACAGGGATGGCACTCTAGCAGAAATGTCAATCTTAATCTCCCACAAAAAAAACAAAAAAAACAGGGAGTGTCCAACAATTACTATCTCCCTGCAGTAATCTCAGCCAGGTATGGCAGGCAGCAATAAGGAGTGGACTGATGCACAAATTAAATAAAAAGTGTGTACAAACCAAAAAGATAGCTGTGCAGAAAGGAAGGAACAAGAGGATTTGTGCTTTGAAAAAAGCAGTTGGTTTGCACAGCGGCGTACACACAGCAATGCAGCTATCAGGGAGCCTTCTAGGGCAGCCCAATGAGCTACAGCGCTGAGGAAAAAAAAAAAAAAATGTAGCTTCCACTGTCCCTGCACACCGAAGGTGGTGTTGGGCAGTGGAAATCGCTACAGCACAAGCGGTTTGGTGGTTAATGGATCCTGCCTAACGCTATCCCTGCTTCTGACGAAGCGGCAGCAACCTCTCCCTAAGCTCAGATCAGCAGCAGTAACATGGCGGTCGGCGGGAACGCCCCTTTATAGCCCCTGTGACGCCGCAGACAGCAAGCCAATCACTGCAATGCCCTTCTCTAAGATGGTGGGGACCAGGACCTATGTCATCACGCTGCCCACACTCTGCGTTTACCTTCATTGGCTGAGAAATGGCGCTTTTCGCGTCATTGAAACGCGACTTTGGCGCGAAAGACGCGTACCGCATGGCCGACCCCGCACAGGGGTCGGATCGGGTTTCATGAAACCCGACTTTGCCAAAAGTCGGCGACTTTTGAAAATGAACGACCCGTTTCGCTCAACCCTAGTGAACAACAAAACATCAGGACTAAAAGTCTTAATACCAGGAAACAGGTGTGTGTTTTAGTGGGCATTATATAGGTCTAGGCAGATGATGCCATGGCGTACACTGGGCCACTTGTAAAACCTGGCGTGGAGCACAGCAGAGGGCAGTGACCATAGGGGAAGGTGGTGAAGCGAGGCCGAGCCAAGTCAGATGCATAAAAGTCTATTTTATATTATTTTACTAAAGTGCCATATATTGTCTCTAAGTCATGAAAACTGGAATACATTTTCTGAAGTCCTCAATAATGGAATATGAGATGTGCACGCATGGCTGCCAAAGGATCATCATTGGCAGGCAGTTCTTCCGACATGTCTTAACTTTTTTACCAAGTTGATTTGGCAGTCATATGTGTTCAATCTGTGTGCAATACTAATAAAGGATATGGCACAAATACTAAAGCTACTGAAACATGTGAAAAGTACTCCAGAGAAGCAGAGAAACAGCAATGATGAATTGGGGCCCATTTGATTAATTCACTGTAATGACTTGAACCATTCATATCAGCCAGTGAGGAAAGGAACACAAAAGCAAATGATAAAACCCCAGAACTTGCAACGCATGAACGTAAACAAGCTAAACTCTACAACCCCAATTCAGTAAGATTGGTGCTTCTTACATGCAAGAATAAGAACTCGCTGCACACAAATGCAAAATGTTGCATGTATAACATGGCACGGGGTGGTAACCGTGGGTGAGGTCCTCGCCTCTTGCGCCTCAGGAGGTGGTGGTCCTGGCTGGGTGTGTGGAGTTGTGTTGTGAGGGTGCTACGCCACATGTAACCAATGTTGCTGACTTGCCAGGACCAGATGTTTCACAGTAATGCTGATGCTCTGTAACTCCTGCTGAGGACTCTCTACTCATCCCACGGACCCAGTCCTGCTTAGACCCGTTATGTTCTAGTGTTATAAGCTCGAGGTCTTGTGGCTAGATGTCCTCTCCTAGGAATCATTTCCGGTAGGACATTCTGTCTCTTAGTTACTTCTGCCCCGGATCTCGCTATCACCTTTTCCTCGGTCTCCACGTATTTAAAGTCACCCCAGAATGCGGCACTGCTCACCTTGGACCTTTAGGTCCACTCACTATGCACTACAGGCCCTATCTCACTCTCTGACAGGAACTCGTCACTTTCCCAGCAGCCCATCCCCTCCCACTCTGGGCGAGTTCCGAACATTAGCTCTAACTGTCAAACTACACATACCACTAACGCATAACACTATTCACATTATACATCACTACATCACATTACATCACATAGAATTTTATGACAATTCCAAAAAATGTTTCTTCAAGAGGGAAACGTGGGCAGCATGTCCATATCATTACACATGTTAGTAAAATCACCCAATTAGCAATAACCAAAGAAAAACATCATCAAGAGGTGAACTGATAAGGAAGGATCTAAGACACAAACCCCGATAGGTTATGTTAAATTTCCTGTAAAGAAAATATTAGGCAAAATAGACATCACCAAAAGAACCCCAAAAGACGTGCTATGCTGGCAATCCAAAATAAAGTGCCAAAGTAGGTGATGAAATGTATTTAAAAAAATATTTTTTACACCATGGTACGACGTACACCATATTGGAAGAAAGAGGTCACTGTGCGGATGAAAAAACAAGAAGGGACTCAGCAGGAAAGTGCAAATGGAGATAAGAACTTAAAGGGAATTTATCAGTAGAAACAACCCTCCTGAGCCATCGACTTGGGCATGTAGGTCACAAGAAGCTGAATAAAATTACACCTTGATACCTGTGATCCAATGTCTTATTCCTCAGAAATTCATGTTAATATGTAAATGAGCTGTTAAGATCTATGGGCCGGACATAGATCTCCCCAAGAATCTGCATCCAGAGCTAATTATAAATGACAGAGGGCGATACCAGTGTGAGACATGTAATGACTGACAGTCTGCTCTCCTGGTCTACATGTCTCACAATTGTATTTTATGTCCGGAACACAGATCTTAGCAGCTCATTTGAATATTAACCCCTTCATGCAATGGCCGTTTTCTGTTTCTTTGATTTTTGTTTTTTACTCCCTTCTATCAAGAGCTATAACTTTTTTATTTTTCCATACACATAGCCGTATGAGGGCTCGTTTTTTGCGGGACGAGTTGTACCTTTGAATGACACCATTCATATTATCATGTGATGCACTGGAAACAGGGAAAAAATTCAAGTGCATTAAAATTACAAAAAAAAGGAGCAATTTCCAAACAGTTTTTTTGAGTTTTTTAATTTATCATGCTCATTATATGCTTAAACTGACCTGCCATTATGATTCTCCAGGTCAGCACGGGTACACGGATACCAAACATGTATAGTTTCTTCTTTATTTAAGTGGTGAAAAAAGTTTTGAAAAAAATGTTGCTTGTGTCGCCATTTTCCGAGACCCGTAACGTTTTCATTTTTTGAGCTCTGGGGCTCGGCGACGGCTATTTTTTTGCCCCCTGAACTGACGCTTTTAGATACAATGTTTTAATCGCCCATTGTTGCATTTTATTGCAATATTATGGCGGCCAACATTACGCCAATTGTCGATCGGATTAATTTATTTAGTGATTTCAAATATGTGTAATTTTTTTAATAGGGTAAAAGGGGGTGATTTGAACTATTGTTTCTTTTCATATTTTTTAAAACATTTTTTCTCACTTTTTTTTTACAATATTTAATAATCCCATCTGTCATGGCAACCCATGGGCGACCTGCGATCACGTCATAGGAGTGCCGATAGGCATGAGGAACGATGCCCACCCTGCTGACATACGTTAAATTGCGCTGTCAGATTTAACAGGTTTGGAAACAGCTCCGCTCCACCCCTTAGAGGCACATGATGGCTGAATCAGTCATCATCTGCAGGGAAAGATGAAGCGTCCCATTACAGGCCCCGAATTGGCTGCATGGATCACATGACGTAACGTCCTGTAGCCCAGAGACACCCGGCGTTGGCACAAGAGGGTGTTTGTCTTCTATGTGGTGTTTTTATTTGAGGTGTGGTTATCCTACTCGGGGAAATATAGTGATTGATAAAGGGTTGCCCAAGTGGTGGACAGCCCCTTTAAGCAGTTAAGATGGGATTGTTCAGTTGTGAACAACCCCTTTAAGAGAGATCCAGTTGGTAGCTAAACATAGACAGTTCTTTTTGTTGAGGCCAGCCAAATAATCAAGTGAATAAAACACGGCAGGAGCAGCCATCATCCTTTCTCCCCACAATGCATCCTGTCTCCATGCAGGTAAGGGCAAAGTGGA